>NW_017728992.1:24496958-24552382 GCF_001723915.1 Gavialis gangeticus | reverse complement strand
GGGGTCGGACTCGATGATCTATTGAGGTCCCTTCCGACCCTAACATCTATGAATCTATGAAGGGGTAGTTTCCCTGGGTACCAATTAGCTGGGTCCCAGAGCTCCTGAGAGTGAGTAGCCCTAATCTACTTGACAGGGCAGCTTTTCATACTGCTGGGGACAGCACAGGCTGTAGCTCCCCCTGGCCAAGCAGGGTTATTTTGCCCCAAGTGGCACAATTTGTCCCACACCAAAGTGCATGTCTGGGCACGTGCACTGATGCAAAAAGCCCTGGCTCAAATTTGCACCACTTCTATTTGAGCTGCTGCAAGCTTATGTGTAGCCCAATGAGGACAAAGCTTTTAACTTCACCTGGGCAAATTTTAGATCTTGTGCTATTGTCATATATTGGCATAGGAATATTAAAAATAAAAATCCAAAAGATAGAGCTGATTAAAAAAAGAAACAAAAGTTTTCTGACAGAAAATATAGTTTTGTCAAAATATAAATGTTTCACAGGAATGCATTCATTTCAATGAGGTTTTCAGTAAGTGGTAGTCAACATGTACTTTCAAGTGACTTACTTTGCTTCAATAGTGTTGAAATCTTTCATTTCAGCATTATCATTTCAATTCATTTTCCTAATTGTATATCAAAATATTTATTTCATCATCTTATACATGCACATTGGATATTTAATCTATTATATTTAAACTTTTGACCAAGGAAGAGTTTTGATATTACAGAAGCAAACCTGTTTGCAATTGTTTTCAGCAGGAAATTGCAAAATTTTGGCAGTTTTGTTCTGATCTAGAACAAACCCAACTAGCCAGTTCTACAAAAACATTACTGATAATTTAATAGCTAGCTTCTATTAGCTCCTTCTAGTTGTTATCAGTTAACATGGAAATCTATTTTTCAGCATCCTCATCCACCACCTTGTAAACTCATTGTACAGCTGCAGGCCCACAATTGACATATTGCCCAAAGTTCACAAATGAACCTCACCTTTTAAAGGCAGAAGTGATTTTCAATGCTCAAACAAGTTATGGTGCATCAGATATTCATATTCAAGAAAAGATCATTAGTCCTGTTGGTGAAACCTGCAATTCCAGAAATTTAGAATGGGGCCATTATGAAGATTAATAAGCAAAAGAAAGTGTAGCACTATTGCAATAAGTTTACATCTTCAAAGCACTTTAAATACAGGAAGTAATTAATCCTCAAATAAATCTTCTATGGTAGCAAAATGAAATTGTCATTATTACTAGAGGTCTACATTTAATATGACAAGTACAGCTAAATTCTGCAGGAAGGCTGCTTGGTTTCTAGGGCATTCTGGGAATTTTGTGACAGATTCCCTTACATTAAGAAATTAAGACCACATGTTCAGGCAATGAAAACTGGCACACAGCTCTGAGGTCAATGGAGCTACATAGGAATACATCAGCTAAGGAGTCACTCAATGGAATTCGAAATTGAAAAATAGGAAGCAAACAGTGGCCCCCTGAGCCCAACTGATTTCTCACTGTCCTATTATTTAAAAAAAATAAATGTAGCATGTTGAAAAGAACAGTACAGTTTAGCATCACAGAATTTCTCAGGAGGAAACTAAAGTTTTTGGCACTGGGATTCAGGATGGTGTGGGAGCTGGTCTGAGACAGCGAGACAAACAGTCACAGAATATTTTTGCAAGAACAATCAGTAAAGTAACTACACCAATCGTTAAACTGTCACTTGCTTTCACTGCTAACATCTCTTTGAGGTGAATGGGGTAGTTCACACATCTCAGCACAGAATAAACCTTGTTCATAGATGCAAGGCTCTCTTCAGAATCGAAAGGCCAGAAATATTTTTTCCCCTCTTGAACTGAAACTAAGATTCAGATTTCAAAACTACATTGATGAGTGGATTCTATACAGCTGAATATAGGTTCTTGACTTGCTGAGAACATAACTATTAATCAAGTATCAGTTGCAGTTATTGTACACCTTCACTCAAATTCCAGCATACCAGCATCCACAGGCTTGCCAGAAAAAAATGTTTTTCACTGTAGCATGGAAGTGAGCAGCAGCGATTCTCTGATGCCAAGGCCAAAAGGCTTAGGCAGTCTCTTCTTCTCAACACTTGCATCTTTCTTTCCTGTTGCACCCTACTTAACTGTGGCTTATTTAGATTTGTTAAAAAATGGTTTATGTAAGATTCCTTGCTTGCTGAGACTTAGGGATTGTTCTACCATCCACTGCAATTTATTGTAACACTCCCATTGATTTCACTGAGGTAGGATCTAACACTGCTGTTGTGAGGACAATGGCAAAACTCCCATAGACTTCAGTGGCTGCAGAATTAAGCTACTTGTTAGGCTACTACTTAAAGTAGTAACACAAGGGACAAATACTAATAACTTACAGCGGTAAATGGATCATATCAAAGGTACAGCAACACTTTGTAGTACATATGAAATATAACAAATACACTGGAAACTACCCCTCGCCACCCCCCATTCAGGAACAGCAAAGCTTTGAGGAAAAGCCATCTCTTACATAATCAATAAAGACAACCTTTTCTATCAGCTTACCTCACTAATCTCATACTTCAGGATATTTCCATTTTTTATCTGAGAGCTCAGTAGGCAGAAGCCATGCTTCTAAACAGCTGTCTTTTTCATCTACATTGTTGTGTTTGAATATAATGCACTGGATTCCCCATTACAGCCATTTCCCAAACTAAAATGTAGATGTCCCTTCTCCCCACACCTTTAAAACGTGTGTGTCATGGGGCGGGGTCCCAGGAACGGCCATTATCTCTCCTGGTGCCCCCTACCGTGCCAAGTTGGTGATCAAGCACCCTCGTTCTCACCCGCCATGTCTTTGATGATAAGAGTTATTAAGGGAGGCTGCCTTTTGTCCTCCTTGGCACAGTACCTCTGGCATACTCCCGCCAGTACCCCATCTACAGATGATGCGTGGCTCCTACCACCCCTTATACCACGCCCCAAGCCTCTCAGATGTACCGGACGTTGTTGAGTCAATTATTGTTGCCCGCACCCTCGCGGACGCCCTCCAGACTTGTCTTCTACTTGTGGCCCCACCAAGGCCCTTCTGTGTGCCCTCGCCCTCTCTGGGGCTTCTCTCCATGCCCTCGCCCTCTCTGGGGCTTAACGCAAGCACCCTCTGGGCTTCTTGCCGGTGCCCACACTGGTGCTCCTCACCGTTGGGGCTCAGGTGGCCATAGCCGTGCCTGGCCCCCAGACCCCTGTCTCGGGTCTATGATCCCTATCTGGCTCAGGAGGCCTCAGCCCTCAATCCAGACTGCTGTGCCCTCTCTGGCACCAGGAACCCCCACACTACTGGGGAGCTCCTATGAGGCCTCCTCCAACCCCTTATAGCCTCACCCGGTCCTCCGGTGTAACAACTACCAGGGCTACAACATAAACTCCAAGCCATCTGGCTAAAACACAGTTTCTAAGCCCTCTGGCTAGCCATCGTTCAAAACCCTACCAGGGCTTGCTCCACCCAGTCCTCAACCGAAGCTGTTCAGGCCATCTAGCTTCTACAGGCTGCAATACTCGAGCAGAGCTCCTTCACCCTTCAATGTTAGCGGGAAACTACCTGCTTGGCCTTAGCCTAGGCTGTTTATATAGGCCAGGCCCTTCCCCCTTCTGGTCAGGTGACCAAACTGCGGTTGCCCCGGCAACCGGCACCTGTACCATTTCCCTAGAAGCAGGGCATTTCAGTGCACTGCAACAGTGTGCCTCAGTAATCAGGCACCTGGGCAACAAGAAGATACAAAGAGCATTCATTGTTCAGTGTAATGAATTGCATTAGGAGCAAGAGTGGGTTTACTGAACAACTGTATAAAATGCAGTTGGTGATTGGTTGGCCTGTTTTGTTTCCCTGTCTTTCTTGTTTGGATCCAGTAGATGCCAAGAAAAAAATTTCTCTACTCTCCAAAACAATTTCCTACATAGGTAAGTACTTAAAGAATAAGGATCTAAACTCATTGTAAGCTGCCAAAACATCCAGTGAACTAATAGTTTGTAAGAATCTAAGATTTTAGTTATGACATATTTGATGGACTGAAGAGAAGAATTGATGGTCTGGAATGCCAGAGGGGAAAGTATAGACCCTAAGTGTGAACCAAAGTTTTGGCAGAAGAGTCACAAAAGAATGGATATTAGAAGATCCAGAGATAGAAATGGCAAGAAAAGTGGCAAGAGTTGGTGAGACCCTTTGAAGCTCAATCCCTCCTTTCTGCTCAATTTAGCTTGTATTTTCTTAGTCCCCACCTCCTCATTGCTTTCTTTGTATTCCCAAGTTAATCAAGCAAGCAGAATTTCACTTGTATCACTTCATTTACACATAATTCCTGAATAAACTAAGCTAGTCTTCTTTTCCAGATCCTGGCATATATTGCACAGATATTTACAGGTCCAACAGAAAGGCCAGTTGAAACTCCATCAAGAACACAAGTATTGAAAATCCCATATAAGGGGATATTTTTAAGCAATATAATATTTCAAATGGAAAAAACACATACAGTTTGGAGCTATTCAAGTGCATCTCACAATCTTAGCTTCTCTCCCAGTTTCCCTGTCAGTCATGCCAGAAAGGGAATCTAAAGAAGCAGCTTGGTCTTTTTCTGTTAAGCAATACCAATTGGCTGAACCATGTTGCTGGGTTGTAAACCTAGAATCCACTTTGATTCTTAAAGATGAAGTACACGTATGATTAAACAGGAAGCAGAGGTTTACATGGATAAGCAGTACGTTGCCTAACTACATGGAAGTGGTTACTCTTAATAAAATACCCTTGACTAATACAAAGGGTTTATAGGACATCTTGTCTGAGACATGAACCTCTTCAAACTTGCATTGCTTCCAGCTGATCACAAATAAAGCGAATTAGACTGGCAGTTACTTTTATAAATAGGAACTAATTGGCTCTCTACTGTAGTTAAACAGATTTGTACACTGAAGATTATCTAGAGACACCTGCTAGAGGTCAGCTTCAGATTTCCTGCTTGTACTGATGGAACTTCACTGAGCAATGAAGGTTATATTCCTACTTGGAAAGGCAGGGGCTCTGGCCCCCACTAAAGTCAACAGCAAAACTCAAGGCCTTAAAACAAAGCCAAAAAAAAGTCACTTAGAAAGAAAAGACATTAAGCCCAATGCTGCATAACCAAGAATATATCAGAAAGAAAGATGTTCCCTGTTCCTTAACAGCACCTGTCATTCTGTGCTTCTAAAACAGCTTTAAATCTAGTTGAATCAGTGGATGGAGGAATGTGTCATTAAACTAAAGACAGTGATGATATCTGCCATTACCTAGATTGTCAGCTGCAGCAGGGATGACTGCCGTTGACACACCAAATCCCGGTTACCACATGCCTCTATGACAATGGTGCAAAACTATTCAGTACATTATGATAGCTAAATATAATGGAAGCACACATTTGAGTCTGCATCCTTGGAGGTTTTTAAAACCTGGCTAAACAACGCGTTGGCTGGGATGATATAGTTGGGGATGATCCTGCTTGGAGCAGAGGTTGGACTAAATGACATACTGAGGTCCCTTTCAACCCTAATTTTCTATGATATCACCACTTACCTTGCATCAGTAAATCTACTAAGTGGACATTTCATTAAATGATCCCAATATGTTGTTTTGATGCATGAAAATCATCATAGCAGATGAAAAGCAACTCCTGTCCTTTGATAAGGAAAGAAAACATTGCTTTTACCCAATTTTTAAAAAAATAAGTATTAAACAACATTTGGAGTATTTCTTTTAGACTAAGTAGTGGGCTTGAGATTTTTGCTTTACAGCAAACTGTATGTAGGAATACAGAATCATGTGTTTCTTCTCTCTACTAAAAACAAAAACAAAAAAAGTGAAAGCATCATAATTTTGAAGAGGCGGCCATCAAACAGTAACTTCCTTTATGGATCTTTGGCCATAGCACCAGAGAGAAATCACACTCTGTTTGTTAATATGCTTAGGGAACGGTTTCCTCATCCTAGTTATTCAGTAACTTCTGTTGACAGGTCCAACTGTAGACCCTGTTGAGTAATTCATGTTTCTTATTTGAAAAAGATAAAAAGTATTCAGTACAGATTAAGTACTTTCTCTGCATCTTACATACGAGTCAGGCAGAGATTGAAAAACCACACACCTCCTGTCTCCACAGCTCCAAAAGGAACTATCTACAGAACACTTTGGTAAGACACCCACTGGATTATTAGGGGTCTTTAAAACCTGTGTTTCAACATCCACTATTACGTGTAAACACACGGGGTATCCCCAAACAGGTCTGTTTTGCAACTGAGAGCAGAAACTTAAAAGTAAAGTCTTGCCTAGACACACAGGGCATTTGTACACATGCTCCAGGAGGCGTGTTTAATTAGCAAGTTGCACTAATTAAAAGCATCCGACCGTCATATGTATCAGTGTCTCCGTGCTGAAAAAATGGCAGCAGGGTGCTTTGAACTAAAGCTTGCTCAACAAGCTTTAGTTCAAAGCACGCCACCGCCATTTTTCAGCGCAGGAACACTGATACATGCGACGCTAGAGTCTGCTGGAGCACATTAATTTCTGCATTCCAGTGGACTCGATTAATCAAGTCAGGAGCGATGATCATAAACTCGTAAAAGAAAGTTTCAGGCAGGATTCTTCATGGTTCATGTGACCAGACTCTGGAATAGAATCCCAGTGTGGGTGGTGCAGGCACCTACCCTGGAGATCTTCAGGAGACTGGATGCACACCCTGTTGGGGTTATTTGACCCCAGCAGTCTTTCCTGCCCAGGGCAGGGAGACTGGACCCGATAATCTCACAAGGTCCCTTCCAGCCCTAAACTTCTGTGAATCTGAGTCTGCTCCTACATACCGGATTTCCAGCACATCACAGCAGGCTCCCTACACATGTATAGAAGCCCACAATTTGCATCAGTTTCTCAAAATACTCCCTTCTCCTCTCCCCCATGTCAGAAGGCTTGTTTTAATTTAACTATATCATCATGGTAAAACCCTGCTGTGTGTGCAGACTGGGTTGTAGGACAAGTTTTCCAAACTTTCACATGAATTTTTGGTCTAACTGAATCTGGGGCAGTTTATAATTTTAGGGAATTAAAGTATACAAAACACAGTGGTTTCACATGGGAAAAAAATTACAGTTTTTCAAGACAATGCTTTTAGTTTTTAAAGTTACTAGAACACAGACAGCAAAGCAAAGTGCAAGAGTACAAACCCATGAAGCCTTTAACAGAAAAGGCAAGAGTCCTCGAGTTCATGAACTGCTGAGTTTTGGACAGATTTAATTGTTATGCTTATAGCTGACTCACAGCTGAAAGGGTTTTTTTTCTTGAAAAGATGGTTTAGGGAGACCTACAGGCTCTTCAGCAAATCTGACTAGAACTCAGTCTCACCCCAGTTTTCTTCCCCTCCTCCCTTCTTCCACGGTAGTATGCACACAGGGAGGGTTCAGAAAAAACAACTTCCCTTTAAGTTTGAAGTTTAGGCCTATGCAGTTCTCCCCCACTCCCTCAGCTATGAATTAACTCAATACTCAACTAGTATGCTTGTGCACAGACAAGCACAAAGGAAATAGCACAGAACAGCAATGATTGCTCAGCAGTCAGCACTGTACATGAAGCAGGGATTTTCCAGGTCATTTTAATATAGTTCATCATTTCAACTTGCTGGACTGATACTGCCAGATCAGCAGATGTACTTCTTAAAAGAAAGCCTCACCCATTTTGCACAGGGCAGCATTCTGAAAACTCATGGAAAGAGCAACACTTTGCAGCAGTGATCAGCAGTGAATCACACGGTAAAATAAAGGTTCATGACGACTGGGCTGGAGACTCAAGTGCTGTAGACTGATTTAGTCCCCTGCTGATTTACACCACCAAGAGATCGGTCCTCCATCTACGTAACCAAATTGCTGCTGCCAACAGCTGTCTAAAAAATGTCAAATGTAATTCTAAAATAGTTACCTCTAAAGACATGTCACAAGCTCACATGAAGCTATTGTTTCTCATGCTGCAGAAATGGTTTGGCTATGTGTAAACAAAGAGAAAGCTAATGGTTTGGCATGTTGGTGTTCTGGTATCTAGACAGACTGGAGAATGCAAGGAATGAATGTAAACCATTAGAGAGATTAAAGAGAGTTAAGAAATTTAGTATACTATGTACTTGGACTGTTGCTCCCACTTGGACTGAGCTAGTGATCCACAAGCCTGCAGCAATTCTGAAATACTGTGTTATTTAATTACAGTTAGATTGTGGTCCCCTTCCTCACGCTAAATTGTGCTTTACATCAAGACTATTCTCAGATGAAGTCAATGGAACAACTTGTAAGCAAATTGCTATTCTGTATCTGCAATCTAACCCATATCTTTTTAGCTAAAGGTCATGAGTGGTCTGGTAAGCATTCCTCAGTTGTATTCAGAAGAAAACATTTTAAGAACCAAATAATCAAAGTTTGGGCAGAGGAGGTAAGTTCAAAGTGTTCTTCTTTTAAAAAAATAAGAAAGCAGGAGCACCACTGTTTTCAACATAGATACTTGCTTTATGAAAGACGATTCTCTAGGAAAAAATGCACACACAAACGTCTCCTGAGGAGCAGCATCCTTATGTAAGAGATGTGGCATTCTCCACGTCTCACTCCAAAAGAAAGCACAGAGAGATGCAAGAGAGTGCTGCCTCACCCGAGTACAGCTGAATTAATTAAAAAAGGAGAAGGAAGTAGGATCTGACCACAACTTTGATGGAGCTGCTAGAAATTAGACCTAAGAATGAAAAAAAAAAAAGACTAGTGAACAGCAGGTGAGAGAGATCCAGAGTATAGGTGAGGGAGTGAGAGAAAAGAACAGCATCACAGGCATCTGATTCCAACGGTGAAATTTAAGCATGCCTGAGAATGGGTTTGAACTGGCCATAGGGAAGACAAAGGACTCTGCATCTTCCTGTAGGCCCTGACAGCTATTACTTTTTTGACCACTGAAGTCAGCCCTACCATCCTACCCAGCACTCAGGCCCTAAACCTTGGAGATTCTTTCTGTGCAACATCTCTAAGAAATATCCTTCCCTAGCCATTCCTACACAACAAAACCTCAGTCTAGACCCTTGCCATGTCACATTTCTATTACTTTGACATCTTAGTCTGTTGCCTTGAAAAGTGCCATCTTGGCTATATGGACCTATTCAGAATGGTCTGCAAAGGTCATTTTCCTTTATACATCACACGTCTTTGTTTTCCTCCTCCCCTGACTCCCCATTCTGTATCACATCAAACATAAGCTACTTATCTTCACTGTCAATGCCCTTCCTGGCCTACTTTCACCATACCTGTCATCATCTCTCATTCATTATTAAGAGTTTGACTGCTATCTCCATTCTGCCTGTGATGCCAAGGTCCATCACTGATTTGTTTGATAATAATACAAGCATCTTCTCATCTGGTAGCTCCTCTTCCTTACAAGCTCTCCATAAGCATTCACAAAATTATCTCATTAACCATCTATAAACTCTCCATGTGCTCCCTCACCTCTCTTTATCCATCTGTTGCCTCCACTCTGAGACCAAGATTGTTGTTTGTGGTCAGTACTATCTTTGTGTTCTGTCTGTATAGAGCCTGAAGCAACTGGGGTCCTGGTCTGTGATTGTCTGTGCTATCATGGTGCTGAGGGCCCCCAAAGTGACAAGAGAAGGATCAGGAGCAGCCTAGAAGAGTAGTGAGCTCCTGTGAACTAAATGCATACACATTCTTCAGTTCCCTAGCACACATGTACACACACACACCCTTTCTAAATAGTGAATGATGACAGACGCATTTGCCTTCCTCACTCATGGGACAATTCAAAATTATGGGGACAAATTAGATTTTTATTAAGCCTTAGTGCAAATCTGGAACATCTTTTAAAATCAATTGGTGAGCATGTTCTGACCTACTACACATATCATGCACCATAAAATTAGGTACAATCCCAGCAACTGTGGTTGGAGATGTCCTCAAGGGGAAGTTTTCCTTCATTCCTAGAACTTCAACCTCACAGTAAATCAGCCAAAAGACACACATACATATCTTAAAACAGGATCTGTGGAGAAATGCCTAGACAGTTTTTTATGCTCGTCTCTTGTTCCACATTTGTGGTACAGACATTTCTTAGAGTGTCACAATAAACACCGGGGAGAGGGGGAGGAGAACAGATTTTCTGGTTGTGAAACTGCGTCTTTAGCCATAAGTGCTTTTGTATCAGAGGATACGTGTTAGAACAGTCGTGCTCATCCTTCATCCCATGGAGTGAATGCAGCCTGCAATGCCATGTCATCCAGCCCATGGGGCTCCCCACAGGTCTAGAGATTTGGCATCAAGGGAGTGGTGGCAGTGTTAAGAACCATGGCTCTGGAAGCTATAGCAATTAATGCTGCCATTGCTCCCCTGCTACCAATTTCCAGTCTGCAAGACAGATGACAGCCTCATACATCTGATCATGCTGGCACAGGGGATTGCTTTGCAACTGGATCCAGGCATTGGCTCACACCTTTTCAGTGATCTGGTCCATGGACCAGCCCTGAACCATTCATTTTGCCCATAAGGCTGGAAGGCTGAGCACCAAGTTAAACATGAAAATACACATTTCTGAGAAATACTTTGCACAGACAAGCAAGACTGTACTTTTCCCCAAACAATATATGACATTATATACATGACAAACTTACAATATATGACATTTCTCTGTATGTCATGTAACTCTGTAAAAGACAAAGAAAAAGTGTAGAGTAGAGCTAGAAAAAGAAAAGGCTAATGTAGAGGGCTTTCAAGATGATTAGTTACAAGTAACAAACCACTGGATAAATAGATTATAACAAAGGTTCCCAACCCCCTGGCTGTGGCCGGGTACTGGGTTGTGAAGGGCTGGCTGCCAAACTGAAAGTCTGGAAGTGACCAGCATACTTATACCTAGTGTAAAAAAGGGGTTGGCTGTCAGTCTGCAGTATGCTGGTCCGCAGTTCGCCGGTCTGCCATCTAAACAGGTTGGGAACCACTGGATTGTAAGATAAATGAAAACAGTCACCTGTGCTCAGTTGACCTCATTTATCTACATTCTTCAGTTTTGCTAGTTAAAAATATTGCAAAAAGTCAGTGGCCTTTAAGTAGATTGTATCTGTGCCACGGCATTCCAGCTGAGAGATAACCCCCTGTGAAAAGCATAGCTATGAAATGTGACTTTCTATCAGATGAGTGAGCAATGATGAGTGTCAAAATGACAACAGCTCCCATTTCCTCAAAATTTTCTTCAGGAAGAATTTTATTATATGTTTTACAGTAGTACCTTAGGAGTTCACTCATGTACCAGTACCATACCATTGTCAGGAGCAGAATGGCTATTTTGGTAGTAGTTACAGCTTGAGGTAGTGCCAAATGGCACGTAGTACATTTAACCAATTGTAAATAAGAGCTTTCTTATACCGCCACACCGTCAGTTGTTCTGACTTAAATCTCAGAACAGAGACTTAACAGCAGAGTTTCCCCATCAGCCATCATGGTTCCTGCTGCTGTGTAACAGTATTGACTCTTTTTCAAGACAACTGCATCTTTACGCTGGGTCTCCTTCTTTATAGCATCATGTGAACTTCAATTTTTATCTTTCTGCCTGAAGGCATTTTATGCCCCCTTAACTCTGCTCTAAACAAAAACACCATTTTTTGCACTAGATCTTAACTAACTGATGCATTTAAGGCATCTTTCCTATCCATTTTCGTAAATAAGTCAATATGTGTTAATACGCCTTAATCAAGTCAATGTGTCACTGTGTCTCAATCACCTTCAACAGTTGCTAAGCATTTCCTTTAGAAAAAGGAGATGGTCTCAGGTCTCACATATTCTCTCCTTCGCTCAAACATTTACTTGACCCCACTTCCTCTGTACACGTGGCCATCCATGAAATGCACATTGCTTTAATTCCACTTCTGCTGAAGGCAAAATCCACAATTTCATGCTCTCAGTTCCCTCATCTTTGTCCTCCCTAAATCCCAGCTTTCCATATGACAGCACAGACCAAATGTTATTTTCCATTCCATATAATACCACTGGTTCCTCATTCTTATTTAGGACTGTCCGAGTAGTTTTTTAAATCCTCTATGAACTTCTTATAGCACCAGGGTGCAACTACATTTTGTGCAGATATACCCGAGTTGGCTTTAAACTGGATGGTTCGGTACTGAAAGCACAGTAGTCATAGTAACACAGAGTTCAGTGTGAGCTTGCCTGAGAAGCTAGGTCAGTATTCAAGCAGCTAGCACTAAGCTCCATACAGCTAATCTGTTAGCCAGTTTAGGTACATCTATATGAGTAAGTTACTACAGTACAGTGGCCTAAAAGAGCAGCTCTATTCCCTGGGCAGTGGCTGCATATGGGGCAATGCCAACTGCTGTTCTGCCAGCTGTGGCAGTGACTATTTTTGCACCTCTCTTCCCTCAAAAGGCAGCACCCAGGGCTGCTGCTGCCCTGATCGCTCCTTACCTCCCCCAGTTATGCTACTGCTACAGTACCGACATATGCACAATCAAAACCACCAGCTGAAAGTCAGAACTACTGTTTCGTATTGCCAGGCTATGAGAAAACACCAGTAGGCAGGGCAGAGTAAAATTCAGATTGGACCTAGCTAAACAGAGCTTCCCTACACAAAAATAAAACCCATGCTCATAAAAACCTTTCCTTCTTTTTCTTTCCATCTATTTCTTTTCTCTCATTCGTTGAGTACAGGCATAGGTATGTATTAATGCTTACATTTTCCCTCCAGTTTCAGGAACACACAACATTGTTAGTGAAACACTATGAAAAGACTCAAAAAAACCCCCCCTTAAAATCCCTTTAGAAAAACTCCTAAAATTAGCATTCAAGTAAACACCTACAATCCAAATCTAAATCTGCCAGTAATCAGGCTATCACAAAACCAACAGCATATTTCTCTTACATCCTGAGACTTCTTGTTGCTTAGTGCAAAGCATACTGATGGTTACAAGTTCAGCACAATTGTACAAAATCTCAAACTACATAGAACTCCACTTTTGGAAAACAGTGTAAAACCTGCGTATCCTAAGTTCATGTCATCAGTGTCTTTCCACTACTTGAATGAAGCTGAGAATTTATCCCAGAATAAAATCAACTGTCCATTTAGCTTCATGCCGCATAGCTAGCTATAAACATTTGCTTTTTCTGTGAATTAATCAGTTCTACCAAAGCTTCAGTCAACAATGAATCTCAGATAAAACATCTAAATTTTAGAAGCTTTTATACTCTGAAAGGTTATTCAAAACATAATGGGATTTAGATTGTTCCTTTATATCTTACCAATTAGGAGCCACTGTAATTTGTCTTTTGAAACAAAAATGCCAGCTTGGGAATATTTCCCCTTTTATTTAAAAATAAAAATGAAGAGCAGCTAACAAAGTTGAGATAATTAGATAGCCTTGCAGAACTTAAACCAACAATGCATTTATCACAGTCATGTGATAGCTCTTGAAATCTATGTAGTCTCTTAGGTCCCAAGAGGCCATTGCAGAATACAGGGCTATTGCAAAAAACAATTATAAAAGTTTTTAGCCTTTCCTGCCCACTACATCCTCCAGGCCCCACACAGTTTGCAAATTATGCAAGATTTCAGTGGTTCCAAAGCTTAAGATGCTAAATCTAAGCCATATAGAAAAGCAACCAAAATGTGCTTGGGAGAAACAAATATGGTAACGGGGAGAGATGCGGTCAAAATATAGACAGTAAGCCTATCGTTTTGTCTTCTTACCTTAGCTCTGTGGTCTTAGGTATAACGTCAGTCACTTGACCTCAGCTATGTAATGCTTTACAGCTTCTTCACATAAATGCAGGTTTGTTAAAAAGCATGAAAGGGATGCACAAGTATGTTGCATATATTTCAAGATTAGAGTCTATAACTTTGGATTGTAGTTAAGCACAGAATGAAAATGCTAATTGCTAACCATGGTGAAAATCAGGTGAAATACCAGAATAATGGCAGCTCTACCTTTGGAATAAGGGTAACTGTGAATATTAGCAGCAGTAATATTGGAGAACTGGGCTCAAAGGGGCCTCCTAGATCTTTGGAGTATGAGTCCAGGCCCTTACAAGCTGGTCCTGCAATCCCTTTCAGAAATGTATCAAGTCCTATCATAAAAAAGGTTTCTTTGCTCTCACTGTATTTCTATTTAAAGGCTTTTCCTTTTCTCTAAGGCTTAAAAACATTTTAACATCCAACCTAATTCCCATATCCAATTTATAGCTATTTGCTTTTGTGCCAATGTTGCCTATTAGTTTATATAGCTCTTGTCCTGTCCTGATGTTTAGCCAACTAATGTTTTATAGAATAATCATGACCCCTCTCAGCCTTTGTTTCACTAGGTTGAACAAACCAAGTTCTTTTCATCTCTGCTTTTAAGATAGGCACTTCAGTGTAATCACCTTAGTCACCCTTCTCCATGTCTGTCCTGTACAGGGAAATAGCCAACCCAACAATATTTGAACAAATATTACTCATTTTGCAACAACTTGATGAAGCTCTGATTAAAATCAAGTAGCCAATGTCCTTAGGAGTTCATCCCATCCTAATTAGAGCAATCACAAACGATTATTTTTTCATCTTTTTAATGAACATTTGGAACAGAATGGAATTAGCTGATGCTTATTTGTCTTCTTGATGTGATACCATAAGGACTTTACAGCAAAACAAGACCCATGTGATTTAGTCAGACTATTCTAGGATGAAATAGCATTATTTGTACTGAATAAATATGCTAATTGTTAAATGGAAGATAGTGAACAAACAGGCTTCCATAAGAGTGAGTGTTGTGCTTAGTACCCTCTTAAAATGGTTCAGAGATACACTGGGAACAGGGAACTGGAAGTAATTGGGAACATTATTATGAGACTAGCTAAAATACAAAAGGTTCTTCTATGACATAAGGACATTATGTCAGCCTAGGTCCTGTGTTCGTATTTTAAAACATTAAACAACATACCTCACTGGCATCAATGTTGATATTCATCGATGATAAGACCAAGAATCGATATATTCCATTAGAGATGCATCCTCTTCTAGTGCCAGAGATGGAATTACCATGGCAGCATAGGCAAACTTGTGCTTTCATTCCCTGTGTTGTATTTTTCCTGTGACTGGAAGACTGTAAATTCCAGGCTTATAAATTTCACACCCTGCCCATGCACAAATGTGATATAATTTAAAAATAACATTCAAGACTAAGGTAAATGGTAAAACACTACAGAATGAGAGTAATATATATGTAGAGACCTAGGAAATAGGTAACGCACAAGAACACGTGACACCAAAAAAAAGTAAATAATGGCTAGAGGCAAAAATATTAATGCAAGCAGGCAATGAGATGGTTATGCAAATAAAAGCAGCAAAAACTTAATAAACAGAAGTAATACATGGAGGAACTAGTGAGGCACTGCTTTCTGCAGCAATGACATTGAACCGGGGATACAATTTTGTTGGTCATTAAACATGTGATCAACAAAATTAGTCACATACTCAGCGTGACCAAAATTACTAAATTAGATCAACCCCGAAGAAGATGCAAAACAGTTGTCAGAAGCTCAGGAAACAAAGAGCCTGATTCAAACTGTGCATTGTCCAGTTTCATGTCAGCTACCCAGCATCAAACCAGCATCACATAGGGGTATGAATTAGACCCTGGGAATTTAACTGCTCAGCTGAGATCAATAACTTCTGTATGCAAGTAAGCGAAAGGAAGGTCCAGAAGTTTATCTAATCAGCAACTGCTTAGTTATAAGCAGCAGTGCCTAAAGTGTAATGAAGATAGAAACCTGGGCCATGTAGAAAACAAATATGCATCTGCTAAACAGTTACCAGTATTTTTGTAAGGGAAGAGCATCAGCTTCATAGATAACAAAGCAAGTATATTATCTAGGGGTACGCTAAAGTGACACCACATGAAGTGTATAAATGCAGACCAGTGTTCAAGTAATAAGTATTAGTCACAGGTGTATTTCATTGTTTTGCCATTTTCCTGCCTCTGTTGCGAAGATGTCAGAAAGTAGGTTCTACATACAGCAACGGTCTCCTTTCTATTTCACGCCATCTCAGACATACTGAGATGCAAGCGCAAATAGGATTTTATTTTAAGAGGAAGACAGTGAACCTGGCCTCAGTGTTCAAGGTAATGCTGTGACTTACTTGCCCTGCACAGCAGTGGTGTTAAACTGCGTTTCTATCCTTGCAATGAACATACTAACAGAGGCAATAGCAATAACCTTCCTGTTAGAGACCACCACAAATTTCATGACTATTTCCCGAACAAAATAACTTTTAAAAACTTTTCTAGGAAATGCTGAAGGCAAGTGCTGTTAAGTGCTTTTAAAAAACAGCTAATATTTCCCAAGGTTTAGGTTTCCCCTCTTACTTCTAAGTGACATGCTTCCATGAAAAGGTATCCAAGTTGTAGCTGTATTGGTCTAGAGAAAAAGGAAATCAGGACTCATAGTAGAGATGATATCTTTTATTAGACCAACAAGATTTTTGCAAAAATCATTTCTACCCAGGAGAATTTTTACCATCTTTTCTCCAATGCCTGATGGGTTTATGCCCGAAAGCTTGCAATTTAATAGTTTTTTTTTTTGCAAAAATCTTGTTGATCTAATAAAAGACATCATCTCTACATTAGACTGGAATTCAGGAAACTGGATTGAGCTCCTATATGTGTACTTGTGGTGGTGGGCTTAAGAAGAGCAGTTTCCGGAGAACCACTCTAATTAAAATGACTCACCATTACATGTTGTAAGCCCCCATGCATTTAAAAATGGCCACAGGATGCTTTGGCTAAACCCCATTTTAAAATGCACAGGAGTTAATACACATGATGGTGAGGCAATACTGGAGTGCTTTAAATTAGAATGCAGAACAGACTTGATTATTTGATTAATCAATTAATCAAGTCTGCCCCAACCCATTCTAATTAGAATGTGAAGGTGTGTATAGGCAACCAGTTCCCTGTGTGATCCTGAGGCAAAGCTATAACCTGTATACTTTGTATCTCTATCTGTAGAACAGGGTTATCATTTTGGGGTGATTTATCTGCTTAGCCTGTAAACTCCAAGGGAGGACTTTTGCTTTTACTGTGTGCATGCATGTATATGTATATAGTGCTTAGCACTGTGAGGCCCAATTGTAATTGGCTTATTCAGGTGCTACAATTAAGTCACCAAAATTTGGGGATGCAGTGATAAAAGCAGATTTTGCAATCATATGCACAATAGCAACATTTTAGTATTACTATGACAGTTCTAATGTAGTGCTCATGCTTGCAAATGAGTTAAAGACACCCAATTCAGGATGGCCTTCCCAAATCTCTAAACTTACTGCCCCCAAAATACATCAACCCAATTACCATGCACCATCTACCTGCTAAGGAAATCTCTATCATTGTCATAAAGAATTTAAGAAATGTGTGGCTGAATGTAGTGACAAGTGCTGCTGAAATTCCTCGATGCTGTAGTGTTTGTTTATTTTATTCATCTTACCGCTAATGAGCCATTTATTGTAAACAAGCATCCAAGTTCTTCTCATTTGTTCATGAATGCACCAATTTAGGATAGATCAAAAAAATACAGGTATTGCATGTCAGAGTATCTGTTTAGTCTAAAATGAGAGAATGATTCATGCAGGGTCTTGGTTTTAGCTTCCCCACCTTCAGTGCATATCCAGACTGAGAAGTAAGAGATGTGCCGTGCTCAGTCAGGTTTTGGGACCCTGACCATGATGGCAGGGTGCAAGCTCAGGACTGAACCATGGTCGCTACAAATTTCTGAACCCAAATAGAACTGGGCAAGACTTATTTCTCAACCATAAGCCAGATCTCATGAGGGACATTGTGTAAACATACCTTTTATGTCTCATGTAATCTTTGAGGTTGGATCCAAAGCTGAAAAAACAACTCCAGTTGACTCCAGGAGCTTCACATCAAAACCCTTGGTGCTGGATTCCCACCATGTGAATAGAGTATATAAATCCTACATGTTTCCAAATTCAGTTTTTAAAATACTGTTAGCAGCACATGCACCTTCAAGTAAAGCTTTCCAGAAGAACCCCAAGGGAAGAATATTCAGACATGGATTACTTATGCATGGGTAGCACCTCAGACTGACTTGTTCAGAAAAGTTAAGTTTTCACAGGCAACAGTCTTCAGCTGTGACTCTCAACCAGGGTGCCAGGGCATCCTGGAGTGTCTTGAGATTCTTTCAAGGGTGCCATGGGTTGCTACACAATGTTAGCAGATGGGTGTGCAAACATGATTTACACAATAAACCCAGAGTTTTCAAGTGGGAATCCACAGTGTTAAAAACATTCTGCCCTGTGTGGTCTTTCTGAGTTCTTTCCAACAGAAGAATTATTTTTCTGCGGTCAAAATGTTGGCATTTTCCAAGGGGTGCCTTGAGACTAAAAAGGTAGAAAAACACTGGTTTACTGCCTGAATGCTACCCCATGCAACCTCCCTTAATCTTGCTTTATGAAGACTAGACTGTAGCTGGTAATCTCCATCTGTATCTGGCAAGAACATCATGTTTGCAATTACCTTGCAGTTCAGTGGGATAAAAAGTGACATGATGGGGGAAACTGTTGAAAGAATCATGTAAAAGGGGCAAGCTCTGTCCAGTAACAAAAGTTTAACTGTAGAAGTGTAATTTATCTGTCCTGTTATAAGCCCATGAGTTGCAGATAACTAGCTGTACACAGCTGAGTTGAGAAATAAATGTAAAATGTATTAGTGATATATATATTTTAATGCTACTCCAACTCACCTAGGAATAAGATCGGTTGCCTTATTTTGGAAGCTATGACTCCTGCAGAATTTTGTGTGTGCATCTTATTTCAAGCAGAAATCAACCGTACACCTGTAACTTAGTGCAACAGCAGGTGAGCATTTGTTTCATTTTAAAGTCTGGCATGCACTAATGCCAGTTCTATACTGCTTGGGTTTAGAATATTAATGGCATCCTGCTAACTGACCACTTCCAGGCTCTAATGGAGGCTACAAGGTGCCATGTAGAACTTTAAGGCATATTTTTACACCTTCACCAAGGCTGAATAGAACATCACTTTCCTAACCCACTGGTATGGGCAACGCAATCTGGGGAAGTTAATGATTTTCATTTCCTCTGATCTTGTGGGTCCCAAATTCTAGGTTGTCAAAGATAAATAGGAAAGATCAATCTGAATAAAACTATTAAGTCTTTACACCTTTATATTTTTTAAATTATTTAACTTTTATTACTGTTGCACCATTTATACAGTTACATATAATTTCAATGCATCCATTGTACATTTTGCTTTTCATTTGTTTTCCAATGAGTGGTGTGTTGGTGTCTGTGACACAGAATGGAAGAGAAACTGGAACTGCAATGAACGCAGACTTTTTCATTTCCACTGACCAATAAACAGAACTACAGGTGCACCCAACCACAGACATGCATTAACTCGTCATGAGAAATCTAGGTAGGCTAAGTAGGATGAGAATGCTTTTTTACTCCCAAAAATGTTTGGAGAGGAAGAAGAATCGGAGGATTGGCATTGAGAAAAATGTGGACAGCTAACTGGGTTTTGTCTGAAAGTTGGCATTCATCCACTGCATTAAAAAAAATATCAAAATAAGAAAGGCTGTAAATAAAAAAACCCACAGAAAATACTGCTTTCATAAAGATCTGATTGCCTTGGCACAAACCCAGTGGGTAGAATCAAAACACATCACTCCCAAACCCCATTACAGAACAAAAAAAGATTTCAATACATTGGTGGAATGCATTTACAGCTGTTCAGATACAAAAGAGGTGCTGTACTTTCAGACATCCATTTTTTCTTTTAAATCCAAGACTGACTTGTCAAGTTGGCAGAAAGTATATTAGATATTTCCCCACAAAAATACTATTTGGATTCTCCCCCTCCCTCCCTCCCTCCCAACTTGATGGGACATCCTTTTTATTTTCTGGGCAATACATATTGTTATTTCAGATCTGAAACAAGTTAGTATAGCTGAAAAAATAAAAAACAAAAGACACAGGTTGTTTTAAGTGGTCGTTTTCAACAGGCTGTCCAATTTAATCTTGCACTGCTATGGTTTGATCCGAGTTAGTCGCTGGAACTTCAGAAGGTTTAGCTTCCTCTGGTGGGGCTGCAGGCTCTGATGCCTTAGGAGTAGAACTAGATGCCTCTATTGCTGCCTGGGTCTCCTTGGAAGAAGGTGCAGCTTCGCTGCTGCTAGGTTTTGAGTCTGAAGCTGGGGCCACTTCACTTTTAGTTTCTTGAGTTGCAGGTGCTGTGGGAGCCTCAGTCTTTTTGGCTTCCCCTTCCTCTTTGCTCTTGTCATCTGATTTACTAGTGGCTGTGGCTTCTGAAGGCTGGGAAACTTTTGCATCATTGCTGGACTCAGAAGTTTTAGATGCTTCAATACTGGCAGCAGGAGCAGCAGCTGAAGTCTGCTCATCTTGCTTGGGTGCCTGTTGTTCATTGTTCTGTGGTTCTGCTTTTGCATCAACAGTGGCCTCTGACTTCTCCGGTTCAGGTTTTTTAATTTCTTCCTGGCTCGCTGCTTTCTCTTTTTCTCCTTCTTTTTCTTCTGTCTTATTGGCAGTGACCTGGGAATCTTTATCACTCTTCTCCTCTTTGTTGTTTTCCTTTACTTCTGTGGTTTCTGTGGTTTGCTGGGCATCCTCACTCTCTTTTGGAGTCCCCTCTTCCTCAGTAACAGCTCCCTCAGCCTTCTTGTCTTTTTCTTTAGCTTTTTCATCATTCACGCTGTACCCCTTCTTCTTCTTGCTAAGTTTGCCTCCCATGTTCGGAGCTCTGCAATAAGACAGAGAAGAGACTGTTACCAAAAAAGACCACTTATTATTGGAGGGAAGGAAGAAATAAAATAGGTCATTAATTCTCATGCCAGCAGATAGAGAATGTTGGTGCTGGATACTGCAACAGAAAACATGGTAAGATGATCAGTCATTAACTACTGGGCATCAAGAACCACTAGCATGCCAGATGTTTATCCTATACTTCCTGCCTGCCCAAAAAACTCTGTACTGAGCTATCAAATCATCATCATCCTCTTCTATAGTCCTTTAATCGCACTATTTGACTATTTAGACTAAGAGAGTGAATTGCCACCGTTCGTCACCTCTCCACACTCCAGTTGCTTTCAACAGAAAGGAAGTAGTATTAAGACAATCCAGTTTTTTGGGGGTTTTGTCCCTTCCCCTTTCAGGGACACAAAAAACCTCAGTAATACCATTTGACTTGCACACATACTGTGCTGGAATCCTTACTGGAGGTGTACCCCTGGTTACAAAAAAATCCCCTGCTACCTTGTACCCAATAGGAGCGTGCAAAATGGGCCCCATTTGATTTGGATTTGGTTTCAGCCCAAATCAGGAACAGTGATTCTATTGCTTGATTCAGATCACTGTCCCAGATCCAATTTGGCTGAATCCGAATCTGAAGTTTTGATGCTGATTTGGAGAATCAGCGATTCAGCCACAGACACAGCTGTAAATGTTTTTTCTACATACCTCAAGGTACCAGGTGCGGCTCATAAATGCTTCAATGGTGGGGCAGATAGAGCATCCCACGGGAGCGGTGGGGAGGGAGAGGGGAGGGGCCCCTGTGTGCTCAGCAACGAACCTGAAAGTGGACCGGAAGTACTTCCAGTCCATTTCCGGGTCCACTGGGGAGCGTGTGGAGGCCTCACCCCCGCGTTCCCATGGGATGCTCCATTTGCCCCACCATCTCAGCATTCATGAGCTGCCTGGTACCTTGAGGTATGTAGAAAAGACGTTTAAAGCTGTCTATGTCCAAATCATCAAATCTTTCTGAATCGATTCGGAGGGTTCCAATTCAATTCAGAGAGATTAAGGGGTCTCTTGATTTGATTCAGATTTGGAGATTCGGCCACTGAGTTGGGTCGAATCTCCACCAAAATGAATCAGGGACCAAAACTTCACACAGCCCTAGTACCCAAGGCAGTTAAAGCAGCTAAATAGTTAAGGTAGTTAAACCTGGAAATAAACCCAAAACATCAGTTTGGAGTTCATGAGAATAAAGAATGACCATCACTTCTCAATAACTGCAGTCTACCCATCAGAAAAAAAAGCAAGTCAAAATCATCAGTCCATGAGAGAGATGCTCAGTGCCACAAAAACCCAAATAAGCCATGGATAAAGCTATACATGCTTAGCAGCCAAATTTCAAGTGTTAACAACTCAGCCATTTATATTTTTCTCCATGGCTCAGATCATACATGCCAGGTTTCAGCCTGGAATGAATTTTTATAGCCAAGTTATAAACTGACGCAAACTGGTTTAGAATGAAAGTGCTGATCCAACTAACATTGGTACTAAACAGACTTATGTTACATAACAGACTGCACCTACTCCCCAACAACCTCCTGCGACCTACATAGCTGACTCCCAGCAGGGATGGAAACCGTCCCCTTGGTGGGCCTGTATGTATTTCTAATTGCAGAGACCAAATATATGCATTCAAGATACAAGGAGGAGTATAGGCATTACGTGCTTTTAAAATTAAACTCAAGAAGCAGAAGTTGCTTCAGAACAAGGAATGATCTGGTTTATTTTACTTTCACTGTATTTCTTTGAATTGTGGCACATATGGCATGCAAGAATCACCTGCTATTTCAGTCCTTTCACACAGTGAACCTTATGAGCAACCACACTTGGGCACAGGAGGTTGGATTAAGAAACAGGACACTGACCATCTCAAATATAATAAAGCTTTTACCTTTCTTCCTGAAAGAAAGAGATGCCAGAAAAGCCAATGTACGGATTTTCAAATACAGGCTGGTATGCAAAATGTGATGTGGCACAAAGCCACATACAGAGAGTCCCATCTCTTTCAGCATCTGGTCAGTGTTCCCAGAAACACCCAGTGACCCTACTTTGTCATCATAAAGTGCCCCAACTTCCAGAAGCACTGTGGCCCCCTTTAAAATACGTTAACTTAGAAACCCAAAAAACCAAAGCACCCAATATCACTAATCATTTTTAAAATAAGGATGTGCATGTATAATTAAAAAGAGGCTGATATCCCCTTGGAAAGAAGTTCAGATAACATTAACTGTCCCAGCTAACAAGGAAAGTATCCCTGAACAATACAGTGAAACACAAATTGGCTTGGAGAAAAGAGGCATTTATTTGCAGTGAGACCTCAACTTGAAAAGAGGAAAAAAAAACACACACACACTTCTGTCTGAAAAACATTTACTCTGTATTAAAGGAAAAATACCCTGGCAATAAACACCTATGATTATTATAAATGAAAGGGTTGGGGTGGGGGAGCAAAAAAAAAATCCCATTTTAATTTTTATATCTCGTGAATACAGTGAACATTCAGTTTAACGGTTTCTTCAGTAGAGTCAATTTCCCTAGTCTGTAGAGATCTTTCACCTACCAGAGATGAAACCTAGTCTCCTAAAAACATACAGAATTGTGAACATAAAGCCAGGAAAAATGACAACAGGAATCAAAACTACACATAACATCAGAAATTTCTATTACATGATTTTCAAAATTGGCCAAATTTTTAATACCTTCATCTTATTAAGACTGCTTTAAAAAATCTAGTCTATTTTGTGCCACTTAGACTTTTTATTTATGCATTTCTACTAGCTTGGGTATTTGGCTAGCTTAAGCTAGAAAAAAGGTTAAAGTGCATAGTCCCATACATACATCATAACAAAATGCTGAAATTTGTGTTAGAAGGACCGCAGTCTTCATTTCTTTGAATTAGACTTACATCCAAATTTGGGCTTAAAGGGGTACATTTACACTAGACATTTACTGTGCAGTTGACCAATTAACTGCATAGTAAACATCTCAGCATCTATACATACACCTCTCTTAGGGTGCATGAAATTAAAACTCTGCAGCAGGGTAGTCTTGTAAAATACAAGTACTACCTTGCTGTGGAGGAGGTTATTTTGTGCACAGCGGTGCATGTCTAGATGTTTCCCCAGCTGGCTCAGGCACAGGGTTTCTCAGTGCAGGTCTGGCCGGCAGGCGGCCCCTGTGCTGAGGCACCCTGCACCCCAGCCAGCTATTCCACAACACATGAAGATGGGGAGCAACCAGCTCAGGGCTGCTCCCCCATTTCCATGTGCTGTGGAGTGCTGGCTGGGATGCTGTGTGCCTCAGTGTGGGGGCTCCACAGCATGCAAAGACATGGGAGCAGCCCTGGGCTGGCTGCTCCTGTCTCCATGTGCTGCCCCATAGCTGGCTGGGGCATAGTATGCCTCCATGTGGGGTCTGCCTGCCAGCTAGCCCCACACTGAGGCACGCTGTGCCCCAACCAGCCCCTACATCACATGAAGCCCAGCTGGAGCAGCCCTGGACTGACAGGCTGACTCCCTGGGTCCCCCTCCATATTGGACTGCTCCAGCTGGTCTCCACGTGATGCACACAAATGCACTCTGGAACGTATTGCTCCAGAGTATTTTGCTCCTGGGAAAACATTCAAACGGTGCACCCAGGAGCAAAAAACTGGAGAGCAATAAGCCTCAGAGTTTATTGGTTCACATTAATTGCACATGTAGACATGCCCAATAACTATTTTTTGGCACTCTGGGCAAGAGAACTCCAGAGAAGTCAATTGTCTTCCATGCTATTAATAAGGCATATACTGCATGTCTCTTGTCTGTATGCAGTTGGAATTGGAAATTATGATGGACAAGGACTATCCAGGTCTCAGATCTCATGATCAAACAGAAGAGTAATGACAAGGGATTTTCCCCATAATGGCTAAATAGGGAATCCTGAAAAGGCTGAGCATCTTAGGAACCTTATGTTATTGAAATGGTGTGCCAGTCCCAGAGAAGGATCCCAAGGTAACCACACTTGATGATCATGATCATTCCCCCTATTTCTGTGGCAAGGATGTTATCTTCTTAGTTAAAGAAAGGCTATGGATGTCATGCTTGCAGTCTGATAACATTATGGCATCCCTAATTCTCCTACTTGCTCCTCTGATACACTAAGTACTCCTCCAGCACTTCTTACAGAAACAAAGGATACTTTATATGCAGATAACTGGTGAGTTTTGAAGAGTTTTTGCAAATCAGCAGGAACAGAGATTTATATTAGCACTGTGTGCGCACTCAGATTGCCAATCCCTAACTAAGCCTCTATTTGTTTTCCTTGTCTGACCTGGATATTATGAGCCCAATTTCACTTACTCTGCCTTCTGTATTTTTCCAGATTTTGCTGTGCTAATTTGCTAACATTGCTTTTTTCAAGCAAAAAATCAAGCTCTGAATACTGCTAGTTGTAGAGTGCCCAAAGGTAGATGTCCTCCAAGAAACAGAAATACACAGTTAAGAGAAAAATATGCCTGAGAACTAAACAATGCACACTATTGTACTTTGTGGGTCCTGTGTCCTGGCTTTGCATTATAGCCAGTGGATTGTATATGTAATAGGAAAGATGGGGAAGAGAGAAACTAATTTTCAATTTTTCTTGATAATCTTTAGTGTTAAAAGTAGACTGCCACTTTTATGTCTTGATCATTATGTATTATTAAAAAAATACAAAGGGAAACCATTTTGCAACATGAGGGCCAACTGGTACTGCTTCTAGTATTGCGGTGACTGTCATTTACTTGATTGAAAGCACTTCATGAAGATCCCATATGCCCTACAGTCAGAGTTGGCTCATCTCAATCCATTTTACAACCAGACTCCTATTTTTCATTGTCTTATGAATTTGAAGTACAAATTTTCTTTAAAAACAAAACAAAACAAAAAAACTAACCTACAAATACCATTATAGTTGTGTCAGGTGCCACAGCTAGAAGCCACTAGAACTACTGAGCCTATCACACAGGAGTACCTATTCTGTAGGCCACAGTGTGATTTTATGGTTCTCTTCCTCACTCATCTGACAAATGTACACCCCATGCATCTTTCTTCTCCAGAGATGGGTCTCTGTATGCACTTCACAGGCTGAAATATTTCCATTATTCTCTAGTTACACCTCAAAAAAGGCTCTGAGGTAGGTAATACAATGGATCCTGGGATGCCTCAGACACAAAAAGGTTCCTGCTGCTCACCAACCCCATAATGTGTTTTTTCTAGAAGTAAGATGTATAGGGAAGAAACTTCACTAGTAGGAGAACAACAAGTCATTTTGATACTGCTGTGACTTGTGGCCATTTCTCCAGAGCCACCTATCTAGACTACACACAAGGCACTCGTAAGGCAGACTTTGCCGCAGAAGATTGCACACTTTAAGGGTCAAGCACAAGTGCTAGTATCTATTTCCAGGTCAATTCAAACCAGAGGGGGAAAGAGATCCAAAACATTTTTATTATATTTATTCCATATTTTACCTATGTTGTTAAACATAATGCCAACAAACCACCTTACTTAACATTGGTCTCCATTTAGACTCACTTCAGCTCTTGGTTGGACAAGTGGGAAAAAGACATAGTTATTCTCAGAAATGAAAAGCTATCTCATTAGTTTGTATTGTTAGAAGAGAAGGGAGCTAAAGAAAATCTGAGTATGGTTTCTCAAGCTTCTGTGGTTTCCTCAGGTTTTCCCCTCTAATTTCATTAAAGTCAAAGGCTAAACATTTTTTTTTAATTTAGTTGTTTCAAGTTAGGCACCCATAGCCATACATAGGTAAATTAACAAAAGTGTTCATTTTTTTAGAGAAACAAAACTGCTTACTTGGATGCCTTGGCATGTGTTTTGATGCCTACTTCAAGCACTCCCACTAAAAAACGTAGACATATATAACTAGTTTTTCCCATTCTTTATATGCCTGAATGTATCAAAATCCATGATCACTACATGCAGGTTGGACAGATGCTTGGTTTTGTCAGAGATGACCCTGCCTCAAATAGGGGGCCAGACTAGATGACTGTGTGGGGTCCCTTCCAGCCCTACTTTCTGTGGCCCAGAGATCATATGTGTGTCACATGCATGCATCAACAGCTAGTTTAAATCTAGGCAAAAGCTTATTATAAGCATAGGGTCCCCCCTCCTATATTTTCACATACTACCACCAATGTAGTCAACAGTAGCTGAAGTGGAAAAAAACTAAAGAACTGCGTTAAACCTGAGCAAGTCTGATGGTATATTTTGATGGTGTGAATGTAGTACCATCTACAGTATGCTAAGTATTGTCAATATATTTGGGAAGACTATCCTTGAAGAGCTCATAAAACAACTGTTACTGGATGAAAAACACTCTATTTTGTAAATGCTTGCACTACAATTGCAAGAGAAGGTCCTCAAGCCAAAGCCATGCTTGGGTTTCCCCCACCCTCAAAGTTTGGTGTGTACTAGGATCAGTTTAATTTTGAAACCAGGTCAATCACCCAACACTACACTCAGCTGGAAATTTCTGACTTGAGGACTTCTTGAACAGAAGACTTCATTGTTGCTATTCCCCTGAATTTGTACAGCATGAGGCCTGTGTTTCTCCACTTCTAAAAAAAGACACTAGCATACAGGCTGTTTCTTGGTGAATACCAGCAGTACAGCAATCATTTTCTAGGTGCTTTGGTATAGTAGTTTAAAATGTAAGGCTTTTGTCAAATAGATCAGATTCTGGAACTCTGAAGCCACAAGAGTTCAGTCTTTCCCTCCATTCAGTTTAGAGGAAAAATTAACAGCCCCCCCTCCCCCCCAAAAAACCCCCCCAAACAACCCAGCATTAGAGATTCGAACAAAAGAAAGTTCAAAAACAAACAAAGACTATCAAAACTTTGTTCAACTGATGCTCTTAAGTACTCTCCCTGAAGTTTTGTCCCTCCCAGAAAATAGCACCACGACTGTGCATTTTTCACCAATTAAAATGGAAATTCCCCTTTCCACAGTTGTATTAAAAGTTCTTATTGCGCCAATATAAAATGTGGGACAACATGAGGCAAAAATTGCAGTTTTAAGTACGGCGCTGTTTTTTTCCCTCCCGGCCAGTCAGCAACAAACAGCAGAGCCACCACAGCCCCTCAGTCAATCAGCAATGGGTGGGGGGTGCGCAAGTGAACCTGCAAGATTAAAGGAGCTTCGGCACAACCCACTTCCACTATGAATTTGGCAGGTCCCTACATATTACTATTCACCTCCGGTTAGGCCTTAGCTGGATTTCTGTGTCCAGCTGTGGCTACCTCATTTAAAAAATGATGATGTAGAGAAGCTGGGCTTGGGCACAGACCCAAGCAAAAATATAAGGTAGTTGGAAGATAAGCTCCATGAAGAAAGGTTGAAAAAAACTAGATGTTTAGTTTGAACTATGTATGTTTAGTTTAGCTAGAACTCAAGCCATATGAAAAAAGGTTGAACGTGATAGGTATGCTTAGTTTAAAGAAAAAGAGATTAAGGGAAGACATCAATAGCAGTTTTCAAATATTTGAAACGCTGCCTGAAAGAAGGAGAAAGACTTCTTTCCCTTGTCAAGAAGAACAGGACGCAAATAATAAAGTAGGTTTCGATCTAATCTCAAAAATGTTCCTTTTGGAATAGTAGGACAACAGAACAAGCTCCAGAGGAAGTTGTAGAATCCTCTTCATTGGAGGTTTTCAAGAACGATCAAAGAGTTAGCTCACTAAAGGGAAGAAGCTGAGAATAACCTTCCTTAACATAAAAAAGATGACAAGGAAGGATGGAAAAATAAAACATGACTTGGAGCCTATGGGCCTGCATTTCACAGGAGCAGAGCCTCTGCAGTTCCCATGCAATTTCAGTGGCATTTAGAATGTCCAGGCCTGCTAGGAATTACAACTCAAGTTTGAAAAGTACAAAAACATATCTAAATCATGGCCTTCAATGGTGCTTAAGTGATCCCCTGAACAGAGCCCTAAATTAGCACAAGTTGCATAATACAAGGAATACAAAACAAGCTTCTGCAAACTTGGAAGCAGCAATAGACCAGTCCCAGTTATATCCAAGATAAAAAAACAGCTTGCCAAGCTACCTCAGCACTAGCTACTTCCACCTCACTCCTAAGTATGCATTGTGTCCAAAGTCTACTACCCAAAGTAGAATTTCAACATTCCAAACAAGATAAGATACCCTTCCCAGAGGTTACCTAACCAAACATGTCTTCAAAAAGACAATGCAATGAATGCCAATCAGCATTAACATAATTCAGCAATTTGTTAAACTCTTTAAAAAAGGGTAGGGTGGGGAGAAATAACCTTAAAGTCAGCATTTATGTTAAAAGTTTGGTTATCAGGTTCAGAATATGTAAACAAGTAATCCAGTTCCACAAAACTTTAAGGCCAGATTTTCAAAAAAGTATTCTGTACCCAACAGGTTCTGCTAAGAATTCCAGGTGCTCTATGGAAAAGTTTGGCTATTGAAATACCATAGCTTATTCCCAGTGCAGAAAGAAGAAAGGGAATTGAACAGTACAGAGGAGTTGCTTTCAAATACAGGGATGCTGATCAGCTGATTTCCCACATCTCTTGTTGGAGAGTATGGATGTGCCTTGGTTCCTGGAGGCAAAAATTTCTAACCTTTTTCATAATCTATATGGGGGCTATGTGACCTTACATTTGCCCCTCTTTGTACACTTAGGAAGTAATTAAATGTATTGGTGTCATTATGGTTGGCAGTAGAACAGCAAATTGCCTTCAATAATTCTTCCCCTGAGTCGGCAAATATATTACTAGAGCAAGGGGAGAAGTAGAAATGAAACTTCTGCTGGAGAACGAAAAGCCTAGGCTTTCAGGTACCACCTTCTTAGCTTTTGGCATAGAAACAATCTCAAAGTGTACAAAGAGGGGCAAATGTAAGGTCACATAGCCCCCATATAGATTATGAAAAAGGTTAGAAATTTTTTTCTGGATCCAAATAAATCCTCAAATAAGATTTTAAATCCATGACTGCCAGCAAACACAGACTGACCATGACCCCGTATAAAAGTCATAATACATAACAAATGGAGGACTAGACATTGATTAATGGTAGAGTGCAGAATTTCAAGTTTCTCAAGATCCACCAGTCCAAGCACATTACCTTCTTGGGAACTGAATCCCCACAGGAAACTGAATAACCAGTTTAAATGAGAATGAATAATGATAGCCAATTATCAGGAAAAATAATCACTCTCATAGCAAAATATACCAGTAATATGATCAGTACTAGTCAAAGCAGTATTTATTTTAAATGCTTGAGATCTCATATTTTTGCTGGCAGACCAATGAGGAATCTATCATTTAAATAACAGAAAAGGGATTTGGACCAGTAGATTCATTAGACATACAAACTTTGCCAAAGTTACTCAATCCATTTAGCATCAACCTGAGCCCGAAGTAGCTTGCCTCAATGAGTTACATTAGCTACCATTGCTGAAAAAACCCCCATCCCAATCGAAAGCAATGAAAACTTATAACTGATCAATTAAACAACTGAAAACTATTTCTTGAGCCTGCCCATATTTCAAAATTAAATGTCTGAGTAGAATTCTATGGGCTAAATAGATCCATGTATTTTAGACTACATTAACATCGCCCTGAGAACTTCAATTAACTGACAAGCAGGTTATTCTGCCCTTAGTTTGTTGGCCTAATGTTGCAATGTTTAGTTATCTCATAAGAAAGCATTATGAGCAGTATTTGAATAGTGCAACTGAATATTGTTTTCCATATATTTACTAGAAAAAGCCAGCATCTGACACCAGAATTAGTTTGATCTTCAGAGAAGCAGTAGAAACATGTTTGCCTCTTTCTGTTACCATAAAATGCAAGCCGAAGTTGTTTGAATTTGTGGCCTTTCTTGTTTTGTTTTTGTCAGCCTTTAGCTAAGACATTTTTTGTCAAATACTGTACAGCTTGGGCTCTTTACATTGTGACCACATCAGTTGTGGCAAAGCAGAGGTTTCGGAAACCTGCAACACCATTAAACCAACATATGTAAACCAATATGCTGCTGTCTTCCTGAAGTCACAGGCAGCCTGAAAAAATAACTGTTACACATAAAGTGCCCTTTTATCTTAGCACACTTTTTGCTGTTGAAATATCAACTCAACTCTTTTCATAACTGCCAGTTTTAAAAACAAGACCATTTGATGTGCTGGCCACGCTCTGCATGCTTCAACCAATGTACCCTATACCACTGCCAAAGTCTACAGCTTCATGCCTGGTACCTTCTGAGGGCAGTTATATATATTTTTATACATGGTATATTGAAAACAAAAATGTAAATTAAACATAAACAAGATTTTAATGACCACTTTATGGGCTGAACTATTCAAATTCATGTTTACTTTATTTAATACAGCAGTCTTTTATTCAAAACCAAGATAGTTGAAATTAAAGAAACAACCACAGGCTTTTTTCAGTGGGCTGCACCATGGAATCTCACTGTAAAAACAAGGTCCAGTTTGTGTATGAAATACACAAAGATCAGTTATAGAGCTGATTATTTCACGTGACATGGTCCTATTTTTTGCTAGCTTCCTACAAAAAGCAAATGTTGCAAAAAGTCAGTATGCCCCAGACCAGAGATCTTAATTACAAAACTGCTGTTCACACAACACAGCTAGAAGGAAGAACATGAACACCATTTTTCCATGAACGCCATAAACACTTTTTTTTCCAGAGGCTTTTAAGTGCCATTGAACAAGTAAAGTTCAGGCGAAAAATGAGCACATCTTTAACAATAAGCTAAACCAATAGCTAAAAATATTGATATGTGCCTTCCACTGATTAATTTCAAGCTACTTCATTAGTTTATTTTCTTTTTATTTCTCCCGAATCAGTACTGCTTAATTTAAAAACAGGAGTCAGCTTTCAATCCTAGTTCCTAAATCCATAGTTTGGTTGCCAAATAGAAGTGGCCAGATTTTCAGAGATGCTCGAGCATTCCAGTTCCCAGTGGGGTCAGGCCCAAAGAATTTTCACAGCTTACAATGATGAAAGATTCTGACTATACTATTTATGGCCAAACCACTTCTTTGCAGTCCCATATACTTAATATACAAATCTAAACATCTAGCTAATGAAATATTAAGAATATAAAAGACTTGGACAATGTCATCCTCGCAACCATTACATTCAGGTTCTGTCATTTATTTCCCACTACATTTATGCACACACATATTGATTCCATTTTTATATCAAACACATTTAGAAAGAAGCCATGGCTATTATACTGTTTTCCAAAAATCACTTTAAAATCTCACATACTCCTTTACACACCGAAAGAAAACCTAATACAAAGATACAGTTAAGAAAATAAAACAAGTTAAAAAATAATTTAAGAAAGGTGTATTTTAGGACATAAATTAAATATTATCTCCCGTCAATATTTTACTTTAAGAACTCTATAATTTTCATGCCAACTTTACTGATTAAAACTGAATCAGGTTGGGAATCATCTTAGTACAAAAGCCACAGTACATTATACTAAAGTGGTCATTAGTTTCTGTCCTCAGATTTCAAGTAGGGATTAACTTGGGGAAGTTAGCACTATATACTGGGCATGTCTACTAGGCCTGTGCAAAACGGTTAGTATTCACTTAGCATTTGCCCGATTTGGGGGACAGTGATTCGATTTGGTGTTTTGAATCACTGTCCCAAATTGATTCGGACAAATTTGATTTTCGGATTGGGCCACCACCAAATCAGCCGAATCTCCAAATCAAACAGGCCTTATCCCTCGCCCACTCTCCCAGCCCTGTCAATGGCTGTCCTGCCCAGACCCACCCTCCTGGCTCTTCAGAAAAAAAAGCCCGGAACTCACTGGCTGCTGCCAGGTGGGGAGGAGGGGGGCCAATCCCTGCTGCCCCCCTTTGCCCTGCACTGCATGGTGGGCTCTGTCACGAGCCCCCATCCTCCGTCCGTGCTCCCAGCCCCAGCATCCCAGCACTTTAAAAAAAAAAAGCCCCCACTCACTGGTTGCTGCCAGGCAGGGGGGGCAATCCCCACTGCACCCCACTGCCCCATATTGCATGGGGGGGTGCTGTCACAAGCCTCTGTCCCTCCCAGTCCCCCCATGGCTGCCCCACCTGGCCCCAGAATCGACTCTTTAAAAAAAAAAAAAGCCCTGCACTTACCGGATGCTGCCAGGCTGGGGAGGGGAGGGGCGATCCCCGCTGCACCCCCACTCTCCTACAATACATGGGGGGCTCTGCTATGAGTCCCCAGAAGCCCTGACAGCTGCTGCAGCAGCTAGTGAATGCAGAGCTCATTGTTTTTTGGGGGGGGGTTTATACCAGGAGCTGGGGCCAGGTGGGGCAGCCGTGAGGGGGCTGGGAGAGCGGGTGGGGATCAGGTGGTACTCAGGGAGTCTAGGGGAGCAGGCAGAGGATGGGGCCTGGCAGGAGTCCCCCATGGTCCCCTTCCCCTCCTCCAGCCACCCCCTGCCCCCTACTTACCAGCACAGAGTCTGGGTCCAGCTCCCTGCAGCGGCGAGTGGGGACTGCTTGAATCGCCGAACCTCTCTGAATCTTTTCTGAATCAATTTGGAGAGCTTTTTATTGGTTTCCTGATTTGATTCAGAGATTCAGCTAGCAAATCGGGCTGAATCTCCTCAGAATCAAATCAGCACCCGAAGCTTTGCACAGCCCTAATGTCTCTATGTTCATTAATGAGCAGTAGTTACTGCATATTTAATTTAGTACTTGCTTAATGAAGTACTAACTAAATGTGCAGTAACTACACTTATTGTGCAGAAGCACTGGCAAACACTTTTTTTGTGATGCTTAATGAACAGTAGCCTAATACTACTGTGCAGTAGCATGTTGGAATGTTTTTTGCCTGGCGTGTTACTGTGATGTGTTATTAGGCTACTGCTAATTAAGCATCTTGTGTAGATGCAATCTCTGATTGGAAAATGGATTTTCAAAGTGGTTACCAAATTGTTAGAGATGTGCCCTTTACAGTTACAGCTCTCATAGGCTAGGGACAGAAATTACACACAAACTGGTATAAGTGATCAGAAACCTATTCCAACCTGTAATATAACAGACGTTCATTGCACATAAACCACTTTCAAAATGATCAAAACTAGTTTAAGATAAACCTGGATGGATATCAGCCTTAACTGATTTAGGTTAAATTGGTTTATTGAACTTCTGTCCCAGATCCCATCCAGGTTCAAGTTAACTCACAGTCCCCCAGAATCCCAGGATGAAGAATGCTTTTTACCTCCCCTGCAAACTCTGCCCCTTCCTCACCCTTCCTCCCCCGTGGCAGGGTAGGCAGGTTAGCCTGGCCCAAGTTCTCTGCTCCAGCTGAGCAGGGAGGCATGCTCTAGTACCCCCAGCTTCTGGCCTGGGCCACTGCAGGCATGTGGCTGCATTTCTGGAACAAAAAGTGAATGTCTGTTCACTTGCTTATCAGTTCGACCTATGCAGTTTAAACTAACCTTCAAAGATTAAATTGATTCAGCCTCAGGCTTTTTGACTGTCTGTACTTAGCCATACAGTGCTGGTTGCTTTAAAGGAGGCAACTCAAACTATGGGCCACTTGCAAGGTACTCTTTACAAACAACAGCTACCACTAGCTGGATCCTCTCTAGTCAGATGCAAGATCTCAGCAGAGATCTTAGGAAACTGGATCACAATGCATCACCATGCTACACCATGTGGAGAGGATGTTTTGAAGGAGAGAGAGGCTTAGATGTGCATCTACACCTGAATGATCCCTGCGTGGTGTATATTAAAGCAGTATTAGATATGCCTCAAATCCAAGTTTCCCTCCAAAACACATTTATACATGTACTTTGGGGATGGGGGTGAAACCGAACTTTAATTAGAGCATCTCTGAGAGCCACTCTAACTAAAGCACCCAGAGCATCATGTGTATCAGAGTCCCTGTGCTGAAAAATGGTGGTGGGGGCGCTTTAACTAAAGCTTGTTCAGCATAATTACATCGCATCAGAGCAGTCTCTCTGAACATGTATAGAGACCCACAAGATCTACTCATAGAAAGGAAGATTATATTCTAAATTAGAATTAATTACCCCATGTAGACTCCCTTTTTCCCCTTATGTTCCACTAAATATTAGTGTCTCAAAGTTTAGTATTGGAACTTCTAACTTCTGTGATATACCTGATTTCAATCCTTAAATCTACCTTATGCTCTAGCCATGGTTCTTGTTTCTCCCCACTTCTGAAAATAGTGCAGAATAGCTATTGTATTCTAGTGTGTTGATAGCTACAGATTTTTACTCACCCTGCTCTCCTCTCTCTCACTTACACTCAGTAAATGCATCTGCCTGGCATGCAAGGGTTATTATGAAAGGAGAGGTCCCAGGAATAGAAGGAAGCCCAAGAGTGACTCTTCTCTCCCACTTACCTCAGGTGGAACAGGAAACACTGCCAGGGATCAGAGCACCATGCCACACTTCCAGAGCCAGATTGGCAGCAGCGAAGCCCAAAGAAGTACTTCCAGCCCCAGAGGGGCAGCCAGGAAGAAACTGCAGCATCCAGGCAAAGGACTCTCCTGCCACCGCTAGCCTGCAGCCACCTGCACCATAAAGGCACCTCACCAGACGTATGGGTGGTTGGGGAACCACCAACTAATGGAATACCGTTGACAGATTTCTGGGGCAGCACACGCAAAGAAAGTTGAACCCCCACAGTCAAGTAGGTGCTGAAGGTTACGTGTGTGTAGGGCCAGGAGAGCTGATTCCTCAGAGAACTGAGGGCGAGGCACTGGAGGCCATCAATGGGAATTGTTTCTTTTGTTGGATTTAATTGATGTCTGACTGTGGTCTGGACTGTTACAACATGAATTGATAAAAAGAATGCGGGGAGGGGTGAGTGACCCTGAAGGCATACTGGTCCCTTTAATTTGATTTCTGAACATTATATCAGGACAGTTAATCATGAATAGAGAGAGAGAAACAGAGAGAGAGAGATGACCCTGAAGAAGGCTTGTCCCTTTAGTTGATTTGGTTTTGTCTGTTTGAAATTGCTAAGGAACAAATTGAGGGGAGGATTACCCTTGAAGGTTGAAAGATACCATGGTGAATGCACTTTATGAGAGGTGTAAACTGCCTTAATCTTGAAAGGCTGTGAGTACAGTGATGAAAGTAAGCATGCCCTATGCAGACAGCCTAGGATAGGCTGCCCCCCTGCTTGGACTTCCATGGGATCAACCCAGAGGATCTGACTCAAATCCCAACAATCTAGGGGAGGCCTGTAAATTGACTGCAAAGGGTCAGTTGCCCAAAACAAGAAGTCTGATTAACATAGAGGAAGTGGTACAGGTGGGGTGTAAGGGAGGCAGAGCCGCAGGAAGAGATTCCTCCAATATACCCGGATTTACTACCCAGTGGAACCAACTCAAAATAAGATCAAAATTGTGGCGGGCGAGAAAAATAACGTTGGAGAGCAGCTAGCAGGATAGTGTCGACACTTCTTCATCCTGACATCATTCACCAGGAAGACATCAGGCCAAAAAGGGCCCAGGACTTATAGCAGCTACCCCTGACAGTTATAAACATCACCCTTTCTTTTAACTTACTTACCCTGAACAGCAAATGGACATTCTTTATTATTAGTATATTCTCTGCCTTTGATATGATAGCTCCTGCAAACTAACTTTTACCCTTGCATAATATGCTAAGTCTCCTGAAGGAAGTTATATATCATACCATTTACACTGAACACTCACAGGTCCTACTGACAATATTGATACTGCACATGCCTTTCTGGTGAAATTTAATCCTCTGCAGAGTGCCAGTATGAAAATCTAGATACTACTTTACTACCACTTGAATGATATGCAGATTCTGAATAGGTCTTGAAGAGGCTTGTATTTTATTCTCCAAACAATACTTTTTATCTTTAGGCCGTATCTTCATATAACATTTTAGGCTAGAATGCAGCTATGAAATCACTATACAGTCATAGAATCATAGAAAAATAAGTCTGGAAGGGACTTTGGATTGTCTAGTCTAACTCCCTACTAAAGGATCATCCCCCTACCAAGGTTCAAATTATGGTGGGGCTGGGAGGGCTAATCCCCCCATAAGAGACAAGAGCCCCTGCATAAGAGATGAGAGCCCCCAGTCCACTCCATGCCTTTCTAAGCAGCTCAGACAGCAGTGGCAGTGGCTCCTTCCAGCTTCTGGCTCTCACTGCCATAGAGCCCCACAAGAGCTGGAGTGTAATTCAAACCCTTCCCCCTATTAAACCATCTCAGCCAAGTCTTGTATAAAAACAGCTCCTGGTTAAATCTTTGTGACCACAACATCCGTGCCCGTATGCTATCAGCTACCTCAGCTCTTCACAGTGTATCATAAAAATACAGTAGAAAAGAAAGGGTCAAAAAAAGAACTGGAAAAGAGACAAGGATTAAATCTTACCTTAAATCAAAAGATTTTGAAAAAGTTTTATATTCACATCACTGACTGGTATTTCTACAACCCAAAGCCTGAACTTCACAATGTCATTATTTGATTAGTTTCATTTCCTAATTCTCACACTAGCACAGCATATTTTGTAGCCCGGTAGAGAAAGGTTTAGTGTGCAAAAGTAAAAAACAGATCCTCTTTCAATTTTTTTAGTTTTGACTGAGTTTTGAAAATGCTCCCAACAATATTCCAGTAAGACAGCTAAGAAAGTATGATCTAAATCAGAGGTTGCCAGCCTACAGCCAACAGGCTGGATCTGTTCCATGAAGACTATATCCAGTCTGCAGCAGCTCAGGAAATCTGCAGAATACTTCAGTCACAACAGCAGAAGAAGAATATCCAAGGTCCTAAGTCCTGCCCTTTTCTATCTATTCCTTTGGCAACATCTGCTGATTCCTGGAGGGCAGGGCTGTGTCCCACAGCAGAGGTTGGGTTGAAATCAGCAGCCCACAGTGACAAAAGGTGCCAATCCTTGGTCTAAATTAATATACTATAAAGTGATAAACTGGGTGTATAGTTGGTTGGATAATCAGACTCCAAGAGCCATCAATGGTTCAGTGTCAAACTGGAGCAGGGAATATTTTAAGTGTGGTTCCTCAGTGGTCTGTATGAGGTCTGCAACTGTTCAATAGTTTCTTTAATATGCTGGAGGATGGAATAGACCCATAGTAAATTGCAAAACACCTCCCAGCTAGATAGCATAACAGGCACTTTGGAAGATACAATTATGGATTCCAAATGACCTCGATGAATTTGAAAAAAAATGGTCTAAAGTAAAGAGGATGAAAAAGTCAGTAAGGACAAGTTCAAAGTACTGTACTTTGGGGGAAAAAACAAATAAAAGCACAACCAAAAAACCAAGGAACTAGTTAGACTGCAGCACCACAGAAAAAGATCTGGGATTATGGCACAAACTGAACACACATCAACAATTCAATATTGTTGTGGGGACAGAAAAAAGCTAGTGGCACATTGGAATGTATTAGCAGGAGTGCCGAATTCAAGCCAATCATATACTGTTCATCTCTGGCAAGAGCCAAATGCAGAATTACTAAGACTTGTTTCAGCCACTGCGCTTCAGGAAAAATCTGGAGCAGATGGCCTGAAAAGATTGTGGGTTTTCTGCCATTTCAAACTTTGAAATTCTCTATTATCCATTTTAGGCAACTATTTTCGCAGCCACGTTGGATGAGAGTTCATCATGCATTCCTGTAACGTTCATTTAGAATTGCAGAGAACCACTTGGAATGTCCTAAGATTTAAAATCCTCTTAATAAGCATTAGGAACATAAGTGAATATGTAGCACTGTTGCTACCTGTTGCTTCATATAGGGATGCTGCCATGCAGAGCTGTTCCCTTTGCATTACATTTTTCTGGTAAATTCTACTTGCTTTTAAATTTCTAATTCTCAAGGGAATGAACAGAAAAGCAGCCCACTCCTTTCTTCTGTTTCAGTTATTTTTATCAAGGAGAGAAACACATTGGAATAAAAAAAGAACATCTCCAGCAGAAATTCATACAAGCGTTCCAATGAGTTGGTTAGATTTGAGAAATTCACTTTTGAATTGTAAATTTGCTTCTAAGAACTCAAAAGTAAAAGCTATGATATGAGCTAATCCATATAATGTGAACTCATATTATGCTTTACATCATTGGGGGTTGTGGCACGACACTGTTGGTGCCTCCCACTTTAAGGGCTGAGGCAAGCAGCCAGCAGGTGCTTGATTGCAGGAGCCATTTTAGATCTCTGGCCACCTATATAAACAGGGAGTCCTCCATGACTGTTTCAGGCTGGACAGAAGGAAGAACTTCTTTACTGTCCAAGGTCTGGAATAGACTGCCGCTGGAGGTGGTTAAAGCACCTACCTTGAACGCCTTCAAGAGAAATGTGGATGTTTATCTTGCTGGGATCCTATGACCCCTGCTGACTTCCTGCCCCTGGGGCAGGGGGCTGGACTCGATAATCTTCCAAGGTCCCTTCTAGCCCTAATGTCTATGAAATCTATGAAACATCTTGGACGTAAGGGCAGGAGCTTAAGGGGATGGTTTGGAGGCTCCTGGTCCTGGGCCTGACCTAAAACTGCACCTTGCCAGGAGTGGGTGGCCTGGTGGGGCTCTCAGTGGCATGGGAGCCCCCAGGAAATGCCAGACCAGTTACCACCCTGGTGAAAGGCAGGTCGGGGCACCTTAAGAACCCCAACTCCCACAACTGGGTGGGTTACCTCATGGTAGGGCCAAGAAAGTGGACCCAGGTTACAGAGTGGGCTATACACTCAGAAGCCTGACTTAGAATACTCTTGACTGGCCAGTGCTGGTGCCAGGACCAGAACGGTCAGAAGGGCCAGGGGCCCATTGCAAGCGACAACCAGAGCTGAGGGCCTGGGGTTTCTGACTGGCCTTGGAGGTGAGGCCAGCGCCTGTGTGGCCAAAGGTCCTGGGGGGACCAAGCCTGAGATGGGAGGAAGAGTTCAGGGAGCCAGGCAGCCCAGTATGAGGGTGGAGTAGGCCTCCTGAGGGGAGGAATCCAGTTGGGGTCCAGCTTGGAGGATTCTGGGACCCAGCGTGGGGCCAGTAATGTTAAGATCTGTGGATGCCATCTGCAAGACTTGGGCTGTGGTGTAGGGAAGGAACGGAGGTGCAGATAGTGCCCTTAGCATCAGGGCAAGAATGGGCAGCCGCCCACCTAATTAACAACATAATTATATATCAAGGCATGGCAGGAGAGAAGGCAAGTTGTTGGCCCAGAAACAGGTGGGTGGGCCATTGGTAGACTGGCCCCGAGGAAGCCCCGTTACAGGCGTCAACCTTTTTGGCAGGAGTGCCACAAATTATCGCTACGCTCTCCATAAGTGCCACTCTGATCCCTTTCCTCTGCACAATCTACTCTCCTGCTTTTCTGCTCTCTGCCCTATCTGCCACTGCACTGCATGTCCCTTCCCTGACCTACCCTGTGCCCCCTGTGACATGTACTGCAGGTTGGCCACTCCTGCCTTGCACCATTGTCTAGTGTCAAATTAGGTTCCTGACACCTTAGAGGCTGATTGTGTAAACTTCCATTTGACATCTTCAGTATCTATACTTATTTGATTTCTACTTACGCATGTATGGGCATGGCTAACCAACCATGGCTGAACAACCATGCTAGTGTAAAAGTATCAGAAGACTGATCAGTGGCCAGTCTATGAGGCAACTATTAAAGCCAGAAGCTAGCTGGAAGCCATGATTTGCATTGATAAATTTATGTTCAAATCAAACCAATGAGGCAGAATTCTAGTTTAATGGTTTCCCTACCAGAATCACTCCATGGTCTAGAGGATAACAACTAGGAAAGCTTCTAATAAAATTTAGAAATCAGGAAAAATGGATAGTATAAAGTGGAAAGCCTTCTCAGTTTCACATTCCCTTTAATGGAACAGCTGCTATTTCTTTGTGTTGCTAATCTCAGTAAACAGCTGGAAACTTGTCCATTTCAAAGCTATCTGAAAAAAAACCACAAAATGGAAGCAGAAGGGAAAAGAATTTTGTCATCTGCATAATCACTGGCTCAGGGCTGGATTTTTTTTTTCTGACTACTTGCTTGATCTTTGTGGAGAATGTAATGGAGAATGTAAACAGTACTTGATGTTGCATGAATTCATTTTAAGCAGTTCACTATTGGAAAGTACAGACAGTCAAAATGCTTAAGGCTGAATCGATTCATTCTTCGCAAGTTAGTCTAAGTTGTGTAGGTTGAGCTGACAAGCAAGTGAACAGACATTCACTTTTAATTCCAGAAATGCATACCTGCAGTGGCCCAGGCCAGAAGCCGGGGGGCACTAGACCATGTTTCCCTGCTCTGCTGAAGCAGACAGCTTGGAGCGGGGGGAAGGGGGGCTGCACGCGTGGTGCAAAGCATCCTGGGATGCTGGGGGACTTTGCATTAACTTGAATCTGGAGGGGATCTGGGACAGAAGTTCAATAAATCGATTTAACCTAAATCAATCAAGTCTGATCCTACATCCACCCAGGTTTACCTTGTACTGGTTTTGAAAGCAGTTTATATGCACTGAACGTCTGTTGTATTACAGATTTGAACCAGTGTTTCTTTGAAAAAATCCTCTCTGGTGCCTCTCCCAACAAACTGTGTGGCTGATCATGAGAATTGCCAAAGAAATCTGCATCTGATTGACTAGCTAAGCATACCTTTCTCCTCCCCCAAGATAACAGGTAACTGAGAGCCACCATATTCTACCTCTTGATCAGTTGTATAAATAAGTGTTGACTCAGCTCCTCCGCCCTGCTCAGATACCGACAATGTGAAGACAGTAAATGAAGGCACTTCTATTTTAACACAGTGGAAAGAAATGAAAGCGAGGACATTTAGTTCTGGGCCATTACTTCAAGGGAAGAAAGTATACTTCCTCTAATGGAATAAACAGTCTGCTACCAGTAAGAACGAAACACAGCAACGCCAGAATAAAACCAGTGAAAACAACATGTCTTCTCACTGCAGTTATCTTGTTAATGCTTTACATCCATCTGGAACACTTGATGCCAAAACTTCCATACTGGGAGCATGGCGCAGAACATGATTCACACGCATAAAGTTAAGCATCCACATTTGAGACTAATAGGCCTCAATCATACCCCAGTCCCTCTTGGATCCAGCCCTGAGCCCAGAGTTCCATATCATCCTGCCACTCTTGTTCTACAAACATAATGACCCCTCACCTTTTACTCTCCACCTATATTTTCCAATATCTTTGTCCACACAGCCCTAGCACAAGGGCATTATTCACTGACTGCAGCCTCTAGGCGCTACCACAATACAAAATAATACATCAAATTTCCTATTTCCACCTATGGCTCCCCTCCCACTTTCAGCTTCTAAATACTAATCCAAGTAAAAAGCACAGGAGTAGGAGCCAAGAGCTCACATTCTATTTCCAGTTCTTTCATTGACCTGCTGTATTATCTTCTTCAGGTTACTTCACTTCTATGCTTCAGTTTTCATATTTGTAAAATGGAGGTATGCTTTTAACATGTGAAGGGCTACTTAAAATCCAGATACTGGGGTTGCTTTGATTTACAATCACTAGTCATGTATTTACAATCACTCTGGAGTTACACAGATACTTCCAAAAATTATTTTAGGACCAAGCCTTTTCATACTTGCTCTCAGCCCTGCAGCACATTTGCATACAGAGATTTTGATTTGTACGTCAAAAATACATTTCATTCAGTTATTTTACTTGACAAAGAGGAATATTTTACCTACAAATATGCAAAGCACAGGTACATCCAGATGAATTAAAAATTTAAAAAAATCAAGCTGTTATGTGGCAGACATCACATTACTGAGGACTACGTACATAAGAAAGCTGAAAGTTATTTGGTTTGAATAGAAAGTTCTGATTAAAAAACTGCAGCACATCCACAGTTCACAGCTTTCTTTAAGTTTCTCTCAGCAAAAGTGGATTGTTGACAGGGCTGTGCTGAATGGATATTTTACATATACAGTGCACATCCTCCCTAAAAAAAGCATTTATTGCAGAATAGTCAAATACAAGTAGGTGTGCAAAAGGAAGTGTGTCCAGAACCCCTCTTTAAAAACAAACGTGACACAGGAAATTCAGAGTTACTTTTGCATTGATGCTAACTGCAATGTTACACATAGATAGGAGCCTCTCTTCTTGCAGAGAAGTTCCTATATACTGGTATTGCACTGTAGCTCATGTATACATGCAATAATGCAGAGCCATTTTGAAAACCCAAAGTTCCTTCCGTCCAGTTGAGTAACAAACATCAACAGTACAGATGCAGCAATTGAGTTGCTGGTGTGACTATACCCATGAGGAAGCCTGCTGAAAGTTGCTTTACATTAGTTGCTACAAAAGACGGAACTGAAGTTTCTGTTGTAATGCATTGGTCTAGTCCTGGAAACCCCAACAAGTAAGCAACAGAGAGGTTTTCACAGACCCTCTTCACTTCCACTTTGCCTACTGGAGTATTAAAAGCTTTGATGTTTCCTTAGTAATTCATATATACTCTGGTATATCAGAGAGAGTAATTCTTGCCTGGAGATCCGACCACATACTCATAAACAGACACAGGTTACAATGCACCACTCATAGAACATCTGTCCCTTTTCAATTAACAACTGTGAAGTTCCAGGACTAGGGACAGATATTCAAAAGGCATGAGCCTGAATTGTTTCACTCTTTAAAAGTTAGTCTAACCTGGCTAGGCTGCACCAGTTTGTAATCATCCAGACATCCCCTTTGGACTGAAGAAATGCAGGTACACCTCTGCAATGGCTCAGACTAGAATCTGGGGGGCGCTAGAACAGCCCTCCTGTCCCTTCTGCAATGCAGAGCTGAGCAGGGGCCAGGTGTGGGGGAGGGCGTGTGGCCAGGCCCTGGCAAGATACTCTGGTTAGGGAAGGGTTCCCCCCCAATCACTGCTCCTGACCACTGAGGGAGCCATCAGGGAGTTAATAACAGAGTATTTAGTTACACAGCAGGGAGTTACCCAGGGAGTTGATACTATTTATCAGCCCATCAAAACAAAATAAAAGTCTCTCTCATTAGTTCAAGCCCTTTTTAAACAACTTTTTTCAAAGAAGGAATGGAGAGACTTTACCAAGCTACCTATCGATTAGCTCCAAAAACCCCTAAGCCGACACTGTCCTGTCTGCCTTTGACCTGTCTCCCACAGCACAGACTATACCCAGCATGTGGCATGCTACCTAGTGCTGAGAGGTGTCTGTGTAAGGCAGAGGGGAGGGGGAAAACCCTGCATGAGCAGGGAGTTGTGAGGGGGGTGGAGGGAGCAGGAGGAAGCCAGGCAGAATCCACTGTACCTGCAATCTCTGCAGAAGCTCCAGCCAGGGAGCAGAGGGGAGGGGCCAGCCCTGGGGCTATCCCAGAAAGCCCTGCCCAGGGCTGCAAAGCGTCTGGGATGCTGGGGGCCTCTGGTTTAAGTTAAACCAGGAAGGGGTCTGGGACCAGACCAGTTGCATAAATCAGTTTGAGCCAAATCAGTTAATTCTGATACAACATTCAACCAGATTTATCTCAAACTGCTTTCAGCCATTTTCAAACTGGTTTATGTGCACTGAACATCTGTTCTGTTACAGGATTAAACTAATTTCTGATCACTTAAACCAGTTTATGTGTAATGTCTGTCCCTAGCCCAGATGACCATTCTGAAATGTGTCCTAAATTACAGATCAGCATGGAAACCTCTCACCATTCTGACCTTTGTGCAAAAATTGACCTATAGCTTGGTGTCAAGTTTTGGGGTTTGTTTTTTTTTTGTTTTTGTTTTTTTTAAATTCAGGTACTTGGTGCTTTTATGATTGCAAAATTATGGCATATTTTAAAATGCACAATTTTAAAAGGTCAGAAATTGAATCACTTTGGGTGTCCTAATGCAAAAATTCCCCATAGATAGGATTTTCAAGAGCACTCCACCTCTTGCCATGAATTGAGACCAACAAGTGCTTTTAAAAAGTTTTACTTCAGCCTATCCTGAACTTGTTCAGCACTTATTGTGCCTTGTACTCATTAGACAATGTTCTGTGTAAAAAAAAAGGTTTTTGAGATACACTTCAAAAACAAGCATGTCAAATTTCAAGTTTCAGCCATCTGTGTTACATAAGGGAAAAGATAAAAAAGTTTGTGTTATTTTGTTTGCTTGTTTTTTAAACTGAGGGAAGAGCTACTTTTTCATTCCCATCTGTCAGAAACCAGCCATGAAGAACGTTACTTATACCAAAGAGAATTTTGGAGGCCTAAGAGAGAATTGGGGACTAGAAATACAAATCAAATTATATTATAACGAGGCATTTAACGCCAAAATAAACCCTATGCAATTAAAACACATACACAAAGTTGGCACTGGAACATTTCACTATAGTTCTGTTTTTGTTATTTATAGTATTAAAAAAACCAGCTTGCGTTTCTAACTACCATGTTCACAGAGAAAATCTTTAAAGTGTGAGCCCTTAGAGCAGGCAATTATTTCGGGTGGAGAGCCACTTACCAAGTTTTGACAAGCTTTCAAGGGCCACATGGGTAGCCCCACCCCACAACAGGTGCCCCAGCCCACAACAGGTACCCCACCCCCTGGTCACCATGTTGTGACTGGAAGTCCTGCCCCCTAACCCCTGAGCTGTGTCCCCCAAAGTCCCTCCCCTTGCCCCCAGAAGCACTTCTTTCAGCAAGGGGTTTTGCCATCTTAGAACCAGAAAAATACCAAATTATATTCTAAAAAGCAAACATCTACAGCATTCATTAATTTGATTTCAAAAAATATTTTTGTCCTGATTTACATGTTCGTGCAGTGTACACAGGGATGATTACACAATAGCTTAAAATGATGTCTTACTCTTGTGCATTGTGTGAGGGGGGTGTGTATAGGTTTGTGGGGGGCTATGGGTGTGTGGTTATGTGGGGTGTGGGTGGGTATGGGGTTTGTGGGGGACTGTGCGGGGGGAGGGTGGCTGGGGTGTATGAGGGGGTGTAGGGGTATGGCAATGCAAGGGGGAGTGTGGGTGCATGTGGGTCTCATCCTATCAGTGATTGCGCGCACACGCGCGCACACACACACACACTACCCATGCCTGCATGTGCCGCCCCTGCCTGTGTGCACAAATATGTGCACTGCCCCTGCCTGCACATGCGCATGTGGGGTCCTGTGCTCCCCAGCCCAGTGATGCTGCCGGGAGCCACGTGATGCCAGAGCAGGGCCAAGGCAGGAAGAGTAAAATGACTGGAGGTGGGGCAGGGCTGGGCTGCTCACTTCTGCTGGGGCTCCCCCGGGTCCTAATACCCCTGGCTCCTGTCAGCTTTGACAGGCAGCCATGAGCAAATAAATATTTACTAATTTTTTTAGGGGCCCCGTGGGTTGGATAGAATGTCCTGGCAGGCTGTATTTGGCCTGCCCCTGCCTTACAGAGAGCAAAACCAAAAAGACAAATTTTAAAAAAGATTGTGTTAAGGTCTCATGGTTTAAGTTACTTGTGATTTAAGCCCTTTTTTAATGCTTGGAGTTGGCAAAGCTGGATGCATTTATAAGCATTGTCAAAGATAAAGAACTTAAAAAATATATTGTATATACACATGATTTTAAACACACATAACCCCTTACCCTGTCATTCAATAAAGACATTGAGACAAATAATCCTTTAATTCGATAATTTTTGCATTTCACCTATATTAAGTGGATGCTTAATATACGGGACCTGTTTCTCTTATAAGTAAAATTAAGCTAGCTAGAGAACTAATTAAGCTTTGCAGGAGTAACATGAATATATTAGTCACTTAAATTTACTGCCATGTTAGTTAGAACATGAATGAATCACATCTGGAGATATGGAACTTGAAATTGGCTACCTGATAGGGTTTGTTAACAGTTTGGGCCTAGACACACTACTCTACCCCACCTGATACTGGTTACACTGCATTTGTAAATCTGTTTCACTTCACATAGCTACTTGCTGTTTTTCTAGAAAAAAACAAGTTCTAAAATATGTTCAGAGCACTGTTGCCACTTCCAAATGGCACGTTTTCATTTCATGTTATTGTCTACAGTAGATGACTGACACATATTTCAATGTGCTATTCCAATGCTGCAACAGAAAGCAGGTTTCCTCACAAAACAGAAGCTCAGTTCATTTTTTAAAGTACTCATTCATGTTTTCATAGGTAATTTCCAAAGCTACCTAATTCGCAGAAGTGCCTAAATCCTTAAGACTTTAGGGCATTACTTGAAAATTTTACACATGATCTATTCATTCTCACCTCCTCTACTTGCTGTGCAGTCAATGCCTCAAAGCTCAAATACAGCGTCTGAAAGAAGGCAATCACTTTTAAAGAATAACACCAGTTAATTCAAATAGTAAGAGCAGTTAGCCATGCTAAACGCTCTTCATGATCTGTGACAAAAATAGGCAGTCTTACATTTTAAATGAACAGTTTAAAAAGCAGAGGGAGAACCACATTTTTGGAAAGTGAATTTCATCTGGGACCTTAAAACAAACCCTAGTATTTTCAAATTTTTTTTTGTTTAAAAAAATTAATCTTTATAGTGGAAGCTGTTCTACCTGGCACCCAACTAAAGCACTTATAGATTCCATATATCTTCATCATGGTCTGCCCTTTCAGGGTAGGTACAGACATTCAAAAAACCTGAGGCAGAATCAATCTAAGTTACACAGTGTTCTGTAAGTGGTGTAGTTTAGATAGGTAGCAAACAGAACTCGTGTTCACAATAGTGTTATATTTAATTTAATTTGTAAAAAAAAAATTCATTTTGTATAATTTTGAGTTTTCCTGAGCATAATTTTTAATTTTCCTGCACATAATTCCCTGGGATATATTAAAGGAATCTTGCAGCACCTCAGGATGACATTTCACCATGGTTAAGAATCACTGGACTAGGGCCTCAGAATACTCAGTATACCAAGTTAGGTTATAAAATTAAGGGAATACCTGAATACTATATCAAAGGCATTGCAACTACTTGTACTTTAACTAACAGATTTACCAAAAAGTCATCGAAGGCATTGCACACCAAGCTAATGACATCTGTAGTTATGATCCAGGATCCTCCAGTCATCAGGTGTCTCCTCGAAAGAACAGTAACTGTGGTCTGAAAGCATCTGTGCTATATCTGGATGAAGACCAAGATCCGCTACTTGCAAGTTTGCCAAAGGAAAGAAGTTTAACAACTGCACATGGCTACTTGACCTTTGTAGAATGAGGGTGAGAGCTTACCTGATTAATGCTGTATGGCCAAACAAAGAGGCTGAGAAGGGAAATGTCCAGTTGGTATCAAAGCAGTTCTAGCAAGAAATTTGTGACAGCAGGTTCTTAACATTTCTGAACCTAGAGTTGTCTATTATTAACATGCTACAGAAGTAGGCTGACAAACACTGAGAATTGCATGATTTCATTCATGAGCCTATCTATCATGGGCCACATAATGTCATCATACATATCAGAGCATGTAAAGATGAAATCTCAAAATAGAGGAGGTGTTTTTAAGTGCGTCACTAAAAGCTTTGTGTTTGGCTACAGCAATTTATCATAATGTATGGAAAGCTGCAGTAGTATGGTAAAACAAAAAACCTATATTAATTTACAGTGTGTACTTCTCATGGAAAAAAGCCCAGTAAATTGAACCAAAGAAATGAAGCCCAATCCTCTGTTATATGAGATGACTGAGCAACTTGTCATTCTGCAAACAAAAAGGATTAGGTGCTAAGAGAGTTGCTTTTGTCACAGCCACATCTGTGTATTCTAAAAAATGGAAATATAAAACTGAAGTCAAGATTATATTTACCAGAAAGGGGAGTTTTCCATTCAGGGTTTTTAAAGAGGTAACAAGATCTACAGACCAGATAAATTAACTCCCTTCTTTACAGATCAAGTTCAGTATGGGAAAGGCAGGTCTGCCAGGTCTGCACCCTGGGTTGTAGTAGCGCATGGTACAGGAGCAGTGGCCAGAGGTTTGCTGCTGCAAGGAAAGATGTCACTTTTTCTTGCCACCAAAAATCTGTGTTTATATGGCTGCTCAATAGGTTAAAAGCAAAAAGAAAAAAAAAAAGGAAATAAATGACATCTCTGCAGCAGCAATCCTCCAGCCACTGCTTTTTTCCACCATGCTCCACCATAGCCACTTTCAGAATCACTCCTCCTTTAGCCCCACTCACCCACTCATTGTTATGCTACTGGGGTATGGCACAGCAAATGCTCAAGTAGCCCTCCCAGCATACTTCAACCCTAACGTGAAACTAGTAACCTTAAGTGAATTTTATTCTGCACTTATATTCAGACCTGGGTAACTCTGTTCAGGTTGTGAAGCATGTCAATTGTTTCATATTCGCACATTGATTGGAAACAGGTCTTGACGAACAGGACATTTCATGAAGACTTGAAGAACTACTGCTTTCAAGCTAAATCCTTTTTGGCAAGGATTACCAATAATGTAATCTGCTAAACTCCATACCTCACCTCATCCCTTCAGAGATCTGAGATGTTCTCCAGTAGTGGTACTATTTATTCAACTTGACAGAATGCTGGAGGCAAAGCATGCAGCCGCAACCTCAAACAACTTCCATACTAAAACTCTGGCCTCTAGATTAAGCCATTTCTTCACCCTTAGTGCATGAACATCTTCAAGTTTCATTTTCGTACTTCACTCCTTGAGTCTTTTATTTCTATGGAGACTTGCCAATAGCTCATGTTTATGATCAGACACTTTCTAATAAAACACTGGTGTTTTAGGTTCATGTGGATTTCTCTGTATACAAGACTTAAATATAAAAGTTAAAATCTCCTACTCAGACTTAAAAATTCAACCTGCACAAATCAAAACACAAAACAAAGCTTCCCATAAAAAAGGGAACTCATTCCAGTGGCTCAGAACCCAGCCAAAAAAATCATGTCTGCACTGAAACAGGCTTTTCCACATGGTTTTCATAGTATACATTTGTTCCACTTATTATTCCACACTTCCTATATTTGCCTGTTCTACACTAGACTGTTAAAAGTATTCTAACTCTTTTAACAGCCCCATTACAGCTTTTAAACATATTAGATAAAAAAGAGACAAAGAGACAGGCCTCAAAGCAATAAAAGGATTAGCTAGCTTTAAAGTTTGTGCATTAAAAATACTTTGCCTTCAGGTTTTACCACAAAACTAGACAGAGACTAATATAAGGTGGTATATCTGGTGCTGTGACTATCCCCCACTGCCAATGGATGCCAATCTACTTCCAGAGGCTGAAGTTGGTCATTTTTAGCATGTTCTACAGTAAGCAAATTCAGTGCATTATTAGGGTATGTTCTATGAAGCTGTAAAATGATGTTTTGAGACATTTTGTCACAAATAACATGCATCTTTATATATCAGGCACTTTAAGACACCTCTCATATTTGAAGAAACCAATCTGGTTAAATATTAGAAGTGCTTTATTGTGTTGCAGAGTTTTGGAAGAAGAGCTATTCCCTATTGGGATGGTAAGAAGAGAGGGAAAAACCCTTCCCTTAAAAGCACTGCTTAAAACAATATAGCTCATGTCTGGTTTCATACTCAATATTGTCAACATGCCAGATTACCCCCTTCCCTGGACAATTAAACAAGTGAGGACAAGGCAGGAAAAAATTCTCCTTACAGTACTTCTAATGACTCAAACCAGCTTGTGGAGCAAGGTGGTCCCTTCACATGGACCAAGCAGGAAGTTCAGTCCCTGATTTCTGGTTGGACCTCACATCCTCTGCCCAAAGAGAGACTCATACAAACCACCTGTCACTCCCTGGACCCCCAAACTACCATCAAAATGTTCACCTCCTAGCACATAAGGGCTAGGAACAGAAGGTACACATAAACTGGTTTAAGTGATCAGAAACTGGTTTAAACCTGTAACAGAACAGAAGTTCAGTGCACATAAATCAGTTTCAAAATGACTGAAAATGATTTCAGATAAACCTGGTTGAATGTAGTATCAGACTTAATTGATTTGGGTCAAACTGGTTTATAAAACTTCTGTCCTAGACCCCTTCCTGGTTCAAGTTAAATCACAGTCCCCCAGCATCCCAGCATGCTTTGCAGCCCTGAGCTGAGCTGTACTATCTGCTCCAGAGAGCAGGACTGGCCCCGCCCCTCCACTCCCTAGCTGGAGCAGTGAGGGCTGGCTGACAGGAGGGTGGACACAAGCCCAGCTAGGATGCAGCTCAGTCTGCAGGGTGGGACTGCCCCTTCAGGCAAACCCTATCTGGGGTCTGGGGCCAGGGAGGGAGGGTTAAACACTCCTTCCCCTGCTCAAACTTACTGCGAGGAGCTGCAATTCTGGACTCCAAATCCCAGAGGCATCCGAAAGCAGGAAGAGGAAGTAATGAGCAACCCTGCAGAGTCCTAGTGCTGTAAGTCTGGACTGCAAATCCCAGAGACCTTGAGGGCAGCAGGAAGAGGAAGCAAACACAGCCAGAAAGCCATGCTGTCTTGCACTTCTGGGCTTTTGGCTTGAGCCACTGAAGGCATGTGGCTGCATTTCCTGAGCCAAAGGTAAATGTTTGTTCACTTCTGTTTCAATTTAATCTGTGCAATTTAAACTAACCTGCAAAGACTGAATTGATTCAGCCTCAGGCTTTTTGACTGTTTGTACTTAGCCAAGGTGCTGTTACCTGGTACCAATCAACATTTAACATTCACTTTGCACAAGAGCTGGAGTTTTTACATGACAGAAAAACCTAAGGATTTTTTTACTGCTCTCCAGATGGGTTCTCTACTTTTTTCCAGGGGCAGGTATAAAGTGCACTTAGCAGGCCCATCCTTTTTCACACAGAATAAGGAAAGACTGCCACAAAACAACCTTCACCTATCCTGTCTGCAGAATCTCAGTGTGTACAGAGTTGTATGCATGCATATCTGGACATGAAATAATAGCCCCATTGTGTAAATGCTATGTAAAACATAGGAAAGCTGTCCCTGATCCTACAGCCAAAACAGATGGATGAGGAACATACAGAAACAAAACACTGAAGGCCATTTTTATCTCATAGCTTGCTTAGAAGAGCTTCTAACAATGGAGAGACTTGCATGGTATTAGTATGCTAATTGCAGTGCTAAGAATTAATACATTAATACACCCTTTTAAAGTGCCTGACTTGCTGAATTGAGTTTAGTATCAGTGTGGTGGTATAAATCCATAAACCTGGAGGCAAATACCAGCTCACAATACATTATAAGCAAATTAACAGCAAACATCACAGGAAGTCAAAGTAGCATGACAATATTATACCACTGGCATGAGACTTGCAATGCCAAATTTCCCATAGCATAAAAGTAGAATTTAAAAACCTTCAAATATTTTGAAAATTCTTAGCCTTAATGTAAACATTAGGGGTAGGGACAGACATTACACATAAACCAGTTTAAGTGATCAGAAACTGGTTTAAACCTGTAACAGAACAGATGCACATATACCAGTTTGAAAATGGCTGAAATTACTTTGAGTTAAACCTGGTTGAATGTGAGACTGATTTGGCTAAAAACAATTTATGCAATGTCTTCCCCAGAACTCCTGCTAGTTTAAGATAAACAAGACACCCCCAGCATCCCAGCATCCTCTCTGGGCTCGGTGGGGCTCTCTGCTCCACAACAGAGCTGGCCCCTCCCCTCATCTCCCTGCCTGCAGCTCTGGCAGAGACTTGCAGGCACAGAGCATCTGCCTGGCTTCTGCCTGCAAAGCGGGAACTATTCCCTGCTCCTTTCTGCCTTACATAGACACCTCAGCATTAGCTAGCAGACCACATGCTCTCTACTGTCTGTGCTGTGGGAGATGACAGGCAGATATGGTTTTTGGAGCTAATCAACAGGTAGCTTAATGTCCTTCCTTGGAAGAGCTGTTTAAGAAGCGCTCCATTAGTTAAGGGAGAAAAGCTTTGTTTTCTAAATGGGTTGGTAAACATTGAGTTAAGGGTGATAAACATTCCCTGCTGGGCTGCTTGATGGGAGGGAGAGAATTATCAGAGCGTCCTGCCGGGACCTGGCCATGCCCCCCTCAGCTCAGCCCTGTGGAAGCCAAGGGAGGACTGCTCTAGTGCCCCTCAGCTTCTAGCCTAAGCCACTGCAGGCATGTGCCTGCATTTCTGGGATGTCTGTCCAGTTACAAAACTGATTTAGCCTAGCCAGGTTAGACTAACCTGCAAAGATTGAATCAATTTAAGCTCAGGCTTTTAGAATGTTTGTCCTTAGCCACAGTATTTAAGTTAGAAAAACAACATTGCACAAATTTAAATTACAAGGCTAATTAGGTGGCAGCAGGTTTGTACTTAAAGGGCATCTGAAACTAAGTTTATTGAAGTAATTTTTACCAGTGCAAATGCTATAATAACTGTTTACATTAGTAGACTGCACCAATTTAACTTTGTTTTATGTGTTTTATAGTTAAGTTAGTACAAGAGCTATGTCCATACCAGTCCCTGTACAGTTTTTGTTTTATTTAGTTTTAAAAGAATTTTCCCTTTCCTCACCTCATTTACCATTTTGGGTTCATAAAAAAAGCCTTTCTTTTTTTTACAGTTGGCATTTACCTATCAGTTGACCAGTCACTAGCATACAGAATCTTTGAATGAGTCAGAAAATGTTATTTTCCCATCCTTCGGCATTTCCCTTTTTACTGGTTTGTTATCTTCTCACCCTCACACTCCTACCATTTAAACACTGGTATGTTGGAAAAAACTAATCTCACCATTTAAACATAGCTGGCTATATGCAGCTATAGGACTGCTGCAGCTATTCATTGTTGTGTATGGTTTTAGAATACATTTTAGAAAGAGTTAAGGAGTCATGCCCACAGTTCATGTGGACTGAATACAAACAGCACACAGACTCAGTCTCATTAACAGGGTTCAAGAAAAGTGCACTGGTAAAAATGAAGAGCAAATGCACTGGTACCGCACAATATTTGCTGCAGTAGGCTGTGTTGACACTAGCCAGCTTGAATATAAACTCTTCCACAGAAAAGCTTGTTGCTATGGAGAAATAAATGGAGGAAACAGAGAAAGGATGAATACAATACAAGCCTTTTGTGTTATCTTTAACTGAAAGGCTATACCAGTAACCAGTAATGTCAGAGGTGTATAGATGTACAAGAATTCTGCTCCAATTACTTAAACAAGATACTTATTTCCAGCTATGCATTTCTCATTAGGACATGGTCCAATACCCAGCCTGACCTGGAACCCAGAAGCTGTTTTTATCAGTTACCAGTTGACCCAAACTACCATATTACATTTTAAGGAACTGGGATTCCTAACAGAAAGGAGTTTGGGGGATCATATTGCAGCTTCAGTTTTCCAGCCATTTCATCTGGTGCAAATCAGTTTACTGATTACATTGATTCACACCAACCATTATTCTGCTAATGTCTCATCAGTAAATTGGTTCCTGTTGAGGTAGGGCAACTCAGAGGACTCCTGGGGTTCTGAGTTGCACTAATTTAATTTAAACTACTCTACACTGTTTTAATTAGTTGCTAACAAACTTAAGGCATTCTCTCTACCAAAGTGTTTTGTTTTGTTCCAATTGGAGAAATAGCATTCAGAATATGTCACAGGAATTTCTGAAAGTTCATTCTCATTCTGCATTAGAAAGAAAACAAAAACAATATTAATGTTTTCCACAAATTTGGGAGTTTTTTCTGAAGGTGTGGGGTGGGAAATCTAAAGTACCCCTGTTCCTTCTAACCAAAGACTCAGTGATACAGAAAGTCACCTGAAGGAGATCAAAATTCTGATAGAATCTGGGATGAAAGCCTCTGCTCCAAAGAAAGCAGAGCTGCAATTTAACTTCATCCTCCTCTGGGCTTACAGCATGCAAAAGTTATATGCTTCAGAAACAGAGTGCTATGGCCCCAGTAAAACTTCATAATGGAAAAAGCTTTGCCCTAACAGATGCATATCCCCAAAACATGGAAGTTTTGATTAAACACATTTTCATCAAAAACAATCCAGCAAGCTGAGGGACTGCGGCATTGATGAATGCAGTAACATGGGTGGCAAACTGGCTCCAGGGGTGCGCCCAGAGGGGAGTGGTGGACGGGTTGATGTTGACCTGGAAGGGTGTGGGCAGCGGAGTCCCCCAGGGCTCGGTCCTTGGGCCAGTGCTGTTCAATATCTTCATTAGTGACCTGGACGAGGTTGTGGAGAGCACCCTGTTCAAGTTCGCTGATGACACCAAGCTGTGGGGTAAAGTGAATACACCAGCAGGCAGGGACTGCATCCAGACAGACCTGGATAGGTTAGAGAAGTAGGCAGATCTGAACAGGATGCGGTTCAACAAGGACAAGTGCAGAGTACTGCACCTGGAGAGAGGGAACCAGCATTATGGTTATAGGTTAGGGGCTGGCCCTCTCGGCAGCACAGAGGCAGAGAGGGATCTTGGAGTCATGATTGACTCCAGGATGAATATGAGTCGCCAATGCGACGAAGCAATAGGCAGAGCCAACCGCACCCTGTCATGCATC
>NW_017728992.1:24495113-24496727 GCF_001723915.1 Gavialis gangeticus | reverse complement strand
GTGCTCTCACCTTCCCTGGAAATCTTCATAAAGAGACTGGATAGGCACCTGGCTGGGGTCTTATGACCCCTCCCACCCCCAGTGCTCATTCCTGCCCATGGCAGGGGGTCGGACTCGATGATCTGTCTAGGTCCCTTCCAACTCATTGATTCTATGATTCTATATTTAGCCTGCTGCTCTTCTGGGGGACCCAGAACCAGGCAGAAGCCCAGAAGTTCATAGGAAGCAGCTCTTCGCTTTCCCCAGGAGTATGAAAAACAGCTCTGCCCACCCAGATATTTTCTCCTCTATTCCTATCTTCCTAATGTACATGAGTAGAATCCAGCTTGTAGGCCTCATCTGTTGGACACCTTGAAGCCCCCCTGATTCCACCCTCATACACATTAACCAGTACACAACCAGGAACTGTAATGCTCTTTCCCCTTCATTTTATTTATGAGCTCAGTTTAGGGATAATTTTTAAGGGAGGAAAAAATGCAGTCAACATCTCTGCAGTTCTGGGCATAGTATTGGGTAATTTTTGCAGCTACATAGGCAGGCTCACAAGACTATAAGGATCATGTATCCATGGTGATTTTTAATAAGAAAGCCTCTTGCAGTTGAGTATATTTGGAAGCAAGAAATTAAGTCAGAAAACTGTAAATTACATTTTGAAAATGCATCTCTGAGAACTGGATTCCAAAAAAATGCAGGGCTGGATAAGATTCTAGGAAGTCAAACAATACTGCCCACCAAGACTGGGAGAAATTAGTCCACAGCATCACTCGCTAGTTTATCCCTATGCTATAGTTACCCTGAGTCCTCTCCTGTTCTCCAGTAAATTGTTTATAGCTTGTTACGTCAAGGTCCAACAGGCATATTTTTGTAAATAGTAATATCAACATCAGCATGTTACTTCAACTGCCACATGGTTCTTGTTATGTTACATTTCAGAGAGTAATGTTTCATTAACTCTCCCCCTCCCCCAGTACTAAACATAATTCAGTTCATATAGCTTTGTTTTGCCAACAGTCATCTAACAGAAGATGTACAGCAATGCCACACAATAACACATCCAAGACAGTAATAGTATAAATGCAAGAAGCACTCTAAAACAATTAATCAAATTGAATAGTCACTACGTAATATTACACTTTGAAGCTTCTTACAACAGCATTGGTTCCTTGTTTCTATATTCACATTAAGGTTTAAAATTGACAAATAACAGTGTATATATTTACTGCTGAGTATTAAACACTACATATTTAGGAAGTATATTCTTCCTAAACCCACCTTCAGTATCTTCCAAACCTACCTTCAGTTCCTACAATTGAGAGCTAGCTTTTTGTGGAAGAAATGCTCATATTGTATTAAGCCACTTTTATCCAAGTAATTATTTGGCCCTCACCACCGTAGCATACAACTGCAAGGGCCTCTGTTACTCTGAGCCAAGACTGTCCACTTAAATCAACACAAGAATTTTTTGCTTTTTTTTTGGTATCTGTTCTCTAACCATATGCAATGAGTATCCCCTCAAACATGGAAAGATAGGGTAACCAAGAAAACCACTATAGACAGAGTACAAATAGGTACAAACAGGGTGCTGCACTTGGGCAGTAGGAACCAGCAGCACAC
>NW_017728992.1:24492945-24493651 GCF_001723915.1 Gavialis gangeticus | reverse complement strand
CCTAAAAGGCCACAACCCAATGGTGAGGGGAGTTCAGGAGGAGTGGCTGCCCTTCAAGGAAGCAATCCTGGATGTGCAAGCAAAGTCCATTCCGTCTGGGAGGAAAGGCAGCAAAAGGGCACAGCAGCCCTCTTGGCTCTCCAGGAAACTGGCGGACCTCCTGCATCTTAAAAGGAAGATATACCAAGGATGGAGGACCGGAACTGCCACCAAGGAAGAATACTGTGCTCTGGTCTGGACCTGCAGAGAGCAAATCAGGAAAACCAAGGCTGTAATTGAACTCCAGCTAGCTACAAATATCAAGGAAAATAAAAAGTCCTTTTTTAGATATGTGGGGAGCTGGAGGAAAAGCAAGGGCAACATTGGACCACAGCTAAACCAGATGGGGCAACTGACAACTGACACCCAGGAAAAAGTGAACTTGCTAAATGGGTACTTTGCGTCAGTTTTTCACCAGTCCCATGGGACAGCCCTGCCCACTATGGGTCAGGAAGGCCCAGCAGAGGAAGATTCCTTGCCCTCCATCGAAGCTGACCTTGTGAAGGACCACCTTGACCAGCTGGATACCTTCAAGTCAGCCAGCCCTGATGGGTTACACCCAAGGGTACTCAGGGAGCTGGCGAGCATCATAGCTGAGCCCCTGGCATGGATCTTTGAGAGCTCTTGGCGCTCTGGTGAAGTGCCCGATGACTGGAAGAGGGCCAAT
>NW_017728992.1:24470079-24487945 GCF_001723915.1 Gavialis gangeticus | reverse complement strand
GAAGACCTTGACAAGCTCATGAAATGGGCAGACAAGAACCTCATGGTGTTCAACACCAAAAAATGCAAGGTTCTCCACCTTGGGAGGAAAAACCTGCAGCATGCTTATAGGTTCAGCAGTGTTACGCTGGTTAGCTCTACAGATGAAAAGGACTTGGGGGTCATGATTGACCACAAGATGAACATGAGCCTTCAGTGTGATGCTGCAGCTAGTAAAGCAAGCAAAATGCTTGCTTGTATCCATAGATGTTTCTCAAGCAAATCCAGGGACATCATTCTCCCATTGTACTCGGCCTTGGTGAGGCCACAGCTTGAGTACTGTGTCGTTTTGGGCTCCACAATTCAAAAAGGATGTGGAGAAGCTTGAGAGGGTGCAGAGGAGAGCCACGCGCATGCTCAGAGGTCAGAAAAACAGACTTTACGATGAGAGGCTGAGAGACATGGGGCTCTTCAGCCTGGAAAAGTGCAGGCTCAGGGATGATCTGGTGGCCACCTATAAATTTATCAGGGGTGCTCATCAGGTTCTGGGGGAATGTCTGTTCACCAGAGCACCCCAAGGGATGACAAGATCAAACAGTCACAAACTCCACCGAGACTGATTCAGGCTGGACATAAGAAAGAACTTCTTCACTGTCCGAGCCCCCAAGTTCTGTAATTGACTGCCACCGGAGGCGGTTCAGGCACCCACTTTGAACACCTTCAAGACACATTTGGATGCTTATCTTGCTGAGATCCTATGATCCCTGTTACCTTCCTGCCCTTGGGGAAGGGGGCTGTACTCGATGATCCTCCAGGGTCCCTTCCAGCCCAATTGTCTATGAAATCTATGAAGAGAGAATTTGAAAAATAGGCCTAAAGATTACATGTGTTGGGAAAGGGGAAGCTGATTTGGTTGTTCCACAAAGTATTATCTGGAGCATCACTTAGAGTCTCAGACTATAAAGAGGCAAGCCCTCAAGTGGACAAGATGTCAGGTTTCTGTGAAAAGGACTATGACAATGATAAATCAAGCTACTACTGTTTGCATTCCCTTTGTAGCATCTAATTGCTCTGTTTCCATAGCTATCATATGTTGAGATCTCTGATGTATATACAGCAACAAGGAAAGGCAACATCCATGTTCACTTAAAGCTGATATCCTGTCTTTTTTCCTTCTTCTCTCATCCTTCCTCTGCCAATCAGCCAACAAAATGAAGTTGATGGTATCAACCTTTTTTCTTTGATTAAGTGGACTTTTTAGAGTAATTTATAACTGCTGTTTCTAACAGTACTAGAATGAAAACCCCAACAAGCACCCTACTCACCACCCTCCCCCCCTCACATTACACACACTTCCTTCTCCGTTGGAGTAAACAAATTGCCTCACTATGATTTCACCAACTGGAGACAAACCTTGTTTTGTTTAGAGGAGGGCTATTGCTTCCTCAGTCAACAAGCATTTAGGCTTGAAGCTTGAAGCAGTCTAGTGCTCCTTCAGGTCATCCAAACCAAGTCACTGATAGTATTCCCCCTTCTCAACTACTCCTGACAGAAGGTTGTCACCTTTGAGAAGGCTTATTACACATATTTAGCTTAGTTAATTGGATACTTCATGCTACAACAAGGGTAATATTCCTGTGTCACATTCAAGTATAGCAACACCTCCTTTGTAAAACTGACCTCCTTTTGTCCATATTGTCTCTCTTTCCACCCCAACATTATTCCAAAACAATGCTTCCACTTAGAATATTCTACAGGTTTCATGACAACTTTGTTCCCCTCAATGAAACTTATTCCCTGTAGTGGTTAAAAAGACAAGATGAGCCTCAAATATCTCACCAAACATGGAAAAAAGTTCAAATATAGGGATTTTTGATCTTTAGTATGATGGTTGGCATGTAAGTCATCTAACTGGGTAACAACTGGCAAGTGCACACACATACAAAACACAGCAATAAGATAAGCAATCAGATTAACCTTCTGTAATGGATTCTGACATGGGCCACCAGTTCGACGCCAAGTCAAGTCATTGGGAGTCTCTTCTGTTTCAGTGCAATTAAACCAGGCCCATAGGTTTTCACTAACAGGTATGGTTTATCACAGTACTGTTTACCTCAATCAAGGGCACTCTATGCAGAAGTCTACCAGTTGCCAGCATGTGGCAGAATCAGGATGCAATAATCATCCTTGAAAGATACTGTTCATAATCTAATTACACTTTCAGTTCTCGTGTAACTGTTATTTTTTTCTTAAAAGTTAAATAGATCACTTAATGTTCAATTTTTGCTGTAACTATAAAGAGATTAAGGCATACTTGAGCCTCAATGAATGGTAACGCACATTCTAAATTAACCTTGACCTACAGATTGGAAGCAATTTTGAAGAAGAATGGTTTAATGTGTGTAAAACATTAATAAAACACAACTCTTAGAAATATTCTTGAAATGTTCCAGGATGGCAGCAGACCTATTGTACATATTTAAAGTTGTGCTACTGCTTTTGCAAGCTCATAAAGCAAAGTATGGCACAAATGTTTAGCTTTTTATACTGACATTATTAATTGGTTTGTATGGGCACATGGATGGCTCAAATATTAGTATTATAGAATATGATATGGAATCAGCCTCTTATGTTATGGAACACGTTATGGAATCAGCCTCCCCTTCCCCCTTTCTTGGCAACAGTGAGTTTTTATTACTCAGTGAAGATACTAAGCTGACCTTCATGAAGAATTAAGTTTTATTCCTTCACAGAACAGGTAATGCACAGGTAGCATTTGTTCAAGCTTTTCCTAGCCAAAGGGTTTTCCTAGTACCTTCCATGTGTTTTATATCAGACCGCAAGAATATTCCATATCACTGTTCTGGATTCACCCAGGCCTAGGCAAGAGGATATTTTGAGTCTGTGGAGTCCCACCCCCCTCCCTCCCCCCACCCTAATGAGAATGAAGACAACATCAGTTACTGCTACTTGCAATTTGAAAACTTTATTTATGACCTGGAGCATGATGATTGCTAAGCATGGGTGACTGGTACCTCCTAATACCAGCAGCCGATCGCCGACCGGGTGGGGGGATGGAGGGAGAAAAAAAATTGAGGGGGTGAGGCTGAGCATGTGTGCATGCACACATGCCTGCCTGCCCCCCCCCCATGAAAGTCTGCAGGGGGAGGGAAAAGGGCTATGGGGGAGGAGAGAGTGAGGCTGGGGCTGACACCGGGCAGAGATCCAGCTTGGGGCCGGGGTGTGCTGCACCTGTGCAACTACCCCTTCCCCCACAACAGGGTTCACTGCCCAGTATTGACGTCCACCACCCCCCAGCCCTGCACTGGCCCTGGCTGCCAGTAAAGTTGCTTTGGATCACACTGAGGTGTTTTTGTTATGTTTTCTTTCCATTAGTTTCTGGTGTACACTGATAGAAGAAATAGCCCTTTAAAAGATGACCAACTGGATCTTAAATCTGAAGGGAAGTCAGTCAGCTCCCTATAGGCCAAGGGAATAAGTACTATATCGTTATTACTTGAACGATGATCACAGAAATGGGTTGGTCAAAGACAGGAAATAGAAGTTTCTAAACTTGCTGGTGTCAGTCATCCTCAAGGATGTAAAAAGAAAGCCTAAATTCAAGGACAGAGAGAAAAATCACTCTGGGAAATGTGATTTGTAAGAGATGCACAGTAAAGCTAAAATGACTCCTAGGGTTAAGTACAGACATTCAAAAGCCTGAGGCAGAATCTATCTAAGTTGCAGAGTTTTCTGTAGGCAGTGTAGTTTATATTGGCAGCAAACAAAACACACATTCACCCTTTGGTGGGAGGGGGGAGGCAAGTCTTAGACCAGGTTCCACCATTTTTAAACCAGTCTGTGTGCACCAACTTCTGTTCTGTTATGGATTTAGACCCGTTTCTAATCACTTATACTAGTAAAAGTTTAATGTCTGTACCTGGCCTACATAATTGCTTCATATAATGTATATCTCCTCAGCTCATATTGGGAACATCAAAACCTAAGAACTTCAGACAGCATGCTACAACTGACTGGGCATGTCCCAACAAGCATGCACATGCAGGGGCATGTGTTTCCCACAGGACAAATAGCAGCAACACATATTTGTACCACTGTTATTTGTCTCCAGGCACACTCCTACACATGCGCTCCACAGCAAAGTGACTCAGGTGGTGCAGAGGCGGCTGGGGCCAACACCTTTACCTGGGGTCCTGGGGGCCTCCCAGGTGCTGAGCATGCCTCTAGCCAGCCAGGCTCATTTCTGGCAGCACACGCTTCCACCACGTATGCCACGCTGCTTTTTTTAACAGTGGGTCGTTTTTACACCAGGCTGCAAAAACTGCCACACTGCAAACTAGCAGTGCAGTGCACAGGTGCTCATGTGCCCAGTGATTTGCAGCACCTCAAATGGGTTGATTTGTAGACTCATCGGGACGTGCCCACTGAGTTCAAATCTTTTCTAACCCACTAAGACTACGTAGTTTAAGCTCTCTTTGTTTCATATATTCAGGTTACTCACTGCTTCTGATACAGAATTTTGACCATAGAGCAAAATATATGTGAAGGGATTGTTTTAAGTCTTTAAGTGAAGGCATTCACAATTCAGATAGTTGGCTTTCCTCCAGTAAAGTTGCTAACACAAATCCTATAGAGAATCCAGAACTCATGTTTGGCAATATTCATGTGCAAAATAACTGACTATAAGGTGGCAGAAAACAAAACCAACAACCCAGGAAGTCTGCTGTCCAATAAAAGAATTTCAACAAGATCCAGTTGAAAAGTGGCCCCTGGCCAAGAACCAAGAGCACTGCTTGTTCCAGAATATTCTGTATTTGTTAAAGCACTTAAATTGAATGTTCACCAGGTAACAGCACATTACTACACCCTTAGAGTGGAAAAAATTATGCAGTCAGCCTTAGCCCAAGTAAGCAAAACCAAAGCAAAGCAAAGCCAACATTTTTGGATGACCACATAGAGCAACAGCATTCAGGCACATGAAATTCAACTCAGTTCTTCCACCTGATTGCCCTTTTATAGCTCAATTCTACAAAAGGCTCTTTCAACTATTGTTGAAACTGCATATTCCAGTCACTGCTACAAGAAAGGAAGAAGAGAGTGAAATCAGTCTAGATATTGACTGTACATTTTCTGATGTCAAAACTATAAAACCTCAATATTAAAACCACATTGATTCATTTGTATACTTAAGAACTTGGCATACAGGCATATTCGGCAAGCATGTGTATGACCAGACGGCAGCTGATTAGTTTATGGACACAAAACCCAATGACAAAACACATCCATGCTTTGGATCTCCAAATTATAAGCTACTGAATTTACAGAGTGGGTCAATGACTCGCAACTGCCTCAACAACAGAAGCAAAAACTAATCATAGAATCAATGAGTCAGAAGGGACTTAGATCATCTAGTCTGACTGCCTGCCATGGGCAGGAAGGAGCACTGGGGGTAGCAGGGGTCATAAGACCCCAGCCAGGTGCCTATCCAGTCTCCTTATGAAGACTTCCAGGGAAGGTGAGAGCACCACCTCTCTGGGAAGCCTATTTCAGGCTCTGGCCACCCTTACAGTGAAGTAGTTCTTCCTAATATCTAACCTAAACCTATCCTCCCTCAGCTTGTGGCCATTGTTCCTGGTGACTCCAGGGGGACCCTGGTGAACAGACTTTCCCCGAGTCCCTGCTGGTGGCCCCTGATAAGGTTGTAGGCAGCCACAAGGTCCCCCCTCAGTCTCCTCTTGCGGAGACTGAAGAGATTCAGGTCCCTCAGCCTCTCCTCATAGGGCTGGCCACAGAGGCCCTCAACCATATGAGTGGCCCTCCTCTGGACCCTCTCCAGGTTCTCCACGTCCTTCTTGAAGTGCAGTGCCCAGAACTGGACACAGTACTCCAGCTGTGGCCTGGCCAGCGCCGCATAGAAGGGGAGCAAAACCTGTCTGAGCCTGTTAGTGTTGCCCCTGTTGATGCATGACAGGGTGCGGTTGGCTCTGCCTATTGCTTCGTCGCATTGGTGACTCATATTCATCCTGGAGTCTATCATGACTCCAAGATCCCTCTCTGCCTCTGTGCTGCTGAGAGGGTCAGCCCTTAACCTATAACCATAATGCTGGTTCCCTCTCCCCAGGTGCAGCACCCTGCACTTGTCCTTGTTGAACCGAATCCTGTTCAGATCTGCCCACTTCTCCAACCTATCCAGATCTGCCTGGATGTGGTCCCTGCCTGCCGGTATATTCACTTTACCCCACAGTTTGGTGTCATCAGCGAACTTGAACAGGGTGCACTCCAAACCCTCGTCCAGGTCACTAATGAAGATATTGAAGAGCACCGGCCCAAGGACTGAATGGGGGACTCCACTGCCCACACCCTCCCAAGTCAACATCGGGAACCTATTAACAACACACATAGGGAATCTATTAACAACGTAATCCTGTGTTTGACATGATTCATACACCATTTATAAATACACAATTAATAAGCAGGAAAATAAGGTATTAAAACCTTTGATTAAACACAGATGTTATTTCAGAATACTAATTCACCCTTTACCTGTAAAGCCAGACACACACAACCAAAAGGTTCAGAAGAGACTCAATTCTCAAAGAGAAAGTGCAGTCATTTTTTTAATGCATCAAAGACTGTCACCTACAAGGCAATTTATATTAATCATTTTAAAGAACATTTATCTCAATAGTTGATAGAAATTCAGATTGATAGAAATAACCCATAGACTCAGAAACAGAGCTAGGAAAAAGAGTAATTTTCTACAGAGAAATGGATAATGGTTCCAAGATACTACATGTATGGCAACTCCCTTCTGTCCAGAAATAAAACCCCATCAGCCTGACCCTCTTTTGATGTGTAACATTATAGTGTTTTACTATTAGATTTAGAAGATTTGCTTCAAAATTAGTGGTTTATTTGTTGCCTAAGAAACAGTATTACACGTTCCAGTGGCCTATATTTTCATTAGCACTCTGCAAAGCACATGATGTACTTATTCTATTGCTGGAACCATAATCTAGGTAGCACATTTGAAGAAGTGAAATATTTAATCAAAGTGAATCTTTAAAAATAATATCTCCAAGACTTCAGAATATACCTAGAAGTGTTCTAGGCCCTACTGGAGGACTTAAAGCACCCAAATTCTGGTTGAAAAACCAAAACGTAATAGAAAATGTTGGCATTTTGTTGTTGTTGTTCTGCATAGCATCCCTCATTTGACCATCTGTTTTTTCTATGTAGATACACATGCACACTTGTCCACAAATTATGTGTTTAGTAGTTGGGGGAAATTTCCTTGATTTCTAATAGCATGAGGAAATTCATTTGGACACAGTTTACAGCTGAAATAGGAAAATGTGGAAGCACTGTTCACCCTTCCCCTTCCAGCCCCACAAAAGAAAGGAAACCATCTGGAAGTTCTTAATTAATTTTCCATACTCTGCTACATATGACTAGTCAAGTTAAGCTTACTGTACCAAGGGCATCCCACTCAAACCAAAACTGGATCTAATTCTGGCATGAGACACCCAAGGTCTAAAAAGAGAAGTTAGAAAAGTTATGAGCACCTGAAAGAACCTCTCAGCCCTATTTAGAAGCCCTTAAGCCAAGCTCTCAATTGGAGAGTAATGGCTGGCTTCATGCCAATATCCAGATTTCTTTAAAAAAAATTGGTTGTTTTAGCATTGACAGAAATACATGGACAAACCAAAAAACACTTGTTTTACAGAAACAAAAACAGATAAGTCAGCTGTTGATGCCAACAACATTCAAGTAATGCTTCAAAATTATTTTGTGGAAATGGCAGAGGAACCCAAATGAACTCAGAATTTCAAGGGAGAGCTCTTTATATCCCTCTAATTGGGCAGACACATCAATCCTTGTTAGAGCACCCTGGTGAATCATTTGTTGTTAACTGAAGCTTATGCTGGAAGATTCTACTGGCATGCCTTCAAGGGTCACCAAAGAGCCTCTTCCATTGAAATTAAAAATCAAGTTGTCTATCAGCTTTTTAATAAATAGGATTTAGATTTGACTCGCATTAGAAGCTTATTTTCATTAAAGGTTAGAAAAAAGTGTTTCTCCTTCCAAAGGAGTGATGAAGATTTAATATTTACACCAGTTTTTGTGTGTGGAGATGCTGTTAATATTGAGTTTCAGCACAAAAATAATCCAGCTTCCTTCTTCCTGATCTGACGCACTCTCACCCATCCAGTTTTCCCCAGCCATACAGGCAAGAGTAGCCTTAAGGTCATCCAGTCAACAAAAGTATTTCCATTGACTTCTGTGGGTTATGAATTCTGTCTTTAAGCATCAAGGCAGTAAACACCTTATAAATATGTCTACACTAGACACTCTTGTGGCTGCAGTGTAACATAGAACTCACAGAGGTAGCTTTAAACCAGCTCTGGAACTGCCAGCAGTCAAGTCAAAGCTGCATGAATCTCAGAGCAGGCTAAAAGTATTTAGCCAACCTCTTAAATGAGCCCTGCAACCTGGTCTAGCTCCAGGATGCCACAAATAGTCTGCTACCAGGTATCAGAGGTAGGTAGCTTAAAGTTCACTCAACTGTATTTATATCACACTGCTGACACAACAGTACTTGCAGTGTAGATGTGCTCTTAGACTAAGTACAGATGTTCAGAAAGCCACTGCCAGAAGCACTCTAGCTATTGCACTTTACTTAGAGTGCTATAAGTTTGAGTGCAAGCAAACCAAAGAGACTTTCACTGTTTGACGGAGGGGACTTGGAGCCTGCCCACACTAGCCACTAAGTGTGCTCCCGCATGCCTCCTAGGAGGCTGCCAGAGTGGCCCTCTCTCCCCAGCCCTGCTCCCCAGCCCTGCCAGCTGGCAACTGTCAGCAGCAACTGGAGTGGGGAGGCCCCAGACCCCTTCCCCTTAAGCCCCTCCCAGCCATGCAGCAGTATGCTGCAGGGCTGAGGCTGCTGCAGGGGGAGAGACCCCAATCCTTTCCCCTATGGACCACCCCCCCAAGCTAGGTAGCCTTCCTGGCCAGCCCTAGGGGGGCTGCAGGGAAAAGGGGTCTGGGCGCTGTGTCCTCACAGTCCCCCTGGGCAGGCAGTGGTATGCCACAGGGATGGGGCCACTGTGGGGAAAGAGCCCTTATTCCCCACCGCCTCTGGCTGACTGAGGCTCACAGCTGGTCAGAGGGAAGAGGCAAGTCTGGGAGAGAGGCTCTCCCAGACTCGGGTCAGTGACAGCCAAGGGAGCGGGGCTGACCCAGCACTTGGGCAGAGCAAATGATCTCTGCCCAAGACTAGAGCATAGTCCTGCACAACACTGCCTGGGATGAAGGCAATCATGTTCTAAGTTGACCCTTGATGGGATCTGGACAGACATTCAAGAGAGTGCTTTAGTCTAATACCTCATCCATCAAGGGTTAACTTAAGAGTGTGATCTACCATTTTTAAAGAGCTCTAAAAGCCATGAACATCTGTTCAGTTATGGCTTTAGAGCACTTGCTGCACACTTAAAGCATGATAGGTAGGGATGGCATGTGGATCTATTGTTGCAGCCACTAAAACATTTCTGTTACCCTAAATAAAAAAGGGATGCAGATTACATTATTCAGGAAGTAAACCAGAATGCCACATCTGATCAGTCTCCCTCTGTAACACTGCTAACAAGACACACTCATCTTAATATCATTATCCTTGTTATCCTTAATAGATAGCTTTCCTACTATATCATGGATATGAAAATATGCCTGGTTTTATAGTCTTTGTCATCAGAATGTAAAATTACACTATGCTTTTACCTGATTAATCGCTCTTACTCTTTGGGAGCCAAGAACAGCATGTTTTACTGAAAGGAAGTATAAATTAAAGACTAGTGTCTCAAGTGATTTGGAACCGGAGTCCTCAATAACCATTATGGTATAACAGTATTGTGCACTGGGCAACTGTATTAAAAATAGTTGGGCTCTTGAGGTGTCAGTATTTGTATTTCAGACTGAAAATCAATAATCTCGTTCATTTGTATAAGATCTGTTAGTAACTGAGAACAAGAGCCCACTACTGTTGTGTTTCAAATCACCATCTAGATAAATGTAAAAATTCAGTTACTTAGAAGCTCAGACTCATTCAAAAATGCATAAGAGCTAATCTCGTAATAGGTCAGCATTTTAATAATGTTTTGAATCTTTCTTCTCTACACATCAGTTCTGGGTGTGTGGGTTGTTGTACACAGTACAATTTTATTCTTTTCATTTAAACTCAGTAAAGATATGCAATAATCTGAACTATGCAGTTTTTACGCATGATGAAACACTGATATCCTCTGGACATGTCCATACTGAACAGTGTAGTGCAGGGATACCTGAACTTGTTTAGGTACTAAATGCTGTATCACCTCGTTGGCACAAAGCACATGGGTTATTCTACCCATTCTAAACATGGAAAGGAGAGAATGAATTAATCCACATTAGACTCCATGTTAATCCATCTTCCAGTAGATGATTTAGAACTAATTCATACATCTCTACGCATCACTGCACCATGCATCACAGACATAACCTAGCAACAACTGTTGCAAAAAAAATCTGAAATTTACATATTAGTCCTCTTGGTTTATCAGATTAGGGTATAATCAGTTGCTGTCCAACTTTCATTCATTATTTGAATGAGGCTGAATATGTGAGAAAACAATTGAGAGTAAGTCTATCAGCAGTCCAAATTCTAAAAAACTCAGTTTCTGTCCATCTGTGGAAAAAAACATCTAGCATTAGGTCTGATACAGAATACACAACTGATGAGTTATTACAAGAGACTGCCATGTAATGTTTTGCAAATTTTTGAGGTGATATGTCTTATTGGACCAACTACCTGGTTAGAATAAAGTTAAACAAGCTTTTGAATGCAAGACATTCTTGAAGTGCTGAAGAATGTCTTTCATTTGAAATCTAGTCCAAATTTATTCCAACCATGCAGCTGGTCCAATAAAATAGATCACCTCCAAAAAATCTTGCTTCTTGCATAATTCCTGGACCAACACAGCTACATCACTAACATTACTATGTTATGTTTTGGTCAGCCTTTTAAAAGTGGTAGTATTTGTGGTGTGTTTTGTTTTTTGGGTTGTTGGGTTTTTTTAATGTACACATACAGAAGGAGAGTTATCACCTTAGTGCCATGGTCAAACCCCAGTTTAGGCAACTGTCATATTAGTCTTCATTTCTCTTCAGTTGCAAAGCTTGTGCGGTATTCATAGGAAAAAAAGATGATAATCTAGAACTATAGTAATGGTACATACGTAGGCCCATTTCTAGAAACACTTAGGTATGATGAGTCAAAATTATTATGGTAGTATTTCTATATTTAGCAGTGCTTGTAGGATCAAATTCTTCTTCATAAAAAGGCTTCAGAATATCATGATTAAATGGACCGTGGTAAATTATTTACTATGCTGGGTTTGTTGTATACAAAGACCTTTAAGAATACTGAAGTTTTGTGCCTGTAAATATTTTAATGTTTGTTTACTGGCCATCCACCTTTAATTCCAAGTAACAGTACAGTTTACATTTTAAATAACCCACTATTTAGTGAGAATCCAGAACTGTGACACAAAGAAGTTGATCTAAGCCATCTATACCTTACCTTTCAGAACAGGTTATGATTGGTTCTTATATTAACAAAAGCCTTCAAGAACAAACACCTCTGAAATAATCATCAATAGGTATTAGGAATATCAGTTTTAATGCCTTTGATTAAATTAACTGACAAGTTTACACATCAAGGGCAAACAAAAGATCACAAGAAAAACTTGTCACTTTGACTATACTGATATTTGAGTCCTAAAAACCTTGATTTAATGGTTTTGTCATAAAAAACCTAGCCAACAGTTAATACTGGAGGCAGAAGGGAAATTTATAAAGCTGGAATCTGACACAGTCTTCAGTAGATCCGTCAGCATCAAAAGCATCACTTAAAATGGTTGCCTCCTAAGCTAGACACTGAAATGTCAGATACTATGTAGGACTCTAGCAGTTTAACTCTGTTTTCCATTTCAGATTTACAGTGATGTAAGAGCAGAATTTGACCCCTGAAACCTTATTAAATGAATACAGTCTTTTTTTCTTTTTTTTTAATACAGAAAGCTCAAAAAAAGCTCAAGTTTCAAATCTTTCTGGTTTCTGAAAACAAAAATATTTTTCAGTGGAAGCATGCATGTATTTGTTTTTATTTGTAAAAGGCCTAAGTTCCCAAATGATACCATCACAAAATGGAATTTTTAAGTCTTCAAAATAAAAATAAGGAAACAAAAACGAGAAATGAAAATTTGATAACTATCACAAAACTTTTTAGGCACCAGGGAATTTTTGGTTCCCAAGAAGGGCATTCTAGAAAATTACAAAATACTTCTGGCAGCTCTTCACACACACAAAAAGTTGCAGCACCTGCCCCATTACAGTCAAAGGAAGTTTGGCCATCAGCTTCAATGAGACCAGTATTTTACCCTGGCTGTTTTGTTATTAAACTTAAACTGGAGCAAGACCAAGCATTGTTTGCACAGTATAATTAATTTACTACCTCATATTTAATGGTGAAAACATCTTTTGTACATGCTTGTTTTGTTGCAGCTATTGATAGATTTTTTTTAAAGTCTGATTTATGAGGCCAAGCTAAGGCACTAGTCTTCAAAGCTGGAGCTGGGTGGGAAACTGCTCTCCCACCCTACAAAACTGAGATTTCACCCATTATCATGCTCTACATCAATGTACCCTAGGCCTCTAGAAATGAAAAACGGTTGCTGAGAGACACTCAGTTGCCCCATAAGAAATGCAAGCCCAGGGCTTTTTTAAACACTCACCTATGATATGGAAAACCTAGATGTGAGCTGTAGCTGTGCCCAGTTCAGACCAGGAGCTTGATTCTCAGTTTCCTGTTTCCTCATGTCCTCAGATGCACGCATACTCTTGTCCAAAGTAGAATAGCTCCAACAGAAGAGGTTGAAAGATGACATCTGCCAAACTAGGCAATCATTTGGTGAAGAGGCCACATGCCTAGGATATAGGAGACTTAGGGTGTCTTCCTCAATGCCAAGCAATACCATACTGAGAGAACATTGTTATCATTCTTTGTGCTACCTCCCAAATCAGAAGTACTCTGCTGACCTGCATGCAGAAGTACTCTGTTGACTGGTTATACTACCACTTCAGTAGGTACCATGTCTAGAGTTGACTCAGAATACCTCCAAACAGAATATTTTCTGGCACCATAACAGAGTGAAAGTGACATACTGAGATTCAAGTCCTATAGCAGATGTAAACCCAATCCACAAGCGCTTTAGCCACCAGACAATTTGCTTCTGTGGCAGGGCACTGTTCGTGCCTGCCACTTTAAGACTGGGGCCAAGCAGCCTGCAGGTGCTTAATTGCAGTGGCCATTTTAGACACCCATGTAAATAGGGCAGCTCGCTGCTGGCAGCCCAGGCAGCAACATTGCTTGGCTGCAAGGCTGCTGGTATCATCCTGGAGTTAAGGGAGGAGCTGTAGGGGATGGTCAGGAGGCTCCCGATCCTGGGCATGACCTAAAACTGCATCCTGCCAGGAGTGGGTGGCCTGGTGGGGCTCTCAGTGGTGTGGGAGCCCCCAGGAAATGCCAGGCCAGTTACCACCCTGGTGAAAGGTGGGTCAGGGCACCTTAACCCCAGCTCTCACAACCAGGTGGGTCACCCGCTAGTAGGGGCAAGAAGGCAGACCCCCGGGAGTGAGAGTGGGGCTAAAGGCTAGAGGCCTGACTGAGAGTACCCTCAACTGGCCTGGGATGGGGCCAGGACCAGAATGGTCAAAAGGGCCAGAGGCCCACGAGGGACCCCCAGAGCTTGGAGGACCTGGGGTTCCTGACTGGCCTTGGAGGTGAGTCCAGGGCCTGCGTGGCCAAGGTCCTGGAAGGGGACCATGCCTGAGAGGGAAAAAAGTTTCAGGGAGCGAGGCAGCCCTGAATGAGGGCAGGGTAGGCTGCCTGAATGGAGGGATCGTGGAGGGGTCCTGAAAGGAGGATTCTGGGGCCCAGTGTGGGGCCGGTGATGATGATAACAGCTGGATGCCACCTGCAAGGCATTGGTTGTGGTGTAGGTGAGGTACGGAGCTGCAGATAGCGCCCCCTGGCATTGGGGCAAGAAAATGGGCAGACTCCCACTTAATTAAGATTGTTAATTAACAAAGAACAAGGCATGGCATGCGAGTAGGTGGGCAGTTAGCTCAGAAACAGGTGGGCGGGCCAAAGGTAAATCGGCCCCAAGAAAACCCCCTGTTACAGCTTCTCAAAGGTGAATGAGTCTCATTTAAACTAGAAAACTCCATCTTTGTCAGAACTATTATATAGGTTCCTACACAAAGTTTCAGTTTTGGGCTAATCAGTGTTTCCAACAAAATTAATACACATATTCACTTAAAGATTCCCAAACAGCTTTGTTCAAGACCTTGTCCCTGCCAAGTTTCAAACTGCATTTTTTTTCCTGTGGTTCCGATAAAAAGTTAGAAATAGCCAGTGTTCAAAATGGAAATTTCACCCCATATTATACTCAAAACAATCAATTTGCTTCCTTTCCTTCCTCAAAAACCATCACTGATTAGAGAAAAAGCATAGGAAATGTAGAATCTACTAGATCCCTGTAAAAAATAATTCTCTTTCAAATAGTTCACTGTACAGTTACTATGGCAAGCTACTTTGGGAGATTTCACACTGTCAGGCCCTTTTCCATTTCCTTTCCCAGGACCTTTCAATCAGCACTTCTTAGCCTTTTTAAGAAATGTGTGATGCTGCACACTAGTCACAAGACAAGACTCCAGGAAGTGGCTAGTTACCTTGTGATGGAAAATGGAAACAATCTTAATCTTCATTGCTGCACATGAAAGTCAAAGTATATTTTAATCCTTTACTATGAACTTCAGGGTTAATTCTAAAATTCACATTTATTTTCACTGGCTGTCTATTAACAAAAAAGGCTTTGGTAGAGGCATACCAATTGTGTCAAACACACCTGGACTTGACCAAATCAGAAATTTCTTATAACCAACCAATCCTACTTTGCTGTGTAGACTTTATTCTTCAGCATTCACTTAATTATTTGCAGGTGGTGGGGTGGTGAAGCAGATATTTTCTAGGGCATGGAATTCTGAATTGAGATAAGATGTGCAGTACTTCAGCCTACATTTCAATTTGTGCCACAGATTTCCTACCATAGTCATTAAAAAAAGTTTTAAATTCTTGTGAATGCTGGACCAGGTTAGATTTCTAATAAAGCCCAGCCATGGGACAGTAGAGAGGTTGATGCAGCCTTCTGGGCTGCCCCAACTTACACATTTGCATCAAAGACCCCTTTTCAAGGATCTGTTGCTGAAATAGGAGCTTAATTTACCCATGGCTCACCCTATCCCAACACTCCCTTCTTTATCCTCAGGTCCACAGCACAGCTTCTATCCCTGCACCTTCCTATACTTGGGCATTTCAAAAGAATAGTTTATTCTGATCTGGCCCCTTTGTGCCATTATATTGAGGGCCTACTGCTCCCACGTTAACAAGTGGCCTCAACTCAAAAGAGTTCTTTCTTAAATCACAGCTTTTTTCTGACTTGACTACCTGCTGTGGCATAATTACATTACTGTGCACAAGGGGCTTCTAGAAAGTAGAGTCCACTAAAGCCAGTGCATATTTTGCCTTTATTTTCAATAGAATCTGATTTGGCCAACTATATTAATTTGCTCTGCCTTAACATTCCCTATACTGGAATAAAGTTTGTGCATTTGAACCTTTCAGAGTAACTTCAGGAACATCTTCTTTAAAATATCAGAGGTTTTGGTTGTAACTGTGTTGGTCTAAGGCCACAGGCAGGCAAGGTTCTTTGAGCAGATATGATATCTTTTTATTAATAAGTAAAATAAAAAATAATAAAAGATATCACATCTACTCAAAGAACCTTGCCTGTCAAAAAGTCAGTGCACTCAAGCAAAACATGGAGGAGGTGAAGAGAAGGATGAATAGACATCAGTGCTGGACAAAGCCAAAAAGGGAAGCGTTTTTTAAGTATATTAAATATATTAATACATGAAGACATTATGTACGCATGTATCACCACCAAGGACTTCCAGTGAATTTCAGACTCTCTCTTTATACCCATCCAAAACTACATGCTGAAAGACTTTATTCTTATTGCAGTGGTTTCATGCTAGTAAAATTTATTTTAAAGGGAAATATCCCCAATTTACAGCAGCATAAGCAAAAGCAAAATCAAGCCAGCTTTCTACTTTTATTCCTGAACTTCCTCCACCATCCACTCACTGAGTGAAACTACACTAGACAACATCCATATGCAGACTTTACACCCAAATGAGTGTTCCTAATGCATGGAAGCAGGGTCTATTGGAAGGAGTAAACGGGGGTACAGTTTTACCAGACCCAAAATTATAACCTTAAAAAGTTAATATGAATAGACAGTAAAATAATAATGGCAAGTAATGTGCATATATGATGTCAAAGTATGACCTCTAGAAATTTATTTCAAAATTTAGGAATGCAGAATTCAAAGAAAATTCCTTCATTTCCTGTTTCCAAAATGGGACATGAAGGCCTCCACTACCAGGAGGTACCAGGCACCCAAATCTCTCATGTGCCCCACATGGAAGCAATCCTCTTCCAGCACTCTTGTGCTTGGCTCAGAGACCAGGCTGAATGTTCTAGTTAGAAATTAGCCGGATGGTAAACATATTCCACCTCTGATGAAACTGAGACCTTGGCAGATGAACAAGAATCTTGGATTCATTACACCGTACAAAACCTTAAATATTTCTTCACAGCATGCTGAATAAACAAGCATGCTCCAATAAAAAAGCATAGGCAAGCATGGAAGTCAAACAGCAGGTCGACTTCAGATACAAAAAGCTGGTATCAGTTGTGTAGTAGTCTGTAAGCGCAGAATGGAGAATCTGCAACATGGAACTGGAGAGTATCATTTCAGCTTCTCACCTGCACAGGAAAAAAACTGCAAAGGTGTTTGTTTAGCCAAATATTAAGTCTATTCAAACAACTTAAGAACACAAACAGGGGATTTCTTTTGAATTGGCCAATATTTGTATTAAGCTCAACCTCCAAAGCTATTGTTATTACACAATTACACTTGGGCAACCATGTGTTACAAATGTTTGTGTACAGCATAATGCCCTGTTCTATAGTTTGACCCCCATGTTGCTCTGTGGACCAACTCAAGAATGTCTCTCTGTAGCCTATAGATTAGACAACAAAACAGATGCTACTGTTATCTTTACCAGTCAACATTTCACAACTAATATTAGGTTTATTTGCTAAATTTATGAGATTAACTTTAATCTGAGATTAAATTTTCAGAAAGCACATAAATTACTAGGCTAAGTAATGCTTTAAAGCACTTTCATAGTTTCATAGTTGGTAGGGTCGGAAGGGACATGAGCAGATCATCTAGTCTGATCCCCTGCCATGGCAGAAAAGAGTACTGGGGTCAAACAACTCTGGCAATGTGTTCATCTAGCCTCCTCTTAAAGACCCACAAGGTAGGAGCCAGCACCACTTCTATTGGAAGTTAGTTCCAGATCCTAGCCGCCCTGACAGTGAAGTAGCGTCTCCTGATGTCTAATCTGAATTTAACCTCTGCTAGCTTGTGACTGTTATTTCTAGTCACTCCTGGTAGTGCTCAGGGGAACAGGGACTCCCCCAATGCCTGCTGGTCCCCCCTGACTAGTTTGTAAATGGCCACTAGATCCCCCCTCAGCCTTCTCTTGTGGAGGCTGAACAGGTTCAGGTCCCTTAGCCTATCCTAATAGGGCCTGCCCTGCTGTCCCCTGATCATACGGGTGGCCCTCCTCTGGACCCTCTC
>NW_017728992.1:24459375-24465079 GCF_001723915.1 Gavialis gangeticus | reverse complement strand
CTAGATATTTTAACTGCCTCCCCAGTTAAATCTAATTGCATTTCCTCAGGGACTATTTCGAAGATAAATATTGAGGTTGAGAACATTTCCTAAGTAATTTACACTATGTGTTTGCCAGAAGCACAGATATGCAACTTCCATACTTAAATTATTATTCTGTTAAATAATAACAACAATCAAAATACATGGATCGCTTTGCCAAAGTGATTTACAAAAGAAGGTAGGTTTTTTCTCTACCTACACAACAAAGAAACTGGCAAGTACTTAAAATGGCAAGGTGTAATAGAGCTGTCCATCATATGAAAAGGATGCATGGAATCTTAAGACTTCCCAGTGAGTACTCTGCACAGCGAAGGTTTGAGTCCAAATCTAAAGGAGATACTCAAGAGTTTGAGCAAATGAAAGTAATGCAAGATTTTCTTGGCATCGAGATGGGCTAAAGATGTCCTCTTACAGCAGGCCAGTTTCTATGCTTTTTCTAATCTCCTTTTGCTACCTAAATAGCATGAAGGGACTTTATGCTTGTCTTAAACAAGCACTAGAGGATTCCCCTGACATATTTTCTATTCAATATGTTTAAATTAGTTGTGACTTTGGCTGTAAACGATCTGAAAGAGAAAAGCTAAACAATGTGTGCAAACACTCTGGTGTGAATTTAAGTGATTGAAAACATGGAAATTTCTGACGTGTTATGAGTTATCTTGCCCTAATCTTCTGAGGAGCTTGATGCGACTGAAACAAACATTGGTGAAATAAATACACTTTGTAAATTTGTAAATCATCAAAAAGATTAGCAGAAAAATTTATATGTAGATAGTAGGACATTTCATTCAGCTACATTTCTTCTGCTAATAATTTTTCAAGAAAAAAATGTATTTATCTATGGTCTTTCATCCCAGCCTTCAAACATTAAATGCATCAACAGAAACGCAAGCAAAAACCATGTTGTCAAGAACTCTGTTTAACCGGGTGGATTGCTTGGGTATTTGTTTAGTAGATGCTAGGTTTTGGGAAAGCCTGTTATACATACTTTTCAGAAAAATTATTAGCAGAAGAAATGTAGCTGAATGAAATGTCCTACTATCTACATATAAATTTTTCTGCTAATCTTTTTGATGATTTACAAATTTACAAAGTGTATTTATTTCACCAATGTTTGTTTCAGTCGCATCAAGCTCCTCAGAAGATTAGGGCAAGATAACTCATAACACGTCAGAAATTTCCATGTTTTCAATCACTTAAATTCACACCAGAGTGTTTGCACACATTGTTTAGCTTTTCTCTTTCAGATCGTTTACAGCCAAAGTCACAACTAATTTAAACATATTGAATAGAAAATATGTCAGGGGAATCCTCTAGTGCTTGTTTAAGACAAGCATAAAGTCCCTTCATGCTATTTAGGTAGCAAAAGGAGATTAGAAAAAGCATAGAAACTGGCCTGCTGTAAGAGGACATCTTTAGCCCATCTCGATGCCAAGAAAATCTTGCATTACTTTCATTTGCTCAAACTCTTGAGTATCTCCTTTAGATTTGGACTCAAACCTTCGCTGTGCAGAGTACTCACTGGGAAGTCTTAAGATTCCATGCATCCTTTTCATATGATGGACAGCTCTATTACACCTTGCCATTTTAAGTACTTGCCAGTTTCTTTGTTGTGTAGGTAGAGAAAAAACCTACCTTCTTTTGTAAATCACTTTGGCAAAGCGATCCATGTATTTTGATTGTTGTTATTATTTAACAGAATAATAATTTAAGTATGGAAGTTGCATATCTGTGCTTCTGGCAAACACATAGTGTAAATTACTTAGGAAATGTTCTCAACCTCAATATTTATCTTCGAAATAGTCCCTGAGGAAATGCAATTAGATTTAACTGGGGAGGCAGTTAAAATATCTAGAATCTTGAAGTTAAATATAACTCCCTCCCTAGCTGATTGAACCAGGGAGCCAGCATCATAAAGCTACTGTAATTAAAACACGTCAAAACACTGATAGTATTTGTTTGTATATTGTTTATCATCAGGTTTTCTACGTAGTGCAGTTAGCCATTAGACATTGCCACTGACCTCTTGTTCACCACAGTAACCAGCATTAGGCACTGTATACCCATAAGACAGCACTTAGTTCAGTTTCACTGATGGCATTATCATAGCAAGAGTATAACAGAAAGCCAAGGTTGGCGTATACTCTTTTTATTTGTATTATTCTGAAAGAGTTGGAGAAATGTTGATGTTAAAGTTCACCATGATAAACTCATGTAGCCTGAGCATAGTACTTGTCCTGACAGCATTCATAATGAATTCTCAAGGCAGTCATAAGATTGTCACCCATCATTTATAGAGTCTGTGCTCTAATGAAGCATGATAGAAGATGCAGAAGTTGAAATTAAGCTGAAAGAAGTGGGTTACCTGTTTTAATGCTAGAAATCCAAGACAGCAGGACTGAGCCAATAACAGCCCTTTATGCAACACCCACACTTGCACATCCACTGCTTGCCAAATAACCCTTCACCACCGTAATAAGGCAACAGTTACCACTACACAGTCATTTTGGGAAATGTTTTGCCCTTCGTTACTGTACAGTTAGATTATTACTACAATTATTCAGTGATTTAACACCCTGAATGAATCATACCCTTCTAATTCTTCTGGAAATTAGAAAACAAATCCAAGGCAAACCATCATTCACAGCTTTGCATTCAAGCAAGAACCAGTCACCCTTGAAATAAAGCTTGGTTTTAAGAAGGAAGGGGAAAATGCAATTCCCTGCACCTCTTCAATCAGCATAAGGATTACTTGCACATTAACATTTCTTCCAATTCTGAAAGATTAGAGGCACAGAATGCTTGAGGCTGATTAAAGGAAAGGGAGATTTCTACATTCTCTCAAAAGTATTTGCTTTAAATTCCATTTAAGGAGCAAGCTTTTAAAGTTGACAAGGTCATAGTCAAAAGAATTTTTCAAGTTGGGAGTCTCACACACACACTTTAATGGCTGCTTTCAAAGTTAAGATCTTTTAATAGAAAAAAAATTCACAGTTAATGTTCAGACAAATAGCTCCAATCCCATATCTTCACCTGTCTCAAAGACACCACTGTTTACCACAAACAATTTATTACATTCTGCAAAATGATTAGCTCTCATCTTTTATTCCCTACCCCCATGACAAAATAGACATATATCTTTGGCAAAAACTGTTCTTTCATCTGCAATGTTAAGCGCACAGGATAAGGTCCATGTATTACTCCTTCTTCAGTGGGAGTCTCAGGGTATAAAAAGACTAAGTATAATGGAAGTTCTACAGTAGGAAAGACTGGCTTCTCCTACATGCAAGGGAATAGAGAATAAAGAGGATAATGGTCTGAATCCCATATTTACAACAGTGCTATGGGCCAAAACCTCTGGACTGTAGAGTGTACACTGGAAGATAATCAGTGTAGGTGATACATGTCTCTTCATAGGATGTACTTTGAAATTGAACCTGTGCTGATCTGCAATTTTTTTGAGTTTATGGAAAGCTAAAGAAAGGTACTGAAGCAGACATTCCCACTCTCAACCTACCACCTCAGTCATTGTTGCACAGCATGTTTCTGCACTTGTTCCTCTCAATAACAAGTCTATTAAGGGAATAACTAAGAAGACATTTTTTTCAATTTGGTTTGGGGGTATTTTCCCCCAATGTTAATAAAGGGCGTTACTATTTGAATGTGTCTGTCCCCATAGCTAATTTCATACCCAAGTAGCTGTCAATGATTACACAATATAGACTGTTCCCTTCTCTCAGCTTTTGAGCAATGTTACCATACTGAATCCAGTTCAGAAGAGTTGAAAGCATTTCGATATATGTCTACCTCCACTTATTTCACAATGCTGAACATGTCTGTAGCTGGTGTGAAACTAAGTCTGTAGCTAATAGTTTGGACAAACAAGCCTTTTTTAAAGTTAACATTGTGCCTTGGTGATAGCATTGTTGTTACAAGATAACTTCACAAAAAGAAATACCTTTATGTTATGCAGTCAAGCTACCAAGTCTAGTCCTGAAAGCTGTTTTCAAAGACTTTATGCCTAAATAGACTCTGTCAATATAGAGCATTGTTCAGTGAAGTTTGAGTAGCCAGCAAAAGCTCCACATCCTTGCTATCAATAATTTATTTATAAATCCATTTGTCAGTGACTGACTCATCTACAGAAGACTGAATATTCAGTGACGTAATTAGTATTCAAAACTGTATGACAAAAGCTACTGAACAATTAGTTGTTGGGAGCTGTTTAGGTGGTTTTATTCAATCTTGTAGTAACAGAATTCCAAGCAATTTTGAGCAAGTTCCAGTACTTCTAGTACTATAGTACTGTACTTCAAAATGCCTGCCAGAAGTCACTTAGGCTAATACTGAAATTATTTGCAGTAGAACATCTTCTTTAACTTAAGGCAATTTGGCCTAAAATTGGATTTTTGAGCTTTCACTGTATATGTGACAAGATGTTCCTCAGTGCTAGCCTCCTGAAGCAGCAAACACCAATATTTAAAGGAAGTCCTCTACATAAGGATCAATTAAATAGGCAAAATGGTAGGTCATTGTTGAAATGCGATTCCAGGTTGCTCACAAATTACTGCGATCTCTGTAACATCAGTTGCTTTTTCAAGGCGGAGAAGATATTTTGAGGGGTAAAAAAAAACAGGGCTAGGGACAGACATTACACATAAACTGGTTTAAGTGATCAGAAACTGGTTTAAACCTGTAACAGAACAGACATTTCATGCACATAAACCAGTTTGAAAATGGCCAAAAACCAGTTTGAGATAAACCTGGTTCAATGTAGTATCAGACTTAACTGATTTGGCTCAAACCAGTTTATGCAATATCTGTGCCAGACCCCTTGCTGGTTTATGTTAAACCAGTCTCCTCCAGCATCCCAGCATGCTCTCTGGGCTGAATGGGAATTTCTGCTCCACAGCAAAGTTGGCCCCTCCTCTCTGCTCTCTAGCCGGAGCACGAACAAGGAATGGTTAGACGCTGGCCTGCTATGGCCCCTGAGGCAAATTCCTCCTTCTGTCCCCTTTCCCACCCCCACCTCCGCTGGCAAACCCTGGGGACCACAGCTAGGGTTTGCCAGCTCCAGCCACACCTCCATGGCTTGCCTGAAGCCAGGCAGGGATGGAGTTAATTCCTTCCTCTGTCCCCTCTCTCCCCCAGAACCCCCAGTGGTTTGGCTGCAGTCTCTGCAGCTTGCCTACAGCCAGGCCAGGGAAGGAATTAATTTCACACTGTGTCCTGGAGAAGGGTTGGGAGGAGGGGGGCAGAGGCAAGCTAGCCCTCTGTGTGTAGATCCAAGCCCTGCACCTGTGAGCCCAGAGCTAACACCTGCAGGACCAGACTGAGAGGTGGGAAGTGTTGGCAAAGACCTTACAGTCATCACACATGGCTGGAGATGTAGTTAAGGGCAGTTGCAGGCAGCTTCACCAAAGAATGCAGATAGCTACATTTACATTATAATGCAGAATGTGTAAAAGGTGGGAGTACCTAAACAAAGCCTTTCTGAATGCCTGGCTGTAAGGAGACACGCTACCCTCAGGATTAGTTAAACTAATTCTTGTCTTCCTGGTTTACATTTTAAGTTAGACTAAGTTGTGTATCCTGTGTTTTACTAGGCTGTATCTTAGCTTAGGCAACGATTTTTGGTAGTTCCCTGTTGTGTGCTTTGCAA
>NW_017728992.1:24451132-24454375 GCF_001723915.1 Gavialis gangeticus | reverse complement strand
CCTCCAGCTTATGGCTTGAGCCACTGCAGGCACATGGCTGCATTTCCTTATTTAACAGAGAATGTCTGTCCAGTTATTTAAGCTGTCCAGCTTAGACTACCCTGCAAATAGTGAATCAATTTAGGCTCAGGCTTTTTGAATGTCTGCCCCTAGCCCAAGTGAGAAGGCAGCACACAAACCCATAGGTCCATGGAGTCAAGTCACCAGATAGCTCATATCTCCAGATTTCTCTGCTGGACCTTCTGGCCCCTAGCAGCATAACTCTGAAGGCTTCATTCTGCCACCAGCTAACCACTCCACAGCTACTCAGTAGCAGTCCTTGGGTGGATATAGTATTAATGCAATTCCCAGAAACATTAAATCCCACACAAAGCACACGGAAAATGGGATCTATTCTCTACTGCCTCAAGATCTCTCCCACAAACCAGGACAGTTCCTGGGCAGAAGCACAGCAGACCGTTTTCTGTAATGTGCCAGAGAATGTGGTGGGGAGACAACATTATCATACCTCATCCCCATCTATTACTGTATCGGTAGTGAGGAATGTCATATAGACCAAACCTATGTTCCTTCATGCACACTGCAAATGAGGTTATTGACCAGCAGCAGTTTCTACTTCCATCCTCCTCCTCAGGTAAAGGGCAGAGTAAGTAGTCATTAAATCTGATAAGGTTTGTTGTTTTCACTCTTTGAAACAAGAAAAAGCATGCCTTAAGGAACTACAAGCTCTGAAAAGGAAAGAATGGATCACCAGATTACCCCAGCCAATTCCCAACCAGGCACATAACAGCAGCCATGGCTATGACATCTCTGACGGTGTGCTCCCAGGAGTAAGTAATGCTACTCAAAGCAACATTGGCTAGACAAGATGGCCCCAGGCTCTCAGCTTCTGTCTGCAAAAGGAACTATGCTGGTTAGAAAAACCTGTGAACTGAGCTCTCCCCATTTATTTCAGTCCCATAGATAAAGACAAACTGCTTCTCTTTCCTGCACATCTCTGTACTCATTTTTGCATCCCACATACCCAAGTATAATTTCACGCCCCTAAGAACAAGCATAGAGGCAACAAGCCATTCACAGCAGCAATCAACCCCCATTCACGTGACAGCAATGTGAGGGTTTCCTCATCAACAAAGCAAATAGAAACCTCCAGTATTTGTCAGGCAACACCTTGTTCACAATAGTGAACACGTTCCTCTTCTCCACTGGTCACTACCAATGTAGTTTATAGTACTGTATTATCTCTGGCATTTCCCCACACATACAAACACCTGAGTTGTGCTCTTCTCTGCTTGGAGCATGCCATTTCCAAGGCACTGAAGTAATCAGACTCTTGTACTGCAAGGTATCTCAGGCAGACAGTTGTGACTGGGTACTTGTCTGGATCCATGTTTCTTTATGGTGGTTGCACACGTGTGACTGGGCTTCCTACCTCCCAATTAATACTGTATACAGCATATGCTCCTATGGAGGAGATGCATAGCAATTTTGTTATTGTTCAGCTATACTTTGCCATTGGTAGACCTATAAATATTCCCTTTGTGCCTAGGTAGCCATTTCAGCTTTATGATAATACAATGAATGTTTAGTATCTGATTTTCAACTAGTTTGTAATTCTAACCATATAAATATTCAATGTAGGCTCCCATTTCCTCTAAATATCAAAGAAGAAGGAGAAAACTGACAACTCTCAATTGAAATTTTCCTGGAAAGTGCAAGGGACTACAGAGCTAGAAGTGTCACAGTCTGCATCATATCCAGCCCTCTGGGTATTTAAAGATTTACTGAAGAAAACATTGCTAATCATCATTGGCTTTACTACATGCACATGGAACAGCTTCCACTTTTTACTTAGCCTGTTGATTCATGTGTTTTTAGCTAGTAAAAGTAATCCTTATCAAAAACTAGGCAAGAGATATTTCAAATGCTTGCCTTTTGCCAGTAAATGTTATGCTTCAATAGAGCATTCACCTCTTACTCAGGGCAGTGTAACGTCACTATAGCTTCTGTTTTAACATGTAGTTAGTAACTTCTGTAGCAGTACCTGTAGAATTAGGAGAAAGACAAGGATGAAGTCTGATTATCTTATTGTATTGCCCTTTCTGGGTGAGCATTGCATGCATTTACTCCATATTCTGTCATTCTAGAAACCCATGTTAAAGTACCAAAGAAGTTCTTTTTTCCAAGCAGCTAGCTGAAGTTGGTTGCAATTCTTGTCCTTTTAAAAAGCATCCAAATACCTACATTTGAGTTAATGGAAATGAAAAAAAAAATCCAAAGTAAGATAATATCCTCATGTAAGCTGTAATGCCTTATGTTTCCATCCTAAAAACCAAAGGATTTAGTGCAAGTGTCTGTGCCATATTTCACTTTCCCAAAGTTAATCACAGTAGGACTACACAGTGATCTACAACCTAGAACAATATAAAAGTATGCAAATTAGCTTCATTCCATTTTGGAAAAAAAAAAGAAAAGAAAAAGAAAAGGATCGAGCCAATCAGAAAAGATCTGCCTTCCGATCTAAGTCCTCAACAGGAGGGTTTTGTTAATAAAACTGTTTCCCCAGAGTTAAAGATAATGAACCGTGATTGCAAAGGAATTATTGGACATCTTTTGTCTTAGGCAAATTCTAATCATTTCACATATGTTAAAAATTACTCTCTTTATCAGTGTTTTTCTGTTCTTCGGTGGACATAAAGTCATTTTGGTTAGAATCTGAAAAATCACAAACTTTTTACACATACACAGGTCTTTTCCAGACATTCTAAACATAATTATGAATTCTCACATCAGAATACCAAGAACTACGTGCTTTTTGTATTAACCACATTTCTCCATTTTGAAATACAATGCCTATTTGGCATCACCGTCTCAAACAAGCAAGTTAAGGCATGTAAGATACTCCAAGAAAAAATGAATCTTTAAACATTTGTTCAATTTTTTATCTTGAAAGTATTTCCTAATGCATTAAGCTTCTTATGTTGCATATGGTTTCTATTTTCAAGTCTCCAATGCTTTCAGAAATTTCTTTTTTGACTTCTCTCATGGTTACCTCACTTCTATTCCCACTGATTGACATGAAAGAAACCAATCTGACCCTTTCCTTCATTTTCTGTTTCTCTAGCTATGGTTGAAACAGCAGCTGTTCCAACACTTTGGAACAGTCTGGGACTCATTACCTTACACTGTCTCTCTTTTTTTCAGGGGGGAGGGGGGAGAAGGGGAGGAGGGGTAGATGGAAAG
>NW_017728992.1:24441169-24446132 GCF_001723915.1 Gavialis gangeticus | reverse complement strand
TCATTACCTTACCTTGTCTCTCTTTTTTTCAGGGGGGAGGGGGGAGAAGGGGAGTGGGGGTAGATGGAAAGAAGAGAGGAATGACTTCGAAACTAGGCAGACATAAATTCATTGTATTTGAATAAGTAGTACTGGTTATTTTCCTAGTTGGAAACCAAAGATGTGTAACCTTTAGATTTAACATTTATAGAAGAAGCTACCAGAGCACAGTTTAGAGAGCTAAATCAGGATCTGAATATATACAAACAGAAGAAGCAGATGTTGCCCTGAAGATCTAACAGCCTATATGATCAGAACAAAGGGAGTACAAACATTCCCTTTTGGGGAATGTTGGATGGGGAAGAGATTAATGGTCACATTTTTAAAGGAAGCGCGGTACCCATACTTGAGGCCAGCTATCCAAAAAGTTGTATCACAGTTAAGACCTGAGTACTTCGAAATCTGGCCATAAGTCACATTCCTAACAGCATACAGGACGTCTGTGGCAGAAATGAGATCTTGTGAGGTCTGGTTCTTTATTACCATCCAAAACATCCCATAGGCACCCTGTGAGCATTTGGTATTGTTATAGCTATTCCCAATGACCGGCTACCAGAATTTTAAATTTATGTGAATTAACATACCTTGTAATCCTTTCATTTTATTAAAACTTAACTCCTTTTACAGGTCTAGACACGGATTATTTCAGCTCACAGATGATCAAATACAGTTTTGAGTCTAGTTGTTTGAGCCTCAAGTTCAGCATGCTTAAGGATAAACATAGTCTTCAGCTCATTACAAGGTATGAGCATAACTCTCACTAGCTTCTGTTAACCCTGAAGGACTAGCCTTCCATATATGACAAAGCAGCCCATTTAAGGCATGCTGAAGCCAAGAAGGGTGCTTCTGATACCAGAATAATCTCCAGAACATTAAGAATTAAAACGTCTAAGTGATGCAACTTGTTTCTAGAGGTTTGCCACACTTTTCATTACATTAATCTGAAACTAGTGCCTCTAAAATTCTTATTTATGAACTTAGGATACGAGCAGGTATTATGGTTAAGTCAAGAGACAGCATACAAAGGGCAATACAATCTCCACTTGATTATGACCTCTTGCCTATCTACAGCCAGCCTGTGAAATGCATTTTTGATTAGGGTATGCCATTCTTATTCATTAACTATATACATGGCTACAATTTTCATCATCTGCTTTAGCTGTTGAGAGGACATGATTTTGCTGAAGGCATGTGGGCTAAACTTTGCTCCAGGCTCTGCTACTGGCCTGCTGTGTGGCCTTCAGCAAGATACTTCACCTTGTTTCCCCATTTGGCTTCTTAAGAGTTTTGAGTTGTATTAAGCAGTATGAGACCTGACTATTAAGAGGGATAAAAATAAGTTGAGGTACGAAAGTACGTCAGAAAAGGTTTTGGAACACAAATACTTTTGGCAAAAAAAAAATGACACAATACAAGCTACAGTCATACCATCACATAACCACCACCTTTCCATATAGAGTCTGTTCTGATGAAGAATTTCAAGGTATATTGAAATGAGGGAACTACTGGAAGGTGATACAAAGAGCTTTATTTCAAAATATTTTATTCCAGTGGCATTATGTTGAGACTGATATATACACAAATATTCAATGGTTGCAAATTCAATGTGCGTGTGCTCTTTATATAAAGTCAAAGTTAAAATTTCAAGGTGAAAGAATGGGAGCTGAAATCATGTCTTTGCTTATTAATGTGAACAGATCATTTTGTTCATCTCAGTGCTCTGGTTTCAACAAGTACTTTCTAAAGGAGTGTAAGACAGGTAGAAAGATACTACATACAAAGAAACCAGTAGTAGTTTTACTTTTAAACCTAGATTTTATTTTAATGGGGTACAGCAAGATGTTCAGAAGTTCATTTTGATGTAGAAAATGTTTGGTATGCTGCCCCAGCAAGTATGTATTAAATCAGCATTTTGTGCATCAATACATACAAGAAGAGAAAACAACTAGGATTGTAGCCTCTCTGCAAATTTAATTCTAACTGTGGAACACAGGTAACATTCTCCAAACTAAAACTAAAACCCTATCCAGTGAGGAAAAGTGCTCTTTCGGTAGTCAAGAAGAGTAAAGCATCTGAATAGGAACATATAATCCTGCAAGACAACCTGGGATGAAGGCAAATGCAAAGAATGTGTGTGGTAAAAGACAGGAGCAGAGGGAGAAAATGAACAGACACATCGTAAAGCTTGTTTTGTTTTTCTCCCTCTCCTAGTCTCTATATTAATCACAGAACCCAATTTAGAGAGCCTCTTGGTAGAGGTACCTCCACTGGAGACTCGGATGTAAATGAGGCATTATCCCTTCCCTTGACACTGCTACCCCACCTGCCAAGTCTCCTGCTGCTGCTGCTCCTCCTAAACATATGGGGAGGACAAGGAGGGCTCATGGCTTTAAGAGCAGTCTGAAGTCTGTACAAACTGTAGGTAGCATCTGGCAATGATCTGTACACCCTGGGGTACAAAGCCTCCACCCGGGTAAGTGCTGAGGCTCCAACAACTGTTTCCTTTTCCCCTCACCCCCTCCTTAATGAGTTCATAAAGGAAGGCAATCCTATCGAGGGCAAAAGGCCTTGCAGTGTAAAATTTCCAGCCCACTGAGGTATGTAATAATAAAATCCACAGCCAAGATCTGTCTAGTAGCATGCTTGCATGGATGAGCGCAGTATCCCTCCCCCCATCTATAACTGACATTTTGACAGAAATTAATATCTATCTACCCTTCCTAGATGTACAGAAATATCAAACTCATAATTTACAGAGCCTGTGAGACTTATGATTTACAAATTGTCACCAGGTAAGGAAAAAAATGATAGCCTGCATGATAATAGCCTGCATGATAATCCTTGGCAACAGCAGGTTACCGGGAGCAGGGAAAGGAAAGGGGAATATCAGCTCAGATATCCAGGCATGACAGTTGGCACCAGAGAGACTGAGATGTCTCCTTTACAAACCACAAGATAAAAAATAATGGGTGTCTTGAGAGGCAGCTGCCTGGAGCAGATGACCCAGACTAAAGCAGGATCTGTCAAGCAAAGACGTCCCCTGTAGCATAGCTTCTTTATGGCATCCTTCATGTGCAATTTAACTGCAGCACATAAATTAAATCCCCTTAATAATCTTCCAGTGAGAGGATCCATGCATACATCTGCCTTATTAGCATGGCTCTGTAAGAAAGACCCCTATATCTACCAAAAAGACCTGGCTAGACAACAATGTTCAAAGGATGGTGCGACACTGGGATGTAGCCAGGCCACGCCTTCTCCTCCCTCCCCCACCCCTTTGCTTTAGCCCCAATCTTGGAAAGCCATTTTATGGGAGGATTTGCAAGCAACCACTGCCAATTCTGCAGGCTGCATCCAACGCCCACCTATTTTCCTGGGATTGATTTCCTTAAATCACCTTTGGGAGGGGAAAAGGGCAGGTGCCTCCACCCTCTCACCCCTCCCTGACAGCTCAGCACCAGGCAAAGAACCTCTACAACCAGCACCCATGGTTAACACACGTGACATGGGAGAAAGAGAGAGAAAAATCAGCACATTATGGAAAGGGGAGAGGAAAAGGGAGGGGGAAGAAAAAGAGGGGAAAAAAACCCTCTGCATCGTAACGATCTTTGTGCGCTTACAAAAAAACTAAAAAGCAGCTGGGATGAAGCGGTGGGAAGCGAGTGCACAGAGACCCGGCGCCCCCACTGCAGCATCTCTTTGTTCCCCCGATGCGATCAGAGCCTGATGGATGCCGGAGCGACCAGCGCCTCCTCCCCACGCCCACGCCCTGCTCCCCGACGCATGCGCCACGCGAAGACAAAGGACTAGGTGATGACAATAGGGTCCCGTTGATTTGCACTGCAGCATCACTCCGAGAGCAGAACGGGGGAGGGGGAGCCGAGCCAGGGGGGCTCCTGCACCCCCAGGAGACGGGCTGCGTGCGGCTCTTGCTGCTAGCACGAAACACACCAGGGAGCCGGGATCTGCAAGAACAGGGGGCAGATACCCACTCTTTAGTGCGCCCCGGCTTGGCGCGGTCATGCAGGCACATGGCGGGGAGAGCAGGGGGAAAGGGGCATGGACGCGCAGCTCCTTTAGGGGAAAGGGAGAGATCTGCTGGAAGAGGGAGAAAGCACTCGATGAATATTCATGGCCGAAAAAAATGAAAGCGCCTGAGGAAAAGCAGGGGTCTCTGTCTGTCTGGGGGTTGTTGGCATCTGGATTGTAGCTTCTCCGCCCCCCGGAGCGAACTCAGGCTGCTAAACCGAAATGTGTGTGTGCGTGTGTAACGAAATACATGTGTGTGTGGGGGGGTGTATACCGAAATGTGTGTGTACGCACACATCCACGTATATATTTTGGAATATATATATTCATTCATTCATATAGAGAGAGAGAGAGAGAGAGAGTTCGGTATACACACACATATACATACATACATACATATACGTAATTTCGGTATAGACATATATAGACACACCCATACACACATATATATACTGTATGTATATTTACGCACACGTATACCCACACATACATATATACACACATACATACATATAACGATCGATAGACACACACACACATTGTGCATGAAGGGTTGAAGAGCACGGGGGTGAAGATGCTGCTGCCGCCTCTGCGGACACGACGGAGCCCGCTGCCGACTGCGAAGCCAGCCGCTAGCAGAGCTCTCTTCTCGCCTCCCCATGACAAGCCCAGTGTCGGGCGCCAGCCCGGGCTCACCGCCCGCTGCCCCGGCGGAGCCGAGGCCCTAGCCCGGGGGCTCTGCCCGGCCCCGCACAAGCCCCAGCCGCAGCCCTGCTCAGCCTCCCCACAGGTGCTCGCAAAACAAGGCGTCCGGCACCGCCCGGCGGGGAGCCGCCCCTCCTTGCTCCCCCAACCTCCTGGGTGGGGGAAGGTTCGGGGTCCGGGTCCCTCCAAG
>NW_017728992.1:24440576-24441103 GCF_001723915.1 Gavialis gangeticus | reverse complement strand
GCCCCCACACTGGATGCTGACCCCCCCTTTATTTTTCCTCATCTTCCTGCTGTGCACATCCCCCCCGCCCCCGGCCACCTCCTCTCCACCCACACGGGGATAAAAAGCTCTGCCCCCCAAAGAAAAGGGCTGGAGGCGCTTACCTGGCTGGAGCCGGTCCTGTGCCCCGGGCGGGTCCGGCGGCGCGGCCGGGGCTGCCTATGTGCTGGGACGGGAGCTGTGCGCGCTGGAGCAGTGCCGCCGCCGCTACTGCCGCTGCCGCTGCTGCCTCTGCATTTCTCTCCCCTCCTCCCCCTCCCGGTGACAGTCTGTGGGCAGTTCAAAAGCCACACGCGCTTTTTTGTTTTTTTTTTTTTTTGCATTTTTTTTTTTTTTTTGCCTGCTCGATTCTCGCAGCCGCCCGAGGGGGGCGCGCAGTTCCAGCTCGCGCCAGCCTTTAAATAGGGGCTCAGGAAGGCTGCAGGGTGTTGCATGGTGCAGGCTGGCGGCTCTGTGAAAAACGGCCAGAGCCGGGGCGGGGCTGCGGC
>NW_017728992.1:24425124-24435576 GCF_001723915.1 Gavialis gangeticus | reverse complement strand
GGACTGACGGAGGCAGCCCCGCAGCCCGGTGCTGAGGGACGGACGGATGGACGGGCCCCGCTGCAGCCTGCGCCGTGCGGGGCACCAGCGCCCCTCATGCAGCCGCCCCTGCCTCCAGACTCTTTATGAGGGGACGGGGCACGGGGGGCAGGGCAGCGTCTGCTCAGCGGTGCATCTCTGCGGCAGCCCGTGCAAGGAGCCGGGATGTGAGGCGCGGCCCTCGGGTGCCCTCTGTTCCTCCCGGCTGCCCAGCACAAGCTCCCCGTGGACTCTCGGCAGCCCCTTGCCCTGAGGGGCAGCGCCCGAAGCACGCGGCCGGCTCCCCGGGGGGTCTCAGGGCACGGAGGAGTGGGAGCAGCAGCCTAATGCCCTGGGATGGGGTTTCCAAATACACTTTGATTCTTAGGGGGCAAAAAAAATTGGGCTGCCCATCACACTGCCCTCAGAAAATGAGAGACCCCCAAGCTTATGATTTTCAAATCTTACAGGAGGGCTCTCACCTCTTATGGGGGGGCTCAGTCCCACTGAGCTCCCCAGTTATTCAAACCCTGGTTTCAGGGGCAAGGATGGGTGTGACATGACCATGAAGCCAACCTTGCCACCTAAGCCTCTTGTCAAGGTAGCCCACCAGTCCCCAACCAAACAAGAGGGAGCTGCCAGATGGAGATGACCTTAGCGTCTCGCCGCCTCAAGCTAAACAGGCTGGTCCGCCCCTTCCCATTTAGCAGCTGGTAGTACGTGCCACCCCCATGTAGGACAACACACACTCCAGAGAAGCATGAAGTGGGCACTGGGGGGAGGAGGGGGAGCTGAGCTCAACTCCAGCTAGCACATCCTATCAGGATTCCTCTGCAGCCCAGCCTGCCATGACTGTGACCGGCCTCCAGGTCCAGCAACTGCCCCTGCATGAAGTGAAGGTTGTAATGCCCATGCCAAAATTTGCCAAACCTCTGTAAAAGGTCCTGCCCAACCCCTTCCTCCCTGCATGCTCTCCAGGGTGGAGGTGCTTGCTCTTCACATGCCCAAGCTTTTCCTGCTACAACAGCAAGGTTGGTGCCTAACAGCCCTGATAGTACTTTGGCTGGCCCTGCATTCGCTCCCTTGACTGCAGAGCATTGGCAGAAGGTTGGTAGGCAGCAAGTACTGGGATTTAGGGTCCCGCTGAATACATCAGAGGGGCAATTTCTCCAGCCGAGTTCATCAGGAACTCAATCATTTGGGTATTAGCCGCTCCTGCAGTTTTATTTCAGGTGATTCGGGTATGGATGTAATTCAAGTAGAGCTGCTGAAAAATGGAACAAACTGGAAATAGTACCTGGTAAAGAGAAAAGAAAGCACACCAACTTTAACTGGGGTTAAAGCAGTTTTCCTATATTATAGTCCAGTATGCAGAAGAATTGGTCCTTGGAAGAGGGCAAAATAGGGATGTGATACACAATGGATATGGGGTTGGGCCAGCTTGGAATGTTACAAGGTAGCCACCTGCTTCTGGAAGTGGACACAACTACCCTGGCCTGCCACAGGTGGCAGAGGACACCTGACAAGTTTCATATTCATCATTCTTCCATCGCTGAGCTCTTGGAGGCACCACTGCAAAAGCTTGCCCTAGACTGCATGGCTCTCATCTCCCCTATGGAAATGCTGCAAGCAGAAACTAGATACTACTATAGCAAGGTGGGGAGTGACTGTCCACATTTAAATGGGGAGAGGAAGTAAATGGTTTTACAGGACAACGATGATAGTTAATAAAAGAAAAACACAGCTAACCTCCTCTGAAAGAAGCCTCAGGGGAAGATGTTGGCTTTATGGTTATTTTCTTTTTTTCTAGTATTTTGGTGACTAACCTGAGATGAACCTACAGCCTTTGCACACAATTAAATATTGATACATATAGTTCACTGCTCCACTGTCTCGGACTTGTCACTTGGATTCATTTTGCAGATGCGCTCCCAATATGCTATTATTGTGAGTAGGATATATGCATTGTATAGCAGTCCTTTTTACAAAGGTTTATGCAACTCCAGAAAATATCTAGCAGGAGATAATCAGGTGATTGGATGTTTTTTAGTTTCCTTCAGTGGGAAAAGTGTCCACATAAGACACTAATGTAGGAACAAGCTGGTAAAAGGGAACCATGCCTTCAAAAGAGCTCTGTTAAAGGCGACTAACCATTTATAGGCATGCTTATTTATTTATATATCCTTGAACCTTCTCATGAATTATAATACATACAGAATTAAGCCAGACAGACCAAGGGAAAAACAGATTTGCAAGAACTCTATCTGTATTTTCCTTCTACAGGCATGCAGAGAAGGGGAAACAATTGTAGGAAGTTTACTTGCGATACTATTCCCAATATGCACACAGCTGATTCCCCCTATTACAAATACCATTTCTTTGCTTTGATGCACACAGCCCAAACACATCAGCCTCCCTGTAGGCAATGAACAGTTATCACGAGACAAGTTAACTCACTAATCTATGAAGCACATTTGGCCTATTCTAAACTGGCTAGTGTCACATCATAGTTGTGACCCCTCAGTATTAGCATGGCTATTAACAGCCTTGGCTTTGGTAAAAAGCGCAAACTACTTTAACAAAATACTCATTTTTAGAACAAAACTCTAGATACTATGCTGCAATATGGGTCATTTCCCATACAACTCCTTTGTCATCTGTTCCTCAGACCTTAAAGGAAAAAAGGGGTTGGGAAAATTCTCAAACTGTAACAAGTTAAGTTAAAATCCGCCTACTTGATATAGTATAAACATGCAACTTATCAAAAATTGTGTTGATGTGTTACAGGTGGGAAGAATAATTTCCAAGTCAACTGAATGTCACTTTTGGCAGTAAACTTGTTATATAATGGCAGCTTTTTCAAATGCTCCCCATGTTCTCCGCAATGTATTTTGCAGAGTAAGCTAGCTTAAGCATAACTACGTGTATCAAGAAATAATTAATAAAATAAAAAGAGAAACTGACTTTTTTAAGGCAAATAGACTCAAAATAGTGTGTTCTCCCCCACGCTGCCCCCCCTTGGAAGAGCTGTCTTTCTTTTCCTCATAATTCTGCACAAAATTATAAACATACAGCACAAAATCAGAATTTGACTTGTGAGACAATGCTACTCAATCAAAAAGTGTGTTCTACTAGTTAGAAATCCTAGAAGATAGCCAACTTAGTAAAGGCATTAAAAGAATGCTCCATTGAAGTATGATCCTTACTTTCGACAGTTTTCTTCTGAGATAATTACATCCAGCACATTGTCAGACACTCATCCATTTTCTTTCTGGTTCTCAAAACTAGCACAAAAGTTTCTACTAATGAAAATTTGCACAATTCACATTAATACAAGCCAGCCTTGCATTGTGAAGCACAGCATGCCATCTAGTAAGCATTGTTGCATAGCCGTTACTGTTAGCCAAAGTCCTGAAACAATTTTACCTCGTGGTTTATTTGGAAGCTTAATAAAGGTCAGTTTGTGTTAGAAGGCACATGCCATTTTTTCTTTTTCTTTTTTAAAAGGAGTCAGATCTCATTTGAGCCCTGATTTCTGAGTGCTTAAAAATACAGGCTTGTCATTTTTAACTGGTCAAGTTAGTTTTACCTGTAGCCATTCGTGCAATTCCTACTAAGTGCTAAGGTAAGCAGAAGTCAGATAGGACAAATTGGAGTTGCCCAGCAGTGAAGCACACCAAAGGCAATAATAATAATAATCAGGGAATATGAACCCCCCAAATAAAGATAACATTTTGAGAAGAGCTTTAACTGAAAAATATTCCTGTCCGCTTCTTTTGAATTCCAAAATACAAAAACCAGGGCATCCTTCTCACAGGGTATGCTTTGCTAGTGAAGATATCCACACAATGAACTAATGCCTGTCCACACTTCCCTTTAAGAAACTGCCACTAGTGCTTCCCTGTCCTGTGATTCCCAGTTATGCTAATTGGTCTCCCCAGTATGGGTCAGGTAATAAATGTATTCTGAATTGATTATAGAGACATAGCATACAGGGTTTTTAAAGCAACCACTGATCTTTAAATATGTTTAAGTTTCTACCCAAACAAGCCTCTAGAGGGGGCAAGGAGATTAGAGTTAGAGACTCTGCTTAGGTCTTTACTGTCATTGATGTTTTCCTTCTTTTATTTAAATTCCAAAGGCATTTGTGATGTACTCCAGGATCATAGGATCATGTTGAAACAAATTTAACAATTAAGTGAGGTACCTCACAGTCCTGTGTACAGCCTCCAAAGTATGTGGTACCAAATAAGAAGAGACCAAATATTCCCCTCTCATGTCTGCTCCTATTTTGGAGTGGACACAACAATGGGTAGGAAGAAGCACCTGAAACTTTGAGTCCAGCACTGTTCTATCACTGTAAAATAAAACCTAGTCACCCTGTCAACCTACCAACATGAAGCTCCCCCCACATGGGCCAAGTTTCCTGGAGGCAAGGGAAGAACCATCAATGTTTGCCTCTATCAGTTTTACAAGACATTTTTTAATTGCTTGCCATAAGTACCTAAGAACTACTTTTCTCTGCTAATTAGGTGCCACATAAATTCTTAGTCAACTAGCATTTTGTTGTCTTTTAAAAATGCATGCACGAGTAAAGGACAGGACACATGATTAGGAAGTCACCTGTCCAGGGTGCCATTTTCCTTTCAGTTACCTTGCTTTTGTCAGATATCCCAAGGGGCTGCACATCTCTGACAGACAATAATGAGCTGACATCAGAACTTTAGCAATGTCTCCCAGATGATACCTTTGCTCTGAACTAAGCGCAATGGCTCTGCCTTTAACATGTACAAGTAACTGAGAAGGGAGCATCTTAAGCAGTCAGAAGCAGAAAGCTCGAGGAAGCCCAAGGCTGCAGGACTTTGAGAACTCACTCACTGAAGCTCTGGAAATACTGTACATTTTGGGAAGTTTCTTTAGCATCCATATATGGACCTGACTGTACCCACAGTCTTCTGCACATGCACCCTGAGGAATCACTACTGAGCCAGGGTGAGCAGTAGTGCTACCAGATACAGTATAAGAGCAAAGGTGAATAGGTGCAGCAAGTCCCATACTGGGAAAAGGAGCTTGGCCAAACTGCCCTTCTGTACACTCTCACTGTCCTCTCCTAAATCTTTAGCTGTAAATGCACCATTTGACCTCAGCCAGCAGGCCCATCTCCACAGAACACTTCAACCTGTTTTTAGCTCTTCTTGCCAAACTCCAGCACAAGGAAATTCAGTGTTGGGTACCACAGCCAGTACTCCACTTTGACTATTCTGTTCCAAGCCAAGCTGAAAAATAGCTACAACAGAGGAAAAGACAATACCTTTCATTTAATAAAGTTATTCCATATGCGGCAAGCATTATAAAGCTCATAACGCTTCAGAGAAACTTAACATAGTTATCTTGGGCTGTTATTCTGTTCATTGTGCCCACTTAGTTTCTATTTTTAACAACAGACCAGGACTGGGGCCATTTGGATGGGGAGGAGCAGGGCAGAAGAGGGAGAAAAAGGAGTGGGGGGAGGGGTTATCCAGGCCAAGAAAAATAAGACCCCATTCCATGGCTAGGTCCTTTAGGGACTAACAGTACAAGCAATAATCATCAAGTTCTTTCTTGTGTCTCTATTACCCTAGGTCACATTTTAGTCTCTTCACCTACTATATTTGTTCCACCACCAGAGAACCTTTATCACCTCCACACTCCTCTTCCCTCTCCACACCAATTAATTTGATCAATCAGTAACACAGATTCACTAAGAGTAAACTGACAACTTCTTCACTTCTCAGCTTCAACTTCTGGGGGAGAAGGTAGAAATGTCAAACAGAAGTCAACAGAGGAGGTGGGGGAATGAGGTGTACTGCATTCCTCTTCCAGGTTCTAAAAAGTAGGGTTACCAACATGAAAGGAAAAACCCTTTTCCCATTTTTATCTTGGTAAGGACAGTAACATCCACATCCCCTCCAAGACTGGATATGCCAACTCCAGCTGCATGCTCTGCCTCAGCATTCTGGCATTTGGGAAAAGCCCAAACCTACAAAGCTGGTGTAATAAAAGATATCAGATTCACACAAAGAACCTTGTAAACCTACAAAGGACACTTCTATCAATTAGCCGCAAGGGGGAGCATTCAGTTCACCACAATCTCTGTTGTGGAAGCCCCTTTCTTTTCATTGAAAGAGAGTAAGATGTAAAATTAATGTATTTTTAGTTCTTTAGATGTTTTCCCAATACATGCAAAAGTCATTTATTCAGTCTCATTGTTTTTCCCTTTACTGTATGATGATCTGCTTCACTGCTTGGATTTCAAACAGCTTGGCAACATTGTCTTGCAGACTAACTATACAAAGGGGATTTTTGAAGTTCATTAAGGCTAAGGACAGACATTCAAAAAGCCTGAGCCTGAATTAATTCAACCCTTGCAGGTTAGTCTAACCTGCCACACTTGAACTGATTTGGAGGTGGATAAACGTTCCCTTTTCATTCCTGAAGTTCAGACACATGCCTGCAGTGGCTCAGGCTAGAAGCCAGGGGCACTAGAGCAGCCCACCCTTCCCTCTACAGTGCTGAGCTGATGGGGGGTATGGCTAGGCCCTGGCAGGACACTCTGGTTAGGGAGGGGTCCCACCCCCACCCTTCCCCCACTTGCTGTTGATAACAAAGCATTGAGTTATTCAGCAGGGAGTTACCCAGGAAGTTATTAGCATCTGTCAGGCTATCAGCCAAACCAAGCCAAACCAAGGCCTCTCTCATTAGTTCAAGCTCTTCTTAAACAACTTTTTCCAATGAAGGAATGGAGAGATATTACCAGCTACCTGTTAATTAGCTCCAAAAAAGCCCGGAGCCGACACTATCCTGTCTGCCTTTGTCCTGTCTCCCACAACGTGGACATAGCCAGCATGTGGTATGCTAGCTAGTGCTGAGAGGGTCTGTGTAAGGCAAAGGGGAGGAAGAATCCCTCCTTGAGCAGGGAGTGGGGGGGGGCAGCAGTGGGAAGCCAGGTGACCCCACTGTACTGAAGTCTCTGCCAGAGCTCCATCCAGGGAGCAGAGGGGAGGGGCCAGCCCAGCTCTGTGGAACAGATAGCCCTTCCCAGAGATGCAAAGCCTCTGGGATGCTGGGGGACTCTGGTTTAACTTAAACCAGGAAGGGGGGCTGGGACAGACATTGCAAAAACTGGTTTGACTCAAATTGGTTAAGTCTGATACATTTAACCCGGTTTGGCTCAAACTGGCTTCAGCCATTTTCAGACTGGTTTATGTGCACTGAACACCTGTTCTGTTACAGGTTTAAACCAGTTTCTGATCACTTAAACCAGTTTATGTGTAATATCTGACCCTTGGCCTGCCCTCTATGCAGTTATTCACAGTAGACCAAAATTATTTCAGACTGGACATTAAACCTCTCTACTCTGCTCCAGTAGAATTTACACATCTAGATACCTAAGTCACAGTGAGACAAAGGGTTTTGCATGGCCCACTCATGGTGTGCACAGCTGATTTCATGGGCATTTTGTGGCAGCCCCACCCCTCACCGCTGCTTGGCAGAGGGCAACTTCACTCAGTCTATCTCACCACCGCTTTTCTTTTTTTGGTTGATTTTGCAGGAAATCGCATCCAATGTGGATTTCCTGGCAATTGTGACTATCACAGACAACACTATTTTTCATGGTTTCCACAAAATCCAGAAAACCGCAATTTAGTTAGGTCCCTATGTATAAACTATCCAGCAGTCAGTTGACAAATGCCATGAACTCTAGGTGGTGATATTTTTGCAAGTTTAAATGGCCATGTATTTAATTATTGGGTTAATTTCTAAGAGAATAGGTGCTTAACTTTATGCTAAGATTATATTTTGGTATATAATACAGGTTTCCCTTGCTTTATGTGGGTTCTGTACATGCAAATTCACTCTTACGCGATGATCCTTTTTATACCAAAAATTCATTATATGTGAGGTAAATTCACTCTTATGTGATCAGTGTGGTGGAAGCCTACAGTCAGCTGCTTGTGCAATGCATTGTGGGAGTGATGTGCACCAAAATATAGTCTTCTGTGTGGTTCTTGCTCGTTGTCTGAGACACGTGTTTCTGTAGTTGCCAGTCCCATTATGGTAACCTTTACTACCACCCTATGCTTGTGTGTACTGTCTGCTGTTGGTAAATACCAAAATTATCTTGTAAAAGTGATAGAAATGAGTCTGGGGCTCAGTACAGTTGAGGTCTTGGAAGGTATCCCTTTTTGTTACGTTGTAAATTGGGTTCTCTTTATGCAAATTCGAGTTATGCGCCATTTTCCAGGAACACATGAACAGCATAAAGCGAGGGAAACATGTATTAACTTAGATATTACCTGAAAGAAAATCTTGATGATATACCATGGCTGTATTTGCACAATGTCTATCATGTTTGGTCACTGGATTAGTATTTTTTCCTGTATTTAGGTTCTCACACCTGTTGTAGTGTTACCTGACAACTAAGTAAATCACTCCACTTTATTATGCATGTAGATAACCAGCCACAACAAGGCTAGAAAAATTCAGTTTCGAATAGTAGATCCTAAGAAAAGCCTGCAAGAACTGGCTATTTGCCTACTCCGTTTCTGTGAGCAGAATGTTTGAGTAACCTTTCCCTGCCCTGGAGAGACAGTTGCTGCTGCCCTGGATGCGAAAGCTGATCAACTATACTTCTACCTTTATTCCTCCCCTAATTGGTTCCTTTGAACAAGACCATTTCCCAGTTCTTTTGCATTTAACTGCTCTGGTTAAAACTCCAGCCATAATGACATCCTTGTCAGAATTCCCCATGACCTTCCTACTTCACCCCAGAGTCTGATTCAGAAGTGTTCTGCAGTCAGAAGGTACTACCAGTAGTCACCCCTCTCCCCTCAGTGAAGCCCAACCCTAGGAGCCAGATTTTTTCCATATTACACCTTGCATATTTTTTTTATACCCCAGAGAGTCTTAGATCAAAAAATGCTGCTTGCTACTGGAATGCAAAATTCTACCATGGTCCAATTTTGCACAAGTGTAAAAGGCATTAAGGGTGAGGGTACGAAGAACCGCGCCACTTGCGGTTACTTTCAACCATTAAGAACTACAAGTCAGCAACAAGAACAGGTGCCTGTTTCACCAGTGTAGTCAGATGACCCATTTCTTACTATGCCCCTCTTGCTGAAGGATACTGTTGTGGTGATGGACTTAGGTTCTGGCCAGTCAAATGGTCGCCTGAAAAAAGCTCTATATGGCTTTATTTAGGAATAGCTCTATCTTGCACAGTGGTGTTGTTCAAAACTCAGATGACCACAAATTAAGGGAGACATAAAGGAGCTTTATATCTTTGTCTTTTGCCCCACTACTCACAGCTTTCCCAAGTCAGTCATGATGAGACTCTTCCACTAAATGAAAATGATGCAGTAACTCCTAAATATACATGAAAAGAGTCACAAAAAGGGCTCAATGCCATCACATCACTTTTCAAGCTGGGAAACTATATAGGTAAACAGGTCATTAAGGCACAGCCACTTAGGTTGCTGTTACAGTATAGTAGAGTACATTCTCCAGAAGTGGTGCACCAAGCATTTAGCCACAGGACTCCATGCTGTCTGTCTCCTAAGCACTGCTCTGAAATTTCACTCCACTCTGAGATATTTATAGTTTTTCTCCCTTTTTGAGCTCAGCATAGTGATCATGGAAGAAGAAAGTACTTGAGCTTTAAATAAACATTATAATATGCATTGCCAGCTGTCTATAAGCTGAGTGATTAAAGCTTTGTGTCTCTGCTATACCTTTTGCCTATATTGGGTGAATTGTGTGGATGCCACAAATGAAAGAACATATGGGAAAGGTCCAAAACATATGGCAGGATAAAAGTTGTTTTCAGTATTAAATTATTTATATACACTAATAGTAATGAACTTGCAGTTTCATTGCAAAGCCTTAAAAAGAACAATATAAAGGCAGGCAGTGTCTACGGCAATAAACAGATTATTTATTGTGTCAAAATGACAAAGCATTACGTACCTTCTGCTTCAGCAATTACAGCTTACTGACCTATGGAGCTGCATGCTTATGAGTGCAAATCTGGTGCTTGCTTGCCCGGTGACTACAAGGTACTGAAATAGAGAACAACCATTAGCAAGAAGCACAGACTGCTGCTGCCACTGGGTCCCTCAGGCAAGATTAACTTGTTAACTATAGCCATCCAAGTTGCATTAAAAAATGGCAATCAGCCTTTATATATAGCTGTGAAGGGAAGAGATAAAAGAAAATGAAGCTGGACACAAGATAAGGGCCTAATCCAAAATCAGTTACACAAACATCCTTTTTAAATAGGAAGCACTAGCTTCTGTAATGACCAGATCACTGAGTTGTTCATTCAATTCTAGTTTAAAAATAGTAGCAGTGGAGTAATTCTACAGCAGTTTATACCTTCAAAAGAGCTCCTTCTCT
>NW_017728992.1:24423867-24425113 GCF_001723915.1 Gavialis gangeticus | reverse complement strand
CTGAAATAGAGAACAACCATTAGCAAGAAGCACAGACTGCTGCTGCCACTGGGTCCCTCAGGCAAGATTAACTTGTTAACTATAGCCATCCAAGTTGCATTAAAAAATGGCAATCAGCCTTTATATATAGCTGTGAAGGGAAGAGATAAAAGAAAATGAAGCTGGACACAAGATAAGGGCCTAATCCAAAATCAGTTACACAAACATCCTTTTTAAATAGGAAGCACTAGCTTCTGTAATGACCAGATCACTGAGTTGTTCATTCAATTCTAGTTTAAAAATAGTAGCAGTGGAGTAATTCTACAGCAGTTTATACCTTCAAAAGAGCTCCTTCTCTGTCATTAGCTGGTCACAGAAAGACCTTAGCCAACTTGGTTCTACTATCCAAGCTAGGCACAATTTTTAGAGTTCAGTAAAACCCTATCATAAAATGTATGAAAGCACTATTCTGTTGAATAAACAGCCCCTTACTCTCAGCATCTGAAAAAAACTGAAGTCAACACAATCATCATTTGTGTTTCATGGAGCAAGCAGCTGGGACAAGTAGTGAGAAGGATCTTGGCTCTGTTCCCCAGTACAGTCAACATAAAAAGAAAATACTGTCCCACTACCCTAGGATGCAAATACCATGCCTTGCCAGAACACAGGTGAGACCAGGTTAATGCCAAGGGTTGCTGAGTCATTCTAGGTATTTACACTGATTTGTGAAATTGCTGTTTATTCCACCATGACTATTCAATCTCCATTCACTGAAGCTGTTATGCAAATTATGTAGGAATGTTGGCTAGCCCGGAAAAAAACATACTGATCCATTTCAGTTTTTTGCACTACCAGTTTTATCTAATGAGTTTCTTCAGTCTTGTCCACAAGCAAAAAGCAGCATGCTTGTAAGAGAGAAGAAAAATTCTTTCTTCCCTTCTCCCTCCCACTTCCGCCTTTGGAGAAACTCTTGTGAAAGTAGCAGATTTTATGCTGGGAAGGGAAATGAACCCATATTTGAGCAGGGAATAAGTGTAATAGGAGCAACAACACACAAGTTTCTCCACACTAAGTGAATCTACACGAGACAGTTACTGTGGAGTTTAGTTGCCTAATTAGCTCTTCAGTAAAATCTCAGAGTCTACACATGCAGCCCTATTAGTAAACTGTAGTAAACTAATAAATGTCACTGTACTTGTCAATACAAGTGTAAATGTGGTGGCATTTAGTGCACTACAATGCACATGTAGATGCTGATGGAGCTGGT
>NW_017728992.1:24421762-24423856 GCF_001723915.1 Gavialis gangeticus | reverse complement strand
GCACATGTAGATGCTGATGGAGCTGGTTGGGCTGGTGAACCCTGTACAGAACACCCTCATGCCCCAGCCAGCCCCTCCATAGCACACTGAACTGGGTCAAAGCAGCTGAGGGCTACAGTCCTGAGTGCACATGTAAACACAGCACCTGGGAGCAATAAACTCTGGTGCAAACTACACTGGAGTTTTTTTTCTTCACACTAATTGCATGTGTAGACGTACCCACTGGCCTGCAAATCACAGAAGAAATAAGACTGAAAAGGACCTTATTATATTATCTAGCTCAAGCCTCCACTCAAGGCAGAATTATCCCTTCTGAAACATCTCAGCTAAATGTTTCCTAACACAAACTCCTTACATCTTAATAGAACCTCTCACTATAGAGGTGAAAATGCTTTATATCTCATTAAAGGCCTTTGGCCTCTCACTGAAGTTATCAATTAGAATGCAGTTCACTCAGCACTAGAAACAGGGCTGACTACAATTTCATACAATTCACTTAAGTTTTTCTGATTCAATGGATGTTGTAATTTACAAGCCCCAGCTAGATTTCTTTCTTTAACTATCTTATAAGGCTGTTTTAAAACTAAATGATAAAGCAGTTCAAGTTCTTGAGGAAATGAAGGAAAAGGCAGCAGAATAAAGGTGCTAGCCTTCAGAAAAGCAAACTTTGACAAAGTTGGGAAACTGATGGGCAGGATTCCATGTCTGACAGGAGAAGAACTATAGAAGGGCTGTTTGTACCTTAAAGGAAGACTATTAAGGGCACAAAAATAATATCCCAACAAGAAGAAAGGATGCAAAGTGAATGAAGCCTGGCTAAACAAGCTCTTTAGTAAATTGGAACTCAAAAAAGGAACCTTACAAAAAGTGAAACTTTTTTATACTAGTGGGAATACTAGGGAGGAACAAGAGAATCATATGGGCATGCAGGGAGAAAGTCAGGAAGGCCAAGACACAGACTGAGATGCAGCTAGCAAGAAATGTAAAACAAAAAAAATCATTCTATAACTATGTCAGAAAAGGAAGATCAAGGAGAGGATAGGTCCCTTCCTGGACAATTAGGGCAACCCAAAAACATGCAGGCTTGGATGTTTTTGAGAAGGCTGAATTAATGCCTTTTTGCCTTCAGTCTTCACTAATAAGGTTGGCTACCACTTGATAAGCACATCTGGTAGAAAAAAATACAAGAAACAACAGGTAGAAAAAAATAGGGCAGCGATTCTCACGCAAGATGCCACCAGGTCCTTTAAGGCATACCTCAAGGTGTGAGGAGAACCAGATAAATGCAGGCCCAAACTTGTCCCTGCCTGAGTGATTGCCCACTCCCACTGCCAAGCACCTCTGCAGGAAGGTAAGTACTGTAATAAACTCATTTTTGAAATCGGGTACCACTCAATTCATCAAAGTTATTGGGGGATGCCTTGATTCCTAAGAGGTTTAAAACCACTGGCCTAGAGTAAAGAAAGAGTAGCTTGGAGATAAAACTGCTTTCATGTCATCAGGGCCTGCTTTCAGGCCAGCAGAGATTCACCCTAGATGTACTCAAGGAACTGGTCAAGGTTATTGCAGAGACATTGGCTGTTCTATGTGACTGAAGAGGACAGCACTAGGAGCGCTGGTCTTAAATCGCAAAATAAGTTTAGACTGGGTATTAGGAAGAACTTTCTCACAATAATCATATAGTTAGGCCTTGGAAGAAGCTACTCATTCTACTCCTGTCACATCACTTTGACAAAACCTTACTCACCTTACTTCATTCTACAGTCAAAGAGAGGGCACAAACCTAATTAGTTCTCCTTTTCAGGTCACCATTAAGACTTTAAGAACATTCCTTTTGCGTTTTTGCCAGATACAGGTGTACACTACACATGTAAGAAAAATGCACTTGCCTGCCAGTTTTCTGCTAAAGCTGGGAGAGGCTTGTTCTGTTCTAAACACAGATTTGAATTCTACATTCCAGTTGGATTGAAATCTATATACTTGCTAGAGTATTATTAGCTTTCAGCCACTCTCACAAGCCATATTAAACTTTGGCATTTGAAATGCCATTTTTTCTTAGACCAGATGACAGGAAAATCCTAGGTCCCTTTTCTC
>NW_017728992.1:24401321-24416762 GCF_001723915.1 Gavialis gangeticus | reverse complement strand
CCATATTAAACTTTGGCATTTGAAATGCCATTTTTTCTTAGACCAGATGACAGGAAAATCCTAGGTCCCTTTTCTCTAGGCAGTATGTTAAGTTTACTGCAGTTGAAAACATGAGACAGTACCACTTTTTAGACAAGGAAACATAAACCAGCTTTTCTGAGGTATCGTCCTACAACTCTGCAACAGCATATTTTACTGGTATATTTTAAACAGTTATGAAGCAATAAAGTTTGCTGCTTAGGTCCCCCATTATTGTAGTAGCCTCAGAGCACCATAGAACAGAGTGCAATTCTGTTCTACAGGTGAAACAGAGACAGACACACACTAAGGCTTTGTCTCTGCTTAGGTTTTATAGAATAGTTACACCTGATCAGGGTGCATTAAATAAACAAACAACCAAACAAAAACAAACCAAAGCTCTAGTGTGGATGCACATTTAGCTATATAAAGCTTTGCACCAGCACAGGTTACCTTGGTTTCCTAAATGCAATAAAAATTGGTAGTTGGCTCTGTTTACTGGCTATATGTTCCAGAAAGGACAGGGAATGAGAAAGATTTGGAAAACAGAAGCAGAGGTGGAAAGGAGTATGCCATTAGGTTAAATTTCCTTATCAGTAGATAACAGCAAATGGGAAAGATAAAGTGTTTGAAATTGCCCTCAGACTGACACTGGGGCAGAACGTCCATCTAAGGCTAGAAATAAAGGTCACCAAATGAAGCAAATCAGCTGTTCTGGGATGTGTTTCAATACAGCCAATCTGCTTCATTGGGCAGCACTACCATTGTCCAACAGCATCATTGGACTCCTGACAAACAAATGACATGTTTTCTCTGGGCTGGAAGGGCTCGGGCCTATGCACACCTTGAATTCCCACACTGGATCAGGCCCCTCAAGTCCTGAGAGCACCTGGCCAACTCTTCCCACTTACAGAAATGCATCTCTTAGATTGCTGGGGGTATGTCTCTAAGCAGGGAAGTGAGGCAGGTAGTTGAATGCTTGAGAGAGCTGATCCAGCCCAGGAATTCCTGGGGTGCTCAGAATCAGCCCCTCAAGACTGAAGTCCCTGCCCTAGGGAGGTAGAAGGCATAGGCAGCTCACAGCTGCCTATAAAGTAAGGAAATGTCCATCACTAAATAACAGCACAAATTGATAACACCTTTGCAGCCCCAAATTTGGGCACTTGCGGCATGGCAAAGGGTATTGATGTCTGTTTGGTCTTTGTGTTGCCATAAAAGTTATGGCAGTAGAAAGGAAACATCTGTTTCCACCCTTTGAGGAATTCAGGCAAGAATATGTTTAAAGTTAACCAGTGCACATTGTACACTGGACATTTGTAACAGCTAAATGCAGACAGCCCCTTAACTGCATTCTATAGAAAAGCTAGGGCAGCTAAAATGGGATACTGAGAATGACAGGGCTGCAGCTAGGATAGATAGCAGTTGGCATTAAGCAGTAACCCCTCTGGCCTCACCAGCCAGAGCAGAAACAGCACTCTGCCCTTGTACTTCAGAAGTTTAGGTCCTCACCTCTTGATCTAAAGAAGTATCTGGTTAGTGAAGTCAGGCAAACAAACACAATAAAGTTTTACAGTACTAAATAGGAGCTACCCACCAGCCAGTCCACTTCAGAAGACTCCAGCCAAGTTGTGTACATTTAAAATGCTATCATGCTAATGACATGAGTTATTGCAGAGCACATGGCAACCTAGAACACCACTGCTGACAGAATAGAAGAAAATCCTCTAACTGGAGACAGTTCTATTTCACATGGAAAGTTTAGTAGACTTGAATGATGGAGAACTTGCAGATCAGAAAACTTAACCAACTTCCAGATCAGTGCTCATGAAGGATTATTATGCAAATGAATATTTTCAGCTAGTCAGTTTTAAGATATTTAAGCAGCTGGGTATGCAAGCATGCAATAAGGGAAAGTCATGGTGTTAGCCTGTGCCAGATAAAACCACATTGACAAAGTTAAGTTTAGCATTCAGATATACAAGAAAACCCAAGTAAGATTGCATGTGCCAACTTCATCCTGCACCAGTTCGGCAGAGAGCAATGAAAATGGTTAGGGGTCTGGGGAACATGATGGAACTGGGTTTATTTAGTCTAGAGAAGAAAAGACTAGAGGAGGGAGGGAGGGAGGGAGGTGGGGTGGAATTTAATAGCAGCCTTCAACTACCTGAAAGAGGATGGAACTAGACTGTTCTCAGTGGTAGCAGATGACAGAACAAGGAGCAATGGTCTCAAGTTGCAGTAAGGGGAAGTTTAGATATTAGGAAGAACTTTCTCACTAGGAGGGTAGTAAAACACTGGAACAGGGAAGTTTTGGAATCTCCAGCCTTGGCAGTTTTTAAGACCTGGCTAGACAAAGCCTTATCTGGGGTGCTATAGTTGGAGATGGTCCTGCTTTGAGCAGGGGGTTGGACTAGATGACCTCCTAAGGACCCTTACAACCCTAATTTTCTCTGATTCTATCATTTCATACAGAAGGTGATACAGGCTAATTGGTGATATTGTGTCCCAAATGCGTAAAATTTCCTTCCGTATCCAAAGGTACCTGTACCTTTTTTCATAAGAATATCAGTTCAGTTGTAAATGGGTGGACCCAAAGCCCAGTGGAAAATATTAATAAGAACTGACTTTTATGGAAGTGCATTTGGTGCTGCCATAAAAGATGGATGGCAACAGTTGAACCTGAAGCAGATTAATGCACAGGCCCTCAGGACACAAGACCAGGGGCCCCTGCCAATCAGTGGCCCCTTGAGAAAAATCTCCAGCTAGGGGTCGCATCTGGATGGGTTGGGGTACTGCCTGCAAGGGTACTGCCTGCAAGAGTACTGCCCCATGAGAGCATGAGAAGTCTTTATCCTCCCCTGCCACCTGAGGACTCAGGCACTTGCTTCAGGGCAGGCAGCTTCCACAGCATGTCTGTGACTTCGCAAAGCAGGGCCCTTGCCCACAGCTCTGAGCTTCAGGGCCTCCACTTGGCCCCTCCAATCCCTGGCCTCACGCTGGGGGATGGCAAGACAGAGCAAGGCTCCCAGTTCCCAGGAGCCAGTTCTATAACAATAGTAAAATGTATATTTAAAAAAAAAAATAGACGAGTCTACATGACCACTAAACTAAAACATCAGTCCTTTCATTTTATTATACATTTGTGGCAATCCCATGCATCTGTCATTTTCCTAAGACAGTTGTTTTATTCAGTTTTGTGTGTGGCAAAAGTGAGTAGTTAATTTCAACATCACATGTTGTGCTTTATTTATTAATGCATCTTGTAAACATTTAACGGGTCTATTTATCAATGCTTTCTGATACATTCATATTTAAAATGAGGTGTGGGGAGCCTCCACTTTTCTATTTGCCCAGGGTCCAATAAATCTTAAACAACCAATGATTTGAGTACATAGTTTGGGGGCTCAGCTGACAAACCAAAGTTATATCTGGGACACGAAAACAGCTGTACTTCTTCAGAGTACACAAATGACTGACCAGGACATCGCTGTTTCTCATGTAGATGTGGTATTAGAATTTCTCTAGTTCTCCAAGCTATGACCTCCATGTGCAGCACTAGCTCTTCAGGCCAGAAAAATGTGGGTTTCTCTTACCCAGAAAAAAAAAATCAGTTCTAAACCTAAAGCTAATAGTAATCATGCCAAAATACTTCAACACTTAGTTTTTCCTTATTTCCCAAGTTGCTGTTTAATGTAGGATTCTTGAGCAACAAATACATACTAAAATAGAACTAGAGACAGTCATATGTATCCATAGTCCACAGTTATATTGTCTGGACTCAGTCGTCTTATCAGACCAACTCTATCCTAGAGTACTTAGGTCCTCCTATAACCTCTACCATCATGCTATGGAATACTGTTTAAGCTAAGCAGATATCAGCTGAGAAGATATTAGCTGTGGCAGATAAGTGTGGTAAAATAATTAAGGGCATCCATGAATTACTACCAGCAAAAAGACCTGGTAGGGTGCCACTGGAAGGGGTTTTAGTTACTCAAAATGGCACAAATTCAGTAATTGAACCAGAGTCCTAGCATGGTACCATCAATGCCAGCCTTGGCTGGTCACTTAAAAAAAGGTCTAACCACTTGTGAGCAATCATCCAAATTAATATATTGACAAGCTGAGAAAGTTTATTCTGCAGTTTTCTATGCATTTGTTCAAACTAGAATATCCCTGCCTAAAATCTCCCTTTACTTGGATTTTTCATTTTATTTCTCAAATTAACTATTATGTAGCAGTGTTTCTATGTGCTATGAAACCAAACCTGTTTTTTCATTCCAAGAACTGGCTTTACTTCAGTGAACCATAGCTGGTAAGTTAGTTAAGCCCATTCAATACACAGGCACAAATATCAGCAGAAGTGGTGATAAAACAGTAAGCCAAGATTTTACTCAGTTATACCACTGTAAATGCAGATTGTGTCATCTGGAGTAGAAGAGTAACTAGATTTTTTGTCTGGAGCAGCTAATGAAGAAGTTGATAGGATTGGTGCAGGGGGGAGCAACACGTTATTCTGTTTTATTTTGTTTTTTGTGACTATGAACATTATTTCATCTTCCTTAATTGCTTCCATATATCAGATACTGGGAATAAACTATTAAGAGCAAAAAGTAACAAAACCATATTACTAGTATATTTGCATTAATGGAACTGGACCTCATATGAAGAACAGTGAAGCATATGAAATTTCTTCACTGTGGAAAAAAATGGAATACAACAATTTATATTTGTTGACAGTTTTTGTAATTTTTTGGTGAACAATTAGGCTGTAAATGTACTAACAGGAAATTCCATTCACAAAATAAGCAGCTGTACATTCCAAATATTGCAGCAGATCATGGGGCCGTGCAACTTCTTTGTACAACTACTGATTTCAGGAATAACCAGCATTCCATCCTCACCCAAAGGAAATGCTTTGAGGGCATTTCTTACAGATACAGTTAAATCTCAAGTGCTTGTGAAACAAGACAGAAGGCTGCCATGGTTGTGAAAGAAATTTGAAAAGTTATACTTTCACTGCAAAGCATTTCAAACTAGTCATTCTAAAGTGCCTAACAACCAGCCTGTTTTGCAGCTGGACATGTTAAGGGATTTTTAATCCATTAAAAACTCTAGGCCAGATAACATCACTGACCTGTTTATTAATCCTCTCGATATTAATGAGGCTGTTTCTCATCATTACAAACTGGAGATTCAACATGGTTCACAGTTTAAGCAGTACACCACTGAAAAACTCCACTGTAATGAACTTTAAACATTATACTTACGCAATACTTTGCTCAGCATCCATTCTACAGACTAAATACATTTTAGCTGCATTCAAAGTGAACTCTATGAAGAAAGTAAGAAGAACAAAAGTAGAAGCAGTGGCATGTCAGTTTTAGTGATTTATTACAATATCCCCAAGTGACATGCCCAGGATCAGTGGGCCAAACCCTCAGCTGGTATACTTGGCAATAACCTAAATGAAGCCAAAGCTAAGCAAATTTACCTCAGCCAAGATTCAAATCTAATGAGTCAGTGGTGTTTTGGCAATAACTCATGTTCAGTTCCAGAAAAACTTCTGGTCGTGGAAATAAATTTTGGGCTCTGTGCCTTATCCATACAATATATTCCAGTCAGTCAAAATTCTGTGGGGGACCTCTAAAATGTTCAATCTAGCTTTCTCTGCAACACAGATCAAAGATTCTTGAGAACCTAAAGTCAATTTAACTTTAGGGGGTAAGACAGTTTCAACATGCAAAAAAAAAAAATAGCGTAAGTTACTGTAGAATCTCTATCTTCTATTTGTAGCTGACCAAGGAAACATTAGAACTCCAAATTCCTCTTGATGGAAAAAAGCTTACAAGAAGCCTGGCATTTATGCAATCTTAATCCCAAAATGCTATAGTGTAGTAAACCATACTTTTAGCAGGAAGTCAGATGTGATTATTTTAAAACCAAATAAATAATTTTTAAGTCCCAGATGATAAATACTGCTGCTAAACTTAGACCAGCTTGGAGTTAAGCAGTGTTTTCACTAGCAAATGATGCACCAAATTCTGATAATCACACTTGACTTCACACAGCAGTAGCTGGTGTCATCTTCCACATTTCCTCCACACATCCTCATTCACAATAATTGAGGCAAGTTTTATTTGATAACAAATTAAAATAAATGCTACCATATACAAATCTGTATGGACTTCTGGTTTGGATTTCTATTGTGACATTTCCCCAAGAAAAAAATAAACCTTAATTTGTGATCAGACAAGAAACATTCATTCTATTTCAGAAACTGAAAAGAGCTAATAAACAAAAAGAAATTTCAAACTACAAGGAGTGTGTTCTCCATCAGTAGTAATTAGATATTTGCTCATGATTTGTCAAAAATATGGGTGAACGTTCCTAAGGCAAGCATCTGGTTCATTCTGGCTCCTGCATTCTCCTCTCTGGCCACCTCTACATGAGGTGCTTTGAGCGCAGTAGACTAATTCTACTGCATGTTAGAGCAGTGGGCAAAATGTGCTAATACGCTAATGTAAGTAGATTCAGTCTACTGTGCATTAACATCACAAAAAAACAATTCATTTGCACTGATGTGAAGTAGGGCTGATTACAGTGTATTAAGTTAGTACCTGTTATTACATAATTGCGGCAAATTAACAAACATGTAGATGTGCCCAGTTAGCATGAGATAAATTCTATTTCCATTTCCCTACACACAGACCACAGCATCAGGACATGCTGGGTAGCAGCAGGGCCAGACTGCTACTGTACTTTGAAAGTCCTTGACTGGTAGGTAGCCCAGTAGGGTCATATTTAGCTGCCTTAGACAGGAGGATGTTCAGGACCTCCAACAGCTAATCTAATGCTCTACCTTGAGCCATGTTTATGCCAAGGAGATACACAATGCAGATGTGATTAGACTTTGACATGATGAACATAAGGAAGATGTTTCTTAAGTCTCATTGGCTCTGAATAAAAAGTTCAATATGCGTTGTAGTTTGCTTCCTAAATAATCGCTAGAGAAAAGCTCAAAAAAATAGACATTCATACTTACCAAACAGCATTAACTGAACTGTTCCACAAATGGAGCTGATGTGACCTTTTGCAACCACCTCTACTAGAATGGTTTAAAATCATGTTGATGAAAATCCCCTCCTCCACCACTGTAAAATGCAGTTTCATTTAAACTAGTCTTCCAGGGTTGGCAGAAAAGGCAAAATGTGTTACCTTGGCTCTGTCAGTTACCTTCAACTTCATAACATTCAATAAAATACATAAATAAAAAAATAGAGTTTCAACAACACATTTCCACAATATTCTGGATTCTGAACAAGCATCTTGTTTTGATTTTTTCCTTTTTTTACATTTTTGAATGAATATTCAGCAGGGAATTTCAACTTTTAATTTTCAGAATTCCCTGTGGAGCAGAGTCTCATTTATGTTCCAATCCTGGGGTGCCTATACACATGCAATGAGGCTGCTCTGATGCACTGTAATTACAGAGCATTGGAGCAGACTCAATTAATTAAGTCTCCTAGAGCATGGTATTACTGCTCTCCAGAAGACTTCAGCATCACATGTATCAGTGTCCCCACACTGAAAAATGGTGGTGGGGGCACTTTAACTAAAGCTCATTCGACAGGCTTTAGTTAAAGTGCCCCAAACACCACTTATCAGTGTGGGGATGCTGATGCACATGACGCTCCAGGTACTTTAATTAGAGTGGCTCCCGGAGCCACTCTAATTAATGCCCCACCACCACCACCACCACCACTCCTGGAGCAAGTGCCTGGTTTCTCGAATTTTGGATGCTGAGGACTAGAGTCTCAGCTAGATGCTTTGTTGTTAGGAGCAAAACAGCATCTAAGCATATAGTAACAGTTTCTTCACATCCTTATTGTTTTCTGATCTCCCTCACTTCAGATTCTTAATGAGTTGCACCATACTAACATCCCCAGGAATCCTACAAACTATCCATAGATTGCATAGCATAGTATTTAGGTTGTGAAGCCTGCTGGTGCACAGAAAGTATGTTTCTAGTCAACCCCATATTTGATTAAAATAAGCAAGCCAGCCAGCATTCTGTGTTGCTAGTAGGTATTAATATTTCATTAAAAGCATGAGGCAACTTCAAAAAAGTGATAAAGATTTGATAGTGGGCACATGCTACTGCATTAGTGAACAGGGAATAAGCTGGTTTGACATCCAGGGGGGCAGCAGAGGTATTTTAAACTTGTTGGGATAAGTACCCCAACCACAGACTTTGGTGGGAACAATTAGCATTGGTGTAATGAACCACTGATAGTATGTGAGAGTTCCAAAAGCTGTTAAAGGTTTCCTTCCACTTCACTGACAGAAATAGCAGAGTTCCTCTTGATTTCTAATGGGAACAGAGTTAGGCCAAGTTGAACTATCATTTTGACATTTCAGAGTCAAAGACAGAAACAAATGGTGAATTTTATACCTAGCAGAGCTGTTCTCAGGCTGTCTGCCAGTTCAAAATAACTGCATTTAGTGTTCAAATCATGCTTTCTTCACAGCCATTGGGAGGATAAAGGGTAGGATTTTATGTCTAAGTGAGTTCAGATTTTGAAACCTAGCACACAGCAAGGGATGAACAGCTGCGGAATGCAGAGACCTGGTCATATTTATCATGAATGTGAATTTGTTCACTACATACTTCCTAATGGCAAAAATATAGATCACTACAGAAAGAGTGGGAGGCAATGTATAGTTATTTACTTTTTGTCCTACTCTGCCATTCAGTAGAAATACTGTCTGGTGGAAGCCTTGCCCCTTACCACGCTGCTGGGGAACCAGAGGATCCAACAGGAAACCAGGCTTCATCCTATGCATCCATGCCCTCAAAATCCTAAAGCTTCTTTTCCATGATCTTGCTTCCACTCAGACTTCTCTAGAGCTGTTTATGTACACCCCCAAGCTTCCCTTCTCTAATGCTGCTTTTCCTTTTGCCGTCTCTAGAATAGGGCGCATCTTTTTTATATGGAGTCTAAGGCCCTTTGTACTCCCAGAAGCCTTTGCCAAGAATTAGTGAACTAGAATCAGCTGTACTATACCTTAGTTAACTGACTCCAAAAGGGTCTGCCACAGCACACTATTGTGCCACTAAATAATGGAAATATGCCATGAGATCCCCCTATGTGAGGAGACAAATGCTCTCCTTCCCCACCTGGCAGTCTATGCCTGCCCTAGCTATTCCAGCACCTGCAGCTGGTCTTCTGGGGACTGTAGCTGATGCCACTGCCTTCCCCTACCCTTCCCCACAGCCAGGCAGCCCCGTGCTAGCCTCCATGCTCCCAGCAGGGCAGCAGGCAGACAAAACTGTATTTTTCAGTCCAGCTTGTCCACTCCATTCTTTTCACGCTCCCAGGATTGGCAGGAGGGGATGCAGGAGTGATCACCAGTATGTTAGACCCTGCAGGAGCAGCCTCAGCAATGGGGGCTCTCCTTGCCCCATGAGGCCAGGAATCAGGAGGAGTCAAGCAGTGGCAAGAGCAGGGCACAGCAGGTGAGGTCCTCCTTCCACCACCAATAAGTGATACCAGATAAATTACTGATTCTCAACTATTTTATCCTCAAGACCTGCTCAGCCTCTCCCTCCCCTTATCTTTTCTGTATTTAGATCTCAGAGATTTTCATCTGGGGTGCCAAAAATTTAAAAAAAAAAAAACTCCATAACTTTTTGAACAGTACATCTCAGCACTGGTCTGATTTCCTCAGCAGGGGAATGGAAAAAACATATACACTTTTTTGGGTGCAAGTGAAGTATGCTACCACTTCTAACCCAGATAAAAAAATGTGCACCAGGTATCAAACGTTGCAAAACACTGCTCTAGTTCCAATTCCTTGATCAGCCAAACTTTATACAGTTTCTTCTTAGATCTACCATCTCAAAAGCGCTCTCATTTTTTTTCCTTTCACCAGTGACCGCTTAGTCTTATCACCAGTCTTGTGTACCACATCTGTTGAGATATTTTGAGGTTACTTCCATTTATGTATAACACTTTAGAAGTAACCCTCCCTTGTCCCCTCACCCCCATCAGTAAGCAGGGGTAGTCATTCATATTTTTATCTGGAATAAATATTTGATAGTTCCAAAGTTATAATTAAGAATTCTAGGATGGCAAAATATAGATAGTTAGGATGGCAGCTGTATTTCTTTTCCCCCAGTCCCTACTCATACTTCAAATTCCTTTTTGGTTGAAATTTCCCATGCTTGACCTTTGTCCTGAAGTGATTCCATAGATTTGAGCAAGAACTGTTGAGCCATTTTTTAAATTATTCAAGTGTAAAAAGATGCTGTCTTATTTTCTGGCCAGAAATGCAGTGATCACAAATATAAAAATAAACTGTTATAAGCAGGCCAGTTTAAAGTAGTTTTAACTATGTAGCTTAGAATTTTTTAAAATTATTTTCTAACACAGTTTTAGGACACATTTCTTAAGGAGACTACATTTCATATCTTCTTTTCCACTGACAACCTATACAATCTACAAGCTTAGCTGGACAGGCCCTGCACCCACTGAATTTAGCAGAAACAGTGTTGATAACAACTTCCACACAAGCAGGAACAAGCCCCCATACAATTTGACAAGCAAGTCATCCTATCCCAAGAAGTTTACCAGATCCATTGGCAAAGACTGTAGAGTTGTTAAACTACCCAAACTAAATATTTAGTTTGAATGACTTTGAGGATATGGGCAGTTCTCAAATTCCCTTGGTACAACCATATCAGTCAAAAATGGCACTACTATGAGAGAAATATAGGAATTAAAGCAATGGTATAAAAAAAAGAAAAACCTGTGCAAGATGGGAATATAAAGCATGTGATCAAATTAAGACTAGGAAGTCATAAAGTAAACCATCCTGAAAACTGTTTTCAAAGTCATTAGAAGTGTGTTGCCTTCGGCTTCTATTACAACAAGTTATAAAGCAAAAGAAAAAAACAATAAAAAAGCTATTGTATGAGGCTGAATCATGCCTCAGAATGGAAGACTGTCACTGGAGATTAGCAAAAAAAGGAGTCATGACTATGATGAAGTCAGAAATTCCCAAATGGATTCAGTTTCATGGATGATGTAAAGCCAAAATAGTAGTGATTCATAGCAGCACAATGCTAGGAAAAATGAAGATCAGGAAGAGGAATCAAAAGATGAGAACACTAAGTTACAGATAATGTTTGAACTGGATTTGGATGCAGATTAAGTAATGAGAGATTTGCCCTCCAAATTACTAAGTGTAATAGGGCACCCTCCTGGTCTTTAGTGATCATGCTGGTAGTTATCCCCTTTTTGGACTCTCATGCCATGCCTTAATGGGAGAAAACAAAGAATGTACCAAAAAAGGGGGAAATTGGCAATTCACATAGGATGATAAGTGCATAGTGTTCTGGCCTCTGTCGCAGGGCTCCACCACCCCTTAAACCCTGTCCATGCCCAACCAATTCACGTTTCAGAGATCTGTCTCTCTGGTGGCTGTGAACTTCTCATGCAGTTTGCAGATTCAGCAGGTTTGTTCAGCCAGCATCTCTTTCTATAGCTGTAAATTCCCTTTGAGGATCAGGACTAAGAGATTGGAGAGACAGTGGTTTTCTTGTGAGAAATGTGCCCCCACTGGTAATTGGGTGTTCTTCTCTTTAATAGATTTCTGGTGTGCATCCTCAATTTCAGAAAGTTCCTCCCAGATCTCTCAACCTCAGTTTCCTCTGCTGCAGCTGGAGGACACTGACATTGCTCCTAGTCCTTTCAGGGCCATAGAAGAAAGTAAATCTCCATCCTCTCTATAATCCCCCTTCAGGTATTTGAAGAGTTGTAAAATCTGCCCTCCCTGGCTCCTAACCACCCCCATTATTTTTTTTCCACGCTAGCTCTTTCAGTCTTTGCTCTTAATCATGCTTGCCAGGCCTCTAATCATTTTTGGCACTCTTCTCTGGACTCTGTTCACACCTTTAAGAATGGGGCCTGAAACTGGATATAGTACTTCATGTGATACCTTACCAGTGCTGAATCAAGCAGAAGAATTACTTTATCTGTATGTGACAATCCTGTTAATACTACTCTGTATGCTGTTAATTTTCTTTGCAATAAAAGCTTGCTGTTGGCTCATGTTCAGTTTATGACCCACTGTAATCTCCAGATACTCTCTGTAGTATGAAACTTAGCCCGTCATTTCTCCAGTCTGTATTTGGGCATGCAGTTATTCCATCAGAAGTGCAAGACTCTGGCTGTTCCTTGTTGACTCATCTGATTGACTTATTTTTCCAGTCTACTCAAGTGTTTCTGAGTATTAGGCCTGCCCTCCAGAACATCTGAATCTCCACCCAATTTGGTGTCATCTACAAATTTGCTAAATAATGCACTCAACACCATTGTCCAAATGATCCTTGGATATTTACAGATGGAGATGAATTTTATAATTAACAGTAAAAGGGTATTTTGCAAAGAGAAAAATGTTTGAGTTAAAAGCTCTGTACCAGAAGCTAATTTTTAGGGCACAATATCTTCATTCAGTTCTTCCTCAACTAATAGCTATGATGTTTTGAGCACTGTGTGCTGGCTTGATAACTATTATATTAGCTATTTTGTCTCTAAGTTCTTTTGCAGAGTGTGAGGGTAAATATTCATCCTAGAAAATGTGCATCAACACATAACAATATTTTGTTGCCAGGTATCATGATTGTCAAAATTTAAAGCCTAGCTCCTGTTGCTTACCAAATAAAGATTTCCTTTCTAAACAAGGAATACATGACTGGAAGACCCTCCAGCAAGGCAGGATCCCCACCCACAACCCAGAAGTGGGTGTGTAGTGTAGTGTAGTGTGGGATCATTTTGAGGTGGCAGATGATCCCAGGTATGCTACCTGCCAGCACTGACAAAAGCAGATCAGCCAGGGAAAGGACAAGAAACACTTCATCACCACAGTGATGCTGCTGCATCTCAGGAGGCAGTACCCCCTTGCCCTTGTTCCTTCTCAGCCTGGGACCAGTGGGAGCATGCCCAAAAAGAAGTCCCCCCTCTTGGTCCAAAGTCCCCGTACCCAAGAAGTAGAGGCAGGCCACGCTGGCACATTCCCAAGTCAAGTGAGGTCACCCAGAGCACTGGGGAGGTGCTTTCTCTGGATGGCCAGCCCTTCTCCTTTGTTGAGTGTCCAGGGTTCAGATGACTCTTGGTGCTTGTGCCTATGCAGGGGGTCTATACAATGATCTATTGAGGTCCCTTCCAACCCTAACATCTATGAATCTATAAATCTATAAGGATATCTGGCTGCATACTGCCGGTACACAACATGCAACAGATGTGAACGGAAAGGGCACAGGGCAGCAGAGTGCCAAGAAGTACTGAAGTGTGTCATTTGTAGGGAGGAGGAACACTTGGAGTGGTAATGTCTGTGGTCCTTCTCAAAGAAAGCTAGATCTCCAGAGGAGTAGCAGACACGGGAAAGGGAATGGAGGGAAGAAGATGATGTTGAGTCAGAATTTATGGCAGTGGAGGAAATGCTACAAGAAGGAAAAGCTGGGGAGAAAGAAAGTGAAATCTTAGTAGTCAGAGTGGCACAACTGGGAACAGGAAGAAAAAAGAAAGAAAGATAAGTGGTACAAGTGACTGAGCCAGAGGAGAGAGAAGGGAAAGAGGAGAGAAAGCTACAGGAAGAAGGGGGAGGAGTGAAGACAGAGCAAGAGAAAAAAGAGAACAAAGTTGGGAAAAGAAAGAAATCACATGCTATGAAACTTAGAAAGAAGGCAGACAAAGAGATGGGGGAGAGAGGCAGATTGATGAAGAGCTTATTGGAGCTAATGTGGTCTGGAAGTAACAGATGGGAAAGGGAAACCTTTCTTGTATATCAAAGCAATAAAACAACTAGCAAAGACTAGAAGGATGCAAAAACATGGAGGATTAGAGCATACTGCATCAAGCAGCAGCATTGAAGACTCATAAAAAGTGGTAGAGATGTGTAGTTTAAATGGACAAGCATAATTTTGTGTATTGCATCTATAAATGTTAGAAGTGTGTTATTGAGGATAAGATTATACCAGTATTGAGTGGGGTCAAAGCAGATATAATATGTTTACAGGAGTATGGAATCCCATGAGAGAAGGATTAAAAGCACTTTGTAAAGAAATGGGGATCAGGACCATTTTGATGGGCAGGGTCAGATTTTTCTCAAGAGTGAGGAATTAGAAGTGCAGGAAGTGCAAGTGATTGTGGAAAGGAGACTGCAATGGTGGAGTTTGAAAACAAAGTGTTAGAGATTTTTAATATATGAGCACCAGCTGAAAGAGAAGGAAGAATTGCCCTATTTAAGAAATTAAGGTGCATGTAGGTGGATGTAGGCAGCAAATTCTGGTGGGGGATTTCAACTGCATTACTGAGGAGGGGGATAGGAGAAGGAATAAAAGGAGAGCTAGACAGCTCATCAAAAGTACCAAATAATATAATAAAAGAAGGACATTTAAAAGATCTATGGGCTGGTGAGGTGATTATGAGGATGGAACCAAGTAGGAGACAAGTGTCAAGAATTGATTTAGTATTAACATCAAATGGGCTAGTGTCCAAGGGTAGCGCTGCGCCGGTCACTTCCCTCCGTGATGAAGCCTCCACCCCTCTTGGTAAAGGACCGTCCCCGAGGTGTTCCTCCTCCCTCGGCTCGTTTGTGGGCTGGTTTCCTCCGAACCGCCTGCCACGACTTTGATGATCTACTGGTTCAGTGATATAAAATCCGGGGGCGTACCAGTCCACAAATGAGACTCCGATCCCTCAGGGGTCCCACGCTGTCGAGGGCTCCACCGCCCCTACACCCTCGCCCATACCTCCAAATCTCTCGGCCACCTGCGTCCCTCTCATCGCCAAGGGCACGTCCGAGGTGCAGAAATCAAAGAGAAAACAAACAACTGAATGCTCCCAGCCAGGGATTCCCAGAGCCCGAAGGTTATCTGTCCCTTTTACCGGCTTCTCCGGTCCTTCCCTGTCCGGCGTGGGGTTACCTCCCCCAGTTCCGGCTGTACTCACCACGCCCGATCTGGTCCTGGGCTTGCAAAGTCCCCGAGCCCCTCTCGGACACGGCTGTCTCGCTGTCTTTGCTGCGAGTGCCCCTCTACTCAAAAGAATACAGCTCGCCGGCTCTCCCTGAGCCGAGCCGTTCTCCGCGCCTCCAGTATCCGCGGTGCGGCTGCTGCTCCTCAGCTCCCGGGTCCCGTTGGGGTTTTCCCCGGCCCCAGAAGGTCCTCCCCCGCCAGCCGGCTGTCTCCCCCCACGCATGGGTGCTCCCGACGGCTCCCTCTTCGCCTTCGCTGCCGCCGCCGCCTTCCGGGTTCCCCCACCCAGCTGCCTCTGGCGTCCCTTTATTAGGGACTGGAACTGCCTCGAGGCTTCTTCCCCAGTCGCACCTGTGGAGCGTGAGGGTGCCCGGCTGGGCAAT
>NW_017728992.1:24367518-24369493 GCF_001723915.1 Gavialis gangeticus | reverse complement strand
CAGCCTATAGCCCCTAATGTTAACTGCCCAGTCATGGCAGCCTTAATAAAAATGGAGATTTTTTTCAAAGCAGCTAGAAACCAAAGCCCCACAGACTTAATAGAAATTAAGCAACTACTTACCATTCATACCTGTAAAAGATAGCTCCAAAAACCACTGGGTGCCTTTACATGTGCTCCAGGGTGAAGGGGAGGGGCACTTTAATTAGACCTCCTCTCAGGTACTGCTCTAATTAAAGCTCCCGCAGTATCTTGTATATTCAGCATCCTGCACTTCAAAATGGTGGTGGGGGTGCTTTAACTAAAGCTCATTTGATGAGCTAATTAGCATGCTCCAACAGACTTGATTAATTGAGTTTGCTCCAAGGTGTTCTAATTAGAATGTGCTGAAGCAGGTGTTGGGCATGTGTATAGGTGCCCATTAAGACCAGGCCTTATTCCACCTATTAGACATCTAAGTACAGTCCAGCTAGAGACTGAACAAACTATTAACACAAAAGGTGGTTAGATCTTCCCCCTCTTCACCTCTTCTGAATTAAGAATGAGATGAAGATGTATTAAAAAAATGTGTTACTGGTAGATGCCCAACTGCATTAGATGCCTAATTAGTGGACTAGGATCTGGCCCTTAATTCTTGTCTAGATGTGACAAACTAAGTTGTCATCTTCAGCAGTCCCTCAATATGAGGTCTTCTGGTAATCAGGAAGTCATCAGAGAATCCATCAATGATTGAGGAGGCCAGAGAGCTTCATGTTCGATTTCAGATATGGCAAATAGTTCCAGAAGGAAGGAGTAGATCCTGGTGATGTTCAGTCACAGCTCTTCTCTCATCTATCCACTTCCACAATGAGGCAAGTATGCTCAAAATGATCGATGCCTTGTCATACATCCCTGTGTCACTGGGAATGATTTAGTGCTTGCATCTCCCAGGTACTGATATTAATTACCTTTCTTCAGATTGGCCTTCAAGATGTCAAACTAAGTGCATGTCAGAAAGCCCATGGATCCAGTTAGCTGTTGATGAAAGCAGATACAATTACATTTCTTTAGCAGAAAGAGTTTAATTCACTTATACCAGCAATTAATTGAATTGTGTGGGTGTGGGAGCATGAGGCTCTGGCTAACAATATTAAGCTCGCATTAACATGCCAATGACTTAAATTTTCTCTGCTTTTAAACATTTTTGGAGCTCTCGTAACTGCAAGGATTTGATTATAGTTATAGGCAGAAGTTTGCATGTAACTATGTAGGATGCACCACATTCTACTCTTTACTTAATATGCTAGGAAATTTTTTCCATTGCAAGGTTTTTACTATTTTGATTTTTGCACTTAAAGCACATTTCTGTCACAGCTGTTGCAGTTTACTATACAAAAAAGAGAGATCAACAGCATCTAATCTAATCTCTTCATCTGCAGCTCCTCCAGGCTAACAACTTTAAAAAAAACAGTCAGCATGCTCTTAGGTTCAAAGAGGAAGTGAAAAAGAATGTATCCAGTCAAAACTCCCAGTGGAATGGAGCGAGATAAGAGGAAATGACACACCTTAAATTAGAATTTGGCCAGAATGCCCAAGCTGGCATCTTTTATATGGTAAGAAGTGCAATGACATATTTACTCACCGCAGGTGGGTTTGTGCCTTCAATTTATATCTGATCCAAGTACCTCAAACTCAAAGAGTACCATGAAGCTGGGCTCACTGCTATCACAAATAAAAAGACATTACAAATCAACTGCAAGTAAACTGCTAATACCACTTTCCAGAATAATGGCCTCAACCAAACATCATCCAAGTCTGTTTCATCCAGAAGTATCTTTTCCTCTTATTTTAAAATTAACCCAAGAATTAAGATAATAGGTTAAAAACAATTTTTATTTGTTTAAATAAGTTTTTGATACTACTGTTGGAAAGAACTTCAGAAGGATTAAGATATCAAGTTTAATCAAGTTTTTGTGCAGCTACCATTAAAATCTGCT
>NW_017728992.1:24361434-24362518 GCF_001723915.1 Gavialis gangeticus | reverse complement strand
AACAATTTTTATTTGTTTAAATAAGTTTTTGATACTACTGTTGGAAAGAACTTCAGAAGGATTAAGATATCAAGTTTAATCAAGTTTTTGTGCAGCTACCATTAAAATCTGCTGGGCTATGGACAGACATTCAAAAAGCCTGAGCCTGAATTGGTTCAATATTTGCAGGTTACTCTAACCTGGCTAGGCTAACCAGTTTGTAACCCCAAAGATGTGCCCTCTGGACTGAAAGACTATAGGCACATGCCTGCAGTGGCTCAAGCTAGAAGCCAGTGGGCTCTAAAGCAGCCCTCCCTTCCCTTCCACAATGCTGAGCTGAAGAGGGGCATGGCCATGCACTAGCAGGATGCTCTGATTAAGGAGGGGTCTCCTCCACCCTCCTGACCAGCTCAGCAGGGAATTGATAACACAGTGTTTATCACCCCTAACTCAGTGTTTATCACCCTATTAAGAAACAACAGAGGGACATTACCAGCTACCTGTTGATTCTGCCTTTGTCCTGTCTTCCACAGCATAGACTGTAGCCAGCATGTGGTCTGCTATCTAATGCTGAGAGGTGTCTGTGTAAGACAGAGAGAAGGGGCCAGCCCAGCTCTCTGAAACAGAGAGCCCTGCCCAGCCCAGAGAGCATGCTGGGGGAATCTGTTTTAACTTAAACTAGCAAGGGGTCTGGGATAGACATTGCATAAACTGGTCCCTCTGCAGCCAATTGTCAATGTTGCGGGGGGATCCTCATGGCTGGCTACCAAGCCTGGAAGTGCCAGTGGTGCCCTCAGAAGTGCTAGCAGCAGTTCTTGGGGGGAGGGGCACTGGAGCTCCGCCTGCCACTCACCTAAGCTGAGAGCGCTCACTCTCAGGGGATTCAACAGTGCTCTCAAGGGGTGCACGTCCACCCCCTATGCATCGCCTATAACTTGTCCTTCTTGTATCATAGATTTAATGAACACATTTAAGAAACCTGTTTTTAAAAAGATTACTACTGCAAGCCAGAATCAAATCCTGAGAAAATTAAACTTTTTATTGGCCCACTAATCAGGTAAGAAGCTCACAGTAGTCTGGCAGCCTTCCTCAATCCTAACACAAA
>NW_017728992.1:24346645-24356434 GCF_001723915.1 Gavialis gangeticus | reverse complement strand
GGGGTCACGAGAGGTCAAATCCCCCCCACTAATTAGGTGAAAGGTCACAGTAGTCTGGCAGCCTTCCTCAATCCTAACACAAAAAAGCTTTATCTAAAGCCTTCTAAATGTCTTTTTAGAGTCTACACAAGGCCTTAACTTAGCAAGCTTCAGTCTCTTCTTAACAAAAACTCTCAGACTTTTCCTTAGTTCAAATAAGTGCTTGAGTTTCATCAGGCTTAAATACCTAGCAGTTCTTTGGTCAATTCAAACCTAGCAATTATTTGGGCTGGAAGGCTACTTAAGAAATTTTGGTGCACTGTTGTGAGTGGGAGGTAGGGAAAGTGAGGACAATTTATCCTACCTCACCCCAACCCATCCACCCTGCACTTACTGTTGGGAGGCAGTAGGCTGGTGGGGTCTCCATAGAGACTGGCCCAGGACCCCTGTGGGAAGGGTATATGTGCTTAGCCAGGTAGATGGGGTGGAGCTGTGGGCAAGCAGGGAGCAGCATCCAGGAGCAGGATGGGTGAGCAGAGCTGAAGCTGGAGTCAGGATCACAGGGTGGTGACAGCACAGAGCTGGAATCATGGGCACAGGCATGTAAGGAACAGATCATGGCTCTGTTCTGGCACTGCCCCTGCACTGTCACCACCCCATGATCCTGGCCATGGCCCTAGCTTTGGCCTGCCTGTCTTGCTCCTGGACTCTACTCCCTGCCCACCTGTGGCCACATCTCATCTGCCTGGCTGAGCATGTTTTGCCCATGTGGGTCCCAGGCCAGTCTCTATGGAGTGCCTGCTTGCTCATCTTCCTGCCCACTCCATCTGGTGCCCCTGGTGATGGGTGTGGGGCAGAGGGGTTGGGGTTTCCAGGCAGTGGAACCAGGTCTGGCAGCAGCAGGGCATGTACTTATTCCTGGGTGATGGTGGTGGGAGCTGCGGGGAAGCTGAGTTTGGCTGTCGTGCTGTTCCTGCCCTGTGGCTCCTCTATCCAGCCCTGTGGACTACAGATCCCAGTGTGCCCAAAAGCCGTGCTTGGGACTGCAGCGGGCTGCAATAGGCAGCACCAGCGGGACCAGCCACATGTACCATAGCCCATGCTGTCCCCCAGTGCCTGGGTTGGGCAGGGCCAAGACGCCCACCATAGGCCATACAGAAACTCTTGGTGGGCTGGATCTGGCCTGTGGGCCATATTTTGCCCACCTCTAGTTTAGACTCGAGCAGAAGGTGAGAGCTAAATAGGTTTGATCTTTTGTAGTATGTGCAAGAAAACAGGGTGTGCTGCTCCCAGGAAAAAAAGAAGGAAAATGTCACAGTTGAAGTTGGATGCAGTCAAGAACCAAATGTGTGCTAAATTAGGGCTGTATATCTTGTTTTTCCTGTTATTAATAGTGGCTCAGGGGATACTGACTCACTGGATGACTGAAGTATTTGTGGTTTGAGGCTGCTCTGAGCTAGTAACATCTGAATCAGTGAAGCTCCTTTCTTTTCTTTTCTCCAAGTAGTGCCAGAGTAAATTGAAGTCAGTGGTGGTTGCTTTGCACCCACTACAGTTTGTGCAACAACATTCTTGAATTGCAGATCTGCAGATATGCTCAAGCAGTTATCTGTCCACATTATTTACTTATTTTAAAGTTTTCTAAAAGGAGGTGATCCTTTCAGTTACAGAAACTATAGGGACTAGCTCTTTCATGTGCACTCTAGCTAAGGATTGATTTGCAAGGAGTCAATACCACATCTTAACCCTGGGAGCAGTGATTGAACTTGTGAGCCATCAGGTGACAGAGATGCATGTGAACTCAACACAAATCCAGCTCAGACAAGCCAGACTAACAGGGCTGAGACAAGTCAAACTGGGTTTATTTAAAAAGGACTGGAATCCCCTCCGACCTGTATACCCATCCCTGCCCAAAATCCCTTATTCATATTTCCACCAATGTCATCTTTCCTCCTCCTTCCCTACCCTTTGTATTCTAATCACTACTTTCTACTTAACAGCTCTGCTTCCTGAAGTCCCTTCTGATGAAGCCAAACCTCTACTTACAAAAGCTTATGATATATATCTCTAATTTAGTTGATCTCTAAGGTGCATATTAACCCTGACTTCTGCCTGATTTTAGTCCCACATAGCTAACAACCTCTCATTTTTTGTTCCACCATGCTTGTGTGTTTGCATGAGTTTCTTCTTTAGCTAATGCACACTATATATACGGAGATTCAGAAAAACACTGAGCCACAACAACACCATGGGATTCAGCAGCATAACTAGGGATGGGCAAGCGGGGCACCATCCCCAGATGCCAACACTGCTCCCTTCCTCCCACAATACACACACTAGCAGCAAAAGTAACCCAACAGCTTTGCTCTTGCAGCAACAACTGGTGCACAGACACTGCACTGCTGTGCTGCTTTAGGAGCAAGAGCTGGGGTGGGCAGAGCATGTGGTGGCAGTAGCTACCACTGAGGACTGGGTAAGACTCCAGTACTGCCTCCCTTCTTGTTACACCCCTGCTGAGATGTATTTAGATTTAAAAAATGTGATTTCTCAAAGTTCTGCTTACATGAATGCTGCTGTGGATGGCATCTGTCCCTGTGGAGAAGCAAATGAACAGTGAATCCTGGAAGGTCCCATATATAGTCTCTGCAATACTCTGATATCACTGTAACTTTCTAGCCAGCAGAACAATCCTGATGTTTCCAGCATGTGCTAAAAACACCTGAGTTCTTCTGTGATACACAACATGCCGAGTTGCCAAAGTGTATTCCCTCAACCTTAAAGGAAAAAGAATGCTCCCTAGACTCAGTTGTGTCTTTTTATTTTCTCCGTTGTATTTAATGGGTTTGGCCTGATCTCATCTGGTTAGTGACCCTATCTTGAAGGTTAATTATTAGTTCACTTTAAATAGAAGTTGTGCATTATTTTACTTGTACCCACAGAGAGACACTGTAATACCCTGAAATCTGGATAACTCATCATTGTGGTTTCATTAGTTACTGCATTGACTCCCACCAGGTCCCACTGATTTGCACATAAAACATTTCAGCTAATTCACTGTCATCTGTTAAAACATAATTAGTCATTTCCAAATGTATGTGTACTACATCACAATGCAATTTGCTCCTAATAATTACTCTGCTTAAAGGCATTGAGCTATTGCCTGCATGCTGCCAGTGAAAATCAGCTGGCTTCACGGAGCACTAGACGCCTTGGGTTTTCTTGGTTCAACAAGACAGGTAAACAACTGTTCCATTTGCCAAAATTACTTCTGTTTTGGTGATGAGTACAAAGCAAAAATCTTTAATTTCATTCCACGAGAACAGTGCAATTCTTACACAGTGGGTGTATCTATATATGCATTTGATACAGTATTGGTTTACTTGCAAGTAAACTACTTGTGAGTAAGCGTTCCTGGGCAGGCATCTACACATGCAGGGACATGGTAGCAGATTTGCTGCTTCTAGAAGCAAACTGCTTTTGCTTCCTGGGGCCCTGCAATGAGCCCCTGCCAACACCAGAGGTAAATTGGAGGCTCTGGCTGTAGCTGCCTGTGGCTAGAGTCCATCTTTAAAAGCCAGCCCCACTCCCTGGCCAGGAGAAGTGAGCACAGCAAGAGGACTGCATGCAGCATCTCTTGCACCACAGCCTCTGCCTCCCCTCACCATGGCTGCTCCAGCCCCTGGCCCTGCTGCTTCCCTGCGCCGCACCAGCCCTGCTGGCCCACCACGCTGGTCACCAGCGAGCCCATGGCTATCTCTGATCTGCTAGCTCCCCCATGGGCAGTGACCACCTACCTGACCCCACCACACCATCTCAGGGCCACCACTGCTGCACAGCTGCTGCCTGGATCCCGTCCTGCTGACTGAACTCCAACAAGGACACTGACGACCAGCTACAGGATACCACTGCTGGTGCCTCCTTCACCCTCCTGCACCTCCAGCCCCAACGCCTCTTGGATCCACTGGGCCAGCCAGGACTGGTGGCTGCATGTAATCCAGCACACCAGAGATGATAAGCAATGGCTGGAGGCATTCAGGATGATCCAGGCCACCTTCCTGGACCTTCTGGAGCAGCTCCACCTGCAACTGGAGTGGAAGGACACCACTGTATGGCTGCCCCTGCCTGCAGACATCCAGCTGGGCATCACCCTGCTCAAGTTGGCCATGCCTACCCATCTCCACTATGTGGGCCACCTCCTTTGTGTGGGCAAGGCCACCACAGGGGAGGCTGTCCTGGAGATGTGAGGTGCTCCCAGGACATTCTGGGGCACACGGTGCTCCACGTGCATGACTCCCTGAAGGCGGTGGTGGGGTTCTGTGCCTGGGATTCCCCCAGTGCACTGGAGCCCTGGACAGAACCCATGTTCCCCTCACCTGCCCACCACACAGTGACTGCCCCTACTACAGCTGGAGGGGCTCCCACTCTGTTGTGCTTCAGGCTATCATAGATCACTATGGCACCTTCATGAACATGAGTGGCAGCTGGGTGGGCAGTGCCCATGACTCCCACGTCTTCTGGAAATTTGTCCTGCCAGCCCTGGAACAGAGCAGGTACTTCACACTGTGGGTGCTGGACCTCCAGCTGGGTGCCATAGTGGTCTCATGACTTCTCACCAGGAACCCTGCCTACCTGCTCCTGCCCTGGTTCATGTGGCCCTGCATTAGCCAACTGGACCTCCACCAGGCCCATTTCAACTGTTGCCTGGGACAGATCTGTGCCCTGGTGGAGTGCACCTTTGGCCACCTCAAGGGATCCTGGCACACTCTTACCTCCCACCTTGAGTTCACTGAACAGAACATCCCCCAGGTCATCAGCGCAGCCTGCATACTGCATGACACCTGCAAAGCCTAGGGGGAGCTGTTTCATGAGGCCTGGGCAGAGGAGGCACAGTGCACAGAGGACACCTGGCAATGGGAGCACCAGCAACACACCTGCCACTGGGGGCCAGGGCACTGAGTGTGAAAGGCACTGGCCAACCACCTCCTCCTGCACTCCCTGCTGTAGCCTGGCTGGCCCACCCCACCACCCACCCCCAGCATCATGTTCACTGTGGACAGTTCTCAGAAAAATGAACTTTATTGCCCTCACAACAAACAGACCTCCCTTCCCCTCTCTCCTCCACAATACAGCCTCTCCACCACCCACCCCACCCACCAACAATAAAACACTTCTTCCCTGTACAAACTATTTACAAAGTGGTTTGTGTGTGTGCCCTTCTGAGGTGGGTGGCCATGGGATGGGGGCAACTAGGGGGTAGAGCCCAGGGACAGGCAGCCAGCACCCTGGCCTCTGGCTGTTCTCCTGCAAGTGTGCATGCCGCGGTGAGTCCAGCAGGTAGGGGGACTCATGAAGAGATGACACCAGCTGCTGGTCCCATAGCGCAGGTGGCTCGCCCTCCAGCATCCTGTGGACAGGGCCAGCAGGGCCAGTGCACAGTCCTGGCCCCACTGCATGCAACTCTGGTTCTACACCTGTGTGGAGCAAGTGGCAGTGCTGGACCCAGGTGGTGGGGCTGGATGGTGGGGGACCTGGGGAAGGGTCTCCTGGCTGATGGAGGCAGCACTGAACCTCTACCCAGGCCCATAGGGGCCTGTTGCTGGGAGGTGGGCAGTTGCCAGGGAGGGCTAGGGTTGAGGGTAGGGCCATGGTAGGCATGAAGGCAACTGCCAGGGCCAGGGCAGTATCTAGCACCTGGTCATCCTCTATGGTCTGCACTGCCCTGGCCACAACCATACCCTGCTCCCACAGGACCTCCAGACATTCGTGCTCCAGGGTCAGGAGCTGCAGACTGAACACCCGGTCTGCCCACTCACACACACCCTTGTGGGCCACGTTCTCTGCCCACCACCTGTCCTGCCAGGCAATGTCCTCTGCCTGCCATGTCTGCTCACTCTTCTGTTGGTCCTCCATGGCCATTACCAACCAGTCCAGGAGGAGGGTCCAATCCTGGGTCCTCCTCCTGCAGAGCTGGCACATCCCCAGGACCCCCGCTGTAGGCAGCAACCACCCTGAGGCTGCATCCTGGCTGCTAACTGTGGCCTCTCCCCTGTGTGCAGCTGCAGGGCCTGGAGAACCACAAGAAAGAAGCTGTTTGTGAGAATTTGCAGCATTTCTGAGATAAGATGCTCTGTACCAGGGCTGTGTGCTACATGCATGGGTGCCCAGGGACCATGGTCAGCTGGGCAGGCCTGGGCCTAGGTGACGGTGACCTTCTGTGTCAACAAGGCCCTGACCTTCATGTAGCACTGCTATGCTGACTGGTTGTGCCCATGCTCCCGCATCTGGCCTGACAACCCCTCAAAGATGTGAGTGTTGGAGCATCTGTCCCATGCAAATTGCTGTTGCACTTCCACCTTGCCCCACAGCACCACAAGGTCACCAGTCTCCTCCTATGATCAGTTGGGGTCCCAGGTGGCAGCACATGGCATCAGCAAAGATGTCATTGGGGCTCCTGCACTGGCTCTCCGGGACTCCAAGTGGCTGTCCTTGTGCTGGGTCTGGGCAGCTGTCTGTAGCGCCCAGCTTAGGGGCAATGCATGGGACTAGAAGCCCAGGACACAATGACCCAGAGCACCTGGAGGATTCAGGCAGACTGCTAGAGGTTGGCTGTGAGCAGCTGGCGCTTGCCCCGGTGGCCAAGAGCTGGCTGCAGCTGGGCCCGAGTGCTGGCAGATCTGGCAGAAGCCTGGAGCAGCCTATAGAGGTAGATGGCATGGGCCTGGCAGCCAGGCAGCACTGTGGCATGAGGCAGCAGTGCTGGGGTGTAGGAAGGCTGGCACAGCTAGTCTGCAGCCTGTGCAGAGGCAGCAGAGGCCAAGAATCCCCCAGGCTCCCTGCTGTTGTGCCTCAGGGCTCAAAATGCCTGCAAGCTTTTAAAAGACCTGTGGCTGGTGCTGCTAGAGGCAGCCAAGCCCTGGGACTGTACTGAAATTGTCCTCCTAGTGGCAGGGCTGACGGGAAGCAAATCTGCTCCTGGTTGGCATCTACATGTGTGTTACTGTGCAGTAAGTACTCACAAGTAAATTTTCTACATGCCTTTCCAGGAAGCAAATTTACTCATGAGTAGAGAAATTTACTGCATGGTAAGCATGTGGAAATTTATTGCATGGTAAGTCTCACAGTTGTGGCCACACATAGATGGATGACTGCAACTCCACAGAGAAACCTCAAGTCCATGGGCATGGAAATTTGCCTGCACATATGCATGCGCAGGATCAGGACATCAAAAACTTAAGCAGTAGTTCTGCACAGCTCCCTGCAGTTCCACAGCTCCCCACAGGTAAGTCTGGGTGGTGGGGATTGAGGCCTCCATAGTGAGGGAGGGAGGGAGTTGGGCAGGGCTGGAGCTGCTGCCCGGCCTGGGCAGTGAGTGGGGCTTGGGGCCTGAGGCCCAAGGGCATGTGTGGCTGCAGGGCCTGGGCCAGGAGCAGGATGGAGCCATAGGCAGCTCATCAGAAAGGTGGCAAGGGGGCTGGTTCACCACTGCTGCATGCACTCCCAGAGAGGGCATGGGGGGCACATGCCCCCAGATTTGAGCGTGGGATAGGGGCTGGGACAGGCTGCCTGCTGCAGGCTTGGGCTCCCTGCCCTGCTGCCCTCCCCTTGGGGCCTCTGCAGCCCAGCAGGTGGGACCTGCTGTGGCAGGCCAGAGTGGGGCAGGGAAGCTCAATGTCACTGCCACAAGCCCCAGGCTGCCATGATGAGGCACCCCTGCTTACTTGGCAGCACCAGCTGGCACAACCCTGCGGCACCACCCCTGCTGCTGCCAGGTGGGCGGGGAGTGCCTTGCCATGGCAGCATGGTGCTTGTGGTGGTAGCATTGACATTTTCCACCCCTCTATGCCCTGCTACACCAGGTCTCATGCACTAGGCCATGGAGGCCCCAGAGGGAGGGCAGAAAGGTGGGGAGCCTGAGCCCATAGCAGGCAGCAGGCAGCCCACACCCACCCCTGCTCCCAACAACCAACAACTCCATTTTATATTAAAAAAATAGCTAATAGAATTTGATCAGCTAGGTTACAGATTCAGCTTCAATGTGTTCAGTCTCAATTCCAGTATCCTTAAACCATCCAGGTCCTATGCAGGTGCAGCTTCTGACAGTGCATGATCTAAACCCAGCTCTTAACTGATCCTTCAAGCATCTGTTCTTATTTTTATAATGAGTATCTGCATGTCGTCATAAGAGACTCAAGCCTGAGAGTCCTATGGCTACCGAAGCTCAGTGAACACAAGGTTATGCCTGGAAGCATGTTGTTTTACTTAGTGACCTGGGCCTCTTAAATGCTTTGTTTTATTGCAGAAAGGGTTGCAGGAAGGAGAGCTTGGCTTACATTTCTGGGTTGTATAATGCTAGTGTTTATAGCAGGATAGTAAGGCATAATCATGCCACTTTCAGTTGCTGTTTTATCAGGGTAAGTGCAAAGATCAACTGCAAGATATCCTGTGGGATTATCATATTACACGCACAAAGTAAGCCACTTGTGCTGCTCTGACAGTGTTCAAATTTTGCTGTGAAGTTACATATAGATAGCTGAGTGCTGAGGTCAAAGTAATCTGGGCAAAAAACTGCTTTGCAAAATGGAGACAATATTTCCTTTGTTGATCTGTTTCTCAAAATGAGAACACTGCAATTTCCATACTGTTTCCTGCTGGCATTGCTCTTTTGCTAAATCAATTCTGCCTTTGTGAATTTTTCACAAATTGTGCAAGCATTAAGAAGGAAACTTCTGTGAATGGATCTAACATAGTTAGGACAAAGAACTTTGGGGAAAGTCTGCAAAGGAAGGAGTGTTCTATCGTAATCATTCCACACATTCTAATGTTTAGGTAATACAAAGTCACAGCCAGGCACAATTTTGTTTTAACAAAAATCACTTCATTACAACATGGAAGCAATAAAGTGCAAATCTGCTCTTCCTGGCCCATCCAGTCTCTTTCTCTAACTTCAGCATAGCTGAAATTATTTCACTGCATAAGTTGGGAAGTGAGGGAGAGAGAAAGCACACCTATGCATGCTGAAGCAGGCACCCACTGTCCAAGAGAATGCTCTGCTCTTGAGGAGATTCCCAAAATGTGGAACAAGAAAAGAGCATGGTCAAGACACAGGAAGAGGCACAAGGATTCAGTCACATACACAAATCCACAATAGGAATGTATTGAAGGGTATTTGGGAGCCATACCACTTAAATATGAACCTTGGAGCAGCTCTGCAGCCATTTCTGGGCTTATATTAGAGATACTGCCTTAGTGCCCATCTGTTCCATGGAAAGCCCCGTTCATTGCTCAGACTGGATTCTGGATGTGTCCCTTGTTTAAACAGATTAAAATCCAGTGTGCTCCACTGAATTCTTGAAGCTACTCCTGACTAAGTCAAAACATTAAGGGTATTTTAAGTATGCCATTATTTGTGTTATTGATGATACCCAAATGGGAAGTTTTAACTTTGTCACTGTGTCTGTATTGGAGGATGGGAAGAGATACAGGAAGTGGGTGAAGAGTGAAGTTCAGTGTGGGACAGGGAAGCAAAATTTCAGGAGGGGAGAGTGAAGGAAGGCAAATGCAGTTGCCCAGATCAGGTACCTGCAGATCTTGAATCTCTACCACCTAGACTTATCTACAGGGAGCTGTGGAAGCTTTTCTCCAGGCTGTATGCAGGCCATGTCAGGGAAAGGGGAAGACAAGGGAGGAGGAAGCCTTGGACCGCTAAACCAAGGAGCACTTACAAGTACAGCCCAGCCTAGACCGATGAGCCGAACATATACACAGGTAAGCAACAGGGGCCAGGGCAATGCTGTGATTAGGGGGCTAGTG
>NW_017728992.1:24341267-24341645 GCF_001723915.1 Gavialis gangeticus | reverse complement strand
TGGCAATGCTGTGATTAGGGGGCTAGTGCACACATCCACAGGAGGCCTCAAATGCCTCTACACAAATGCTCGTAGTATCAGAAACAAGCAGGAGGAACTTACCCTCCTGCTAGCTGACACCAACCCAGACATAGTGGGGCTCATTGAAACATGGTGGGACCCAACGCATGACTGGGCGGTGAATATCAAGGGCTATAGGCTGTACAGGAGGGATAGGACAGGGAGGAAAGGCAAGGGTGTGGCGCTCTACATTAAGAAGGAATACACATCCTCACCAGGTAGCACCGAGTCAAAGGAGGAGCACACGGAAGTGCTCTGGGTTAGAATACAAGGCATTCAAGGGGAAAGAGACTTAACGGTGGGGGTCTGCTACAGACC
>NW_017728992.1:24332330-24341256 GCF_001723915.1 Gavialis gangeticus | reverse complement strand
CCCAGTACTCTTTCCTGCCATGGCAGGGGGTCAGATTTGATGATCTGCTCAGATCCCTTCCGACCCTACTAACTATGAAACTATGTGTAGCTGTGCACATACATGTTGCCCCCTGTCTGATCACCCTTTTTTCACTCTCCCCAGCCTCTTTCAGGGCAGAATGCTGCCAGCCTGCAAGGGGAAACTCGCCACCATTTCCCACCTTTTCTTAATTTTTTTTTTATACCTAAAATGAGAAAATCCAGGTTTTACCTCATTTTTCCATCGTGAATGGAAAACCTGGATTCCTTCTAATTATTAATTTGTCAACACAAATACTGAAGGCTAACGGGTCATAGGAAAGCACAGACGGGACCATCAACTTTCCAAAATAAATACAGGCTTTTTTTCACCCTTGATTTCTTATTGGATTTATGCTGATAGTTGTGAAGGTACATTCACAACTACCAGAGAACACCACAGGAACAGCAAGCAAGCTACTACTGATTCAGTTCAGGGACACAAGATGTACACTGACCCATTCTCAGCAGCAAGTTACTGCCCATGCTCACTGCTACCAGTCACTTAATGGAAGAAATCCTTGTAGCCTTTATGTCTGTGCTACGTATATATTCTGTTGTGCTCAACTGTTGAAAACAGAACACAACATGTTTCGAAATCTGGTGTAATAATAAAGAATCATAATGAAATAAAGGAATCTGTACAAGGACACAGCAAAACAAAATCCTCTCCTGGACACACAACAATAATTGGGCAGTAAGTTTCAACATGCTGAGGATTTTATAGAAATATGTATATCTCAGTTTGCATCCAACTGAAAATAAGTTCAGATTTTCTTCACATGCTGCCAGAAACACATGGATAAGGGAAGCTCAACCAATTATAAACTAATATTAAACATACTGATTGTTATGCTTTGAGCTATGTTCTTGTGGTTTATGATATCACTAGCAGTCCTTGACTGATTTACATGGGAAATGAGTTACAGGCAACTTGTGAATTACAGGGTTATAATTTCATCAGAAGATTCAGGACATCTCATAAACCAGGAGAGTGAAACTTGATTCACTGAAACCTCTCCAAGAAATTACACGTGTAGATTCCAACTTGCCTCTTATTTTATGTACAGCTCTATACTGATCAATTTCCCCACACTGCATCTTCTTGCCTTGATACCCTCTTGACTTAACCTGTTTCTTTTCTTTCCCTTCTCTTCTACTTCCTCCTGCCATTCCTTTCCTTTTGTTCTTCTTACTCCTACTTTTGACTGCAGCATGAGCAATGGACTGCGCTATAATCTTAGCATTTCTACTGTATCAGTTTCCTTTTTATAGCATTGATTTATCAGCCAGTCCTGGAGAGGTAACCTGTCATTCAGGAATGCCACTCCATGCATGTGGAGAGCAGGTTTTGTCCACAGACACTAGCATTCTTTTACTCATACTGACATGCATTTCATTGTATTACATCTTAGAAAATGATGTATCATTGTTTCAGTGGCAGATAATTACCAAAGAATTAAAGTTTAGTTCTGCTGCTAGCAAAAAGAACAAACTATTTATATTCATAATTCATGCCTTTTGTTTAAAGCTGGGGGGGTGCTAAACTTGTTAGCAGGAGTGCCACATATTAACTCTGCACCATCCTAAGTGTCACTCTGATCCCTTTCTCTTGCCCAATCTGCTACTCTGCTCCCTGCGCTGTCTACCCCTGTGGTGCCTGTCCTCTCCCTGATATGGGAGTGCCACCCACAGAGGCTGCTCATGCCACAGGTTGGCCAGCCCAGATTTAAAGCATGTGCTTGAAAAGAGATGCTACCATAATCTCAGTTAATTAATGTTTTGTGGCAATAGTGAGTGTTACTAGGCAAACAGGGAACAAGCTCAGCATCTAGTGTCACTGTGGCAAGGCACTGTGTGTGCCTGCCACTTTAAGGCCCTGGAGCTGGCAGCCACCAGGTGCCTAATGAGGGCAGCCATTTTAGGTTCAGGCCTGCCCATATAAACAGTGCAGTTTGGCTGCTTGGTGTTAGGTAACAATATTACTTTGTCAGAGGGTTGTTGAGTTTCATCTGGAGGTAAGAGCAGAGCTGTAGAGGATGGTAGGAAGCTCCTGGTTCTGGGTATGACATAAAAGTACACCCTGTTGGGAGTGGGTTGCCTGGTGGGGCTCCCAGTTGTGTGAGAGCCTCCAGGAAATGCCAGGCCAGTGATCACCCCAGTGAAAGGTGGGTTGGGGTGTTATAACTCCCAGCCCTCACCTTTGTGGGGGTTGCCTTCCATTGGAGGTAGTTGTGGGGGTGTAAGCCCTGAGAGAGAGAGTAGGGAGCCAGGGCCAGGTATGGCTGAGGCTGCCTGAGCCCTGTGGGGGTTTGAGACCCTGAAGGGGAGAGTTGGAGCCCCCAGTGGGGGAAGAACAGGGGCTCAGTGTGAGGAGCCCCCAGTGGGGGAAGAACAGGGGCTCAGTGTGAGGAGCCCCCAGTGGGGGAAGAACAGGGGCTCAGTGTGAGAGCTGAGTCCTGACCCCAGTAAATCCTCCAATGCTGGGAGGCAGAGTTTGGGTCAAATATAACATCCGTAGGAGCACCATGACCTGCTGCCTGGGTGGGGGAGGGTGGTGAGAGTCCCCTGTGAGACCCTGAGACACTAGTTGTGGTGTAAGGTACCCCAGCTCCCCATGTCTGGAGGGGGACCTGGGAAAAGAGTATGGGTCATATAGCGAGGCCTGCCAGAGCTTCCCCTGGCTGGCCCAGGTGGGGGCCAGGACCAGGAGGGTCAGAAGTGCAAGGAGACCCACTGAGAGGGATGCCCAAGAGCCAGGGGCCTGGGGTCCTGACTGGCCTGGGGGTGGGCTGAGGCTAGAGGAGCCAACATACACCCTAGTGAGGGGACCACACCCAGAAGGGGAACAGGTAGGTGGCAGGGAGATGTGGCCCACTATGATAGTGGCAGAGCCCACCTGAAGGGAGGAACCCAGGTGGGGTCCTGCAGTAGGATTCTGGGGCTCATGTGGGACTGGGGCATACGAGAACATCCTGGTGTCATCTGAGCCCAGAGGGTGGACCCTGGGAGGGAGTGAGGGGCTACATACTCCAACTGATCATGAGAGTACCCTTGACTGGTCCATGGTGGGGCCAGGACCAGACTGGTCAAAAAGGCCAGAGACCCACCACGAGGGACGCTCAAGAGCTGAGGGCCAGGGGTTCCAACTGGCCTGGAGGTGGGCCTGGGTTGGTAGCCGAAGGTCCTGGGAGGAGACCACACCCAAGAGGAGAAAATGGTTTTAGGGAGCAATATAGCCTTTATGAAGGTGGATGAGGCTGCCTGATGAAAGAATTCTAGGTTAGGGTTCAACCAGGAGGATTTGGGGCCCAGTGTGGGGCTAGTGATGATGAGAACACCTAGATGTCATCTGTGAGGCTTGGGCTGTGGTGTAGGGGAGCAATAGAGCCACAGATAATGCCCCCTAACAGTGGGGCAGAAAATGGACAGCCTATTACCAACTAATTAATCAATTAGGATCAAAGCATGGCAGGCAAGAAAGTGGGCAGCTGGCCCAAGAACAGGTGGGCAGGCCACACAGAGATCGGCCCTGACCCTATTACAGTCGCACAGGTGACAATTTTAATGTTCCGACATGACAAAGGATTCAACCTCTAGTTCTGTAGCTTTGCAATGAAGATGGTTTTTGCTCTTTCCTAAAAGAGAACCAGGCCATTGCTATATCTAGCCCTTTTTCTGATCCAGTGCAGTCTGTTTTGCCATAAGTTTAAAAATTACAGGACAGAGGGATTCCCAAACTCCTTTTTAACAAGCACCACAATTGCAGAGACTGCTCCTTACCTGATCATGACTGCAGAACAGCCCTTTGGCAAATGCAGAGATCACTTGCAGAGAAGAGTAAAAGAATGTTTGGAGCTACTTTCAAATGAGATTTGGAAGCTGTAAATGAGTGACACAATTTCATATTGCCAGTCAACATTCCAGGAAGAATCAAGCCAGTGCTCAACAAATCCCTACTGGTTTATGGGCTCTTATTTCCCTTCCTCTAGCTTAACCAAGGGGTTGTCTTAAAATATTATCCCATTTCTTGAAAAAGTTAATTTAGCTCAGCTGGTAAGTGCAAGAAGAGATGTCCCCTGTTAACTTCTTTTTAGCCACAAAACAGACACAAAAAGAGGCAGTGGGATGTAGGCTTGCTTCCCATGTTTTGCCAGTGTGACTCAATCTTCTTAATTCAAAGAACATGCTGGATTGGAATACTCAAGTTTGCTACATGTTCACTGTTTATACAGTCGCATTTCAAGATGCATTTTATTCAGCGCACTTTCTTCATTCTGCATAGGGCAAAAAATGTGAAATTATCTGCACATGTGCTATAGATCAAACTGCATTGGCAAAAAAAAAAGCTTAAATAAATCTAGCAGCTGATAAGGCATCCCTTGGCCCTGGAGCTAGAAAAATCCAGGACTTCTGGAATTTTGAACTTAAATCAACAACACAGGTGCAGAACAGTGACAGCTGCATGTAATCATGACTACAGAATGAACTACAATTGACTTTTGAAGCTTCCTTTCCTTGCTATTGCTGCAGGAGCACTGCTAGCTATCAAACCCAGTGCTCACAAGTAGAGGACCTTACAAAAGTAAGTAAACACTTGTGACACTACCCATGCTCCAATATAATTACTAATAATTGGACAGGGGAAAATTAGCAGCAGATCAGCATGACTCAGATCACAGTTCAGTCTGACTTAATTTTGCAAGATGGTTTCATGCTGTTAGTTGATATCAACAGCTGCTATGGCAATTTTAATAGGAAGTGTACTTGAAATGTGCATGTATGTTTAATATGTACAACTCAAACCAAAATGAATGAACAGTCAGTCGGGGTGAACAGAGAAGCACCCAGTGGTCAGCAAATATAACTCCCTCCCTTCACGCTGCCACATCCACTATTGTATTTTTATATAATAAAAGTACCTAAACTACTGTGGGTTACTGCAGCCAAAATAACTATCTGGCAACATGAAAAAGTCAGTGACAGATTGAAACCCAGTCAGTTTTGGTTTTTTTTTTTTAAATAGAGGAAAATTTGGCCTACAATAACTGGGCATACTGCTTTCAATTTGTGTTGTACTTGGATGGATGGGAAGATGAAAAGGCACATAAACAATAAGTAACCTTTAAACTTTGTTTCAACAAAGTACTTAATCAAGTGCCTAACTTTAAGCAATAAGTTACAAGTGGTCTCACTGAAGTCTGTAGAACCTCTCAGCTGCACGCTAATACCTTACTAAACTGTAGCCTAAATCTATATTAAAAACAACAAGAATTTTAGAGGCATCTGCTTCTCAAGGTTTTGCTGGACATTTAATCTTTGCTAGGGGACTTTGTTATATATACATTAACACAACTACTTAATATTATCTTCATGTGAATTTTTCACGTAATATGTAAGTCAGAAAAACAATAGCAAAAGCTTCTTCCAGAATTAATTTGATGTGACCAGGTGTTGTATTCTATTTTTCTTGATGCAATGAGGACCATATTTACTACATATTCCATGCACCCCTTATTTCTCCCTCAATCAGTCTTCCAAAACTGGGATGCAACTCTAGGCAGAGGGAGAGTTTTGTTTGTTTTTTGGTTTTTTTTGTTTTTTTTCCCTTGCTGAAATAGAAATGGAGAGAAACAAGAGTATGCACACTGTGCTAAAGTAACTGCCAAGACAGTTGCTCCTTCTCTCTGGCCCCAGCAACCAGAGGGGGATGAGTCCCCTGTTGCCACTCTCACAGCCACACTAGCTGTTAGCTGACCACTGTAGCTTGGGCCTGAAGCAGCAATTGAGCTGTCTCAGGGCAAGCAAGATGCTGCATGAAGCCTGTAGTATCTTCATGAGGCTTGTGGTGTGGAAGCAACACATTATTTACAGGAGCTTAAACAAAAAACTATTTCCAGTAAAATAGTACCACTCTTGCTTTTGCCCTTGCAAGGGTCTGGAGCCTAACCATGTTGCTGCTTTGCCCAACCAAAAAAAAAGCTCCTGCTACCTCAGCCAGGCTGTTTGCTGGGTTGCCACACTTCCTGGCCCCTACGTTTCAAAATGGCTTTTGTCATAGCCCCCAGGGACTTTTAAAAAAAAAAAAAACACACACACACAACTTTGTTTTTCTACATTATGCCTTATAAAAACAAGGTGTGTATTTTATTTGGGAGGGTGTACAATATGTGAGAAATATGGGAAAAGCGAAGTACCAATACTTAGCTGAAGGTATTGTACAATAGGATAGAGAGCTGCAACATGGAAGACATGAGAGAAACACAGGAGAAGAGTACATTTATAGAAAACACGGATGTTTTAATGAGGCTGTCAAAGCCTTAAGTTCTCCATTCCCTGATCTTCTCCTGAGTCCCGCAAAAACTGATGCATGTGCTTATCTTGAAGTGTGGCAGTATCCCCAGTGTATCAAGCGTAAAGCACAGACAAAAGGTCTTTGTAGGATTACGGCCTTTATGTGGCTTTTATATACATGTTTCTCACATTAGGCATACGTCCTTCTTGATCATGCTGTGTGGTTTTGAGGCATTGAATGTGGGGACCCAAACTGTAGGCCTGTGCATATAGGGAAGTATTTGATTTGGATTTGGCCTTTTTTTGAGAACAAGTGATTCGAATCGCTGTCCTCACTTGATTAAGCTGAATCAGAATTGGAGATTCAGTGCCAATTCAATGCCAATTTGGATCGGCCGGGGGGGGGGGGGGGGAGGCAGGCAGGCACAGCTGGGGGGCTGCAAGTTCTCCTGCAGCTCTTCCAGCTGTGCCTGCCTCTCTCCAGTGGGTGGAGCTGTGGGAGAAGCCCACATGGCTGCCCTGCCTGGCCCCAGCCTCCTGGCACTTTTTAAAAAAATTAAAGCCCTGCACTTACCAGTTGCAGCAGCGGGGATCAGGGACTCTGAGGGCTTGTGGCAGAACTCCCCCTGCACAGCATGGGGCAGCAGGAGGGAGTGGAGCTAGCCCCCCTGCCTGGTACCTGCATGGCAGCTGCCCCATGCCCTGTGGCAACTGCTCTGTGCAGCACAGCTTGACAGGGCACTGTGCGCTGTCTAGGAACTAGGGCTGCTGGGGCTGAGTGGTGACAGCTGGATCTGCCCCAGGTCTGGGACAGTATGCAGCTCCCTGCCGAGCTGCACAATACCCATGCAATGCCATAGCTGTCATGTGAGTGCCAAGCGGTGGTGGGGGAGGCAATCCCCCCTGCTCCTCACTGCCCCATGCTGTGTGAGGGTGCTCTGCCATTATCCCTCAGAGGCTCTGATCACTGCTGCCAGAACTGGTGAGTACAGAGCTGTTTTTTTTCTTTAAGTGCCAGGAGGCTGGGGCCAGGCAGGGTAGCCATGGGGGTTTCTCCCATGGCTCCTCTGGCTGTGCCTGCCTCTGCCCCGGTGGGAGGAACCATGAGAGAAGCCCTCATGGCAGCCCTTCCTGGCCCCATCCCCTGCCTGGCTCAGCCTGTGTGGGAGGGGTGGAGGGGTGTGATGCAGGTGTGGCTCACTCCAGGTGGCAGCAAGGCATAGCCCCACTTCCAGTGCCCACATTGGTGCTGGGAGTGGGAGCTCTGCCCTGCTGCTGCTTGCCTCCTTCTGCCTGGAGTGAGCCATGCCCACATCCTGCACTCAGAAAATCAGAGCTCCCCCTGCCCCCTTAGCTCACCAGGATGCAGATCCAGGTCCCACACTCCCCACCCACACCCCTGCTGGAGCCCCATAGCCCTCTTTCCCTACCTACAGCCCCCTGCTCCCTTGAGCACTCCCAGCTGCCAGGGTTACAGGGCCAGGGACCCTGGTCTGCAGCCCCCTGCTCCCCGCAGCAGTGCCCAAGACCTGATTACTGCTTGTGGGAGGTGGTTGCTGCTGCAGTGGAGTGGAGTGTGGAGGCCACCTCCACCTCCCCCATGGACTGCAAGGCCAAAGCAGAGCCCATGGACATAGAAGTAGGTATGGGCTGCCTGCTGCAGGCCCAGGGCTCCCTACCCTGCTACCATCCCCAGAGGGCCTCCTTAACGCAGTGGGAAGGATCCATCATGGAAGGGCACAGTGGGGCTGGTTGGGGAAGCTCGGTGCCACTGCTGCAAACCCCATGTTGCCATGGTGATGCACCTGCTGCCCTTCTGGCAGCAATGAGGGGCACAACTCCATGGTGCCACCCCTACTGCTGCTGGCAGGCAGGGGGTATGTAGTTCTTTCAGTGGTAGCACTGAGCTTTCTTGCTCTGCCTTGCCATGCTGGGTCCTACCTGCTGTGCTACAGAAGCCCTGGGGGACGGCAGCAGGGCAGGCAGCCCATCCCTGCCCCATGCACAGATCTGGGGGACACATGCCCTCTCTGCTGCCCCGGAGTGCATGCAGCGGCAGGTAGCCAGCCTCCTACTACCACCCAGATGAGCTACCCATTGCCCTGTCCCACTCCCTGCCAGGGCTCGGTGGCCTCGCATTCCAGCCCTGGACCTCAAGACCCACAGTACCCCAGCTGGGCAACAGCCCCAGCCCTCCCCAATTTCCTTCCTTTGTCCCTATGGGGGCCTTAATCCCCTCTCCCCCACCCCATTTACCTGTGGGAGATGCTCTCCAGAGTGCCTGGTGGCCATGTGCATGAATGAGCGTGCATATCCATGTGGCACCTCCTCTCCCCCTATGGGGGCCTCAATCCCCTGTGTCCCCCTCCTCAGACTTACCTGTGGGAGCTCCTGTCCAGGCGGCCTAACAGCCATGTGCTCCCTCTTTTTTTTCCAGCTCCTTGCAGGCTGCAACTCTGCCAGCCTGCAGAGAGCTGTTTGCAAAAGTGGAAAATCTGTGTGTTCCATGTTTTTCTTGAGTAAAAGGGGAAACCCACATTCCCCCCCCCCCCCCCCCTTTTTTCCCTTTAAAA
>NW_017728992.1:24329024-24332196 GCF_001723915.1 Gavialis gangeticus | reverse complement strand
CCCCCCCCCCCCCCCTGTTTTTCCATTGGAAATGGAAAATCCAGATCCCTGATCATAATTTGTCTCTCTCTGCTACAGGAGACCATCCACCCCACCAGCTTTGGCAAGGGTCTGAGGTCGTCTTATTGATGTCCTATTGAACCATGGGGGAAAGGCTAAAGCTCTTCTTGGGCCTGTAGCTACACTCCCCTCCTGGCCAAAACCTCTCACCACTGGGTGTACACTATTTACTATTTCAAACTATTAAAATTTTGCTTGCATACAAGTCTCACTTCAAAATGAATGAAGTCAGGTTGCACAGAAGCATCAAGGGGTCAGCAAATACCAAAGTTCGTCAGAGAATGGGAACTTCTTCCCCTCTATGTAGTCTTGAATTCTGTAATGCCACACTAAGTGAGTCCAGCTCTTTCCTGATCAACAAAAAATAAGTAATGGTTCAAGCACACCACTCACCCAAATTAAATTCCCTTGGGTAGTCCAAAAAGGTGGTTCTTCTCCAAGTGTGCTTCTTGGAGCATGAAGCATACTGTAAGGGAACACAGCAAGTCATCCATATTTTTCAGGGGGGGTTTTAAACCTATTTATAGATATAAGACATGAGAAACCTGGTTAACAAACCTTTATTGGTGTGCTGTCTGTTTATAGCTAGAGCCAGGGGAGAAAAAGGAAAGGCTTTTTTGAAACCACAGCAGTACCATGTCAAAGTAAGAAAATCATTCCAGCACACTAACTTGCACACTGATTGACGCATAAAACTCGGCACCAAGGCATACTTGCAGTGTATAGGAATTGTTGGAAAATAAAGGAAATAACTGTCCAAACTATCTTTTTCCTCTCTTACTAAATTGAATTATAGTGCTTCATTCCTTGAGGTTTTCTAAGTATGGTCCTCATATCTGTAAAGTTTTGTCATTTATTGTAAAGTATGTTTATTTTTCTTTTAGATGTCTGCTAGCATTTTATGTTGAGAGAGTTAAGGTACTGCAGGGCTCAGGGACTGCTGCAGCACTGTGGCAGCTGGAGTCTCTGGGGTAGACACAGTTCTGTTAGCAAGAGTTTTTCTGGATAGTTATAGTAAGTTCACAAGCAATGCGAACTGCTTCCTACCAGCACTGTTCCTTTCACAACAGGGTTTAGCTGACAGAACTGCAGTGACTACAGGGCACAATCATTCACACCCCAGCCAACATTGCTGCATCAGCTGAACTTAGCCTGTGACAGCCTTGGAACAGTTTGTTAAACAAACTGACACCAAAAAAATGTTGTCTTTGAAAGAGAAACCTGGAGTATCCATTGCATAAATACAAGAACATGCACAAACTATAGACATAAATAAGGATGCCAATAAGGCAACAGCAATAAATCTGGCATGGAATTCATGTGAGCCTTGCAAACTCTTATTTAAATACTGCAAGGGAATCAGATTTCCTTTTTGTACTGTCTAGAGAATTCCTGAGTTTTCTAATCTCTCTACTACAAGGACTGCAAGAATGAAGCAAGCAGACTGAAAAATTCTATTAATTACACTAATGACTCTTCTGGGATTAGTGATCCTTTGCAACAAGGCTAGCATGCCAACTTAATATCAAAAGTTGGTTTTTTGTTTTGTGTTTTCCTTCGTCTCAAAGGTTTTTTTCCCTTTTAAAGTTAGTGGTTCATGATAATCTTTTATTTTATATATCCATAGTAAGGGCTACCACAGCTTTCAAATCACTTTGTAGCAGTAATAATTAGCTGTGAAGTGCATTCAAAGTCTTTGAGTAAATATTAAATCAAAAGACTTGCATTCCAAGTATTAACCAATTACTTTGATAAGGCAGCATGGTTCTGTGGATGACATTTCCTGTATTTTCTATTAAACAGAAAGGAAAGACGAGATGCTCAGTACTTCTTAAAAATTTAGGCTCCTAAACAGGGAGCCTGATATCTACATTTAAGAGTTTAACTATCCCATTTTTTTAACATCTTGGCCAATGCCTCTGCAGAATTTAAAACACACAAGAAAAGTTGTGATAACAAAGGTACAGTAATGAAAGAGATGATCAGGCCCTTACATGTCTCAGTGTCACACATGGCTGTTGGTCTCCAACAATGGCTGCAGCTCTGTACTGAGTTGCAATCTAAACACATTACAGTAACCCCAGGCATGCCAGTTGGGATCACTGGAAAAAACAAGCACTTTTTTTTTTTTTTTTGGTAGAAGATGCCAATTTGTCCAAATTTAGCAGAGAGGCATCAGATTTAATGAACATCCTGTACCTGAAGGAGGGAGCATCAAGGATAATGAGAGAGAGAGAGACTACAAAAGTTCTAATAGTTTGGTGGTTAAGGCACTTGGGTTGTTGCACACTCAGGTTCAAAGGCCTGCTTTGATTTGGATTCTTGAACCAGAGTAGGGGCATGGATGCTTAGGGAATGTGCAGTTTTTGGGAAAAAGGAATAAAATGACTAGGTTCAAAAACAAACATTTCTGTTTAAGAGGATCATTTTATGGGAAAATGAGTTTTTCCATTTTTCCTAATAAAGAATTCAGTACTCTTTGCTAGACCTATGATCTTCAAGGCTGTGGATCTAGGTATAGAATTTAATAAATACCATAAAGCAGCAAGTAAGGGAAAGACATAAGACTCTTGAGCAATCAAATGCCCATTAATTTATGTATGAATGTTACCATTTATTCCCAGAGCTACAAATCTTCATATTCACATTGAAGTGAATATAAAAGTTTTTCCTGCACTATTGCAAGGGTCAGGATTCATAGATGTTAGGGTTGAAAGGAACCTCAGTAGGTCATTGAATCTGACCCCCTGCCATGGGCAGGAAAGAGCGCTGGGGTCAGATGACCCCACCTAGGTGCTTTCCAGTCTCCTCTTGAAAACCCCCAAGGTATGAGAGAGCACCACCTCCCTTGGAAGCCCATTTCAGATTCTAGCAACCCTTACTGTGAAGAAGTTCTTTCTAATGTCCAACCTAAATCTGCTCTCTGTCAATTTGTGGCCATAGTTCCTAGTTACTCCAGGGGGTGCCCTAGTAAATAGAGCATGTGGCAGGCCAGTAGGGGGAGGTCCAGCATTGAGTCTCCCACCTCACCACACCCATCCACCTTCCAGACTCTACATGTCTTTCCAGGGGTGCCTAAGCCCTGGCAGACCCCCTTTCGAGCCCCACCGCA
>NW_017728992.1:24327616-24327831 GCF_001723915.1 Gavialis gangeticus | reverse complement strand
TGTAGCCAGCTCAGGTTACCTAAAGAGATAGGGTAAAGGTGTCTCCTCTGCTGGGCCCATCCTAATCAAATTGTCACAGAGCAGAGATTTTTGGGGAGAAACAAAGATGGCTTCCTGCCACAGAGCATCTCCTATTCCCTGCTGTCTTCCCATGATGAATTTATAGGAAGCCACAAGATCAGCTCTGAGCCTTCTCTTTCAAAGGCTGATGAGAT
>NW_017728992.1:24306242-24312363 GCF_001723915.1 Gavialis gangeticus | reverse complement strand
AGGGGTGCCTAAGCCCTGGCAGACCCCCTTTCGAGCCCCACCGCAGAGTCTGGGGGTAACGTAAGTTGCCACCACCCTGAGGGGGACCCTCTTAAGCTCTGTGTCCTCGGGGAAGCACAGGCCTACTAGTCTAATGGGTACTCGACCCAGTACAAGAACTTGGGGCACTTCCCCAAGTCAGGGGCCAAAATTAGTCTCCCTTAGTCCACAGACCCAAGGGGCCTCTTAGGCATAATTTAGACCCACCTCTCCATAAGTCTCCTACACGGGTCACAAAGGAGGACTTTATTGATTACAGGGGGTAGGGTGAAAATAGGGTCCAAGATGGAGCAATATCATAGAAATCGCATAGAGCAAAACAGTTCGGCTGAGGTAGCCTTTTGATCATGTATCTGAGTTACTGCCAGCTATATAGCTAACCAGATCTCGAGTAGCTTACTCACAAGCATCATCCAGAGGCTGTTGGAGATTCCCTCTGGAGGCAGGCCATTCCTAGCTCATGAGTTATGGGGGAGAGAGCCAGTTTCAGATGGTAAAGCTCCTCTCTAAGTCTGAGTCCCCCACATGGCTGCTGCCCCCTCCTCCTAGGCAGTTTTAACTTATATAGCCCCTGTGACTTCATTCACCTGGTCCAATAGAGGCCAGCACCTGCTGGCTGTTGGCCAACCAATTTGAAATGCATCACTAGTTGCCAGGCAGACTCTAGCCCACCAGGTAGAAGCCCCTCACCCAGGTAGGTGATACCAGTCACGTAGGCAGAGGGAGCAGGTTTCCCCCTCCCCTCAGGAATGTATCCAGCTCAGGTTACCTAAAGAGATAGGGTAAAGGTGTCTCCTCTGCTGGGCCCATCCTAATCAAATTGTCACAGAGCAGAGATTTTTGGGGAGAAACAAAGATGGCTTCCTGCCACAGAGCATCTCCTATTCCCTGCTGTCTTCCCATGATGAATTTATAGGAAGCCACAAGATCAGCTCTGAGCCTTCTCTTTCAAAGGCTGATGAGATCTAGGTCCCTCAGTCTCTCCTCGTGGGGCCTTGCCTGCAGGCTTCTGTTGCTTACTTCGTCACGTTGACGACTCGTTCATCTTGGAGTCAGCTATGACTCCAAGTTCCCTTTCCGCTGCTCAGCCTGTAAGTGTGTTGGTGGTTCTTTTTGCCCAGGTCAGCACTTTGCACTTGTCTTTGAACTCCATCCTATTTCATTCTGCCCATTTTCCCAAGCTGACTAGATCCACCTGGATCCATTCCCTACCCTCTGGTGTGTTAACTTAGCCCCATAATTTGGTATCATCTGCGGACTTGGACATGGTTCTCTCCATGCCCTCATCCAAGTCACTGATAAAGATGTTGAATAACACCAGTCCAAAGACTGAGCCTTGTGGGACTCCACAGCCCACATCTTTTCAGGTTGATATTGACCCATCCACCACCACTCTCTGGGTGCAATTCCTAAGCCAATTTGCCACCAACCTGACCATGTAATCATCTACATCATAGCCTGTCAGTTTATTTATGAGAACAGAATTCAATACCGTATCCAAGGCCTTCATAAAGTCTAGGTAGATGACATCTACCTTGACTCCTGCATCTAAGCATTTTGTGACCTGGTTATAAAAAGAAACAAGGTTAGTCATGCAGGATCTACCTGCAGTGAACCCATGCTGATTTCCTGTCAGTATTATTTCCCCTGCTGGGCTCCCACAAATGTGATCCTTAATGATATTTTCCAGAGTTTTCCCATGGATAGAGGTGAGACTAACTGGCCTATAGTTTCCTGGTTCCTCCCTCCTCCCCTTAAAAATAGGGACCACACTGGCCCTTTTCCAGTCCTCTGGGACCTGACCGGAGCACCATGAGTACTCGAATAGCCATACTAGCAGCTCTGCTATGACACCGGCCAATTCCTTCAGCACCCTTGGATAAAGTTCATCTGGGCTCGCTGATCTGAACACAGCCAGCCTCTCCAAGTGCCCCTTGACTAAGTCTGCACTAACAGTTGGTGGGCTGGTGTCCCTCCTGTGTCTATCTGTGATCCAATTGGGAGATTTGTCCTGGTCTGTGTCTAGGAATACAGATGCAAAGAACTCATTGATGAGCTCAACTTCATCCCCCCCTTTGTCACCAATTGCCCAAATTTGTCCTGTAGGGGTCCTACGCTACCCTGCGCCTTCCTTTTGTTCCCTATATGCCTAAAGAAGGACTTTTTGTTGTCCTTAATTTTTGTCGCCAGTCTAAATTCTAATCCTGCTTTGGTCTTCCTAACTGATTCCCTCCAAGTGCAAACTAGGGAGGTATACTCCTCCTTCGTAGCTACCCCCTGTTTCCACAGGCTGTATACCCCTTCCTTTGCCCTTAAGCTTTCCTGGACTTCCTAGTTCAACCAAGAGGGTTTCTTAGCCCTTTACCCCCTTTTATGCATAATGGGATTATCTCCTTCTGTGCCTGTATTGTCAGGTTAGTACAATGACTAATTATCTTAGGCAGAAGGCAAAGTAGATTTGCACCTTATAGATTAACTAAATCAGAAATGTATAGCACAGGCTTTCATGAGTCTGAGCTCACTTCACTGGTGATGCGTAGTGGGTGCATGCGCACCCTTGGTGAGTGGTAGTGCACCCCCTATGAAAAGGCACTGCCGACATGCCTGTGGGCTGTTGCCGCTCGCCACCCGCCCCCCGCCGACAGCACCAGTGGCATCTGGGGGAGCTCCCAGCTTACTGCCACCACGCTCCTGTTAAAATTGGAGATGGACTCAAATCTTCTCAGATCTAAGTTTCTGACCCTCCTCGACAGCTTATTTAGTAAGCTTACAATGTTTATAAGCTACTACAGCAGTGCAAAGAATAGGCCTGTGCAAAGTGGTAAGTATTTGCTTCAGATTTGGATTCAGCTGATTCAGAAGACAGTGCCTGTTGGAGATTCGAATCACTTTCCCAATTGGATTCAGCTGAATCAGATCCAAAAGATTCGGCACCACTTCAGAGATTTGGCCATAGGCTAAACAGCCAGCTGACACAGCTGCCTCCAGCTGGTAAGTCAGTTGGGGGAGGGAGGGATTGAGGCTGGGACAAGCTGTCCAGCTGACGGAGTGAATTACTTGGAGAGCAGGGTACGGGATGTGGGTGTGGCAGCACTCGGAGTGGGGGCTCTGCCCTGCGGCCTCTTACTTAGCTGGAGGGGGGGCGGGATGTGGGCACAGCTTGCTCTGGGTGGAAGGGGGCAAGTGGCAGCAGGGCATAGCCCCCACTCCCAGTGCTGCCATGCCTGCATCCTGTGCCTCCCTGCACTGGCTGGGCAAGCAGTGGCAGGGCAGAGCCCCCACTCCCAGCTCTGATGCAGGCACAGCTGGGGTGACAAGGCAATGACTTTCTCAGTGAGGTGGGAGAAGAAATCTAATCTCTTTCCACCACTACTATGTGTTGTCCTTTTCTCATAATATTTACTTGATCTTATAACTGATACCTTCAGTTATAAGGCAGCGCCATACCTAGACTCCTGGCAGCCCCGGGCAAACTTTTAGTATTGGTCCCCCCTTCACCAGAGATAATGAAAATAATAATGATAATTGAATTAAAAAATTACCATTTTGGGGCTCCCTTTCTGTCCAGGCTCCAGGTGGCTGCCCAGTTTGCCCATGCCTGTGTCTGGCCCTGCTAGAAGGTTTGCCCAGTGCTCTTCTTGGAAGGAGCATAGTGATGTAGAGATTGAATATCCTACAGAAGAAAAAATATGACTTAAAATTTATTACCCCTTTTTCAACTGGAATGCTGTAAACGTGGACTATAACCACTGAGCAGTGGAAAATAATTCAGTCTAGATCAATAGTTTTTGTTGCTATTATGGCCCAGATGCCTGAGCTTTATTTTAATTTTTTATTTTGTAGAGGTTAATGGAAGGACCAGTGGAGTCAACAGGCACATGGCTTCTGACTTAAGCCTCATACAAAGTTCATGATTGTTCAATCAGTCAAAAATAGTGATTATGACCTCCACATTAAAAGTGACTGTCATATAACTCATAAAGTTAAAAAAAAATCCTTTTGGTGTTTGTTTTGTGGTCTTCAGGAAGCACTTGGGCTCATGCCTTCAAACTTCTCTCTACTGCTGTGACAGCAAGCACATTTTCTTTTATCCTGAGTTTTTATGTACTTGGGGGTTTTTCTTTAAAGCCCCAGCATCTAGTGGATGCTGATTAGTAACCTTCTGTGTTAAAGAAAATCCAGACAGCTGTTGCTAGCACTACCAGTGTGAAGCCCTGCATAGACGTCTCACTAGGGAATTCTGCATTTGAATCAAGCTGGTAAAACAGATAGGTCTACCCCACCCTTACCGCCCCTCCCCCAACCTTTAATCCTAACTCTACCCCAACCCCCAGAAGTAGGATATGATTTGCCAATATTTGATGATTAAAATACTGCATTAGGGTTTGGTGTTATTCTTGTATAATCCACATTTTTAAAATGGGATGTGACACAAAATAGGTCTATGTACAAGGTATGAACAAGCATATCCTTCTCAGCAAGAACACTTCATTTGACAGAAGCTCTTGAATAAAGAAGTGCATCACTGTTTCTAATATATTCTGGGTTGGGTACTGTTCAGTCCACTTCCCCCTTCCCTACAATCCTGAATGGCAAGTGGTTAGCAACCATCTTACAGGCCCTTTTCTGCACAGAGAAATGGGACATCTGTCTCCAAGACCACATTCTGTGTGGTCTAGGATTCATATATGAAAGATTTAGGCAGTAAATCTTGCAGTCATGGTGGAAGAGAAGGTTAAGCATAACTTGCCACCTTGTAGTATAATGAGCTCAGTAGCTTCTTCCTATTAGGATTCAGTGATCTCTTTAAATTTCATGACATTTGTGAAAGAAGCTAGCTTTAGGGACATTGTTTGCTGAAACACCCACCCCCACCAAGCCTATGTGGCAGACTGCCTGATCCATTGTCTTCAGGCCCACGAAGCACAGAACAGATCCTTCCTAGGTTGCTCTGTATGCCCTGTGTGTGCTGCTGGAGTGGCTCAAGTCCCATGAGCTGGCATCCACACTTTGGAACTGGGGGTGGACAGTGATGAGGGTCCCCTCATCTATGGGGCATCTATGGCTGCCATGCTTACCAAAACCCAGAGACTGGGAACCATGCTTCTTTGGGAAGCCCTGAATGTCCTCTGTTAATCCCAGAGATTTAGATGCGCGGAGGGAAGGGAATATATATCAGCAACCCCTTGTGGCTGAGGATGATTGTCTTCTATGGTTGCTTTATCTGTGACTGACTAGGCTGATTCAGGATTGACAGACTGTTGCAACTTGGGCATGTGTTTTTTGAGTGGAGTGGTGGCTCTGGATTCTTGATTTAGTTTGCAATACGCTGTTTCTGCCGCTCCTGCTTTTGTCTTCTGTTATTGTCATAAAGTTTCAAAATACTAAGATCATTCCAGCAGACTCTTCCATTTGAGACAGTCCTGGGTGATAGTCTCCTATGGGTTGATGTCAGTGTTACTTTTTTTTCAAATTGGCCATGAGGACATCTTTGAAGCACCTTCTCTGCCCTCCTCTGGAACATATGCCTTGACTGAGCTGTGGGAATAAAATTTGCCTTGAAAGTCTGGAGTTGGACATCTGGATGACATGGCTGGCCCAGTGAAGTTGATGTTGGATGACCATTGCTTTGATGCTCATGGTGTTTGCTTGCAAGAGGATGTTAATGTTGGTGTGTCTGTCTTCCCACTGGTTTTGAAGGATCTTCTTCAGGCACCACTGATGATACTTTTCCAGTGACTTGAGGTGTCTCCTGTATATTGTCCATATCTCAGCTTCGTAAAGTAGGGATCACAGCTGCTTGATAAACCATGATCTTGGTTTTTGGATCTGATGTTGCAATCTTTGAACATCCATTTCCCCAGGTGTCCAAAGGCTGCACTTGCACTTTTAAGGTGTCGTTGGATTTCTTCTTCAATGTCAGCCTTCTGCAGGAGATGGCTTTTGCTGTTTGGGAAATACTCAGCATTCTCCAATCTCACTGTAAATTTGAATTACCAGAGCTAGGGTCTGCTCATTAAGATGAGGATGTTGATGTTGATGGAGGACTGTAGTCTTCTGAATGTTAAGTATCAGTCCCATT
>NW_017728992.1:24303089-24306231 GCF_001723915.1 Gavialis gangeticus | reverse complement strand
GGACTGTAGTCTTCTGAATGTTAAGTATCAGTCCCATTTCTTGTATGCTTTGGTAAAGACATCAATGATTGCCTGAAGGTTTGGTTCTGATGAAGCGCACATTACAGCATCATCAGCATACTAGGGCTCAATGACTGAAATTGGGGTAGTCTTGGTTTTGGCTTGGAGCTGGCTGAGATTAAACAGTTTACCATTCATTTCGTAGTTTAGCTCCATTCTGACTGGGAGCTTGTTGGTGGTCATATGTAACATCGCAGTAAGAAATATTGAGAAGAGTTAGAGCAGGGGTGGGCAATTATTTTGGGCGGAGGGCTGCTTACCAAGTTTGGCAAGCTGTCAAGGGCCTCATGGGTAGCTCTGCTCCTTGACAGGTGCCCCACCTCCTGGTCGCCATCTTGTGACTGGAAAGTCCCGCCCCCTAACCCCTGACCTTTGCCACCAGAAGTCCCTCCCCTTGCTCCTGGAAGTACTCCTTTCAGCGAGGGGTTTTGCCATCTTGAAACCAGAAAAATACCAAATTCTATTCTAAAAATTGAACATCTACAAAATTCATTAATTTAATTTCAAAAAAGATTTCTGTCCTGAACTACATATGTTTGTGTAGTGTACACAGAGGTGACTGCGCAATAGCTTAAAATGAAATCTTACTCTTCTATATTGTGGGAGGTAGGTATAGGTTTGTGGGGGCTGTGGGTATGTAGGGTGAGGGAGCCTGTGGGCATGTGTGTGAATGTAGAGTGTGGGTGGCTGAGGTTTGTGTATGGCAGTGTGTGGGTACATGTGTTAGGTGGGGTGTGTGAGGGACTCACCCTATGAACACACACATACACACACTGCCCCATGCCTGCAGACACATGCTTATGTATGCACTCAGACACTCCCACCCTCCCCTTCCACCAGCACGGTCCTGAGCACCGTGGTCCAGGGATGCAGCAAGGGTCACAGCCACAGGAGCAAGGTGGTGGCAGGAAAGGAGGGAACTGGCTGGGGGTAGGTGAGGCTGGGCTGCTCAAGTGGGCAAGCCTGCTGAGGGCTCCCTCTGGGTCCTACTGCCCCAGCTCCTGTCAGTTATTCTCCCTGGGAGAATAAATATTAATTTACTAATTTTTTTAGGGGCTCTGCAGGCCAGATAGAATGGCCTGGCAGGCCGGATCCTGCCCGTGGGTCATATTTTGCCCACCCCTGAGTTAGAGTAATAACACAGTCTTGCTTAACTCCCATTTCAAAAACACTAAGTTGAATTAACTATTGGAACAACTTCAAGTCCAGTTACCTTCTTGGATGATGTACCATAGTATCTCTTATTGGATCAGCTGTATAGTTGGGACAGATGTTAGACGAGCTTTCATGCATCAAATGCCCTTATCCTCATAGCTATAACAGCACTCCCATCCATGTCATGGAAATTAAAAGGCAAGATTATATGGTCTCTCATACACAGCAGACTAGATATTAATAATTATCCCTTTGTACTCCATTTGGACTTGACTGTATTTGCACATTTATTATTAAATACTCCATATTTAATAGTCTTGTATTTTAAATGAAATTTCCTCCCTCCTCCCCGTGCCCATTTAAGTTGCAGCTTTTTGGAACAGGAATTAGTTAAAGATGCCCTAAATGTCTTCTGGTGCTTTCTGATACTACTGTAATACGAGCACAGACATTTTAAAGTGGTAATGTTTTGGCACATTTTGACAGTAGCTGTTTGTATCAGGGTTAGGAAGCTTCTAGACTTGTGCTAGAAAGATGTCAGCAAATGAAGTGGATCAGCTATGCTAGGATGTGTCCCAGCACAGTGGATCCACTTCATCGGGTAAACATTACCCATTGTCCCACCTGTTGATCTTGTGGAACAATGGGTGATGTGTGGGTTGATCTTGTGGAACATGGGTGGTATGTCACTGCAAGCTGACACTTTCCCTGCTTCCAGAGGTGTAGCCTAGAGATACAGGAAGCATGTCTCTGGAAGTGGGGAAAGCCAGAGTTCCTTACTTGCCAAGATGTACCTCTGGCAATCTCCAGGCCAAGTCTCTGGAAGTGGGGAAGCCCAGCTTTCCCATCTTCCAGAAACAAACCCTAGAAATCCCTGGGGGTACATCTCTGGAATCAGGTAAAGCTGGTCAGGCTCTCCCAGGGCTTGAGGGGCCAGGTCTTGAGCAGGAATTCCCAGGGCACACCTGACAGGCCCCCTCAAGCCCTAGGAGTGCCCACCCAGGGTGGCAGGAGAGTGCATGCAGCTCTGGTTACCCAAGTTCTCCTGCCTTAAAGCAAATAGCTATCTACCACAATAAAGTGGTACAATTTATTACTAACTTTTCTCATAGCCACATTGTGGCACAACAAAGGATATGGACATTATTTGCTGTCATTTTGTTCTGTCATAAAAATTTTGATTTTAAAGGTGATGTTTGTTTCAACCTGTAGATAGCTCTCTCAAGTTAGCTCACATTTACTGACTCAAAATTTAGGGCCATTTTGCACCTTGCCAATCTATGCAAAGGTGCATAAAACCCTCAACTCAGATTTGGTAGTATCCTACATGTGTGAGGAAGTGGGGAATATGACTGAATGATGTTGTTACTATGAAGGAAATCCAGCTTCTCAGGGGTTAATCTGAGGACAGCCTTCATATTTAAAATGACATTTAGTTATTTGAGAGTTATTTGCTTCTTTGAGAATTACTTATCTCTGTCACCTACAAGTGCATAGATTCTGCTCTGAAGCTTTGTCTAGACTGGGATTTAAAGGATTTCCCTGAGCACAATCTAATTAGCACCTAAAACTCTAGTCAGGGAAAAGCAATTATACTTTGTAATGTGCTAAACCAGCTGGGTTAAACCTAGGTGAGAGATTAAGTTATGTTTTAGCTCAATTTTTGCAAGAAAGCAGGTATTGAGCCTACATTTCTACAGGAGTTTAATAAATAAATTGACCTAGTTTTTTTTCTAAAATCCTAGCAGTGAAAAGGAACTGGTAGTTTTAACCTTTTATGCATCTAGATAAGGTAAATCCCCAATGCCATCAACTAAGTACAGTGGCATAGAAATTACTTACACTTTTTCTTTACCACAGTTTTACAGCAAGACTGTACAGGCAGTCCTCAGACTTACGACACAATTGGTTCCCAAAAACGGCGTTT
>NW_017728992.1:24291962-24298089 GCF_001723915.1 Gavialis gangeticus | reverse complement strand
TACTTACACTTTTTCTTTACCACAGTTTTACAGCAAGACTGTACAGGCAGTCCTCAGACTTACGACACAATTGGTTCCCAAAAACGGCGTTTTAAGTCGAAATGTTGCAACTTGGAACTGATTTTCCCATAGGAAACAATGTTATAAATGAACCAAGACCCGATACCCTGTTTTCACCAAAAATAACCCAGAATTTTGTACTCAATCAATTAGATGAGTAATATAGCTACATTAATGTATTTATATTGTAAATAGCAATCATAGTGATTTGGAAGGACTTCTTTGAGGTGACTTTGCTGGACTTTTTGCAGGGTTCCTGGCTGGATTTTTCTCAGGCATCTTGGCTGCAGGTTTTTCTGGAGCCTTGTCTGTTTTCTTAGTGTCCAAGGAAGTTTGGACAGATGTTCTCCAGGGAGGTGGATGACACAGTGACTTGTTTGCTGGCGTGGTGTGACATCAGATCAATCATTGTAAAGTCAAAACTGACATCAGAAAGTTGAAACAGGGTGTCAATTTAGAAACTTTGTAAGTGTGAAATGTCACAACTAGAAACATTGTAAGTCAAGGACTGCCTGTACGTTCAAACCAGTTCTCACATTAAGCACATTTTTGACAGTTAAGATAGCCTCTCTCTGCATTGAGAAAAATCTCCCATTTAACATTAAAGGTAGCACAACTGACCTAATTAGTCCAAAAAATGCTCCTTCTTTCCTATGCTCAACAAGGCTTTGATGATGTCAGGCTCTGACCCAAAGCCCACTCTCCCAACCCCTTTTCCTACAGGGGTTGTAGATTGGGCTCCTAGCTCAGGGTCATGGTTACCAAATATACACTAAAATGAAGGGGTCAACAAAAGGCTGAGACAAACTTAAAAATGTGAAATTGAAATTTTCTGCCACATGCATTGCTTGGAAGATGCAAATGTGTGTCAGGAGCTTCCCCTTGATTATCTTGGTTAAAAGGCAGGACCTGGGCCACAGAAGTTCCCCCCAGCCAGCTACATTGTGGTAAAAATCACTACTACATAGATCTTGGCTTGTCTATGTGGGATTATGAAATGACCCAAATAATCCACACCTTTTTATTAGTGCAGGCAGAACAAATGGTGACTTAGCCCTTTGAAGCTGTGTCATCCTGGAGATCCCTGAGGCAACATGGAGTAGGGCATAGTGCACTACAGAAAAGCAGTAAAAATGGAAGTACCTTTGAAAATGTGACCCAATATTTTCTGACTCATGTTTGGCTTGTGAATAAGTGAAAACAAATCAGAAGGGTATTTCTCACTGTGCTTCTTAAGTTATGGATATATATTAAAATTCTATAAAAAAAGTAAAAAACTAAAAACAAAAAAGCCCCAAAAAACAAAAAAAAAAACCCACCCCCAAATCCCAATTGCCTTAACATTTCTTGGTAAGAAGCCAGATTGTCAATAAGGACAATGTAAAAAAAGAACTATCTTTTGTTTATCAAATAACTTCCAATTAGCCAATCTGGCTTCTCACTAAGAAATGGAAAGGCAATAAGTTCTTTTTTTAAAGATATTTTGAAGTTCTCCCCATTTATTATATTTTAGATACCAGAAATTATAAGTCTTTCCTGATTTTGCTTATCTTCATGAGGACTAGAGAACAAAAGTCATACTTTTCATGTGAAACTTGCCCCTGCAACAAAAACCTTTTCTGCATACCTTACAAACAAGAGGTATATTAATGTGTTAAACAGCATGAGTAAAGATCTCTCCTCATCTGCTGAAGACTTCTGTCCTTGATAATTATAATGCCTTAAATTTGTGTCTTCAGTTTTTTGTCAGTAATCCCTTGATTCAAGGATTAACTCTACAATGGTTCATTGATGGGTTTTGAGGTGACTTAAAAGTCCAATCTTTGAGTCACAGATCCATCTGCAGAAGTTGCTGATCTTTCCCCAGAGAGTAAGCCATAGGCCAGGATTTCTCTCCTTTTCCTTCCTTCACTCTGTTTTCTCTGCTGTGAGGGCAAGACGCTGTACCTCAAAGCAGGCTGTCACTTGGTTGAAGTTGCCATACTGTTGGAGTCTGTTAGCTGCCAGCTTCCCCCAGATTTTGATGTTGGTGTCTGTTTCTTTGAGGTATACATTTGTGCGGTAATCTTCCCATTTGATGCAGAGGATTTTCTGGAGGCATCACTGGTGATACCTCTTCAGGTTCTTGAAATGACAGTGGTAGGTCACCCATGTTTCACATCCATAGAAAGAATGGGGATGACAACTGTGTTGTAGACCTGGACCTTGGTGTCTTTGTGGAGATTGCAATCAATAAAAACACACCAAAGTAATTTCCTGAAGGAGGCATTTGCACACCAGATCCTGTGCTGGATCTCCTCATCAGTGTTCACTCAGAAATGTAAGGCAAGTGCTTGACAACCTTCAGGGTCTTTCCCTAGATAGTAGTCTGAGGGGTAGGGGTCAAATTCAAAGCCCACAGCACCCTGAGAGAGTACTTTAATCTTCTCCTCTCTACTGCCAGAGCCAGAGTCACCACAGAGAAGATGAAAGGCATGGGAGATGGGAGGGTGAGACATTCACCACCCCTCTTAGGCTGCACCTGGGGCTTATATGCTGCTTATCCACTCATTGTTAAACTACTGTTTTCAGGCCTCAGATATTATCAAGGATAACCTCTTCCTTTGTAGGTCTCAAGATCTAGTGTCTCTGACATTCTGCCATTAATAATTCAATATCCCAAGCTAACAGATCAGAGGAGCTTCATGGAGATACTCAGAGATTAGATTGGTTATTTGATGTGTCCTCATGTGGCACTCTTACTAGTAATGTAGATTGAAATTTGTAAGAGGAGGCAAACATGGACCTTATCCTCTCAGGTTAATCTGGATAATCAGGTTTAAAGGCAAGATCATAAACTGAACAAGGAAGATCACATTTAATTTCAATTTGAATTTTTCCTTTAAAAAAAAACTTGATATAAGCTACTATAAAATAGTCCTGATGAATGTTTTATTAATTTGCAAGTCATAATTGTTGCCAATATATAACAATTTTTGTGTGAGGATCTCAGAATACTCATTTTAAGTAATCATGTTATTGTTTTACCCTCTCAGAAGTAAATAGAAGTCCTTTATTCCCAACAGCTGTGATGGGAGACCCATTTACAATGTGATAACATCCTAAGAAAGCTGAAGTATGATTTGATCTCACCATTATAAATGGAAACAAGTGGCTGGGCAATGCAGCACAGCCTGCCTGTATCATGGTTCGGTCGTGAGTTCATTGTCAGGACATTTAGTTACCACACTTCTGGTCATTGTCAACAACAATATCAAAATGTAAGTAATTTGCTCAAGATGACAACTAGTCATTGGAAGACCCAAGCAAGAGGGTAGCACTCCTAATTCCCCATTCTGTTTGATAGAATCTTCAAATGCAGACAGATAAAAGAAAATGCATTTTTTGCTACATGGTTTACTCGCTACAAATTTTCTTATCACAGCCTGTGCCCTGAAACAAGCAGATAGGCATCATCAGACAATATAAAACTCAGTCCTGTGTTCTAGGTGCTGATGGCTTGGTTACAGTCACAAAGACATTACAAAGTTACCAAAAAATTCCATTGTTATCCTTATCAGAATAAGTGTGGATGAGTACGAACAAAACTTAACATCAGTTACTCTCACTTCTTGCCACAGCTTGCTCATTGATAAGTTTGCCAAACTATATCAGGAGTAGAAAGAAAAGTTATGTGGTACTCAACCCATCATCATAAAACTCACCCATAAAACAGTCTTGTTCTTCCCTAACAGTGGTAGTGATGAAGTTATGATCTCTCCCTGAACCTTACTGCTGTGGCACTGACCAAGTAAATCAGTGCACAGTTGTTACTGCGCATAGGTACTGCTTATGCAAGTACTAAATGACTGCACAGTAACCAGCATTATTGTGTAGTATCATCACCACACAGTTTTTTTCAGATGCTACTGCACAGTAGCATTGTGTCATGTTTAATGCGTGCCAATGCTACTGTGCAGTTGCATTTTGTGTAGATGTGCCCAAGAGGCCCTCTACAAGACTGGACCCCCAACTAATAAGCACAGTGAAGACAGCCCCTGAACAAGGAGCTTGCAACCTAAAAACATTAGAGGAGAAAACAGATATGGGTACATAATGTCTTGTCTAGGATCAGACAGTACATCAGAAGCATATTCAGGACTAGACCCACAATCTTCATGACGACTAGCAATGTTATACTCCCTGGGCTGCAATACATCTCTCCTCAAGTACCTAAAATTAAGTCTTCATATACACTTGTTCATCAAGTGTATGGCTTCTTAAGTGTCCAGTTTTATTTCATTTCATGAACTGTTGATTGCATGTCTGCTTTTAAGATTTATTTTCTTTCAAGATATGAGTGTCTGAGGGGAACAAGGCAGCCACCACAAATTCCTTTCTCCACGAAGTACACTGTACTGCACAATGGCATGGAGTCACCCAGTGAAGAGGGCAGTGCCAATCAACACCCAGTTCAGTTCAAACCTTGCTCCATTCCTGAACAATCTGTCTGACAATGCGATTGAAAAAAAGGTTATGTTCAATTACTCCGGGAAAAGTCATCAACAGCCACTGAAACTTTCCTTTAAACAGAAACAGCTTGCCTTGTGCTCCTCCCTAGACAAGCAATACACGCTCTTTGGTTCCCACAAAAGGAAAGTTTCAGTGCATCTTGTTTGTTTTAGACAAACACACCATGGCAGTCATGCTAAAGTGCTACAGAACATGCACATGTTGTACAACACAGTGTTCACAAGTGAGGTAACCCCAGCCTCATGCTCTGAAATACCAAGAGGATCAGGATTGGATTAAGGCAATCTAGGGCCCTTGATACAGCACACTATTGGCCCGCACTGACATCCCAACTCAACAGGAATGCAGGGGGTACTTTCCTCCACAGGAATAGGAAAATGACATGCTAACTATTCTAAAACAATAATTTTAGAACCAAAATGTGTTCTCATTAAACTTAACAGGAATTTGTTCGAAGGAGGACCAAGTAAAAAAGTTGCAGGTCAGTCCTTGTCAGGTCTTAAGTAGCAATGTCTATTGATCTCAGAGCTGGTTAAAAATGGCAGTATGATATGGCTCTGAATAAGGTTTTTGGAGTTTGATTCACTGGGAATGAGAGGTGCTGAACACTTCATAGGAGGAGCAATTCTGGGGACTGACAGCCCTGGGTCTAAAGAGAACTTCATAAAAGTAGGTGCACAGAGGTAAAGAACAGCTTAAGTAATTAAGGGGGAAAGTTTTTGTTTAATTGCCAATAGTACCACTTAAACTCATCTTTTTTAGCTAGCAACATTAATAAAACTGACTGCAACATCTTTCCCAAATTCTTTTTAATTACTGAGAAGGAAAGGGAATCAATGAAAATACCTATTAGTGAGTAATATGCTTTTCCTTAAACATTGATATTTTTACTCTATTTTTCAGCGGATTCTTTACTAACCTCCTACAAGTATTCTGGATTTGGGGACATATTGACAAAACAAAGTAATTTAGAGAGATCAAAGCTATTTATAGAAGAATTTCCAATTTACTCAAATACAGGACTAAGTTTTTCTTCCTCCAGCGAACATGGGAGGGGAAAGTCACTTGTCTTATATTTGTATACAAAGAAGCTTCATTAAATACTACATTAGCTATCATTAAATCACTGCCAAAAACATAATGTGCTTAGTAATGGAAGCCATCTATGAAGCTGATTAAATGTAGCCAACACTAAGCATGACTATAAAATATATGGCCCATGTTAGGCAAATATACTGCTATGAATCTATCATAAAGATGGGTTAGTGCAGCCCATCTGAATAAGAAATACGGTAGTGCTCATTGCATGCAGTCTCCCTCAGTACTGACTCTTTTTCAAGTCATTGTGGACCACTACACTGTATACATTTGTAGCAAAATGCCCAGTTTTTCTTTTTTTATTTATTTTAAAATGCATTCCCTCCCCTTCCCCAACCATTTCTGACTTTTTCTCTCCCTCTCTATTCCCTATAGATAAGTATAAGTAAGCTAAGATGTAGGATAAGCTTTAACATTTTATTTTAGGTAGTAAGTTTTATTTTTTTACTAATTTTGA
>NW_017728992.1:24281824-24291805 GCF_001723915.1 Gavialis gangeticus | reverse complement strand
ACTGCTTTTATATTGTGTGATTACTGTTTTAGGCCTATATATGTAAGTTAGTGTAAGTCATGTCAAGTTTCCATTTTGTATGTCAAGCCTCCAACTTGTGTTCTCTGCCTGGGCATCCCCTGTGTTACAACTGTATGATTCACGTACACCTCCCATGTATTCCTGGATGAGTGAGAGTGATTGGGAATGATTGAAATACAATGGTAGCAGGCCTCTACTGAATGGTCTGTAATGACTGGGACATCACCTCGCATTGATTCACCCAAGAACAACAGATCTCACCCAGAAACAGAGACATGAACCCAGCATTTGAAAGACAAAAGACCCTGCAGACCCATCAACTCTACCATTGTACCCCACCATTACAGACACCTGAAACTGCACATCCCTGTATGGAGCACACATGCACAGTACATCAGGGGCTGACCCTTGCCTGGGCATGACTCCTGTCACTAGGATCGTACAAGGTCTGCCCCTATAAAAAAGGGCAGTGAAGACAGACCCAATGGGACACCCTCTCCATCTGGACCAGCACCATGCCACACTGCCTATCCACTGAGAGGCCCTGCTGGCGACCCCCCTCTGGCCAACACCTACTGGACAAGGACCACTTTCCAGCCCGGATAGGTAGCTATCACCTCCCACCCCCTCTTCAACCAAGGACCTGGACTCTGCTTCTCTTCCCTACCTGGACTCTAACCCTTCCACTGAGTCTCTTTCTCCTGCTGCCAGTGTGTGTGTGACCTAATAACTTCATGGGGCTGTGTAGTGTGTTGTCTGTGTAATAAAACTGTTATTTGGACCCCTAAGTTGGGTTTTGCTTTACTATGGTTTGGCCCTGCTCTAATCTCTGCTCCTTGCCCTTCTAACTTCTGTCTCATTTCTCCTGCTTCTGGCTCACTGCCACCTCCAACACCTATCCTGAGCTCCTCTCTGCTTCCAAACCCCCTGTTTCTTTGCCACTGTCTTATTCCCGCTGCCTTTTCCTTTTCCCCTGAACAACCAGGTTTCTACCTCAGTTTCTTTCCTGGCTGTCTCCTCCTTGCCACCACTTATCTGCCCCCCCCCAACATTTCAGCTGTCTGCCTCAGTTTCCAGCCCCAGTTTGCCTTAAGTAACCCCAAGCCTCAGTTCCTCAGCCAGCTTCTCTGTAGTCCACTGGTTCTAATCCTGGTTCTAGCAACTTTCACTCCCTATGCTTTCTCTCTCTCACCTGAACCTTCCCCCAAGTATCCCAGGTACCCCAAGCACACACATATACACTGTACCATCCAAGTTAGGAACTGACCTGTGTGTATGTGTAGGTGGGTTGTATGTGTGTGAACTGGTGAGTGTGTGTGTGTATATATATATAACATTGTGTGCATGATATATGAATTAGTGATCTGTGTCTAACTTTCGGGGTGTATACTGCATGTGCTTGAACTGGTGATAGGTATGCATGTGCCTAGGCTGGTTTGGATGTGTATGTGCCAGAGCTGGTAGTGTGCATGTGTGTATGCACCTAATTGATTTGTGTGTTTGTATATGTGCAATTGTGTCACACCCTCCTGTCTAACAGCGCAATATTGAGATCCTGAAGGTTGGCCTGACCCTGCAGGGCAACACATTTTGACTTCCTCTTCACCCCCATAGCTGAGTTGCACTTTTCTTTCCTATTTCCAGTGACTGCTGTTTCCTCACCAGCCTTACATGTCTGGCAAACATCACCAAACAGGGCCCCAAACAGTTCACTCAGAATCCCTCTGTCACCCCTCTCTCAGCCTGTTACGTATGCTTAGTGTGACCCTGCCCTCCATGAGCTAAAGCTGGACCGGGTTGCCCTGTGCCTCATCTCATATACATTTTTGAAGGATCCCAGGACTGATGACAAGAACATCCAAGTCATGAGTAGGGGGCTAAACAGCCACAGCTGGAGGCCCCAGCCTCCCTTACCACACCTGGGGTAACCTGCCATGCACCAGAGGGTGGATGGCACAGGCATTTCCCAGAGCCAACTAGCGGCAGCACAAGTACTGCTGCTAGTTATCCCCAGGGAACCAAACATCATGTGGACATGACCACTTACTCCACATGCTTTTAAGGGTCCAAATAATCATTAAAACCCACACTAGGTAAGAGGAATAGTATACCAGCTGGGATAAACCAGGCAGAAACTTGCTTGAGAAAAAAGCTCTTGGGACAGAAATACATATGAATGAATTGTATTATCACCTCCATGTTCATTATTTTTACCACCTCTGACAACACAAAAGCTGCCAATTGTTCCCAGTGACATCTGTATTCATGGGACTTTAGTATCATATTAGATAGCCACTGTATGAAATTCTGCCCTTACTCTATCTGGGTAAAATCTGTTAGCATTGTCCATGTCTACCGTACATGTCCACTGAGGCTGACTGCTCCTCAGAGCCTCATTATGAACTTCTGACTGACTAGTGACCCCATTCACCTTTCTGCCTAACTGGAAAACATAAACTTCAGTGTGAGCCCTGTATCTTGTTTGCTTTTGAAGTTTTCTGTTGCTCTGCTTTTGTATCTCAACAATATGCTTTCCAGTCATTTTTGCTATGCAGGAAGAGCTCTAACTGAGTGTACATGGCTTATCTCAGTCTAGATGGATTCATTTACTAGCACAGGGGTTGAGTGGTAAAATCTCGTGGGCTGCTGCTTGTGACAGCCCCTGCTCCATGTTGCACCCCAAGAGCTTCTTGCCTCTCAGCACAGGCAGGCATTAAGACCCTGTGTTTGCTTCCTTTGCCACTTGGGCTGATTTCCTGAGCTGCAATGGGTGATATCCGGTCTATTCAAATGCTGTATCTGGCCCATGGGCCAAAGGATGCCAACCCTGCACTAGCACATTCCAACTTTATAACAGACCATCCTGCCCAGCAAGAGCAATGGGTACAGGTAGCTGAATAATACAGCCCTACAGAAATGTTATGCACCATTGGAAAGTCGTTTCTGGATTAGCAAGGAACAGTTAGGTTCCTCTCATTTCCATCATTATGGTGAAGGACACATTTGCAATTGTGTTAGTAACATCTCATTACAGTTTTCAGAACAAAGAACTGCATGGAAATTATAAGGTCCTTTCTTCCTTAAATATGGCCAACAGCTGATATCTCACTTGGGTGAAGAATTCCAATTTTACACATTATTGGAAGCTTCCTTTTAAGGAGTTTTGCCTTATGGATGTTTACAGAAAAGAGCATCCAGCTACACTTTAGTTTCTCACGACAGCTAGAAGACCTAGACCAGGAAGCTTACTATGCACAAAAATGCATTTGATTCAACACTTCCTTTACTGTGGGCAGGATATTTGAGCTATCAGCTTGATGTAGCTGTGATATTAGATTGATTGCCTTTGACCTTGCCCCTTTGATCTACATCCCCTTCTCCTATCCTAGCAATTTCTTGAAACGCAAAGCTTTGTGAGGTTAGAAAGAAGCGAAAATTACTCAGTGGTTAGCAGTTTTATATTACAATAAGCTGTACTCTCCAAGCACTTGGCTACATAAGAAAGCTTCACCAGTTATACCAATATAGTTATACCAGTCTAGTAATTCCAGTAATCCAGTAATGCCTCTACATGAATTCTCCAATTCCAGAATAAGTGGGTTTATATTGGTTTAAATTCACACTTGTTTAACTTGTGTGATCATTACTTTAATGGTCTGAGGGCACCATAAGTCTAAAGTAAAAAATCACAAGGAAACTGAGGTTTCTGTAGTGGCAATTTTTGGTCTCCCAGAGGAAAACCTATTTAAATATACCACTCAAGGGCTTTATGGATATAGGAATAGCTGAAGTGCATAGCAGGTTCTCTCCTCTCCCCCTTTCTTGCACATCCTGCTTTTATCACATAGCTGGCTGTGTGGCAGTGCCTGCAGCCTGCCATACCCATACACAACTGCTTTCAAGAGCTTTATTTTCTAAAAGCAGAGATTGAATAAAGTGGAAAGAACCTCAACAGCCCAGCAGAAAGACATTCGGAATTGCAATGGTAAATTAGATAGTGAAAAAAGCAGACACAGCAGACTTGCTGCTATGCAAACAAAAGCAGCAAGGTGATTTACCAGCATTTCTAACACTTTTCAGCACCATAACCACAAACAGTTCTAGGTATGCATCTCATAAGGTAATTTCTATTAACTTTAGCCCTTTTCTACATCTTCACAGATCTTTGACAGCCATAAGTTGTTACCTGCCTTGTATATGGTATACAGGTGCAAGCCTGCAGCAGGCTGGAAGAAGCCAAAAGGACAATGCACCATTTTCTGGAGAGGGAGTTTTTAAGGTACTTTGGTACCTGAACGTGTAGAGAGTTACTCAGTAGAATTTTCCAAAGCATCTGGACACCTAGCTCCCTCACCGAAATAAAAGAAAATCTCACTGAGCAGCTATATGCATCTTTAGGCACCTATTACCATTAAAAGTCTGGCCTTGTGACTTCACTCAACTACATTTGGGTACCTTTAAACACATTTACCCTTAATTTCTTTCATTGCTTCTTTATATATATGGGGGCAGACTTGTTGCAGCACCTCTCTGAAAGCAATGGGCCTGTCTCACTGGTCAGCTGCATCTCTTCTATCTCCAGTTCCTTGAATTTGTCCTCTCTTCCTTATCCCCCTTTACCAAAAGGTCCCCATAGATAGTCCTAATAGCCAACACTAACTTATGCAGTTCATCCCCTACACATAGCAGAACCTCCACTGAAGGCATCTTCAGGGGAATCATTCACCTATTAGCAAGCCAGAGGCAGGGGCAGTCCTGGAAACTGTAAATAGGCACTAGTGTGCCTCTAGCTTTGTAGATGTCTCAGAACTATGGGCCAGCACTATTAACTCTCTTGTCTGTTTTTTACAGGATGGGGACAAGCCTTATCCTCAAACAGAAGAGGAAAGAACTCCATGATTCTATGCCTCCTGAGTGCCCACACCCAGTAAGGGTCATGCTAACATAATGACCCTAACAAGCCCTTCATTTGAACCACTTTTCACTACATCTCTAGTTAAAGTTCTCCAAAAGATGCATAAGGACAGATTAGCAGTTTTGGAAACACATGGACAGCTACTGGCAACCTGCAATTAGTGTGACTTTTTGAAGAGCTGACTTTTTTTTAAATTTTAAATGTAGGTTACTATAGAAATGTCATGCTCTTGAATTGAATGTAAACAATTGTGGCACTGGTAAAGCGGACTGAACACATACTACTGAAGTTGTGTTATCTGAGCAAAGCAGGGAAGGCTTTATAATATACTATTGTGCGACTGTAAAAGGTGCTGCTCTCTTGTTATTATTTAGTCTAACAACTGGAGGAAGCCAGAGACCAAGCTAGTTTTGAAAAGAAATGGTTCTTACGTAGTTTGTGACGAAAGAATTTTGTGAAAGGCAAATATCACATCTTAGTTAAAACCAGGTCAGTTTAAGGAAGGAAGTTTTTTTGTTTCCTCCTCCTGCTGATTACAAGTCTAGTGCTTAAAGGACAAATCCAGACAGGGGAAGGAGATCTTATCAACAGCCTTGGAAAATTTCCCATTGTTATATTCATTTTTCCCCTTTAATCACAATTCACAGATGAAAAATATTAGACAAAGAATGGTACCAGAAAACCAGCTGTTCTATAAAGGCCATTCAGTCTTATTTTTCAGCTCTTTGAATGCCTAATATTAGATGATTCAGTAATTAAATGGCATGAATTAGCACACTGCTCTGGTTAAACTAAAGGAGGTCCCTTAGCATGATGTCTTGCTGTTGACGTGTGCTTCCTTCCTGTATGCAGGATCTTTGAGACAGATCACTAGAAAAAGAAAAGAAGGCTTTTTTTCTGCTTCACACAAGGGATGGATTGGAGTAGGCTGGTTAAACTCTTGACAAGGAAAATGGCTGTGTTTGGCTTGGGCAGCAGCATCCCTCAAACTTTCCCGGTTGGAAAGTTTGCTCAAGTAATCTCCCAGGTAATGCTGAACATGTTAGTATTATTGTATGTAAAGACCCTTCATTATTCTCCCAGATGGTGAATTTTTTATGGCAGTGATTCTCAGCCCTAGGTATCCTGGGGTGCCATGAGATCCTTTTAAAGGGTACAATGCAGTATTATCTCATAACTTTTTCACAAGGTAAATAGGGATCCATAGCATAACCAACATTCTGACCTGTTATGGTCTGAGTTCTTTGCAATAGAAAAATGTCTTTATTATTTTTTCACAGTCAAGAAAAACAAGAGAAAGCCAGGACCTGGCATTTTCCAATGGATATTCTGAGTCTAAGAAAAGGTTGAGAATCACTGCTCTCTAGTGCATTTAGAGGTGCTACTGCAAAATCAGGGGAAGAAGGAAGTTATTCAGTAAAGTTTAGCTAGCTCCCCCAGCCTAAGTCTACCTAACCTGGGTTCCCTCTAATCACCAAAGGGACTAGCAGGCCTCCTGACCTATTCTCCTGAACCAGTTCATTAAACTCACACCGCATAGTTCTTCTTGAACCCTACCATTCATACATGATAGCAGCTCTAAAGAAGGCTGCAGAGTTGCAGGAAGTTCCATGGTTCTTTGCTAGAAGAGAGACTCACCCACAGTGGATTTTAGTGATGTTAGCTTGTATTATTGGGCTGTACTCAGACTCGGTGATGTAATTACAGTAAACCATTCCGTCCCCACTTCCCTTACTCCTTCTCCTAGTTGTTTAACATTTATTAAGCTGTTTCTGCATGACTAATGACAAAAGAACTTAGTATACCAGAAAAAGCAGGGTCTGGAGATGAAACATGGGACTGTGAGAGCCTCAGGGCACGGTGACTTTTAAAGACCAATGCATAGAAGAGGTAATTACGCTTGATTTTTATCAGATGGGAAGTAATCTCTCTCCAGAAGCCACCAATACCAAATAATTCCATTAATCAAGCTGCCTGGAGAAGACTGAAGAGCATTTCTAACATATTCCTATACTCCAATAGAACTAGAATTCTTCAGGTACAATAATTCTCAGAGCTGGCCCCACTGTACAGGCTACAGTGCCATCCATTCGCTCTCCCCACTATTCAGAGTGCTGCATCAATGCAGAACTCTTAGGTGCCTGTAGACATGTGAGGAGGCTGCTCTGATATGCCATAATTACAGTGTGTCAGAGCAGATTTAAGTAATCGAGTTTGCTGAAGCATGCTAATTAGCACGTTTCCAGCAGCCTCTGCATCTCACGTATCAGCATCTCTGCACTTCAAAATGGCAGCAGGAGTGCTTTAACTAAAGCTTGGTCAATGAGCTTTAGTTAAAGCACTCCCACCACCATTTTGACGCATGGAGACGCTGATACATGAGACACTGTGGATGTCTGAGAACCACTCTAATTAAAGCATCATCGCCAACCCTGGAGCCTGTGTAAAAATGCCCCTTGTTTTTAAAAAATAAGTGCTTTTCAGTTTGCAAGTAATAGCACATTTGATAAAAATAACTTAAAATAGACTCAATTTCTCAACAGAAATTGGTATTGTTGAATTTCCATGGTGTTGAGGGCCATGGAAATGGAAATAGCTAGAGGGAGCAATGCTAGGAAGCCATATAGATAGCATTACAGCTATGGCAGGAATCATCTTTGGGAGCTGAGGTCTCAGTGTCTATCTAGTTAAATCTTTGATACCTGTGCTGAGGAAGTCAATAAGCATAACTTGATTCAATTTTATTTTGTACAAGCCCTTTTACACAGAGAACTGGATGTAGATTGTCTAAGATGGTGGGATATAGGTGGTGGGGTGAAATGGAGGGACAAAAAAAAAATCACAGAACACCTTAATTGGACAGGAATTCTAACTTGAAATGGGAGACTCTATATTCTGTTGGCTTCTTTTCTCTGCCTTCCAGTCTTTGACCCAAGATAAACCAAACTTAATTTATCATATCATCATGGTTTATATGCTAATGAACAAGCTAAGTTTGGCCGACCCATTGTACCCAAAGGAGGTACTAACCTTGCCTTAAAAATAAATACAAAACATATTAGCTCAGCTTCTTTGCCAGCACAGTCAATACTTCCTGCAATGGACCCATAGGAACCCTCTGTTTCTATACAGCTATCATGGAATATGATAAGTCTTATCCAACGCCCCAAATTCTGCACTGGTTCAGTCCTGCAGGGAGCAAACCAGGAAAGCCAAGGCTGCAACTGAACACCAACTAGCTTTGAGTATCAAGGACAATAAAAACTCCTTTTTCATATATGTGGGGAGCCAGAGGAAAAGCAAGGGCAACGTTGGACCCCTGCTAAACCAGATGGAACAACTGACAACAAACGCCCAGGAAAAAGCCAACCTGCCAACCTCTGAGGGAGAGGAGGATCCAGGTAGTCAACCAAAGACTGCGGCGCTGGTGTCATCAAGAAGGCTTTGGCTTCCATGACCACAGTCCGCTCTTTGGAGACAGAGGCAGTGAGCTGCTGGGAAGGGACAGCCTCCACCTCTCTCCGCTGGGGAGGAGGCTCTTCTCAGCCAGACTGGCTGACCTGCTCCACTGGGCTTTAAACTAAGCCTGCTGGGGTGGGGGGACTATCACCACTGCTGGCCTGCTGAGCAACCCTTGCAAAGCCAGCAGGCCAAGGCACTTAAGGGACCCCACCCCTGCCCCAGCCCTGGAACAACCTGTAGGCAAGGCAAGGCCCTCAAGGGGGCACTTGCATGCCTGTACATGAATGCCAGGAACTTGGGGAATAAACAGGAGGAACTTGTCCTCCTGCTTAATGCAAATAATTACGATGTCATAGGGATAACAGAGACCTGGTGGGACTCCACCCATGACTGGACCATTGGTATAGATGGCTATACCCTGTAAAGGAGAGATCGAGTGGACAAAAAGGGCGGGGGTGTAGCTCTCCATGTTAAGGAGAGCTATACGTCCCTGCAAGCTGATATTCATGACCCGGGTGGATGGGTGGAGACCCTCTGGGTTAAAATCCGCGGGGAACACAGCACAGGGGACATGGTGGTGGGAGTCTACTACAGACCTCCCACCCAAAGTCAAGAGATTGACCAGGAGTTTGCCAGGGAATTGGCTGAAGCTGCATGCTCCAGGTCCATGATTGTCATGGGAGACTTCAACTACCCAGACATCTTGTGGGAAGAATGCTCGGCTAAATCCGAGCAGTTGCAAATCTTCCTCTTGTGCATGGATAACCTCTATCTGTCAAGAGGTCTACGGGCCAATGAGAGGTAAAGTGCTGCTTGACCAGGTACTGGCAACCAGGGATGACCTAATCGGTGACCTAATGATCAACGGGAAGCTGGGTGACAGCGACCATGAGCTGATCCCCTTCACCATCCGCCATAATCCACCATCCATGATCCAGCTGGCAAGTCAGTCAGCATTACAGAAGTCCTTGACTTCAGGAAACCTGACTTTGACAAGCTCAGGAGGCTGGTTGGTGAGGCCCTAAGGGACCATGACTGCAAGGAGAGGGGAGTTCAGGGAGAGTGGTTGTTCCTCAAGGGAGCAAGCCTCGATGCACAAGCTAAGGCTATTCTATCTCGGAGGGAAGGCAGCAAAAGGGCACAACAGCCCCCTTTGCTCTCCAAGGAACTAGCAGATCTCCTGCAGCTAAAAAGAAAGGCCTACAAAGGATGGAGGATGGGATTCACCTCCAAGGAGTAATACTCCACACTGGTCCAGTCCTGCAAGGAGCAAACCAGGAAAGCCAAGGCTGCGACAGAACTCCAACTAGCTACAAGTTTCAAGGACAATAAAAAGTCCTTTTTTAGATATGTGGGGAGCCAGAGGAAAAGCAAGGGCAACATTGGACCCCTGCTAAACCAGAAGGGAGAACTGATGCCCGACGCTTGGGAAAAAGCCAACCTATTAAATGGGTACTTTGCGTCGGTCTTTCATCGGTCCCACGGGATGCCCCTGCCCATTGTAGGCCTGCCCTCCATCAATGCTGACCTCGTGAAGGAACACCTTGAGAGGCTGGACACCTTCAAGTCATCTGGCCCTGACA
>NW_017728992.1:24263087-24276824 GCF_001723915.1 Gavialis gangeticus | reverse complement strand
TGCTGTGGCTAGTAAAGTGAGCAAAACGCTGGCTTGCATCCATAGATGCTTCTCAAGCAAATCCTGGGACGTCATTCTCCCCTTGTACTCGGCCTCAGTGAGGCCGCAGCTGGAGTACTTCATCCAGTTTTGGGCTCCACAATTCAAAAAGGATGTGGAGAAGCTTGAAAGTGTTCAGAGAAGAGCCATGCGCATGATCAGAGGTCAGGAAAACAGACCTTACAATGATAGGCTAACAGCTATGGGACTCTTTAGCCTGGAAAAGTGCAGGCTCATGGGCGATCTGATGGCCACCTATAAGTTTATCAGGGGTGTTCACCAGGATCTGGGGGAACGATTGTTCACCAGAGCGCCCCAAGGGATGACAAGGTCGTACGGTTATAAACTCCTGCAAGACCATTTCAGGCTGGGCATAAGGAAGAATTTCTTTACTGTCTGAGCCTGCAAGGTCTGGAATAGCCTGCCACCAGAGGTTGTCCAAGCACCTACATTGAACACCTTCAAGAGAAATTTGGATGTTTATCTTGCTGGGATCCTATAACCCCAGCTGACTTCCTGCCCCTCAGGCAGGGGGCTGGACTCAGTGATCTTCTGTGGTTCTTTCCAGCCCTAATGTCTACAAAATCTATGAAAAATAGTGGAAGGGTACCAGTCATGGCACCTGCAGATTCCTCCTCCGAGGAAAGACCTGCAACCTCAACCTCCACATCCGGTATGTGAAGCCCTCTTGGGACCCTTTAGGTCACCTGTCACCTGAACTGACACTAGCATTTAGGCTGGGCTGAGAGGTGAAGGGGAAAGTGGGGATTGGGTTGGTGTTTTAAAGACCACACGAGTTAGTTGTCAGTGCAGGGAGGTGAAGGGCAATGCACAGCAGGAAGTCTGTGATGGGCAATGTTTTGCAACCACTCAGGGCCTGCAAGCCCTGCAGCCAGGCAACACCTTCTCGGTCAATTTTGCCTGAAGACTACTTATCCACTCACAAGATTCCCTGAGTACAGAGGTCTCAAAAAGAGTCTAATTCCAGGATTTCTTCATTTTCAGAAGAATTATACAAATGGTAGGAAGGCATTTCTCTGGCAGGAGAAAGACAGTGTTTCTCAACAAGACATGTACAACAGAAGGTTGAAGGTAACAGTTCTGGTATACAACTCTGTGCAGTCCTAAGACCTGTCTAGACTAGGGCATTTGTACATGTGACAGTGGGCTAATCGCCAAGGTTTTATACTTTGCCCCTAAATTGAAACAGTGGGGCATAGAATAAAACCCAAAGGACTAAATTGTTTCAATTTTTCTGGCATGTTATGGCAAGGGGCCCAATCCTTTTTTCTTTTTTCTGTCAGAGCTCAAGCCTGCCCACTGCTGGGGAATGAGGTGCCAGTGGGCCCTGGTCCTTCCCTCCACAGTGGCAACACCCCCTGGGATAACCTGGGCAGACTGCTAGCAGGCCCAGATTGGAGGCAGCACTTGGCCGGATCCAACTCTTTCCCAACCCCAAGATGGGGCAGCACCTGGCCTGCTAGCAGCTCACCTGGGAGGCCTTGGGGAGTGCCGCCACTGTGGAGGGAAGAACTGGGGCCTCCCACAGCTCAGGGGCTTTTCAGCCCGCCAGCAGCTCACCCCCTGGCTGCAGGAGAGGCAGGCAGACTCTGCCAAAAAAAAAAAATAGAATTAGGCCCCTCACTGCTAAAGACATGTGGCAAGGGGCCTGATCCTTTTTTTCTGTGGAGTCTACCTACCTATCTCATGGCTGGAGGGGGAAAAGAGGGAGTGAGCTCTCTTTAAAACCCCAAAAAGTCTTGTACATGTATACTGTGATACCATTAAGCCACACAGCGACATTTTCATCACATGTACATGTTAACAGCATCACATGTACAAGCATCCAAGATGCTCTTCAGCATCAGTCCCTAGCAGGATTGTACTTGGATGCCTAATATGTAGAATAGGGCCTAGTTTTAATGGTCTTTGGAAAATTATGAAGATACAAAAGGCAATTACCATATTTACTCTATTAGAAGATGAGGTTCTTTCCCCCCTTTTTGCCCCTCCCCACTTTTTAACATGGTGGGGGAAAGGCTCTTGCCTCACAAATGAGCACGAATCAGTGAGGGGCAGGCAGGCGCTGAGGCTCCAGCCCCAAACCAGGGTTGGGGCTGGAGCCAGAGCTACAGTTGCCACCTGTTTTCCTCCCAACCCCAACTTCCTTCACATGCCCTGCCACTCCTCCCCAGCAGCCCTCAGCCTCCTCACCACCACTTCTCCCTCTCTCTCCCCCTCTGCCACACTTCTCCTGAGTTAGCAAAGGTAAGGGGAGGAGCAGGCAGGGAGGAGAGACTTCAGGGGGTGAGGAGATGGGACAAAAGGAGACCTGAGGCCATGGGTAGCAGAAGCAGCATGGAAAGGGGAAGAGGCAGGGACAGGAGAAGGAGGAATCTGGGCAACCTGAAGCTATGGAGAGGGCAGGCACAACAGAGAGTAAGTCAGGGGAGGGGGGAGGCAGGCAGCAGGGGGTAATCTGCCTATCTCACTGCCTCCATACTACCTATCACCTGCCCCCCCTGCCTGTCCCATTACTGTCCCCCACTTGCCCTACCATATGCCCCCATCTTTCCTACTGTCTGTCCCCCACCATTTGCCCCATTAATGCCCTTCTCATCACCTCTTACCCCACCCACCTGCAGTAGGTGCGGGTGGATGAATTTAAGATGATCCTCCAATAATTATATTTGATACATAGAAAATTACAATACACTTATAAATTTTCTGTGTGTAGATTCTAATTATTGGAGGGGATAAGGGCAATTATGCAACAAATTGATCCCTGTTCCATTCCCCTCCAAATTCTTATCTATTTTCTATTAAACTTTGTCACATTGCTTTATCTGAAAATTGACCACCTAACTCAAATCTAAACAAAATGTATGACTAGTTTACAAGGTTATCAAATCATAGCTAGTGATGAAAGAAAATCCAAATACTTAAAAGGTACAAACTCTCTTTAAAGGACTGGACATAATATAAATGTGATGGCCTTGCTGCTTCTCCATACTGCTTGGGGCTTCTCTGACACAGGATTGTGCTTGATTGAGAGCAGCTATAAGTGGCCTCCACACACAAAGCTTGTCAGGTAGTATCTCTCCAAGTGTTCATCAGCTCTGGGAAAATCATGGGAAAAATCACAGACTCCTAGGAGGACAGGGAAACGGTTTGTGGGGTTTTTTCCCTTTTCTTTTATTCCTTTTTTTTCCCCATCAGTTGCTTTATGTATCACTAAGGCTTCATGCCCACCTCTGGCTCTGAAGAGGTCATGATTTTCTCTGAAGACTTTTGTATGGCACTGTTACATTTCCAATTTTTCTTCCAGCACAGTATTCTGACTTAATCACACAGTGCAGTGATACAATGCAGCTCTTTTGTACAGCAACTTTTGTATAAGCTATATTCTGAAATGATCTGCAGAATTAAAATGGCAAGTTTGGCTCTAATGATAGCAGAAGCAGAATAAGTTGAGAGATGGGGAAGAGAAATGATAGCTTGCAGTTGAGATTTTAAATGAGATGATTCAATGAGACTGAGACCTATAGATGACAGGTGTTGAACAGGGTCTGTTCTGTGGCTATTGGTGATGACGATAAAGCTGTGTGAAAGAGACAAAGGACATAGGTCAGATAAATGAAGACTGAGTGGGGAGGGAGAGCATTTTAAGTAGGAAAGGCAATGTCTGGTTGCCTTAGCAGGGTTTCTTAATAGGAATTCCAAACAAATGGGGAGCCATGGAGTTTGCTGCTTGGTATATGTACTGCCAGTTGTTAATTCCAGAGGGATTGCATGTAGCAGATAAAAGGATCCGATACTGTTATCTGTAAAGTAATTTGGGAACCTTTTGGTTTAAACTTTGTGTGTACTTGTAAAATGAAGAGCTAATAATTTAGTAATGGAAATATTTCCTGGTATATATCATAAAGGGTAAAACCCAGTGTCTCCCACATTCGTAAATACAAACTTCTGGCCAGAACCATAGTCAAATTGTCCCACAGTCCCCCAGTTCTGGGAACTTTTGAAATGTCAACGAAAAATGAAGGAACAAATAAAAATTATCAGCACGGATATATGTATTTAATGCTGCCAGCCAAAGCTGCATAGGGTCCCACATACCGAGCTAAATTTGCTGCTGGTGTAAACAGATGAAACTCCACCAGAGTGATGCTTTGCCTTCCGCCACCAGGCTGAGCTCTCATCAGCTCCACAACCCCATGGAGCTCAGCCCGGTGGTGGGAGACAGAGCACAGTGCCAGCTCTGTCTGCCTCCTGCCACCAGGCTGACCTCTGAGAGGCTCTGGGGAGGGCTGCAGGGCTGTGCTGGATTCCTCCTGAGGGTGCAGGCCCCTGGATCTGTGCTGGATGACAGGAAGCTGCCTCTGATACCTGGGACCAACTCTGGGCACAGCCCACACCCAGTGCTGGGGAAGACGGATGTTGCTGCTGGCTCCAGGCATCAGCAGCAGCCTGCACCCAGCACCAGGGAAGACAGATGCTGCCACTGGCCCCACGCAGTAGTGGCAGCCTCCTGTCATCCAGGAGCAGATCCAGGGGCCCACACGCAAGGGACAGCTGTGGGGCTGTGCTGGACGCCTGCCAAGGGTGCAGGCCCCCAGATCTGTGCCAGATGACAGGAGCCTGCCACTGCCGCCTGGGACCAGCACTGGGCCTCGTGCAGCTCAGCCAAGTGGTGGGAGGTGGAGCACAGCGCCAGCTCTGCCTGCCTCCTGCCACCAGGCTGAGCTCCATGGGGCTGCAGAGCCACTAGGAGTGGAGCCCAGTGGTGGGAGGTGTACTCCACCTCCCACTGCTGAGCTGAGCGGAGCTGCATGGAGGCTGCGGGGCTGTGCTAGACTCAGGAGGAGTCCAGCACAGCCCCACAGCCCTCCCATTCAAGTGGGCCCCTGGATCTGTTCCTGGAGGACAGGAGGCTGCCACTGCTGCCTGGGGCCAGTGGCAGCATCTGTCTTCCCCAGCACTGGGTGCAGGCTGTGCCCAGCGCCAGTCCCAGGCATCAGCAGCAGCTTCCTGTCATCCAGCACAGATCCAGGGGCCTGCACTCCTGGGAGGAGTCCAGCACAGCCCTGCAGCCCTCCCCTCAATTTGTGCGCCAGGTGACAGGAGGCTGCAGCTTCTGGCAAATTTTGCTTTCAAGGCTTTGAGATGTATTTTTTGAGGAACCTCTGCACCTATCTCCTTGAAATTTGGCAGGCTTCATGCCCTCAGATGGGGCTATCATCTCTGCAATTTGCATCCATGTCAGGCAAGAAATGACAACACTTTAGGCATTTTCATGATTCTCCATTATCCATTTGCCTACGGGCAAAAATTCAAAACGAGTTGAAACAGCAAAACAGTTTCGATGAAATGAAAAGGGACAGTGCTTCAAAACGAAATGAAATGACCAAATGAAACACAAATGGCAAAACAGATGTTGAAACGCAACGATGGTGCTTTGCACAGCCCTACAGGAAAGGGATCCTCTACATTCTATCTTGTGAAAACCCCCTTTAAAGATGTGTACTTTGCAAAACAAATGTTAGCCATTTGGTTAATATTGAAGGAAATGTCCTGCTTCTTGCATAAAAGCTATAATAACAGCTATGTGCTGTGGTAACTTCCCAGCAACAGAAATATAGAAGTTGAGATCTGTTTTAGATCCAAGATGGGAATTACAGCTGCTAAAATTCTTTTGAATCCAAACCAGAAATCGATTCCTGTTTGTTTCTGATAAACAGTTGAAAATGTGACCCAATGGAATTCAGTAAATTCTGGCATAAGACAAAAATTAAAGAAGAAAGGGGTGAAGAGATGGATTTCCGGAGTTGCCACTCTATTTGTGCAGTGCAATATATTTAAATGAGAAACCACACAAGAGCCTGAGAAACTTACTGGTTAAGAAGTGAGTTTTTCAAATCTTGGTCCAGATTGGCCCAAGATCATGGAGAAACTCATCTATTAAACAGCCACCTTACAAGCTGCCAGCAGCGAAGAGTGCAGATTTTTGGTAAGGCTTCCAGAAAACCTTACCCAAGTTGCCAGCTGGAAAGTGAACCCAAAGGAAAGCAAGTTGTTTCAGAAAGAGAAGTTTGACCACCTGATATACAAGGAAGGAATTTCACCTGAAGCAATTCAGAACTGAGCAAATTTGAAAATATTCCCCAGTATGCAAATTTTGTAGGGCTCTGTATCTACTGCAGAAAATTTGTAGGATTTCCAGTATTGTAAAAGGGAGGGTAAACCAATAGGTAAAAGAGGGGAGGATAAACCAATTTTTCAGAGCTATAAAATTTTGTTACTTCTGTCTTAGGCTACCTAAGTTTCAATTCCCCTTTTATACGAGATGCAGATGTTAATCTTTATAGGTTGGAATCAGTGGAAGCATCTACATGAGATGCTTACTGCATAGTTGCCTAATAAGCTCTGCAGTAACGCGTCGCTATCTACAGATGTGGAGCTATTAAGTTGGAGTAAACTAGTTAAATCTACTGTTGATTAGTACTGCCACCACACTTCAGGAAGGATGTAGATAATCTTGAGAGGATACAAAGAAGGGACACCCATATGATTAGGGGCCTGGAGGATAGGACATATGAAGAGAGACTCTGGGAACTGGGCCTGTTCAGTCTGAGTAAGAGAAGACTGAGAGGTGATTTGATAGCTGTCTACAAGTACATCAGGGGTGAGCACCAAGATCTAGGGGAGCAACTCTTCAGGATGTACCTCAAGGGAGGATGAGGACCAATGAGCACAAGCTAATAGAGGGAAAATTTAGGCTGAACATAAGAAAAAAGTTATTTTCCAGAAGGGTAACTAGAATCTGGAACACACTCCCAGGAGAGATGGTGCAGTCGCCATCCTTGGAGGTATTTAAGAGGAGGCTGGAATGGTGCATGCCCCCAGCAGCCAGGAGGGCATGGCAGCGGCAGAAGCAGAGCAGTGGGAGCGGCGAGAGTGGCAGGAGCGCAGCAGCGGTAAGCAGGGGAGCGCCTGCAGACAGTGAGGGGGGTGGGGTGGCAAGCGCCATCCAGGGGTCGGTGACCACCTGCAGCCACCGCTGCCCGCAGCTGGTAGCCAGCAGAGATCGCAGACTGCCCACACGTGCTGCCAGTGGTGTCAGTGGTAGGGTCGCAAGCGGTGACTGCCCGCAGCAGGTGTAGGGGGTGCACAGCCATGGTCATGGGGTGCACATGTACCCGCATGCACCCCCTACACTTTGCTCAATAACCTCCTGTCCATGGCAGGGAATCAGACTTGATGATCCTGCAGGTCTGTACCAGTCCTATGATTCTATGAGTGACTATACCTTGTGAATGTATTTTTAAATAGATCTAAGATGCATACATCTTGGAAAAATAACCCTTTATAAGATACTATCAAAGATCAAATTATATGCAGTTATCTGTAACTTGCTCAAACATTAAGCCAGGCTTGGTTCCTGCACCCATTCAAGGTGCTGGATAAATTGCTGGATGAAATCCTATGTGAAAGCCAGACCTAAATGTCCATAATAGTTCCTCTTGTTCTTAAAATCATCTCTAATTCATATTTTCAGTTAAAAAGAATGCTTCAGTTGAAAGAATGCTTATGCAGGTACAATGTTAACTTGTATGAAATTTACTATAAGGCTGGGGCATAACACTTTTTGGTTCTTATGACTGTTAATGCTGTTATAATCTTAACTCCGTAATTAAGTTTAAAGCTATTGCTTGGGCCCTATCCTGAAAATCTTTGCACAGTATAATGGAACTTAGCTATTATAAGCAGGGTTTGTAGCCTGCCTACTGTTATGGTTTCCTGATATTTCCCTTTATAAGATCCTTTAAACAGTCAAACTCATAATTTTTGCTAGAGCCAAATGCATTGTTCTGCCCATGTTAAACAGTTTTGCTGGCTTTGGCTACAGTGACTGACTGAGGCTATAATTATAGTTGGAACTGTGGACTGGGCACCAAAATTACAAGAGCATGTTGTATGGAGACAGAAGAGAAAGCAATGAGGTAGATTAAAGCCATATGGGCTAGAGGGGTTATAACCCTGGCCAACCACATACATATGTATGTAGTTCAGGTACTACAATGACATTGAATGTACTTGAATGTTTTATTACAGATATTACCTTGTATCTGAATAGAAAATGAAAGTAATAAAAAATAAAATGAAAAATAATAATGATGATAGTCTCCAGGGGAGCTAATGTTTGGAGGAAATGCAGCAGAAGCAGACATCTGAGCTGGACTGCATTACAAGTGGTGCAGACAAAGATGAACAGCTTCAAACTCCATTTTTCACATGATAGGTGAGAGACAATGAAGGCTTTCAGTGCTTTTGTATTTTAAGATGAAGCAGATAAAGAGAAAATAAAAATGTTAATGTGCAAGTTGGAGACATACTGTGCATAAGGGGAAAATGTTATTTAGGAGAGGCATAAAAAGTATACCAGAAGTCAGGTAGAAGAGAGAAGTATAGACCAACCGTGCTCAGCCTCTAGCCCATGTGCCAAATCTGGCTCATGGGGCCATGTTGTCCAGTCCATGGACCTCCCTACAGATCCAGAACTTTGGCAGTGGCAGGAGAGGTGTGGCAGCATTAATTGTCACAGCTTCCAGAACTGTGCAATTAACACTGAAGCTGCTCCCCCACTGACAGATTTTGAGACCCATGGAGACCCCACAGGTTGGTTGACATGGTCTCACATGGCAGATCACACTAGCACAGGGGTTGCTCCTCAGCTAGATCCAATGCACAGCTCCTGGGTGTCCTGCAATTGTAACCAGGGACTAGCCCCACACTGCTCATCCAGCCTGCTGGGCCAGAAGGTTCAGTACCACTGATATAGACCAATATGTGACTGACTTAAAAAGTTGGCAGCCCAAACCTATGTATTGGGGATAACTGTATGAATCTCATTAAAGATGGTATGTGTGGAATGGCATTAAATTCACTGCCCACAACATTGGGGGAGACATGACATAATATTTGAATTTGTTATATATTTATCTCAAGCAAAGGAAACAATGGCAAAAACCATTAGGAGGACTGGATGGACTAGAAAACTATTTTATATTGTCAAATAAGCCCATGTTCAATAATCATCCCAAAGGAACATCAAGGAATTGGAATCAGCCATGCTATCAATAATAGAGACTGAAGGAAATGAAAAAATGGGTCAGAGAGAACTTAAATGTTGCCTGTAGCTCTTCCCATCTGCAGGACAGCATCTTGCAGCAGGAAGTCACAGATGTGGCAAATGCAGTCATTTTAGTAAATGTGTAAATCTGGAAAGGGGAAGCCCAAGGCAAGCAGTTCTGAGCACTTTATGAGACAGGTGGGTGCTCACAAGATCTGTTCCTAATGATAAGAGGAAAGTGAGTCTGCTTGTTTTAATCATCAAAAAAAAACCCCAAACCCACTGAGTTTTTAACATGATGCAGAGGCATGTGATAATGTGAGCTCTGTAAAATTGAAGAGCGTTTGAAAGGTTAAACAATTCAGCAATTTACTTGATTAATGTACACACAGAGAGTATAGGTGAGCATATAGATGGAATAAAACTGCATGTATGCATTTTGTACTTGGACCATCAGAATAGCAAAGCTGGAAGCATTTGAATCACAAACCATATTGGGTTACTATATTTAGAAAGTTATTAATTCAGCGCAAGAGCATGTAAAGAAACAAAGTGATTAGTATTATTTACATAATATTAGGATGTATTTGAAGGCTTATGGTGCTTGCTAGGTAACCACACCTTAAACTCACATGTACCACCTAAAATACATACATCTCATAAAATTCCCATGGTATTAAGAGACAAATTTAAAACCAGAATGTTACGATATCTGAGAATTGCAAGTTATACTGAAGCTGCAGGAATCTATACAGCTGTTGTATCTAGACTGCTGACAAACCAAGGCAAAATAATGATAGGAATATACTTGGATCCAGTCCTGATGAACAAAACAATAAGAGAAAGGAACACTTACAATTGCCTATAGTAGAAGAAATGACTAGGTAGATACCAAAATTACAATGTTCACTTTCTTAGATGCCAGTATTGAATTTTTTTAGATTTAATAGATTTTGTAGACATTAGGAGCTGGAAGGGACTTTGTGAGATCATCAAGTCCAGCCCCCCTGCCATAGGCAGGAAGTCTGCTGGGGTCAAATGATCCTAGCAAAGTATGCATCCAAACGTTTTTTGAATGAGTCCAAAGTAGGTGCCTGCACCACCTCTGTGAGGAGTCTGTTCCAGACTCTAGACACTAGGACTGTAAATAAGTTTTTCCTTATGTCCAGTCTAAATTGGCCTTCCAGAAGTTTGTGGTCATTAGACTGTTGACTTGACACATGCCAGATCAACACTTGGGATCCCAATATTGCTCTGTTAGACAGGAGGGCATGAAACACAATTATACACTCTCACACACACACATACACAAACACACACTTTTGTGGCTCTGTGTTAGCACTAGGGGGTGTTGGGGTAACTTAGTGCTTGGGGTCACTTGAGGTCATTGGGGCTTGGGGTTACTTAAGGTCAGGTGGCCCCTGGGGTTACTTAAGGTCACTGTGGCTTGGGGTAACTTAAGGTTAATTGATGCTAAATGATTAAAGGAAAAAGTGGAAAGCCAGCAGAGCTGGCACGGGTCTGTGGTCAATGCTAGGCAATGGTCTGGTCCTTAAGTTGATGGTTCAGTCGTTGAATTGATCATTCAGTAGAGGCCTCCTACCACTGTACCTCAGACACCCTCATTCATTTCCTTTCATTCAGGAACCAATTTACATGAGACTGGTTACAACATAGGTAACACCCAGGCAGAGGACACAAGATGGAGGCTTGACATTACTTGACATTACTTTACAGACATAGGCCTAAATCATATAAATTCAATATAAAAGAATAAAAATCAATACAAACATAACAGAACACTATTTACGATATAAAAGGGGCTTGTTACTATAAGGTAGTATAAGAACTTATTTTAGCTTACCTATGACTACTTATAATTAGAGCTTATAATTAGAGCCATCAGACCATGAGATGGTTGAGGCCGTAGTTCCCCAGATTAAGCATGAGGACATCATGGGAGACAAAGTCAAAGATTTTTTTGAAATCCAGATATGGATTTTCCCAGTACCTGTAGCTCCCCCCAGGCACCTGCAGCTCCCCCCAGCACCTACAGATACCCCTAGACACCCAAAGCTCCTCCCGGCATCTGCAGCTCCCTCTCAGACCGGGATATTTGAACTGCCTTGTCCAGGCAATGCGTCACCTGGCCATAGAAGGAGGCGAGGTTGGTCAGGCAAGAACTTCCAGCAGTGAAGCCACATTAAGTAGTACTTAGAAAGTTGCCTTCTGTTAACCTGTTGCTGATGGCGTTGACTTGACACACACCTGATCAACACTCAGGATCTCAATATTGCGCTTGTAGACAGGAGGGCGTGATACAAAATTATATACATACACACAAACTACACATACATTGCTATGAGTTGACACAAACATACACCTACACAAACACAAACTTCTGTGGTTGCCTGTGAACACTAAGGGGTGTTTGGAGTAACTTGGTGCTTGGGGTTACTTGTGGTTGAGGTACCTTTGGGGTTACTTTGGGTCAATTGGGGTTGGGGTCACTTGAGGTCAAGATGCCCCATGAGTTACTCAGAGTAAAGGTGCCCTGGGTGTTACTCGGTGTCAAGGTACCCCAGGGGTTACTCAGGCTCACTGGGGCTTGGGGTTACTTGAGGTTAATTGAGGCCCCAGGCAGAGGCAAGGGAGAAAGTCAGGGCTGCAGAGAGGAAAAGTGGCAGAGCCAAGACTGGAGAATCTGGCAGTAAAGCCAGTGGAGCAATGTAAGCTGGGACCCAGGTTAGCGAGGCTTTGGGGAAGCTGTGGGTGCTGGGGGCCAGGTCAGGGAACCAGCCAGGGGTCCAGAGGCTGTCAGTGGAGCCAGGGAAGCCGGAAAAAGTGGCTGGAGTGGGAGACAGGGCTGAGAGGCCACAGGGAGTGCCAGAGGAAGCTGCAGATGCCGGGAGGAGCTTTGGGTGTCTAGGGGTATCTGCAGGTACCTGTGGGGAGCTACAGGTACCAGGAAAAGCAGCAGGAGTGGGAAAGGGGCCAGGAGGCTGCAGGGATGCTGGGGTGAAGGTGGAAGTCAGCAGGGAGCGGGGAGAAGCAACTTAGGCATTGAGGCAGAGATGTAAAAGCCAGGAACAGAGCAGAGTCACAGAGAAGGTCAGGGGAGAAAGCAGAGGGTCAGGGCAGAGATGGGAAAGCCAGGGAATGGAGGGAGGTCTGGGAGGTGCTGAGAAGGCAGGAGAGAGAAAGATGGTGTTTAGAGGAGAGCAGAGCCAGGGTTTTGGAGGTGGCAGAGAGGGAGCTGAGATGACGGAGAGAGAGGGAGAGAGAGACAAAATGAAGGTCAGAGGGCCAGAAAGCAGTGATTAGAGCAGGGCTAAGAGGTCAGCAACACAAAAACCCAACTCGGGGTTCCAAAATAATAGTTTTATTAAACAGGCAATGTACTACACAGACCACAAAAGTATTAGTTCACACACAGACTCTCTCTCTCTCTCTCTCTCTCTCTCTCTCTCTTTCCCATGCACTCACACAATGGTAGCAGGAGAGGAAAAGGCTTGGAAGAAGGATTGAAGTCAAGCTATGTAGGGAAAGAGTCCAGGTCCTTTTCTTGGGGAAAAAAGTGGGTAGCTACCTATCCTGGGCTGTGAGCAGATTCTCGATGGCCAGTTGGGGTCTTCTCCAGCAAGGTGTGGTCCAGAGGGGGTCGCCGGCAGGGCCTCTGGGTGGATAGGTGATATGGTGTAGTGCTGGTCCAGATGGAGAGGGCATCCCAAGTAGGTCACACTCTACCACCCCTTTTATAGGGGTAAGCTACCTGTATCTCCTACGGGAGAGGCATGTCCAGGCCAGGAGAGTCCTGCTCAGATGCCTACGTGCAGGTGTTCTCATTGTCTGGTAGGACACAATGATGGGGTTTCTGGTTTCTGTAGGGTCTTTATCTTCCAAATGTTGGCTTCCTGTAGGTTCTTTATCTTTCAAATGCTGGGTTTTGTCTCTGTTCCTGGGTGAGGTCTGTGGGTCCTGGTTGAGTCAATGCAAGGCAATGGTCAGGTCGTTGAGTTGATGGTCCGATCATTACTGGTCATTCAGTAGAGACCTGCTACCATTATGTCTCAAGCACCCTCATTCATTCCCATTCATTCAGGAACCAATTTACATGAGACTGGTTAGACATGAGTCACAGTTACAACATAGGTTACACCTGGGCAGAGGACACAAGATGGAGGCTTGACATACAAAATGGAAACTTGACATTCTTTGACATTACTTTACAGACATGGCCTAAATCATATAAATTCAATATAAAACAGTAAAAATCAATACAAACATAACAGAACACTATTTACAATATAAAAGGGTCCTGTTACTATAAGGGAGTATAAGAACTTATTTTAGCTTACCTATGACTACTTATAATTACTTATAAGGGATAGAGAGGGCAGAGAGAAAGTCAGAAATGGTCAGGGAAGGGGAGGGAATGTATTTTTAAATAATTTTGAAAAAAAAAACTGGGGGTTTTGCTACAATGGAACCTTTGGTTTTCTCCAGGATCTTTCTAGGCATGGATGTCAGGCTGATTGGCCTGTAATTCACTGGATCTTCTTTCC
>NW_017728992.1:24257608-24258087 GCF_001723915.1 Gavialis gangeticus | reverse complement strand
AGAAAGTCCAGGTTTCCTGTCAAAGATTGGCCTGTAATTCACTGGATCTTCTTTCCTTCCATTCTTGAAGATTGGGACCATGTTAGCTCTTTTCCAAGTACCTCTCCCAAGCTCCATGAGTTCTCAAATATCTTCGCTATAGGGCATGCTATGATGTCCACCAGCTCCTTCAGAACTGTTGGGTTCACTCCATCTGTCAAGCTTCTCGAAGCATATCGAGCTTCTTGAGGTGTTCCCTTACTTTATCTGTATCAATTGTAGGCCCATCTCTCACCCCCTGGATGCTTTGCATCCTGTCTGACAGGGTGACCCCCTTGGGCAGGTGGAAGACTGACACAAAGTACTCGTTTAGGAGACTGGCCTTTTCCTGAGCGTCAGACATCAGCTGCCCCATTAGATTTAGCAGGGGTCCAATGTTGCCTTTGCTCTTTCTCTCACTTCCCACATATCTGAAGGACTTTTTGTTGTCCTTGATTCCC
>NW_017728992.1:24246709-24252608 GCF_001723915.1 Gavialis gangeticus | reverse complement strand
CATTAGATTTAGCAGGGGTCCAATGTTGCCTTTGCTCTTTCTCTCACTTCCCACATATCTGAAGGACTTTTTGTTGTCCTTGATTCCCAAGGCTAGCCTGAGTTCAGTTTCTGCCTTGGCTCTTCTGGCCCACTCTACAGATGCAGGCTAGTGCTGTGTAGTCCTCCTTGGTGATGATTCCCATTTTCCATCTGGTGTAGGCTTCTCTTTTTAGTTTCAGGAGGTCCAAAAGTTCCTTATTGGGCCAAGAGAGTCTCCCAGCCAACTGACTACCTTTCCTGTGGGACAAAATGGACTTTCCTTGTGCTTTGAGGATTGCATCCTTAAGGAACTACCATTCCTAGTGGACTCCCCTTTCTGAGGGGCCATTGTCTCTTAGTGCCTAACTGGCCAGTCTCCTGAGTTTGCGAAAGTCAGCCTTTCCAAGATTGAGGATTTCTGTTTTACTGAGAGATTTGCCCACTCTGCATTGGACAGAGAAAGTGATCAGTTCATGGTCACTGTCACCAAACTTCCCCTCAATCCTCAGTTCACTCAGCTGCTCATCCCCTTTGGCCATGACCGGATCCAGCAGTCCTCTCCCCTAGTCAGCCCATAGATGTCTTGTGTTAGGTAGAGCTCATCAGTGCAAGTGAGGAAGCTACATGACCAGTCAGGTTTAGCCATGTGCTCTTCCCATGAGATGTCAGGGAGGCTGAAGTCACCCATGATGGCCATGCATTGGGAGTGTGCAGCCTCAGCCAGTTCCCTATTGAATTCAAGATCCAGCTCTTCCTCTTGGTTGGGAGGTCTGTAATAGACTCCTACATTTATATCCCCTTCCCTATGTTCTCCCTGTATTTTAACCAATAGGGTCTCAAGATGCCCTCATTGGTTGCTAAACTCAGTTTGAAGGGAAGTGTACTGCTCCTTCATGTAGAGAGCTACACCCCCACACCTCTTTCCAACAAAGTCTCTCCTGTACAAGATATAGCCTTCTATACCTACGGCCCAGTCATAGGTGGAGTCCCACTAGGTTTCCATTATCCCTACAAGATCATAATCTTTGTCACTCAGGAGAAGGGCTAGTTCCTATTACCTGTTTCCCAAACTCTTGGAGTTTGTGTACAGATAGCTGAGCCTGCCATGGGAAGCCCTGGGCTTCCCTGTGCACTGAAACATGACCTACTCTATGTAAGTTCTACTCTAAGAACATTTAGTACACCATTCAGCAGATGTGAGTAACCATCTTTGAGCAGCATAGGCAGACACTTGACTGGATGGTTTAGTTGGGGGTGGTCCCACCTTAAGCATGGGGTTAGATTAGATGGCCTCATTGGCTGTGTATAGACAAGCGTGTACTTGCGATATGTGAAACCACAGACCCATCTCCACTCATGTGGATGTGGCTGTGAAGTACTTTCCAGCCCTACTTTCCTATGGTCCTATGATATTTGAATCCTTGGTGGAGTTTCTTTTAGAAAATATTTACCTACTGAAGCATACCCAAGAGTGATGCAACTGGTATTGGAAGACCTGGATGGTGTTGAATATTTGATATAGATTATTTACCGGTAATTGGGAATACAACATGTGAGGGAGTGAAGAGGCGCACGGGCTCCGAGGCTTCCCACCCCGGCGCAATCGCGCTAAGCTCCCTCACTCAAGCCCGGAACGCAGGGCCACAACTCAGCTTTTGCAGGTGCAGGGAAGGAGGCATGGCCCGGACGGCGGGGGCCAACATAAGTGAGACGCCGCTGCCCGGAGGGGGAGAGGCAGAGCCGGAAGTGAGCCAGGAGACAGCCGAGAACCAAGGAAGCACCTACAGGCGGAGGGGTAATGCCCGGAGACGCTGCCGAACCTGGTGGGGTAAAGGTAGGCCCCAACAGGGCTGGGGAACCGGGTCGACAGGCCCCAACCAAGCCCCGGACGTTTGAACACTGCAGGGCACGGCTGGACCCAGCAGGAGCCGGGAGCCATATATACGGTAGTAGAGGGGCACTTTATTGAGATGAAGCAGCTGGCCGGTCCTTTGGAGGACTAAGAGGCTTTTGGGAGCCCTGGAGAGGGCTGAAGAGCCCAGAGAGAGGGCTGTAGAGAAGAGGGCCGAGACACACAGCAGTTAGGGTAATAACAAGGGGGCCGAAAGGGGCAAAGCAGCCCCTTGCTCTAGAGAATCCCTGGCTCTGACGTTTGGGTTGACCGGACATTTTTTTGGACATTGAAAGACATACTGATGGGGCACTTATCCTGATCAGCAACCTAGCTAGTGGTACGGGTGAGGGTGTAGGGGTGGCGGAGCCCTCATCGACGCGGGACCCTGAGAGTCCAGGAGTCTCATTTTTGGACTGACGAGTTTTGGATTAATATCACTGAACCAGAATAACATCAAAGTCATGGCAGGAAGACCAGACACGTGCAGACCTGAGGTGATTGACTCTAAGCGACAGGACACCCGTTCCGACGCGGGAGGAGGTGGGTACTGCAAAGCTCGCACCCCACCCCCCCACACAACACATGGCCATAATGTTTTTTGTTTTTGACAGGGGTCAAAAAAAGCATTCAAATAAAAGCTAGTACAACATGTACTGACAAAATATTTGGGACACGATGACAAAAGAAGGCCCAACATCTGATAATTGGAAAATTACTGCAGTCATTGAAATCACCTTACCAACCTGCAAGGGATGAATTTCAGAGATTCCTGGAATTGTTTATATACATGCACAAACTTATCTGCCCATGTGTTGTCATAGTGGGAATTTTTGCCTGGATGCAAAAGAATTAAAGGGCATAAAATACTGGAAATTGCCTATGATGTCATCAGTGTTTGAAGCACTTTAACATCAAAGTTAGTTGCTGTGTCAGTGGATGTTAGTTTCACTGGATTTAAAAGCTTTAATGATGAATAAAGAGGCTCCTGTTGCTTATGTTTTTAAAGTTTTAACAAAGGAAAAACAGAGCTATGCTCACATAGAAAGAGAATTGCTAGCAATGTTGTTTGGCTACACCTGATTCCACTGGTTTATATATGAGGAGTGGAGAGAAAGGGAAGTTGTTGAAAAGGGCCACAAGTGTTGAAGCTATTTTTTTCAAGCCTTTGGAATACTCTACCAAGGTTGCAAAGATTGATGCTTATACTTCAGAAATATTAGTGGAAAGTATGTCTTGCAGAGCAGAAAAAGAGAGAGCAAATTGCTGATACCTTGTCCAAATCATTCACAGATTAGATTAAGTGGTGGAGGGGTAAATCCTACAGCATCAGCCTCCCTATTTCATAATGTAGTATTTGCTAATATCAGAACAGACATTAAACAAGTATTTTAAGTAGCTATTTCAATGATCTATTATTTAAACTTTAAGATAAACGGTTTTGCAGTGATGACAAGATGATATGAAGTACCAAAGAACATCCATGTCTCTTGGTCAGAGAGAGAAGTAAGCGTGCAAGATGGACTTCCCTCTAAAAAGGGGAAGAACTACGGTATCTGAAAGAGACTTTTGCTTTTAGAGACATATGGGCACAGAACTATGTAAAAGGAGTATTTGAAATGCTGTTTGTTGGCCAGAAGTGTAGTGAAAATGAAGGTATAGAACAATCTTGTGAGACATACCAGCCATACAGAAACAAAGAAATAGAAAAGAATGAAGCTATCACAAGTTCCTTATGAGAAGTTGGCAGAAACTATGCATATACCTGTTTGAGTTTCAAAGATATATTCTGAAGATTAGCGAACAAGATAAGCATACATCTATGAGCTGCTTGAAGATAAAACACGTGCTTCTGTCTGAGGAAGTCATTACTGACAATGAACAGTTGTTTTGTTCCAGTGACTATAAAACTTTAGCAAAGCAATAAGATTTCACTTTCAAAACAGGTCCATTGTTCCCACAAGCAAATGGAATAGCAGAGAACAGTTCAAATAGTAAAATAGTTTTTTTATCTTGGAGTAATGATCTTTATTATATACTTGTTGGATTATAGGAACACATCTAGGAGGTATATATGATCACCTGCTCAACTCCTCATGAGAAAGATCTCTAAGGATCAGATTGACTGTTTTTATAGCTATTTTATACAAGAAGGAGGCTTTTATAAACTAACTTAAATTGAGCCAGATGAAATATATTTCTTCCCAAATCCTTTAGCAGCCCTGGAAAATGCAGTAACTGTTTTGCTTTTTGTCAGAAAGGGACACAAAAATCTGCAAAGGGTATTAACCACTACCTGGCTGTACAGCCCATCAATGTGGAAATAGAAAGGCATGTTATAGAAGCAATGGAAGGGATCTGATGGGTAATGAAATAACCCATCATGAGAGGAATAAAGAGGATGAACAAAGTGAGCCTGTGTCACCAACCTAGTCAGAAATTAAAACAAAATCAAAGCAGTCTATTAAACAGCTAGAATCTCAACTGGCCATATGAGAAGCAAAACTAGAAATAGACAGATGACTCCTGTTATGACCTTTACAGGTAAGGTAGTAAGAAAACTAGCTAGAGACAGAGAAAGGAAGAGAGAAACAGTAATTTTTTTAGTCTTCTGAAAATGCAAATTTGGTAATGAAAATTGTGTGTGGCAGGCCGGTTAGGGACACACAGGTTTAGGGAGCTGTGTAGCCCTGGCCTGCCACATATATACGTGTGTAGTAGAAGCTCCCAGTTTAGTAAAGGATCATTGTCAAGTAAGTGTCTAGCATTTTATCCACTGCTGGTGTTTAAAGATACAGGTACTCTTCACTTAACGTTGTCCCTGTTAACGTTGTTTCATGATTATGTTACTGATCTATTAGAGAGCATACTCTTTTAAAGTTGAGCAATGTTTAGTGTCACAGGGCACTAAGGTGCCTGCTTCTTAAAGAGCAGAAACTGCCTAGAGAGAGGGCCCTAGGAGCCAGGCAGAAACCCCACAGGTACAGGTTACTGTGGCAGTGGGCTAACAAGGGAATTAGCCTGTACCTGTACCCAGTCAGCTGACCAGAAGAAGGCAGGGCTCTGAGCCCATATAAGCCCCAGGACTGGGAATGAAGGAAGTTAGGGCCCTGGCAATTACCAGGGGGAGTGGAGTCTGTGTAGAAAAGCTATATGGAGATACCTGGGTGCTGGTGCTGTTGCCAGTGAAACTAAAGTATCCAGGGTTATGGTTGCTGTTAAGTTATAGCCCAGGGGCTCATATTTTTGTTATTGCTTTTAATCAGGTGGACCAGACTGAGCCTATTGGGAGAGAGGAGGCCTCATTAGGGCACACTACCATGCAGAGCCCCAGCACCAGAGGGTGTGGTGACAGGGTGAGGAGACCCCAGCACCAGAGGGTGTGTTGACAGGGGTGAATAAACCCTAGCACTGGAAGGACCCTAACCCGTGACATTTGGTTATAATGTTGTTTGGCCAGTGCCTGCTAGTAGGTAACTATGGTGAAGTAATTGGATTTGCTTAAGGTTGTTTTGCTTAAAGTCTTATTTTTCAAGAATGTAACTATGATGTTAAGAGGAGTAGCTGTATTACTGTTGGAGAGGCAGCTGAGAAACCAGGGGTTAGGATTGTTACTAGAGGGACACAGAGTAGCAGAGCTGAGGTAGGCTTGTCCCTTCCAGTCCTAATGTCTATAAAATCTATGGATGCTTATCTTTCTGGGGTCCTTTGACCCTAGCTGACTTCCTGCCCCTGGGGCAGGGGCTGGACTTGATGATCTTCAAGGTCCCTTCCAGCCCTAATGTCTATGAAATTAGGAGTGGCTGAAAACAGAGATTAGGGGTGAAGGAGAGGCTTGGATGGAATGTTGGGAGGAATGATACCAGGACTTTCTTGGCACAGACAGATTTTGATGACAAGCCTGAGAAGTGGTTATTAGAACTGGCAAGGTAGGGAGGATGTTACCTGTCAGCTCCATGTTCTTGGGGAACCCTGACACAGGACACAG
>NW_017728992.1:24234727-24246144 GCF_001723915.1 Gavialis gangeticus | reverse complement strand
TTGTGTCTGACTGTAGTTTATTGTTGCTCTGATGAACTGATTCTTGGCATATGAGGGTGTCAGCCTGTCCATGCTGATCAACCCGGCCAGGTCAGCGTGTCACAGTAATCTGTGTGTGTTTGTGCGTATGACTGATTTGGGGACCGGAGGAACCCAGCCCCACTGAACTGAGTCCTGCAAGAAAGCTCCATTGGGGGTGAGGGCTTGGAGAAGGGAGAGATACAGCTCCATATAGAAACACAAGTAACACAAGCAGCACATTGATAGAATTACCAAGACCCTAATAAATGAGCACACCCCAAAGTAGCGGGCAAATCTGGTAACAAGGATGAGTAACCAAGGTGGGGAAGAGTTGGGACTAGAAAACAAAAAAGAGGGGATGGATGAGAAAGATGTATTGGAGGGAAATAAGGACACAGTCTTCTGGACCCTGGACCAGAACAAAGATTTCTGAGCCTTGGCTTCACAAAACCCTGACAGACACTGGCTAAACATCCCATCTTCCCTTATGGAATGCTACATGAAGAGGTTAAGAAATCTACTGTGGTCACTTGTGACTACTAGCTCAGGTAATGGAGGCTTCTATAGTAGATAAAGTTTCCAATTCTGTTAATTGACCTATGTGGGTTATTATTATGCCACATGGTAGAGTTTTGTGTTTTCAGTTTGCTGTTATAGGAAAGGCTTGGGAAATAGTGAAAATGAGCAATTTCAAGAGAACATTATTAAAGCTGTGATGTCAAGCACTTTAGAGATGAGGGAAATACAACTTACAGTTGCTTGTGCAATCATAACTTGGCCTTTGTGCCTATGCAATACAATGGTCTTTAATTCCATCTTACTGTCTTTTCCACAAGAACTTACCCTTTTGATGGATTTATCTGAAGGTAAAGCAGTCAGTATGGAATATCCAACTTTCTTCCACGACTAAAATATGTTTGTGTTTCATGCAGGGGCCAAACAAAGAATGTTGTTACTCAAATGAAAAGAGGGGATCCTCTCCAAAATACAAATGCCCAATTAAAATAGGTGAAGCCTTATTTTCTTGTTCCAAAATGCATTCTTTTCAGTGTTCCACTCACCTGCTGACAAATATTCTCAATACTTAAGGTATGCCTAAGATTTTGCTTTACTTTCATAACCCACTCATGTCACAACAGTAAACTAATTCTATAACACATCCTGAGTTGCTGTAAATTGGTATAGCCCTATGAAGGATCCAGCCTATTTAGCTCCATAAAAGTTGTACAAACATGGAAGTGGTTGCTGGCAATTATAGAGACATAGATGTTTGCTTGGCCTTCTTTGTGTCCCCATAAAAAATTATGGTGGCACAAACTCAACAAAGTTGACATCTTTCTCCGTCCTAAGGCACTGGATGTATACCCCTGGTTATATGCTTTGACTGAGGTAGCCTGAAGAGCAGTAGATATATTTATTTTATTGGGATGGTGATAGTATTTCATGTTACTCAATGTTTTTTGTTGTTGCCCTTGAAGAGGTTTGAGAAGTGCAGGAAACAAACATGTACATTAATACCAATCATAAATGGACATGGTAAGAGAGGTCAGCGAGGCCTCTAAGGAACTTAATGCATCCCAATTTTTTTTTTTTCTGTTTTAAAGATGGGGTCAAGGTAAAAAAAAACAAAACAAACTACCCAAACCTAAGCTGCTCTTCAGGCTGCCACAGTCAAAGCATACCTGCTTCTATAACCAGGGGTGTACAACTAGTGCCTTAGGGTGGAAAATGATGTCACCTTTTGTTGAGTTTGTGCCACCATAAAACTTGTTATGGTGGCACACACAAAGCCAAGCAAACAGATATCCATGTCCCTTGTCACACACAACATAGCCAGGACCCAGACCCTACTGGCTATTATTGGTCTACTGGTTTGGGTTCTACCAACAGTGGATTGGAAACCAATATGAATTAGGAAGCACAGGTGTCAGATTCCTGTAAGAAATATTGCCAAGCAAGCCAGGAGCTACTATTTGTACTAGCTTAGTCTATTGCATGGTTATTTGAAACTGGATGTGAAAAAGAAAGGTAATAATATTATGGTGTGGTGCATAACAAGATTTAGGGGTATGCATATTCTTTGCCAGCCAAAGAAAAACATGCATTCCAAGTATATAACTGCAATTCAAGTATCCAAAAGACTCTAGGGCTAGGGACAAACAGTCAAAAAGCATGAATTGATTAAATCTTTGCAGGTTAGTCTAACCTAGTTAGGCTAAATCAGTTTTGTAGCCAGACAGACATCCCAGAAATGCAGTGGATCAGGCTAGAAGCCAGGGGGTGCTAGAACAGCCCTCTCTTCCTTTCCACAGAGCTGAGCTGAGGGAGGCATGGCCAGGCCCCTGCAGGACACGCATTAGGGAGGGTCCTTCCACCTTGATAACAGAGCATTTATCTTCTCTGTTATCAGCATTTAACACCCCACCAAAAAACAAAGCCTCACTCATTATAAGTTCCTCTTAAACAGCTTTTTCCAAAAGAAGGAATGCAGGCCTAACCATCTGAGATGTTGATTACCTCCAAAAAGCCCTAAGTGGACACTGTCCTATCTGCCTTACACAGCATTAGCTAGCATACCACAAGCTGGTTACAGTGCTGTGGGAGATATGAGGAAGGGATCTCTGCTTAAGCAGTGAGTAGTAAGGGGGGCAGAGGGGTCACGGAGAAGCCAGCAGACCCTGTTGTGCTTGTAAGTCTCTGCCAGAGCTCCAGGCAGGGGACTGAGGGGAGGGGCCAGCCCTGCTCAGGAATAGAGAGCCCTGACCAGCCCAGAGAGCATGCTGGGGTGTTGGGGGTGTCCAGTTTAACTTAAAACAACAAAGGGTCTAGGACAGACATTGTATAAACTGGTTTGACCCAAATCAGTTAAGTCTGATACTATGTTCAAGTACTACATTTAAGTCTGATACTACATTTATCTCAGACTGGTTTCAGCCATTTTCAAACTGGTTTGTGTGCACTGAACATCTGTTCTGTTACAGGTTTTGACCAGTTTCTCATCACTTAAACTGGTTTATGTGTAATGTCTGTCCCTAACCTAGAAAATGAACTTTTTTTTGTCTTTGTGCCTAGACCAAAGGAAAGCTGGCCCACAATTTTTGGGGCCCCCTAGAAGAAATAGTTCTGGGGCCCCCTGACACAAAGACGCCGGTGGTGGCGGGAGGGTTGGCGAGCAGCTGAACATGAAGCCAGCAGCAGCAGGGAGAGGGGTGGCGAGCGGCTGGACATGAAGCCAGTGGCGGCAGCAGCAGCAGTGGGTGAAGGGAGGGTGGCAAGCAGCCAGACTCAAGGGGCGCCTTGCCTGTGGGGTCCCCTGCAGCTGCAGGTTTCACAGGGTAGGACAGGCTGGCCCTGGACCAAAGGCAGGAATCTCTGTTTGGATCATCTGTCCATTTTGTCTCAAGTTAGACTGTTTGCAGGCCACAGCCAGTTTCTGAAATTGTCATGGACTGGAGCACAGCTATGGTTTAGAAGCAAACTGACTGGAAGATGCCAGAGCTAAAATCTCAGACTGCCTTCTACTTGGTGCATTATTGTGCTCTAATTGCTTGTTGTTTTCTCTGTTTCTCTTCTGATCGTTGTCTATACCGCATCAGTCTTTGTCTTGTTGCTCAGTTTGCTAAGTATTACTATCTGCTGCTTATATGGTACTGCATACAAAGCCAATGTTAAGCCCTTGCCCCATTTGCCCCCTGCCTGTTTCTCCTGTTGCTGTATCTGTATGCTGCATGTATGCAGATATTCCATTCCATTAAGGGGCTTGTACTTATGCCTTTCTGGTTCTTCCTGGTAATTATCAGGGCCAGCTTGCTTGCAGATTAAGAACACTGTGTACACTCAAGAGTCTTTATAGTTATTGGCATAAATGACCCTTCTGCCTCAGCCACAGGATTTGTTCAGCTTGATCCTATCTTTTAATTGTCTCTGTGTACACGATTTAATTCAATTTCTATTCAAACCTACCTTCTCCATCTGCAGACTTCTTAGCCGTTGCTTGATAAAAACATGTATAGTTTTTATCCATGAACTATTAACATCAGGAATGCAAGAGCTTGAAACAGAGATGAAAGAAAACTTTCTTTACCTCTTTTCAGTGAGGAAAGATCCTATGTCGTTCTCTACAGCATTTTGTTGTATACCGTAAGTCTGAATCTGTCACTCCTGAAACTGTGGCACAAACAGATCTTGCTGTATTGAAAACTATGCTATGATTTCCAAGGTTTCCAACCTCTCTTTCTTAAGTACTTAAACTCTCAAAAGAAGCCAACAGGATTTGGGTTGTAAAAGTCTGATCATTTTTTTTTCTTACTGTAACTTTGTAGGGTGGTCTTGCAGTATAAATGTAGCCTGTCACAACTCCTGACCCGCTGCTCTTGAGCATGATTCTCCACCTCTATGTACCTTGAGTAGTTAAATGGGGCAGGGGTGTAAAAGTCATAGTAAATCAGACAAGATTATTTGGGTAAATCTGATATCTTTTATTAGACCAAATCAAATAGTTGAAAAAAATCTTCTTAGCTAGCTTTTGTGTATAAATACCCTTTGTCAGGCTGAGAAAACATTTGCAGTTGGTGTATGCTCTTCCTGGATGGAATGAATAGTAAAGATGGTTAATAAATAGCCATAGTAAATCAGATTATTCCATTTTTACAAGGATGTAAGCACTTGCCCAATATGCAGGACAGTGGGAGAATTAAGTGTGTGATAATCACTCTAAAATAGTGGCTGCTCACATCTGAGTAGTAGTTTGCATCAGAACTATTCAAAACTGCACAGCAACCTTCAGTACTTTGCAAGTGATATCTTCAAAATATCCCAGCCAAACACTTGGTCTGATACAAGATAGTGCCTTAAGAAAGCCTGGTGTCCTTTGCCTTCTGTTTTTTAAAAATAGGCAAAATGTGTTCAGATGAGGGAGGGTCTCGCATGTTTTAAAGAGTTTTGCAGAGGACATTTGAAGAGGTTCTAGCAGGTCTCTTAGTCGCTTTCACTGCATGACCACTTCTGAGGTGCTGGTCTTAGGCTTCAAAATAAAACACCAGAACTCTTAGCTGGGCATTGTGGGGCAGGGGGCATGCACAGGGGGTTAACCATTCTGCTCTCAGGGGTCAGCATTTGTTTGTACTGTGTGTTGACAGGTGAAGGGGCATTATGTTTTGGTTGCGGAGACTAAAGCACTGGAACAATTACCCAGAGAGGTGGTGGACTCTCTATATTTGGTGGTTTTTAAGATCTGGCTGGACAAAGCCTTGGCTGCTTTGAGAAGGGGGTTCATAGAATCATAACGCGTTTTTCTACATGCAAGCACCGCAACGCCTGGAAAAGCGTCTGGTGCTGTGATGCATGCAGTTGTATAAGTGGTGAAATGCGCGTCAGCGTGGAGAAAATGGCGCCGGTCCACATTTGAACTAAAATGCATAGAAGGTGTTTTAGTTCAAAAGTGCACCACTGCCATTTTCTCCACATTTCACTGCTTATAATACTGTACGCAATGCAGAATGGTGCATGTCAGTTCGCGTGCGGACCAGACTGGATGAAATCAAGACTGCTCAGATGCGTCGGATCTCCAGGGCATCAGTATGAAAAAGTATGCGTTTAAACGCCCACAGAAAATGAAGGTTGGAAGGGACCTCAGGAGATCTAGTCCAGTGTTTCTCAACCCGCGGGTCGTGACCCAGAAGTGCATGGCAAGAATATATGAAAGGGTCCCAAGCAAACTTTATAAATGGATCAGCAAACTTTAAAGATAGATTCTCTTTTAAAGGAGAAAAACGTGGGAAGCCTTGCCTTTCCCCTTGCACACCGTTAAGAGTTTCAGCCTACGAGGGGCTGCTTCTCTATCCCCCCGCCCCGACACTGGGGGGCAGCAGGTCAGGAGCGAGGGGAACTGGGTAGGTTTTCACATGGGTCCTGGTACAAAAAAGGTGGAGAACCACTGTCTAGTGCAACCTCCTTCTGAGGTCCGTCCAAGCCTCGTTTTTCTGCCTTTCGAACCGAGGGACTAAGCAGCCGCCCTCGGGCAGCTGCCAGGGAACTGAAGCAAATGTCAACCAAAGAAGGAAAAGGAAGTTCAGGCTCCTCAGCGTCAGGGGCAACAAGACAGCCAGCCCGGGGGGTGAGGGTGGGACACGTCTCATGCTGCCCGGGGCCAGTGCTGGCTGTGGGCTGCCCCCGCCCACCCAGCCCGAGAGTCGCTCGCTCCAGGTGAGCTCGGGTTTGCTCCGGGAGGCCGGGATTCCAAAGAGGCACCGCGTGGCGATTGGTCGAGCGGCTGTGGGAGGGTGGGATGCCCTAGCGGCGCCGGGCGGCGATTGGCCGAGTCGCGCCGCGGGCGGGGCCAGCGGCGCGGTGTGTGCCTCAGTGTGTGTGCGCGCGACACCTCGGTTTGTGCAAGCGCGGGTCTGACCCGCAGCGCCCCGCGCGCGCCTCAGGCAGTGGCGCGGAGCTGCTCTGGCACCAGCCCCCCGCAGCTATGTGCCCCCGCAGCGTCCCCGCCGGGCAGCTGGGCTGAAGCGACTCGTGGGGGGAGACGAAGGACTCGGCTTGGGTGGGGGGAGCCTTGAAGCCCCGGTCCCGCTGCACATGGTAGGGCCCCGCGGACGTGCTGTAGCGGCCACAATGGAGACCTTCTGCGCCGAGGTAAGTGCAAGGCTCCGCGCGGGGGGGCTGCTGGGGTCCGGCCTCTTCTGCTCCTGGGGGCCAGAACCTAGTCAGCTTCTAGTGCTCTAAGTTTTGCCCAGTTGCGTGTGTGTGTTTGGGGTTGGGGCGGGAGGAAGTGGTATTCCAGGTCTAAGGGAGGGTTTTTATTTCGGATCCGGCTGCTTCAAGGGAAGAGAGAATCCCTGTGGCGACAAGGGGGAGCCTGGAAAAGCGGGGCATCTGAGTTAGGGGTGGTGTCACGGACTCTTTTTCCAGGTGAGCTTCCCTTGGCTGGGCAGCAGCTTTCCCTGTACTGCCGTCGTGTTGGGTCACTGGAGCCTCTGGCCCCCACGTATGAGCCCAGTGCCATGGCAAAAGCACTAGCTTTGCCCTGGTGCAGGAAGACCATTAAAAAAATCAAATCCTGGAAGTGAGGACATGGCCACATGCCTGGTTTCTTATGGAGAGAGCTGGTATTTCCTTTGACAAACTTGTTGGCTTCCTGTGAGGGGTATGCTATGGGTGGCAGAGGTGCTGGCGCTTCCCTGCCACAGCAGAAGGAAGGGGGGGCATGGAGGAAGAGAAGGATTTATTTTTTTCTTCTCCATATATACTTTGGGCATCTAGTATGGGGTACCTGGCATGGTCCAGACACTGCTGTGGTGTGGCTAGGCATAATTATGAGACTGCTTTAGGGTCCTGATTTAGTCAGTTTGTGGTTTGGATTCATTACATTCTGTTTAAAGGTTATTCAGGAACTTGTAAAATGTAAGCAATATTTTTTTGGGGTGTTACCTTGGTAGTACTAAGAGCCTTTCTTAATGGCTTGATTTCTTTCACCAGGCTGAGCAGACACCCCTCTCAGCAACCACAAGCCCCATGTCTTTTGCAGTGCATCCCGTGAAAAACCTAGGCATAAAGTCTTAATCCTGACAAGATTTGCATGCATGCTTAGTGAGAGAGTGAAGTGAAGTAGGTTACACGTACCAGCCTTATCAGGATTGGGGCTGCGAGCATGTATATTGATTTATTACATTGCATATCAATATGTAGAAGTGAAGCTGACTGTATTGGTCTTTTGATACTTGCAGGGTATCTTGATTACTCATAACTTAGCTGACTGGTGCTCAGCAGGTGTCAGTATTTTTGAACTGTACCTCTGCAGGTCGTTTTGTGTTCAGAAGATTGTGGCACATAACAGTTCTCCCAGATAGATCCATTCCCCACCCCCTTTTGTGTTTTTTGTTTTTTTTGCTGAAGGTTACAGTTTTAGAGTTCTTTACACACAAATGTATTGCAAAGAGAAGGAGAAAATTGTAGGGAAGCCACCAAAAACAATTAAAGCTGGATCATCTTGACTATCAGCAATATGCTGAAGAGGTGCTTGTAAAGGAGTTTGTGATAACTGGTGATGAGGCTTTCAAAGTAGCATGCTTGTTGAGGATGTGATTGTTTCATATAATTGCATGGTACTAATAATGGATGAGATGAAGTGATTGGAGCAGGAGTAGGTATCTGGGTTTTGATCATAAGTGTGCCACCAATTTACTGTGATCTCTGGCATGTTGTCTTACTTCTCAGTGCCTTATTTCCTCTATAAAGTGGGGAATATACTTCCCTACTTTCACAAATAAATCATTCCTGCAAAGTATTTTAGGGATACTATAGAAACAAAAGTAGCAGGGATGCAGATTTTAAGGAAGTCAAGATGTAAAATAGTTTTGAGTGTATTCTCCTGAAGGGAAAGATAAAAACTTGTAGCATTTTAATGTCTCACAAGGGAGGTCCTTTTAATGAGCTGTGACTCATAAAATAATAATCTTTATAACCTCACTACTGCAGAGAGAAAAACTGAATCATAGAGAGGTTACTTGCCAAAGGTGAACACAGGGAATAGAACCCGGAAACTTTTGCCTTTTTACTTTAGGCAAGTTACATTGCTTTAAATGTACACTCAAGCAGTACAACACCCTTCTTCCCTGGTGTTATAAAGGGGTGCTTTGCTTTATGTCTGAAGTGTGTAAGTTCAGTAGCACTTGGTATAACTGTGCCCAACCTATTAAGGGTTTTACTGGAATAGCTTGTATAGTTATTCAAGTGGAAAAAGAGAAGATCACACTCGTAATCAAAATAGTAAAATCTTAGTGTAGAGCAAGTTTCTTTTGCCAGTACTTTGTTTTGACTAGAAAACTTCTCTTATGTATAGCCTATTTCCAGTTTCTGGTGATGTTGCCCCACCTGCAAGTAAAACAGCTGATCTGTCTATAATAATAGTAATTAGTGGAATTACTTATTTGAGTTTATTTGCCACTGCTTATTAGGCTTTCCTTTGTCAGGCAATAAAAAATTTGGTCAAGTACAGTATGAGTTAAAAATTGCAGGATTAATTTGCATGACATGAGTGAAGTAATGTGGCTGGATTTTTTCTAAAGAGAGTACCGCTCTTTTCACAGCCCTGTTCTTCAGTAAAAGCCCTCATGTGACATTTATGTAGCCTTGCAAAACTATCAGAAAAAGCCATCATACAGTACGGTTGTTTGCCCTTGCTCTGATGATGAAGGAAAGAACTAATAGTGTTTACTTGTCCATTAGTCAGAACTGCTTGCCCGAGGCAAGTGAAGGAGTAAAATTTTGTTGGGCTGTATTAGCATTTCAACGTATTTATGTTAATTTGTGGTTGCTGAGTGTGACTTTGATCTCCTTGAAGAGCTGCGGCTCTGTTTGAACATGTTGATGTGACTTTTAAAAGAGTGAAAAAAGTAAACGTATCACCTTGGCTTTCATCAGTATCCAGTGTCCCACCCATAAGTGTAAACATTTTTCTTTCCTCAGAATGGTATATGCATAAATTAGCTGGTTCTTGTTACTTGCTTGTAGCAAACTTTCTATAACTGAACCTGATTAATTTCATTATTTATTATCTAAGAAAATCTTTGTTCTACTGATGATGATAAAGGTTCTTTCATGTTGCATTGTTCTGTGTGAGAGAGTGGGGCTGTATAAAATAAATGTGTATCCAGGTCACAGGCAGGGCAGTGTGGCACCCTATGGACTAACTCATGTTGGTCACCCTGCCCTGTCTCCTGGGAGCCTAACATCAGGATAACACAGCTAACTATCTTTCTCAGGTCACAGGCATGGTTTTGCTCATATTTAACAGCAGCGTAACTTGGGAGCATTACCGTTGAAATCAGTTGAGTTATTTCAGCATAAAAAATGGTTTGAAAACAATTACCTTAAGGAAGTATTACAGGTACTTTGCGGTGCTTGCCTATTACCAGAGGCTCCTGTTTCTGCTTTGGGGATCTTGCAGGTAGGCACATACAAGGCTTGCTGTAGAACAGTTGTAAAGGAGCAAACAGGGATTACAGGAATGACCTACGTACTTTTGCTTGCACATTTTTTTTTTTCAGAGATCTCTAATAGTGCTAATTGTAACTAGCTGTGAATATGTTTTGTTACTAGAACAAACACATCAGGCAGTTGCCTAATTGAATTAATGTGAGTGTGGGTGTGCATTACAGAGAAAGCATTCTTGTTGGCACTTGTCTGTTTTAAACAAGATCTGGGATTTAACTGCCGGGAAGTTCATGCCAGTCAACTGACAGCTGTGACTACTAACAATATTTTAGAAGAGGAAAAGCTGAGTGCATTAAACTCACAATTGAGTTTTTGTTTCATCACCACTACCTACTGTTGTTGCTTCTTTGCAGGCAGCACTAGCAGGGGGTGTCTCAGTGCTTCTAAAAAAAAACTTTTTCTTTTTTTTTTTCTTTCTTTCTTTTAAGGGTTTGTAACCCATTAAAAAAAGCTTTGGGCAGAAAATAAGTATAGAAATTAGTATTTAAGTCCAAGACTCTGCCCTTCCATTCCACCTACAGTATAAAAACCTTTGTCTTCTGAGTGGTGTTCAGGAGATTCCATAATTTCCATAATCCAACATTTAAAAGAAAAAGCAGCCTGGTGATTTTAATCTGGGCAGACCTTTGGTTATTGGAAAGGAATGTATGTGTTAACTTGGTGGCTTTCATGGAAAGCATGCTAACACTATAGTTATGTTTTAGTCTTTTAAAATTGCTAATATTCTAATGCTGTATACTAAGAATTAAAATATGTATTTGCCTAACAAAGCCATTTCAACATGCTAACGTCCAGCTGATACATTTGCCACGTACACGGGTAACTGGTAAAACTGACTGGATGCGAGAGAGAGGTCCTTGTCTCTTAGCTAGGGCCAATATCTTTCAACTAAGTGAGCATATTGCTTTAGCAGTAGGGATGACAGGCCACTAGGGTATGATGAAAGGGAAAGGAACACAAGTAAATCAGTGATGAATGCATGCAGAAGTGAAGGAACAGTCCTAATATTCCCACCATCTCTTATCTCTGAAAAATGGAGATGATGACATCCCAGTTTCAGTTTCTGTGGTTTGGAGAGAAATGTCTTGGGGTAGGAAGGGGTGAAACCAGGGGCAAGATCCATTCATTCTGATTTTTGGAGGACTTTGGCATGTGATGGTTTTCCTAAGATGCTTTCTAGTCCTTGAAGATTGTAGTTTCAGAGTTCTCTGATTCAGGTGATGCACACAAATGCATTGCTCGTAGGCTTTTGACCTAAAGGAGAGGAGGAAATCTGAATGGAACTATGGCAAGCTACTATTTGTCCTTCACTGGATTAACTGCCTTGTTTGTCCTTGACCCATTCAGCCCACCTTTGCTTTTCAGCAGTGAGCCCCCTCCTGCCCCCCCCCCCCCCC
>NW_017728992.1:24210634-24234503 GCF_001723915.1 Gavialis gangeticus | reverse complement strand
TGGTCTAATAAAAGATATCACCTCTATCACAAGTTTGGTTTCCTTTTGCATTCTGTAAGTCCATTGATAGCACCTGATGGTGTTGCCAAATTAAAACTTATTGCCTCTCTGAAGTAATTTCTGTAGGGTGTCACCCTGCCTTTTGCCTTGTGTCTTTTGTGGGATTATCACCTGTACGATGCTGACTTCACCTCAATGTTATTTTGCACTGATGCCTGCAGTCTTTCATGTAAACTAAGATGCCTGATTTTGGGACAGATGGTGTATGAGAAACAAGGTTGCTCAGTGAATGGCCTTCCCGTTTACATGCTAGCTTCATGAGGCTCTTTAGCTCAATAGGAATGCTCTGTACCTTAGCTGTTTTTTTTCATGATCTTCCATGCCATGTCTCCACGCTTACAAATCAGCAACAAATGCTGTAGCATATCTGCTTGCTAAAGACTGACGCATAGGAGGCTGAAGTTTAAAGTTTGTATGCATCAGAATGCTTCCTTGATTATACACTGTGGTTCCAAGCATAGTGTTCACTTTGAAGGAAAAACAGAAATGTTTAGCACAGTGGGCTTAAGCCTGTAACCTGAACACGTGCCAAGCTCCCATCTCAATTTCAGTAGAACTTGAAATGGCTGCAGGATAGGATCCAATGGATCTTATACCTGATTCTTACAGATTGAGGGTAGGGAAAGGAGGCACTTCTGTTCTATACCTTGTTCTATGCCTTGATGGCATATACGGGCCCAAAGGTAAAGCCCATCTGAAGGAGAATGTTCCTTGGGGAGGAGCCTTGTAAATCTCTTGTGCATTGTCCACCTAAGCCATTTTGCTCTGTCTACCATACAGATGGGCTGGGGAGTTCCTCCTGTATGCATGGCACAGAATCTCTTTCTACATGGATTCTTTATAATATCCTCATTGATATCTTGACATTGGTGAATGTTTTTCTGAATGTTTTTACTCTCAATTATACATATTTATTAGTTAACTTTGAGGACTGATGTTTTTGCCAAAGAAGTGTCTACCATTGTTTAAAAAAATATAACATTGAGACATTTTACTAAGAAGAATGGAAGAAAGAAGAAAAGTAGAAGTTTTAAAATAGTAACGTTTGATGTCTGTTTGGCACGGATGCAAATACCATAGGAGAGAGAAGTGGGAATCTGTCCCTTTCTGCTTTTGTCTCCTTGGTTTTCTGAGCCGTCTCAGCTTTTCTCTTGTCTTTGTTGGTAGTTAAGTTTTAATTGACAAAAATATTTGTTGTAGGTGACCTGTTAGACTAGTAGTTCTTGGCTCCATGCTGGGGACAGAAAATGTTTTGGGACACTGGCCTTTCCTCCTATTCATATATAAAGAAAAGGAGGGTTTCCATGATTTCCCCCAGATTAGTTTCCATAGGTCAGAAGGTCTAGGTGTTAGCACCAGAGCCTGATTTTTAAGTAAAAGGGCCATTCAGAAAGTTTCTGGGCTGACAAATACTATTTGCATTCAACTGTTAGGTTTTTTTTCAGTATAACCCTCCTTGATATTGGTATGCTTGGGCTGGTGTGGCTTGGTTTAGCTTGGCTATGCCTGTACTGTAGCCATCTTCATTCTCTGCACGTAAAAATTCCTCAACTGCTATAAGCACCTTGTTATCAGTGAAACACTTCCCACAAAGTGTTTGGGGGATGGTTGTTTTTAAACTTGGGGAGCAGGGAAAAGTATGATGGAGCCGAAGCTTGGTGTTGGGTTGGATGGGGAAGCATTTGAAAGCCACATTTGATTGAAGCTTTGGATATGTGAGGGGATGCATTATTCTGGAGAAACAGCTTTTCATGGTGTTTTTTTGGTGGCCACTTGCAATAGCAGCAGCTTATTAGCATAGTAATACTGATTTGAGAATGAGGTTACCCCTTCAGTGTCACAAAAGTGGTCACAACTGCAGCCATCTCTGATTTCTTGCCGGGGGGGGGAAGGGGAGGAGTGGAAACCATATTCTCTGCTAATATCAAGATTAAAATGATGAACTGAAGTCTTATCCCAAATCACAAACCTGCTTATGATTTCCCTTCCCCTTCCCATCAGATTTTCTTGATGCTGCCTCCAAAGTTTTGGAACTGTCAAGTCGTGCTGTCTTCTGACATCAATCTGGGTAGCTGTCTTGTCTTGTTAACACTTTTTTGTGACCAGGTTTTTATTGAAGGTGGCATTACTGCTGCCTTGGCTGTGTGTCTAACTGTTGATCTTCTGTCATTCATCCTATTTTGTGAACTATAACAGCTAGTTTAGATGTGGTGGCTTCTCTGGGGGGGTATCTTTGGCTTATCTTTAGTACTGATTCCCTTTTATGTGAAATCAGCTGCCCAGCTCTACTGTGGCAGATTAGGGAATATACTTCCTCATATTGCCACCGTCAGCACTGTGCATGTCTACATGTGCACTTCAATGTACAGTAGCCTATTTTAATGCACATTAAAACATCATAAAAATGCTCTCTGTAGCCAGTGCCAATTAAAATAAGCTATTGTGTCTTTTCCTAGTACCTCACAATAGAGGTACTAGATTTAATGCATATTACTTAAAGTTCATTAATGAACATGTAGATGTGCACCTTTGTATAAGCTGTTTGTCAGTTTCCCGGTTAGGATAGATTTTCAACTAGCAACAGTGGGAAGTAAAAACTTAAAAAAAAAATAGAGGAGAAAATGTGTGCATGTTTCCATATAATAAAATAAGACCTACAATTAAAAGACTTTCCATCATTTTGTCTTAAGCAGTGTTAAAGTAGAAAGGGTCTCCTTCCTGGTAAGATCATGCATTGTCCTGTGGAAGGCTAGATAGGGCTTCCTGTTGTCTTGAAACACCAGGGCAGTAAAATAAAATGAGATGGCACCAGTGTTCAGAAGCTGTGTGTGCTGTGTAATGTTTGCAGTACTTGTACCGTAGAAACACAGAAGCATATACTGAAATCCAGAGCTCTACCAGTTTTCATCAACTGGTCTTAGCAAGAATCCACATTTAATGTCCAACTTGGATCTTTTATGGGAATTGAAAATGCAGTGTTGCATGGATTGGGTCCCAACTCCTTTTTTCATAACTTCTTTCATAAATGCATCATAAAAGTGACAGTTGCATGCTTCTCCATATGAATACAGGAGATGCTGCTAAGGCTAGGGATTAGGGTGCACATCAGAAAACATAGTTGGTCCAGTAGTTATTGCACGTGTTTGCAGTAGAACCAAGAATGCTTGGTACACCTTCTGTAGAGATGCATTTAAAACGAAACCTTTGTGAGAGGCCTTTATAAGGGAATCTAAGAAATCCTTTTTTAAAAATTTCTTACAAAACTATATGGATAGCTTTTTAGTCTGTTAAACTTGTCGTATAACTAACTTATCCACAGAGGCATTTTGCCTGTTGCCTTGTGTATCATAGAGCTGATAATTTTTGTTAGATAAATCATCCTGAGTCTGTATTCAGTAAATCATTCTTAGTCTGAATGGAGACTTGGTTTGGAATGGAGTTTTGATTAGTTTTGCTGCATAAAAAGGCCTTTTTGAGGAAAATACCACCCTAAAAGGCTAACTGTACACCTAGCTCTTATGTGATTTAATCTGTTGTGAAGTATGCTGCATTTGTATTGTGAAATGATTTCAGACTGATCACAAGTTCAGGCTGAGTGAGATGGTCATGTCTGAGAGAGAATTCCTTATTGCTTTTTTTTTCCCACCAGTGAGACATGAAGTAGGATGGCTAGGCTTAAGGGTTTGTTAACCTCATTGGGCTAACATCCATTTGCTTGTTTATAATGGGGGTTTATAACAGCCCATGGGCAGTATCTGGACTGTGGAGCTTTGTAATTTGGCCTTTGGTGTTGTGCTAGTGTCCTGGGTTGTGCTGCCCACAACACTTGATTGGGTGGGTGCTGCCTGTGTTGGATCGGGCATGTGGCCTGATCTGGCTGTAGGACCCGTCCCACACCACTCATCTGGCCCGTGAGACCATGAGTTCGACACCTGTAGTTTACAACTTTTGGCTGACTGAAACCATGCTTAAGATTTCCACAGATTACTGATGAAGTTGAAGATTAATATGTAATGCATGTGAGCACTCAAGTATAGTTCTGTTTCAGGCAGCCCCTCTTTTTGTGTGTTATTACTGTACTGGATTAAACTGTTATTGTACTATTATTAAACTATCCATGTTGGGGGGTGAGTATCCAGTAACTTTATATAGTTAAGAAACAAAATGGACTGAAGAGGGAATGACAGCAATTCAATCAGTGTTTCTTCCTCTTCATAAGAAATATTGGGAATATAAGTGCCATACTGTATCTGACCAATGGTCCATCTAGAATGATATTCTGTCTCTGGCAGTGGCAGATAATGGATGCTGTAGAGGAAGAGTGCATGTCTAGTATAATCTATTCTCTTGCATTTTCTCTGACATCACTCAGTCATCATTTGTTTAGGGATCTCAGAGGATGCATCCCTGACAGTTCTGTTTAATAGCTGTTAATGGACCTGATTTTTGTCTAATCCCTTTTTGAACCTGTTTATACCATCTGCCTCTACAGCCTTCTGTGACAGTTACACAAATTAACTGTACATCACATAGAGGCGTGCTTCCTTTTCTTTGTTTTTGTATGATTCTTTGTTTTACTGGTCTCCTGTTCAGCTGCAGTGGGTCCCCACTATTTTTTATATTTTGAGACTTGATAAATAACAGTTCATTATTCACTTTATCCATAATCTTCATGATTTTGTAGATCTCTATCATATTCTTCCTCAGCCTTCCCTTTTCCAAAATGAGGTCCAGTCTGTTTGTCTTTCCTGGTATGATGGCTGCTCCATTCTGTTGTGACCTTAACTGGGCTGGGTTGCAGAATGCAGGTCAGGACAAGAAGTTTACATTTTCGAGGTCAAACTTCTGGCCCCCTCCCTCCTTCTTAATTTTTTAACTGAATGGAGCTTGTGGGTTTATGATCGGTTTCAACCTCACCTACTCATTATAGGGTTTTTGCTTTTTAATATGGAAGATGAATAAGTTAGCTTGATGTGTTTAAGTGATCTAGAGCTCATTAATGTTTTGGTTTTTTTCATCGAGAAGACCAGCATGGTTTATACAGCAAACCTTTAAAATCTGGCATTTCCTGTTTCTTTTCAAAGTGTACACCACGAAGAATATCTGATGAAGTGAATTCTTTGTTGCTTAAAGTAGGAGAATCCTGTTTTGCCATGTGATACCTAATAGTCAGTTTTCAAGAATAAACAAGTCAAGGAGCTGTTTGTCTGTGTTATGGAGTATGGTTTTTGTGCAGCTTTCTTTTTCCTGAAGTTTTCTGTTTCTAATATTTTGTACACCAAATCTGGAAACTTATAACAGATGGCAGGCAGATCTTTGGGATTAGGATACCAGTATAACATGGATTTTTTTGCTGTGTTGCACAGTGCTTGCAAGAAGGTGCACTTTCCTTTTTCTTCCCTGGTGTTGCAACACTAAAGGCCAAATTCTAATCTTAAATATACAGTATGTGTTTTCATTGTGCAGTTAAAGCTACAAAATCTGCGTTGGTAACTCAGGGCTCAGGTCCTACACAAGGGTGCCAGGGTGTAATATCTCTTTTTGAGCTGATGAATGCCATGTGGCTGCACACATGCAGATGGGCTGCCTTCTCAGTATAATATAAAGGTGGGAGCACCATCAGTGCCTGATGCAAGGATAGAAGGTTAAATCCAATTAAACAAAACATTCCTAACATTCTTACAGGATCATTTTGTTAAAGGCTTAATTCTTTGCACTCTCAGGCTCTTAGCAGCAGTTACTAGGGTCTTAAGTGGCAAACTGAAGCATTCATTTGTGGGATCCTTTTATTTTGAGGTACACTATGTAGTGTAGTGGGGCACAGCAGTATTGGCAGGTATGCCATAAACTAGCCCTTTGCCCTCCAGGTCCTACTATCACCCCTGTCCCCTCCTTGATCTGCTTCTTGACCCATCTTTTGCTGTTACCCTTCCTGATCTACTGGATGCCTCAACACGCAGGCTGCCCATCCCATTTGTGATACACTTACCACCCTTGATCTAGAGTGCACTGTGTGTGCTGTTGGGATCAGCAAAATCTGAGTTGTAGCAGTGGATTTGAAAATGTATTTACTGTCACTTTTACTTATCTTGCTTGCAGAGTATATGGGTTTAAGGAGGGTCAGCTGGACAGTCTCTTAAGTCAGTAGCCTCTGTTTGCTGGAAGAAGCAGAAATTGAACGAACATGAAAAGCAACAGAATACCTGTGTAGAACTTGATTGTGAGGTAGAAGTAATCGACCCAATTCAGCTCCCAAGAGCTTTGGCAGCTGTTTGCTTGTAGAGTCAAGGGGTGCCTCAGACCCAGCATGCTGGGGTATTTTGGGTTACCACAAGAGTGGGTCTAAGTGCTTAAAACTAATGGAAGAAAAGTTCAAGAAAGCAATCATTCAGGCAATTCCAGGAATTGATCTTGAATTAAATCATCAAGGAAGATAGTTTGGGCTTTCCTCTGAAGGCAGGTAACATCGGTCTAAGTTAGACTCTAGAGAAGAGGAGAAGATGCAAAAGTAGAGTAAAATGCACAGCTGACCAAACGTTCAGCCTGTACTGATCCTGCTAGTCACAAATTTTCTTTCATAGTGAAACATTATGTGAAATGTGATTATTTGGAAGTTAACTTTCTCCTGTCCTCCTTACCCCAACTCCTCCTTTCCCCTGAATGAGTTTTCTATCTTAGTTTTTTGTTTGACAGGAGCCAAGATAGAAGTGCCCACAGACTCAGATGCTAGGCTTCTTTTAGAGAAATCATTTTTAAACCGCATGCATTCTTTTGATCCCAGGAAAGATTTGCAGTAAATCCAGACTGGGAGATTTTGTTTTGGAAGTTAGTGGGAGCGTTCCTTGAGGATGCAGTTGAGAGTGTGGGGGGAGGGGGATGCATATGGGATAGGACAAGCAGGGAAGGAGAGATCAGGTACTTTTAATGACTTATTTGAATGAGAGGTTGGTTTTGAGAATCACCCTTTTTTTCCCTAGCAACAGGAAAAACAGAATGGTGGTGACTAAGAGCTGATTTTTTACCTTTCCACTGCTAGGATCTGCTGGTTCCATAACTTAAAACATTTTTACTGCCAATCTGTGTATACTGTTATTATAATAATTATGGTATAGTCTGGGATGTGCAAGTCTTCCACAGTGTAGAAAGTTCTTAGATGTACATGCAGAAGAGAAATGCGTCTTTCAGCTACCTTGTAAAAAGTGAACCCAGGCATCTTTTGTCTTTGCAATCCAGATCCAGAAGTAAAGGGATGACTTTCTGTTGCTATTCTGAGAACAACCTAGTGTTTTTACAACATGTGTGGCTGGGTGGCATAATTGCTGACAGTTGGGGAAACCTTGATTCTCTTGTGCTGTATTGAGCAATGGAGTTTAGTCTAACCATTTCAGTGGAACTCTTGGGCAGGGATTAGTTTTAATGTTATTAAAGAAGCCCTACTAATTTGTTTCTGGAGAGAAAATAAGGCTTTTAGGACAGTTTGAATTGCTTAAATTAGTTGGCAATATTATTGCGGTAACAACTCCCTGTAACTTTGTTTTTCATGAGACTGAAGTTCTTCCTGAGCCATAGCAGTTAAATGATTGTTGTCTTAATTGAGCTCCTGGACTCATCTTGGGTTGATTTTACACTAATGAATAGGTACCCTTCCCCTTCATAACAACCAGTTATATCACTCGCTGTACTCTACTAAATGTTTGTTAAGAGAAAACAGCTAGATTGTCAGTAGATTTTGTTACAAGGTGGAGAAAAGAGAGCTGAGGGCTGAAATTCAATATTGGGGAGGTGGTACATTGAGGGGGGAAAAGTAGGTCTGGAAACAGTATCATTAGTGACTTCCAAATGATTAACCAATCTAGTTATATGTTTGGGTGGGTTGTTTTGAGCTTCTTATCCATGCCATGTGGTGAAGACAGAGGTACAATGTGGTATGTTATAACCAAGATTGCTTTAAAAATAACTGCTTTGTTTCATTATAAGCCAAGTTCACTTTCAGCATATTTTCTTTCGGGTGCAGAGCAACTTTTTTTTCCCCCAGAGGAAACTTGGCATAAAAAAAGTAAGATTTTATGTACAGGCTCTGAATCTGAAATAAAATTAGTCACATGTAAATGTGTATGAGCTCCTTGATGGTGTCTCTGTGTGCATTGAAAATCCCAGTGGAATTGTAGGATTTTGATTTAAATCCTGATCTTGCATTATTCCTGTGTGCAGGGAAACTGGTTTTTAGTATTCTTGTGCTAATTAGTAACTTTTGTCTGTCTAGGATTGCAAATTATAGGTTTCCCTTGCTTTATGCTGTACATGTGTTCCTGGAAAATAGCACATAACTCAAATTCACAAAAAGGGAACCCACTTTACCATGTAACAAATAGGGATACATTCTAAGACCTCGACTGTACTCACCCCCAGGCCCATTTCTACTACTTTTACAAGACATTTTTGGTACTCACCGGCACTGGATAGTACACATGAGCCAAGGGCACTGTCAAAATGGGATGACAGTGTTGCAGACAACGAGTTTACAGAAACACGTGTTGCAGACAACAAGTGAAGAACACAGATCCACCCAGGAGACTATATTTTGGTGCGTGTCACTCCCACAATGCACTGCACAAAGCAGCTGACTGGGCTTCGACTACACCGATTGCATAAGAGTGAACTTAACTCACATATAACAAGTGGCTGATATGGAAAGGTCATTGCATAAGAGTGAATTCACATGTATAGAACCTGTGTGAAGTGAGGGGAAACCAGTAGTATGCTGCCTCTTGGTTTATGAGGTTGCAGTTCTTAGCTGTGTTCCAGTTTGTAACATGTAAGGACTGGTGAGAGAATGGCTTTTGTGGTATGGGAAGAACCAAAATATATCTGGTCTCAAATATTTAGGGTGAAGGTCCTGTGCATTCTGACGGGTGTTGGTGTAGCTGTGTTGGTCTAAGGACATAGGCAGACAAGGTTCTTTTGGGTGAATCTGATACCTTTTATTAGATCAACTTAAATAGTTGGAAAAAAAATTTAAGCAAGCTTTCGGGTTTAAAAATCCTTCGTCAGGCTGAGGGAGTCTCTCCAGTCATGTGTCTTCTTCCTGGATGGAAGGAATAGTAAAGAAGCCAGAGGCTGGTATGCATACAAGATAGGCAGTCAGCAAAGATGTAAATTGAGGAGTCAGTGAGTGAGAGACAGGCTGGGTGGCGGGGAGAAGGGGGATGAATGTAGCAGTTGAATAGTGGAGAGGTACCTGGGGAGCCAGATGTCAGGCAGGTTATAATGTGTCATAAATCCAATGTCTGTAATTTATTCCATGATTTTTTGTATCCAGGAGGTTGATGAAGTGAAGCTCATAGGCTTGTCTCTGAGAAGTGTTTTGCAAGTTTCCTTTGAGGATTAGAACTGAGAGATAGGAGAGAGAGCGGTTTTCTTGTGAGAAATGTGCCCCTACAGGTAATTGGGTATTCTTGTCTTTGATAGATTTCCGGTGTGCATTCATTCTGGTGCGCAGTTGTTGTTTGGTATCTCCTACATATCTTCCATCAGAGCATTTGGTGCATTAGACGAGATATACTACATTTCTGGAGGTGCAGCTGTAACATCTGGGAATGCTGATGGGTCTGTTGTGGGGTGTAGTAATTGTGGAGGTGATGGAGATGCGTTGGCAGGTTTTGCATTTCTTCTTGTGGCATGGTCCGAATCCATTCGGTGTGTTCTGGGCCTGAGAAAGTTTGCTTCTGGTGATGAGGTTAGCGAGTTTCAGATTGCCACCTCACCAATCTTAAAAAGGCTTTCACCCAGCAAGGACACTCCTCCAGAGAGAGAGAGATTGCACGTTTGAAAGAGCCACCATGTGAAGAATTGCTGCAATACAGAAGAAACCCCCCCACAAATTGCGCACCGCTGGTTATGACATATCGCCCTTCCCTTGAACCCATATGGAAAGTCCTCAAACAATTGCAACCTGTACTAGAAAGAGACCCTATTCTTAAAGGGATCTTCCCAGAGCTACCCATCCTAGACTTCAAACAAGCACTGAACCTCACTAACCTCACCACCAGAAGCAAATTTCCTCATCACTAGAAGTAAACTTCCTATTTTGTGTGCATATCAGCCCAGCCTCTGGCTTCTTTACTATTCATTCCATAGACGAAGAGCATACACTAACTGCAGAAACTTCTTCAGTCTGATGAAGGGTTTTTGAACCTGAAAGCTTGCTTAAAATTTTTTCCCAACTATTTAAGTTGGTCTAATAAAAGGTGTCAGATTCACCCAAAGAGCTTTATCTGCCTTTGTGCATTCTGAAGGTTTTACTTTGTATTTTCTGAATATCTTCTTTTCAACACATGTAGTTTGAAGAACTGGCATAATTTAGTTGGTTTGCTCTGTCTATAACACAACCTTTGTCAAGTTACTTTCAAGTTCTGATTTAAAGAACAAATGATACCTTGATATGTTTGACTGTATTTAGCACACTTTATTCAACAGTAAGACTCCTTTTTGATTTTTTTTTTTTTAATGGTGCTAAATTAAGACCTTAGTTCTCAGGCTTGAATGTCTCCAATTCATCAGGTTTGCCAGTTTTGTGATCTTTGTTTTGAACCTGACATTTTATGCCTTTAAAAGCTGATATTCATCATATACCATATGTGTTGGCCTGTGCAGATGTATTAATTCATTCCAGAGGAACCTAGTTAACATCTTAAACACCAAGAAGATCGAAATAAATGGGTAGTAGCTTTTAAAAACTGTTTTCAATAATTTACAAATGATTTGTGTTGTAATGTTTTACTATTCTTTATATCCCTCTTAAAAAAGATAATGCTGTATCAGCAATAAATGTACCACCCCAAAAAGCTGTTAACAGCACTCCACCCCCGTCTTGAATTTTAGCGAAACTGAAATACTCTGACCAGAAGAGTACCTTCCTTCTGTTATCAGAGATGTTATTTATTTTCAAAGAAGTGCATACATAAAAGGGAACCATTGCAGCCACTTGAATGTACTGAGAGAAGCAGCTTGGTGTTTAATAAATTTGCTGCTCCTCTCATTTGGCAGAGGCTTAAAACTAAAATATCCAAGATCATTGCCAGTGTTTGTTAACCAAAGCAAGCAATCTGCTGTAGAAAAACAGTTGGGGCAAAACATTAAGGCCCTGGTATCTAAAGCTTGATACTATGATTTGCACTTTAAACTCTCAGCATTTTTACTGATGATCCTTTTATTTAAGTATGAAAACTGCTGATTCAGTAAGTTACTTAATCATGCCTCTTGGGCTCCAGTATGACTCTTAATATCTTAAAGTTGGATATGGTCTGGAGAATCTCTTACGTTTTGGGCCTGAAAACAGACTTGCGTCTCACCAAAACGGGTGAAATCCAGTTGAGTCCTTCTGTTTTGGAAGAGTTTTCCAACTTTTATCTTAGTGAGAATTCCAAAAGGATCTGAATTGTAGAAGTTAGTAGTCAAGTAACCAGTTTAATCTGTATTTATTTGGCAGCAGCGGGATGGAGGCAAATGGTGGGGAGGCAGCTGGCAGGGGAGCCTGACCTTGGAACCTTGCCCCCATGCCATTTACTTTGCTTCCCCCCACTGTCTGATGCTGCACCCCTGGCTCTGTGTTGGGTCCCTTTTGGTTCCCTGGCTCAGTAGGGAGCCAAGGAGTAATGCAGGATCCAGCACAGAGCCACGGAACCAGCCTGGAGCCAGATAAAAGCAAGCAGCCTTTTTAAAAGAAATTTTTCATGTTCCAAGCCAAATCAGCCAAATCAAGTCCAAATGCATGAGTCTGTCCAGAATTATAAGTGGCCCTACAACCGGCAAGCAACCTCCACCCCCACCAGGGGCTTCAGACATTTCCAAAGTCTTTTGGCAGGCATCCTATGTGCAAGCCCAACTCCAAAGGCTTGGGGTCCAGATGCCCCCAAGTTTTGCGTGCCCTCAGCCATATGGCAGCAGGAGCAAGCTAGGGAGGAGCCTCCCACTTCCATTAAGTGGGCTTTAAATCCCAGCACCTCAGTGGATACTAAACCATGCCAGAAGAAAAGTTATCCCCAGGAGTGCTTAAGGAAACTGCCTTCATGGACCCAGATACATGGTGTTTCCCAGCAGCTGGTCTTGTCTTGGGGTTGATTCCCTCACTGCTCTCTGGCTCCCTGCTGAGCCAGGGAGCAGCAGGGGGAATAGGCCCCAGAGAGCGGCTGGAACCCAGCACAGTCACAAAGTGGCAAGGGAATTGGCATGGGGCCTCATCACTCTGTTGTTCCAGGCTGATTTTTTTTTTCCTGCCTCTCCCTGGCTCAGCAGGAAGCCAGAGAGCAGTGAGGGAATCAACCCAGTGCCAGAGAGGAGCACAGAACTCAGTGCTGCCTGCAGATACTTGATTCTAGGATGAAGCTTCATTTACCCCATGATGAGTGGGGGAACAAACCTTATCTTGGAATCAAGTGAATACAGTATATATTACAAGCAAGGTTCTCTGGGTAGATGTGATACCTTTTTATTAGACCAACTGTATACCAACTGTGTATATTACAGTGCTTACCTCCTTGCAGTGGGGGTGGAGAATCATCTAGGCAGGGGCAAGCCTCAGCCTGGGTTTATCTGCCTAATGTATATGTTTATCTGCTTATCTCTTCACTTCTTGCTTATCTTCTCACACCTCATGTCATCCTTCAAAGTTCTGGCACCCCAGGGTGCCCTGACATGTTGCTGAGAATCTCACTGACCAAAGTAATGCATACTTAAAGCTTAGCTTCAGTGACTTTGTTCAGACACATGCAGAGTATGCATTCAAGTGCTTTGCTGGGTCAGGTTTTGGGATTGTAATTTGTTAATGGATTGAGATTTGAAATGGGTGTGTGCATCTTTGTCTTGCTTTTACTGGGGGGTGCTGATGTGCTCTATCCTGCCATGCTCGTATTGGAGAAATAGAACAGGAAGTCCATGTCACAGTTGGGTTTCTGTTCTTGCTACATAGACCCTGCTTTGTTAACAAATGACTGTTCTAACTCTATCACATCTCTTTAACCCCTGCCTGTATATCTTTGATGCACTGATGGTACATGTTGACTTTAGAGCTTGTCTTGTGGCAGAAACATTATACACTACCCTGGAGCACTGAGAAGCCTTCATAAATCAGAAATTAAAATTTCCCATCTCCTTACCCCAGTTAGTGAGACAGTGGATGCCTTTGTGTTTGGAGGAGAGAGGAATTCATGGGGTGGTTTCACTGCTGAGACCCTTTATGTTTGTTTGAATATTCACAAGAGAATATTTCTAGCTACCTGTGTGATTGTCCAGAAAGGCTAGTTGTGTTTATAAAGTGTGATATGTTGACATTAGGCTGCCATTGTTTTGGGACTAAGAGGAGTATGTAATATGGAAGCAGCTTATTTTGAAAATTTTGTATTGGGGTTCTCTGGTAGCAATGTAGATTGCTATGTAGTAGGCTGGAATTGTCCTAAAGTTTGTACGTCCTTGTTATTGTTGACATCTGGTAGGAAGTAGGTCTAGTAGAGTAGGAAGGCCCGTTCTCAAGGAAGTTTTTCTGACAGCTGTCTCTTCTCAATTTGGAGAAGGGAGGGCAAAAGAGAAAACACAGAACAGAGTAAATCGCATTGCTGTTCTGTATCCTTCCTTCACAGCTGTAAGTGGAGACTGGCACCAGGTGTCAAATATGAGAGAGACTTGGAGAGAATAAGTTTAGAAGGAGAACAGGTTGCCTCTGCCACATAATATGAATAGAGGATACTTCCAGGTGGCGATTTGTGTAACAGTTTCAGTTAGAAGAAACAAACACATTCTCCTCGGCACTAAATGTCTTCAGTCACCCGTGAAGTATTCATGTTAATGCTGTTTATACTTGCACATCTATCTCCAGATGCAGTAGATGACTGACATGATACATAGCATTGAAAGCTATGCACCAAATATTCAAGAATCAACATGTTAAGGAGAAAATTGTACTCCTGGGAAACTTTCCCTTCAGGTTTTGTGCAGCTAAGAGGCGAACTGAATCAGAAGTATACTCTTGTGGTATCTCAGTTGCATGCTTCTGCTTTAATCCAAAAGTAACTTATTTCGTCTTGCTGCTGCCTGCCCCGTATGAGGAGTGAGGAGCTTACCTTAGGTAAGTGTCCCATACCAGCCCCAGCGTCTCTGCCACACTCCGCGCCCAGCTTCTCTCCGGGCGGGTGCGCAGCCTTAAAATTTTTAAAAATTTGTGCGCGGCAAGATTTTTACTTTTGCGTGGCTGCACACGTGCACAGCTTAGAGGGAACGTTACTGATCATGTGGCACTCATTCACCTTGTGAGGTTGGATATGTTTTTGATACCCTTGCTTTGAAGTGGTCCTACAAGTTATATATGTTTGAAAATGTTTTAATCTCTTGCCCTAGTGTTGGAATGGTGGTGTTGTCATGATGGTCCATGAAATATGTAAGAGGCAAGAGTAATACCTTAGACAAACTGTGTGGTCCAAACACATGCAGCCTGAGCTAAGTAATAGGTAGAAGAAATAGCCTATGAAAAGTTCCATATGTAAATAAAGACACTGTTTGCTAAAAGGAATGGAGCATGGGTGTAAAAAAAGAGCAAAGTGACCTTTTTTTTTAATTCACAATGTATTTTAAACAGTGAAATAAAATAATGATCTGCCTTTGTGCAGTTTCTCTGTTTGAGGAAAGAAAACTCACAAAGCTAACAGTTTCCAAGAAGTAGAAATGGAAAAAGTGCCCCAATGATTTGGGAGTCCAAGTCTTTTGGATTTGTTTCACGTGTGGCTTAAGGCCCTAATGCAAGGATGATTTTGTTGTTACATTTGGGAGAGACTTTAGGTGAATTTTCTAACTCAAAGTGACCTTCTCAGTTCTGAAAATTTGCATCTACTTCTTCCTCAGACCTGAGGATTGGCACTTTGTGCTGGAAACCTCATCTAAAGTCTCTTCCAACTATGTAGTTGGTCCAATAAAATACAGTTCCCTATCCCACCCCAGAAGTAACCTTGCTTCTTTCATGTTTTCTGAACCATCTCAACTACATCACACCAACATTGCCACATGATGCCCCAGAGTCATTTATGAGCTTTTTAAGCTTCCACCCCTGTACTTAAAATGTATACAGTATTAATTCCAGTAAGTGGCAAATGCTGAAATTGTCAGCTGCCCTAAAGTCTCTTGGGATTTTGGATTTCCTGTGGCAATTTCATAGATGGAAGCAGGGGGAAGTTGCCATGTAGAAGGGCTGCTTCCCTGGCACACCACCACCTTGCCCACCACCTTGTAGTGCTACAGCAGCAACTCCCTGGCATGTTCAGGGTCTTGAGAGGAGCGTGCCCATCTTTGTCTCCTGCCTTCTTTACTACTGGCATAACTGGCAGGTGTATACACAGTAATCACTGTATCACATCCTTCTGACCTGAGTAGAATTACTGTAGAAATGCACAGACATGAGAACCTAGCTCTTAGTACAGGGTGTTGTTAACTCAGTGTTTCTCAGTTTTGTCTGATGTGCCTTATGCCAACTGGACGAAATCTTCCCTCAGATTTTATCCCAGTCAGCAAGGATTTGGTACAGGGTTGTTGAATTTACATGCTAATCCCAGATGAGTGTAGTGAGGACTCTTGTGCAAGGAACCCCTTGAGATGAATGAATACCTGTACAGCTCAATAGTTTCTGTGGCTGAAGTTCTGAAACACCTGAATGAAAATGTTCAATGTCTTTCTCCCTTATGCTATTCTGAGGTAGTTGGCATTTTAACTTTTATAGTTCTGTGAACTCAACTTCGTGGTACCTCTATGTAATCTGAAGTAACCATCCCAAATAAAACCTAAAGTCGTGTCTGATGCATCGTTGTACTGAATTACATGCATCTGTTTTCTTTATCTCTGGGATAAACAACCATTTTGTCAGGTATTAATGCTGTAAATGGCTCCTGTTTGGATAAGCTCTCATAATTGTTTTGTGTTTTAGTATTGGATTAAATACAGTCTACAGCACTGTGAGACGTGCACATTTTAAAAAAAAAAGTTACACGAGCAGTTACTTTTTTGTTGTTGTTCTGTCTGATCCTGGCACAAATATGTTCAGGCAGATTTGTTCTGCCAATAACTGCAAGCCTACACAACCACACATGAAGGATCAGAGCCGCTGTAATGCAGGAAACATTGTATACCTCTGTGATTGTGGTGAAAGGAAGTACAGAGTCAAATCTCAAGGTGTGCCTGCAAGTGAGGAAATTCACTTGCCTGTTTTGTAGCTTGGAAGGTAGAGCTGGAAACATGGATTTTCTTGAAAAGAGGCTTTATACCAAAGGGAAGGGCCTCTTATGCATCCTACGAAACCGTGAGCTGCCTTGTCTCTTGCCTGATGATCAGATTCAAAGGTGAAATGACATGAGGACAGAATTAGATGGAAAGCAACATGGAATTTTACCCAAGGAGTGTCCTGTGCATTCAGAGACCTAACGGGTCATTACTTGGCTTTTCCAGTGGGAGGTGTTTACAGGCAACCCCCACTTAATGCTTTTAATTGGTTCCGGGAAAACGGAGTATTAAGTGGAACCACACTAAGCAAAACCCATTTCCCCATAGGCATTGATGTAAATAGAAATAATTGGTTACTGCTGCTTCTTGCTGTAGCTTCTCACCATCTCCACTGCGTCTCCCCACCCCTCTGCCTGCCTGCTGGCCACTTCGGCCCCACGTGCCAGCCCATGCCCCACACTCCTGCCGGCTCTGACACCACAGGACCCCACACTCGCTGCTTCTTTCTGCCACCGCTTCTCCCCACCCCACTGCCTGCCAGGCACTCTGGCACCATGTGCCAGCCTGGGCCCAGTGTTCCTGCTGCCCTGCCCTGGGCCCCTGCCAGCACTGGCAGGGGCCCTGCGCTCATGCCTGCCCGCCTACTTGCTGCTGCTTTCTGCCGTTGCTTCTCTTCCCCCTCCCCTTCTCCCCCGCTGGTCTGGAACCACATGCCAGTCCGGGCCCCCTGCTCCTGCTGCCCTGCCCTGGGCCCCTGCTGGCTCTGGCTCTGCAGCACCAGTGCGGGTCCTGAGCTCATGCCTGCCCACTCACTCACTGCCACTCACTGTTTCTTGCCTCCACTGCTGCTTTGCTGAATGCTATAATGAAATCGGCTCGGTGATAAGTGAAACCAGGTATGAATTTTAAATGAGTGCTATAGCGAAATAGTGCTAAGTGAAAACATGTGAAGTGGGGGTTGCCTGTAATGTAATTGCTGAGTTAATTGTGATAGTTTTTACATAAAATTGTATCCATTATGATGTAGCCTGCATGATGGTAGAATCCAGGGGAAAAGTTCACTCATGAAAATCGATCACATGGGTTTTTCTCCTGGATACTTCATTTTACAGTGGCACAGTTGCAGAAGGAAAAAAAAGACCCCTCTTTATGCTAACAGAGTATAGGATTACCAAAAGGAAATGCATTGGTGAGGGGAGGGGGGGCAGGAGGGGGAAGAGGGAAATAAGCAAAAGTAGGAGATTGCTTTTCACAGATTTGTGGTCTTGAGGGGTTGAGGAGAATGAAGGCAGTGTTTCAGATGCTCTCTACCTTGGAGCTGCTGCATGCTGCTGGACTGTGCATTGACAGTGATGCGCCTCTGCTGTAGAGGGGCATGTACAATAGCGTCCCCCTATCACTGAGCAGTAGGAAACTTGCAGCATATGAACAGGAAACCTTTGTTCTGCATACACAAATTCCCATGTTAGCCAGGCTTCATCATTCACAAGCTTTAATACTTTGCTTTTCAGAGTGAGTTATAATAGACTGTTTTGTTGCTTATTTGCCTTCACTACTGATGCTGAGCCTTGTTCTCTGTTGTCTTATAGCAGGAGTGTCAAACTCATTGGCAGGGAGCCATGAGGATTAACACAGACCCTGGGCTGGGTGACATGGCTCTACAGGCTGGATTTGGTCTTTAGGCTGGCTCTATGTTTATCCCTGACTTACGCCATTGTGGCATAAAAAGTTACCAAGTCAGAATGCTCTGGTATCTGGCAGCATGCCCTCAACACTAGTCCTCAAGTTACCCTGGACCCTGGTCCCATCACTTTCCCATATAACCTCTCTGTCTAGAGAGAGGTAGTTAACTGTGCTGGTCTGAAGTTGGGCAGAAGGCAGGGTAGCTTGTTATAGTCTAATTGAATCGGAGATGCATACTTTTTCCTGGGCAACAGCTCACTTCTGATGAACTGAGCTCTTGCCCATGAAACCATATATATCTCTGATTCAGTTAGTTTATAAGGTGCACTTCTGTCCTGCCGTGTGGCGCTCTATCTGTTAAAAATATGACTTCGTTGAGACATTCCTGTCATTTTTCTTGTAGACCTGTTCTTGTTGTTATGTACATGAGTTAAACTTTTTCTTAAAGACCCTTTTAGTGTTGGTGGTGTGTGGTTTTTGTTTTGTTTCTTCTCTCTAACTGCAACCTGCAACTCGTTCAGTATTTGCATTTGTGACTCTATCTGTTTTCTCTCATTAAGAAAGATGCATCTTTTCTGTTTCCTAGTAGGAGGCCAGTCCTCATGGGTGGACAGATCTGGACTGAAGAAAAAAAAAAAAAAAGAAAATTCAGATTCCATTTTGTAATGATTGGAAAAAGTCTTTTATTTACAGTGAAGGAGCATCTAACACTTGGGTGTCCCTCTTTCCTCCTTCCACAGCTCAACTGCACTCGCTCAACTGCAGATCTGTGTGTCCCTGTCCCACCCCTCTCCTTATGTTACATTTTAAAATAATCAAGTAAATTTTTGTCTTTGACTTTTTTTAGATCAAAGTTGGGTTTTACCAAGCATCTGATTTGAAAACAAAGAAAAGATTTTGTAATAATATGTGGAATAGGAAGAAATGGCAACAGCTGCAGCTGGCAGCAAGCTGTCCAGCTTGTCTTTTGAATAACAAGTAATACCTACTAGATTCTTGTTGAGGGGCTTCTTCGCTGGAGTCCATGAATCTTACTTTGGGGAGGGGAAAGAATCTAAGAAAACATGAATACATGTGCCACAGGTACCTGTGAATGTACTATATAATCTTAAGATAACAAATGTCATTGCTATCTACTTCCTGTTTAATTAGGAGTGTGTGACCTGACCCAGGAGAAGGAAAAGGATGCTGATGCTGTTCCTCTTGGTTTACAGCAACAGAGGGGCAGACATTCCAGCCTGCTAGGAAGAGGGCCAAGCTTGCATCCTTTTTTCCAGCTGCTGGGAGTGCTGCCTTCAGGGTGGCTGCTTTGCTAGTCACTTATTTGGAAATTAACATAATGGGCACAATTCTAACTTTTGTTATATTGGTGTAGCCCTGTGGGATCTGCTGGAGGGCAGTACTGAAGGATCATTCTGCAGAGAGAACTTTGTTTCCAAAAGCAGAAGAGAACTTTATTTCATTGTCATATGATAATTACAGGATGAGACAGAAACACAGCAATTAGTTTGATTTGCTTGCAAATAGCTTCAAGATTTGTCCATTCATGTAACAGCAAACTCCCCCCTTTTTTTTTTAGTGAAATGCACATCATTGGTCCCAACCGAAGGCTGCTAAGATTTTAAGATAATGGTGTTCGCCCAGGCCTGTTTAAAACGTGCTGCTTGTTGCTGTAAATATAGCAACAAACTGCAGGAAATCTGAAGGGAAGGATGTCCGTTATTACGTTCCATAAAGAGTGCAAACATCCTTGTGAATGATCTCCAAAAAAGGCAGAAAAGAACATTCTGCTTCATGTCCTCTCATGAGTGTTTATTAATAATTCTTCATTTTAGGTAACTAGTACATGCCCCCTCCCCCATCCTGCATGTGAACTGATGGACTGCAGCAGGAGTGTACTTTAGCGTGTTTCTTCTGAGTGGAGCCCCATTGAGTTCACTGGATCTGCATGAGCACACTCATCTGCCCAAGCACTGTTGATTATGGGGTCAGGCATTTTTGGACACAAGCCATGGAATATCGTACCTCCTAAACTGAATTCACTGATGACACCAGGTTGTGGGGTGAGGTGGGCATGCTGGAGGGGAGTGACAGAATCCAGCTAGATCTAGGCAAATTACAGAGGTGGGCGGATGAGAATAGGATGGAATTCATTGTAGACAAGTGCAGGGTACTGCATTTAGGGAGAAGGAACCAGCAACACACCTATAGGCTGGGGAACACCCTTGTTAACGCAGTGGCAGAAAGGGATCTTGGAGTCGTTGTTGACTCCAGGATGAACATGAGCTGCCAATGTGAGGAAGCAGTCAGTAAAGCCAACTGCACCTTGTCGTGCATCTACAGATGCATCATAAGCAGGTGCAGGAAGGTGATCCTTCCTCTCTGTGGCACTGGTCAGGCCGCAGATGGAGTACTGCATCCAGTTCTGGGCACCGCTCTTCAAGAGGGATGTGGCTAGCATTGAGGGGGTCCAGAAGAGGGCCATTCGCATGGTCAAGTGGCAGCAGGGCAGGCCATACGAAGGGAGGCTAAAGGGCCTGAACCTATTCAGCCTCCGCAAGAGAAGGCTGAGAGGGGAATCTGGTAGCTGTTTATAAAGTCACTGGGGGCGGGGGACCAATGGGAATTGGGGAAGGCTCTGTTCCCCTGGGCACCACCCGGGATTACTAGGAATAATGGCTACAAATTGTTAGAAGGTTCAGGCTGGACATCAGGAGACATTACTTTACAGTTAGGGCTGCCAAGCTCTGGAATGGGCTCTCAAGTGAGGTGGTACTCTGTCCTACCTTGGGGGTCTCCAGGAGGAGGCTGGATAATATTTGGCTGGGGTGATATGACCCCGGCACCCATTCTTGCCGGGGGCAGGGGGTCGGACCTGATGATCTGTTTAGGTCCCTTCCAACCCTAAGCACTACGATACTATAAAACTGGTGGTTACCAATTGCTGATGTGCACTTGAGTGCATGTGGCACAGGTACCTGTGAACAGGTCTGTGCCCTATAACCTTAAGGTAATGTATACCCTTGCTATCCACTTCGTATCTTAATTGGGAATGCTTTTATATCCCATGATCCTGAGGCAGGCAATTTAGAGCCATTTGGTGCTCAGTGTGGTTTAGCACATGGATGTTAGACTGGGAAGGTGCTAGCACTGGTTAGTATAATGTAGGGCTTAATTAACCATAAGTAATCACGTGCCTCATTTTTCGTGTCTTTTCTTTGCTCTAAATCAGCTCAGAAGGAGGTGCTGGATATCTGTCAAGCTGTCCTCTGCTCATCCTGAGCTGTTTATAAACTGCTTCAGTATATGGTATGTGGAGACCACCTACTGTTCGGAGACCCCCTGCAATAGCAAGCACAACAGATGTGCTCAGAATGGAACAGTGTCCACACCTCTTGAATTTCCTTGCTCTTATTTGTTGTTTTAAGTTGGTTATTGATACTTACCCCCTGTATGCATAGTGTTCACTCCTTGCTGCCCCTACTTGCTTCACAAATCCCACTCGGGCTTCTTGCATCACACAGCAAGTCTGGAAATACTTGGTTGTCATTCTAACACCAACCTTAACTCTGCTTTCAGCTAGGTGGGAAACTGAATGGTTACAGGAAAGAAAATGGCTTTCTTCTAGGTGGATATATGAATTGCAGTAGCATTTTATTGTAGGATGCTAATATTTGCACCTGCTTTTCCTTTCTCTATAAAGTTGTGGGGCCTTTCTGCCTTTCATTATGTGCATATGTGAAGGAATTGGTTTGGTCCATGTATTTCAAGAAGATGTGGCAGAAGTGACCTTTTTTGTTCCTTTGTCCAGAGTGACACATCTAATTTGTACCAAAAATATGAATGGAGTATATGAATGTACTCTGAATATGTGCTCTTCAGAGTCTGTTTTTTCAATTGTAATGGTTAAAGCTTTTAGCTGCAGTGTTTGACATCCAAGCATTGCAGCATCTCGAAGTGAAACTAACTTGAATGACATTTTACTGCTCCAAGTAAAAGAAGAAACAAAGTACAAAGAAGCTCAATTTAAATAGTGGCAAATACATTTTTCTATTCTTATTAATTTATTAGTACCAATTCAAAGTAGTGTTTGCCAACAATATTCGTAGTATTAGTTTGTTTTTTGTTTTTTTTGCTTCGGGCCATCCCAAAATACACAAAAACCATAGATTAGGCCACCAAATTTCCTGAAATTGTTGTTTTTTTTTAAGTTAGGAGATTAAAAACCCCTTATTTTAAATCTTCCTTTTTTTTTTTTTTTAAAGACCTTAAGAATCATTCAGCACTTTAAAGGTATTTCCCCCCTTCTGCAACCACAAATACTGGAAACTTTATTTCACAGATATTTCGTGAGGTTTACTGAGGTTTGTGCTGGTTTTGCTAGCGTTGCTTTAAAACTTGCTGGATCTGAATCAGTGCTGTGTGGTTATAACTTGTGCAAAGTTATAGAATGTGGCGATACTGAGTTATGTTTGATCCTAAAAGGACAGTAGTGAGGTACATCTTGCTGAGTAGCAACTGGAATAATTGCTCATCTGATGAGCCTGAAAGGTCGTCTTCCTCCTAAAATAATGAGCAAGTACTTCTATTAAACATCCAGGTCTGAAAGGAGAAAAATCACTCCAGTGTTGAAATCAGCTTTAAATACTCAGTTTAAAGATGTTTGACCCTTGTCCCTGTAAGTAAAATATTTAGAAAGGAAATTGAGCCTCTGACTCATGCAAAACTCCCGTTTGCCGAAGTCTGTCTGCAGGCCTAATAAGCAGTTAGTGAAAAACATATTTGTTATTGTTGGTCTCACAATGAGCTGTGCAGCCTGCCTCAGACAGGTCTCTTTTTTACTCATGGTACTAATGAGCAAGCTCATATTTCTTTTAGTATATATGCTTTTCTATTCAGTCAGGTGTCAAGCAGAAGCCAAGAAGAAAAGAAGTTCTGGCTGTGAAAAAATGGTAGATACACTGCTCTGCTATGGACTGCCAAAATTCAGTCCCTAGAATGTGTTGAGGGTGAAGTCTCTCCATCTCTCCGAGTGCTGCTGCTGAGGGCCAGCATAGGACTAGTGAGGTGCTCGTATATTTAACTCAGTTTTTAACTTCAGTCATCATACAAAAGGTGTTTGAGAAGAAATCTAAATAAGGAGAGGCTGCACAGATTGAATAATGTGAAACTTCATTATGGTCACATATTAAAATCCTGTCTCCAATCAGTCCATCTTCTGATCTTGTGTGTCATATGCCTGACCAGTTTTAAGTAATAGGCTTCAAAGGTCAAGTCAAAAGCAGTAGATGCTGTAGGAAGCAATTTTGATATTTAATCCAGGGGAAGGTAGTAGCTGTTTATTGCAGTACCTCCTTGGATGCTTTATTTAACATATGAAGTATTTTGATAACTGTTTTTGTTTTTTTCAACAGCGTGTGTGTGTAGGAAGCAACTCCTAATATTTCAATGAGACGCAGTCTTTGCTCTCACTTAGCATTAACCTCTTCCAGGGCAGGAGATATACTCTTTATTTACCTTGGTATCTTAGGGTGCAATGTTCAACACTGTTGTTGACTTTGGGATGATTGAAGATTCCCTTGCTATTTTTTTTTTGGGGGGGGGAGGGGGGCGTATATGTAAACAAGTGTTGGCCTAGTTCCTACTTGTTTTGCCTATAGTCAAGGCCCAAAACATGTCTTTGTACTACAGGGGTAAACAATCTCCAGCATTGTGGCATGCAAAAGCATTTTGCTTGGAACATGTGCCTTGGGGTGGACAGTGGGGGGAGCCACAAGGGCCCAATTCTTGTGGCAGTGCAGCTCTGGTCCCTTCCCCACTGTCTGCCCTGAGGCATGCATGCACCCACTGCTGGCAACGTGCAGTGGGGCTC
>NW_017728992.1:24200727-24205634 GCF_001723915.1 Gavialis gangeticus | reverse complement strand
TTTTTTTTTGGGGGGGGGGAGGGGGGCGTATATGTAAACAAGTGTTGGCCTAGTTCCTACTTGTTTTGCCTATAGTCAAGGCCCAAAACATGTCTTTGTACTACAGGGGTAAACAATCTCCAGCATTGTGGCATGCAAAAGCATTTTGCTTGGAACATGTGCCTTGGGGTGGACAGTGGGGGGAGCCACAAGGGCCCAATTCTTGTGGCAGTGCAGCTCTGGTCCCTTCCCCACTGTCTGCCCTGAGGCATGCATGCACCCACTGCTGGCAACGTGCAGTGGGGCTCTGTGGACCCTGGTGCAGGTGCTTGCAGCCTGTTTACTGCCTACTGTGAGCAGCCAGAGCTCCGTGAGGGGCAGCAGTGGGCTGCCCAGAGCCTAGACCAGCTGGGGGGTTGCAAGCAGCTGTACCAGGGTCCTCAAAGCCCTGGCCCAGCTTGTTGGCAGTAAGTGCCTCGGGGTGGAGATTAGGGGCTGTACTGTCTCAACAAGGATCAGGCCCCTAGGGGCTTCCCCATTGTCTGCCCTGACAGGTCAACATCTTACAAATCAAGGTTGCAAGTGTTTTTGATGCTGTGCCCAAAAACGTTGCTGACCCCTGTTGTAGTAGTTCCATTCTTAGCAACTAGATAGTAACGGTAAATTTGGCCCTGTCCCTTGCCTTCTGTGGGTGCATCCACACATGCAGGCACATGCGCTTTCAGCAGCTCAAATAGAAGCGGTACAAATTTGAGCCAGGGCTTTTTGCTATGTGCCCAGACATGTACTTAGATGTGGTGCAAGTTGTGCCACCTTGGGCAAAATAACTCTGCCCAACTCCTCCCCGATCTGCAGCCAGGGAGAGCTAGACCTGGGCCCAGCAGTGTAAAAAGCTGCCCTGTCTTGGCCCATCAGTACAAAAAACTGCCCTGGCAAGTAGCCCAGGGCTGTTTTGCTCTCAGGAGCTTCTGGGGCCACTGGGAACCTCAGCTGGTGGGTCCTCCATGGAGCCGTCACCACAGACGTTTGTGACGAGCTTCACAGGCACCCTGGTCTCCTGCCACTTCTGTGGGCAGAGGGAGACCCTGGTGTACATGACCCTCAAGTGCGCCAGGCTACAGCCCCTCCACCTCCAGAACCTTCTCCTGAGATTGATTGATTGAATTCCCCTCCCCCCCAACTTTTTACTTTTGGTCACCCCAAATGGTAGGACCCCAATGGTAGCTACTACTGCTGGTGAATGCAGGGCTTTTTTGAACTGCCAGGATGCTGGGGTGGGGAGGGGCAGTGATCAGGAGGCTTGGGGAGTGGGTGAGGGGTGGGGTTGGTGGGGTCCTCTCCCCCTCCTCTAGCCCCCTGCACCCCTTGCTTACATGCAGGGAGCCCAGGTCCAGCTCCCTGCAGCTGGCATGCTGCTTGCCTTACATGAGCAGCGTGCTTTAGCACTGGGGCGAGAGTCAACGATAGAAATGCTTTGCCTGGCTACCAGAGCATCTCTGTGGAAGACCGGAACCTCTGGTTGCTTCACCTGGACCATGCCCTGTCGTGCTTTTTTCCCCCGGGGTATTTTCTGACCCCTGGATATCCAGGGATCTAATTTTGCCCCTGCGCTGCAAATTTGCAGCACGGGAAACCGTTTTATTGTTCTCACGCGTGCCTCTTGCAACATCTCAGAGGGCTTTGAGATGCTGCAAGAGGCATGTACACGGTCGTCTGGATGTGCCCTGTGTGTTCACTTGGATGCACTTCTTCTTTGTTTCCCATCTTAAACTACTGTGAACAGATTCATTGTTTCTTTAAAGGGAATGGCTGGGTTATATCTGCCTATGGCAGAGAAAGCAGTAGCATTTGTATAGTTTGTCCAAGACTTGAGATTTCTCTAGGTGGAAAATTTCTGTATTTTTGTAAGGGAATGAAATGAGTGTCAAGCCATAAGCTATATAGGATACATTTTTTTGAAGGTGCTAGACTAACTTTTGCTTCTGTTGAGGGTGAATGATTATGCCCTCTTAGAAAGCAGATTTGGTCAGTACCAAATCATTTTGTTGGCTGAGCTCACTGAACTGACTGGAGGCTTTATGTTCCTCTCCATTCCTCCTCACCTGTTCTCCTTGTGGTTTTCTCCCAACCTTCTCCTGTTTCAGTGTCTGCAACCCCCTCAAGCCTGTGCCACAGGTTTTGTGTCCCTCTGCTTCCAGCCCTGATAGCATTGTCCCCCATTTTCCTCCTCCGTGGCAAGGGCCTTATTCACACTATCACTGTTCTTCTCCACTATAATCTGTTGTCTTTCTGCATGAGAAGGAGGCATTCAGGGTGTCAGCATGTTAAACTCTTGCTGGAAGAACAGCAGCAATACTGAGATGAGGGAGGCTGTTGCACTGGAAGGTGTTGCTGGCTGCCAGTGGCTGCTGCTTCTGTCTGTAGACAATTATGAGGGTGATTAAAACATTGGCTGTGCTAAATGGACGAAAGTGGCTTTTTCCTTTCTCACAAAGTCAGTAGGGTTGTTTCCTAGCAATGCCTGGATTGTTTCAGAAAAGTCTGGAAATTATTGTAACAACTGAATTAGATGTCCTTAGATGCCTCTGAATTTGAGGATAGATGCTTGCAATTTCTGCTGTTTCTTAAATTACTTAAGGCTGAAGGTGCACCAATCTATTGGTTGCATATCAGATCGGCACCAGTAAAGGAAAATTAATGTTATCAGCTGTTGGCTTTTTTTTGGCCAGCTTAGCCAATAATGTCACTGATAAATATAATATGCCTTCTGGCCAGGGCTCCTAGCTGCCGCGTGCGTGTGCGTAGCTGCATGCATGCACATGGGCAGGAATGCAGCCTGGCAGTGTGGAGAGCAGTTCCCTGCAGGTAAGTCTGTGGAGTGGGGGTAGGGGAGGCAGCTCGAGAACCTCACAGTGAGGGAGGGAATGGGGCAAGGCCTGGGGCTGGGGGTGCTGCCTAGCCACGGCAGTGAATAGGACCCTGGGGCTGAGAGGGAGTGGGATGGAGCCACAGGTTGCTTGTCCAGGTGTTTTGTGTGTGAGGGCAGCTCACTACCACTGCATGCATCCCCCGGGGGAGGCATGGGGGGAGCATGTGCCCCCCAGATCTGCCCAGGGCAGAGGGTGGGCTTCCCACTGGTCTCAGGGGTCTCTCTTCTGCTGTCTTTGCCCTGGGAACCGCACACACTAGCTACATGTTTCCTGCCTGTCTAGCAGCAGTGCTGGCAGAAAGTTGTGCCCCCTGCTTCCTCCCGACGGGCAAGGAATGCAGCACGGCCAGCATGTGGTTCCTGAAGCAAAGGCAGCATAACAGATAGCCCCGAGCCCACGGTAGGCAGCTCGCCTCCACTCTCACTCCACTCCTAAAAGCATTCCCACGCTTAAAAATAGTGACTGGTGGTGCTTGACCTAAAGCTCATTTGATGAGCTTTAGTTCAAGCTCCCCCGCTGCCACCTTTAAGCACCGGCATGCTGATCTCTTGGATGAGCTGCCTGTGGCTCTGTCTTGCTCCACAGCCCTAGGGTCCCATTCACTGCTCTGGCTGGGTAGCACCCCCACTCCCTCCCTCACCATGTGGGGCCTTGATCTGTCATCCCCATGCCCCTTCACAGATTTACCTGTAGGGAGCTGGTTGTATGTGCTCCTGTAAATTGGTTCTTGGATTGGTATTGCCAATATGCCTGGTGAATAATTGTCTATTGGTATCAGCCAAGAAAATCTTTATCAGTGCACCCCCTACTTAAGACTTAAAGCTTTTACAGGTGCAGCACTTCAAACTGGAATGTGATAGATTCCAATCTGTTCTTCCTGAGTTTCTCTTCTTAGCATGTGTTTCTACAACTAGGATTTTGCAGATAAAATGGGCTTCGCTTAACATCAAAAACACTTGGGGAGCAGGCCAGAATTCAAGGATCACATATGGTTATCAATAATTAACATTTTTTGTTGTATTTAAAAATAGAACTCCTGTCTCAGCAACTGTACTGCCCTACTGATTTTTATGTCATTGATTGCTGGATTTTTTGTGTTTTATTTATTATAATATGTGAGTTAAGTCTACATATGGATAAGCTAATAGATCTGCAACCTCTTCTAGTCATTGACCACATCTCTTTCTGAAAACCATTAATTAAACAAAATTTTGTGATAGTAGAATACTATCTGCCAGTAATAGGTGAGATGAAGTCAACCACAGCAAGGTAGGGGTTAAGATAAGGCATGCATGTACATGTGTGTATGCATGCATATTATCTTTGGGTTAATTGTTAGGTAGTATCTTGTAGGTTCTTTTAATGGAAATAGTTCACTGCATTTTCAGTTTATTCACTGATTAATGATCTCAAGAATAGAAGAAAATGCATTTGTTTGTCATACACATTGGAATAAGTATTTGTCATGCACATTGGTGACAATTGTAGGCTTAACAGAGAATGTGAAGATTTATTCCTTTGCCCTTTTGAAGTTTGTCTGTCTGTCTGTCTCATGCTTTATTCATACTCTGATTGGCTGACAAACAGCCAGTCAGAGCGCGAATGAGTGTTTGAACAGGAGGTGGTGGTGGACATGATGGAGGGTGGGGGGGCGCCTCCCCTGGCATGCTCCCTGGAGGCAGGGGCAGTGGAGCAGATGGAACAGGGGGGCAAGGCCAGCAGTGCTGACCCAAGGGTGGGGAGAAGCCAGGCCACTGTGGCTGAGGGAGCAGGAGGCCTGAATCAACCCAGCGGTGGGGGTGGATGGGAGGAGCAGGCTCTGAGCTGACGTGGGGGGAGAGGGGAGTGGTGGGGGAGAGAAACCGAGCCCGAGCCGGTGGAGAAGCTGGCCTGACGTGGCGGGGGAGCAGCAGGCCCGGCCTGACATGGCAGTGGCTGGAGTAGGGAAGGAGTGGGCCTCCTCCCCTATGTCAGACCCAGTTCCACTTCTCTCCCATC
>NW_017728992.1:24185617-24195727 GCF_001723915.1 Gavialis gangeticus | reverse complement strand
AAAAGTCTTTGGGTATGCAAGTGCTATTGGCGCAAGGGATTTCTAAGACCATACGGCTGCCACATTACTGTAGACACTCCTAAACTTCTTACTTATGTATGTATGAATATATTTATGTGATTTATATGCTGCCCTTCCAAAAAAAAGCTCAGGACCACTTTCAATCCAAAATAAGACAACACATAAAAACAGAACAAAGTATTACTTTGGACAGTGACAAACTAAACCTTCCCCCAAAATACCCCCATGTTGGCTCCTCCCCTGCTTCTCACCGCTGGTTTTGGCCCAGGCCTGCTGCTTCCCCTGCCCTGCTGCAGCAGCTCGGCTTCTCCCTAGCTTTGAGCCCGGTCCTCCCCCCTCATCGGGCCTGGGCCCGCTTCTCCTGTCCCCCCACTGCTGCAGCAGGGAGGTAGGGAGCAGGCCTGAACTCCAACCAGCAGAAGGGAAGGGCAATTGGCTAGTATAATAGAATCACCTGCAACAATGTTTTCTTGGTATAATGTACTATCTCAGTGTGCTGCATTATCTCTAATTACTGAAACAGAAGGAGCTGGACTCCATTCAAGGTTAATCAACAGCTGTTGCTTGGGCCTCATACAAGAGAGCCGAGCTCATGCTTTGATCTTTTTAGGGGAGGAACTGCAGAAAATGGTAGTTCCCAAAGATGTATAAAATTACTTATCCCTGTGTAGAACTACATTTCTTTTAGTGTTAAGTTTGCTCTCATTGAGATATTGCTTTAAAAAAAAAAAGAAAAATCACCAATGAGACTAAAAATATTTAATCTAGGGGAAGGTGGTAGCTGTTTATTGCAGTGCCTTCTTGGATGCTGTATTTACTTAATATATGAAATATTTTGATAAGTGTTTTGGCCTTTTTTTCACCAAGGTTCGTGTGTATAGTTGTTTCATTGAGTTTAAAAATTTGTAATGGGTTTCAAATTAGGCAAATGCTTAAGTACCTCATTAAATAGGCCCATGTGAAGATTTCACAAGGAAGGTGACAGTGAAATTAGTTTGCTGAGGTATCTCATTCTCGATTGTTCCTTTTTGTTTGCCACTACCCTTCCCCAGAATGCTACTAAAGTACTGGCCAGGGGAGGGAGCTATCTCCTAGGGTACAATAGGATTTTTCCAAACTATTTTTTTGTTTTAATATTTATTTTTCCATGGGTAGGTAGTAGAACAGCCATATGAAACTGAAGTTTATCTTCTGTTCTCACAGCAAAATGATTCAGGGGTTTTAAATGCGGAAAGCCAAGTTTATAAAGGAGAAAATGCAGCTCGGAGAAAATGGCCTGAGATATTAAAATGGTTGGAAGTGCATAAGGAAAAGTGGGCAAAAATGTCCAGTAGCTTTGATTTGCCTCTGTTCTTGGTTATAACCTGATATACCTGCAAGTCAGATTCTTAGGGGGCTACCTGAATTTGAAATCATTTAGAGCAGAGAAAGTTTGGTTCTTGAAATCCTAGTCTTGGTGATGAGTCTCTCACAGTGAGCACTCTGTTAGAAGTGGTTTCTGAAAAAGCATACCTTTCTCGCTAACCAAGAGTACCTGCATTAATAAGCGCACCATTGAAACAAAGAAGCCTGTTAAATTCTTGTGAAGTCTACATTTTGTGGGGAGGGCCTAGAAACCCCCCTCTTGCTATAGCTTCTGCACTGCTGCATGAGAGGAAATTTAACACAACTCTACATATTTGCCGCCTTAATTCTAAGGAAGAGATGACTTAACACAACTAAAATTGTCTTGTATTTCTCTCACACTTGATGCTTGTAAGCAAGCTACTGTATAGTGCATGAACTGAAAACCACCTTCATTGTTAGTTTAAACCGACTTGTCAGTAAATCAGCTATGCTTAACACTGTGAATGTGTCAATGAACATATTGATTTGGATCCCAGGCTAACTTGCATGTGCCACCAGTCATGGTGTTAGAATTTGTACTAATTTTATTTGACATGTAACCTGTATGCAGATAACTGTCTATTCTTTGAACAAGTTAACTTTTTGATTTTGGAGTGTTGAATGGTGTTGTGAAAAATGATTAGTATTCTAGGGAATTCAAACATGTTTTGGCTTTTTTGTGACTTCTGAGAGTATTTCCCAAAAGTAAGAAAAGAGGAGGGGAGGGATCAGATTCTTTTCTATTTCTTAAACTCCTGAGTGAACTTGTTGCCTAGTTGCCATCCTTTTCTACCCTGATCAAATCCCTGAAGACTGTTAATACAGAAAATGGGTGGGTCGTCCTCCTTGTTTTTGTGACTCAGTACTTGGGGTAAAGAAAAATAGATGCATTCATGGGTTTTCAGGGTTTGAACACTTATGTGCCCAGTAGACGGAACAGAATCTGGTTTCAGATTTTTGTTTTCTCGACTGTATAAGTGTGCATGCATTTATATTTCAGGAGTGCAAGTGTGTATGGTGGAAGGAAGAAAGAACCTTGAAGAAGGTAAATATTCTGATGTGTGTACTTTACAAAACTATTGGTTTACCTTTTTAAGCTGTTATGGAAATGCTTTTGGTATAAGTTACGTTTCAAATTTTACGTCACTAGGAATTGGTCTGTCATTAGGAAGGGAATTTTTTGGTGGGGCTTGCTTGTTTGTTTGTACAAATGGCTGCAGATAGAACATTATTTGTAGAAAACACCTAAAGGGTTTTTTTATTATCTCATTTAACTAAAATAGAATAACTCAAAACAGAACAGTGGACTCCTACAGTGAGCATTATGTAGAAGTTAATACTAAGGTATACTTCATGACTTTTTGTGGTGGTTATTTTGCCACACGATAACAAACTGGCACAATGTCAAATTGCATGTTGGAGTTTAGAATTAATAAAAATATCAGGTTTCTGTCCTAAGAATAAATTTTGAACAATAAGTGGTAGCATATATGAGGAACAGCTCTGCTGAATGTAAAAGTCAGTTGCTTGAATATCAGCAATGGACTAGCCAGTAGAATGCAATACTGATATCACCACTTTATACAAAAGCACTTTTCTAGTTAGTGTTCAAGTTATCAACAGTTGCTCACACCTGTCCTTAAGGACCTTTGGAATAAAAAACAGTTTGTATTCCTGCTGTCTTCTGCTGTCAAAGAACATGCTCCTGAAAGATACTCAGGTTCTTCTGTGAAGTGCCAATCGCCCTTAACTGGAGCAAGTCAAGGTTCTCTATTACAAACAGGTTATATTCTTCTGTTGCAGGTAACATCAAGGGAAAACTTTGTAAAAAACTCTTTGTATGGCTACATGCCCAAGAAACCTCTCATTGTTTTTTAAAATAGTTTTGGAAGTAACAAGTACACACTGTATATTAAGAATTGGTCCCAGATGATTTAATAAAACAACCTAGAAATTCAAGTATCAGAAACCCCAGAACTTTTAGATTTGTAAAGCTGTAAGTCACCAGAACTTGTATTGTACAATGTGGAATCTAGCAGGCTAGCAAAGTGCACCGATGTTTTTGAGAGAACTGATATAACTGTAGTTTTCAGCAGACTTCTACTGATGTTTCGCAATAGAATTCTTGGTTGGATATCAGCATTACATTGCAGGTTGTGTGCAAGAGGTTGGGGGTCTGGTTCCATTTGGATCAGTGGAATTTTGACATTGATTTCAATGGGACACCGGGGAGTTGCAAAATTCTTCTCAACTCAGATAGGCAAGCCATGGGAGTGTGTGGCCTTATTGGAGTAAAATGTAATTTCTGTGTGGTGTAGAATTGTTTCTTTTTGTCTTGTGATCAGGAGGAGGCATCAGGTCTTCACACAAAGAGATGATTCCTCTAATAGTCTTGCCCTGAGACTGCTTTCTGTTTGTTCTTTTTCGGTGCTTTATTTGGAATGGTGATCTACCATTCCGTTATTTGGAACAGTGATCCCTGGTATTGGTCAGTCTGTCTGTTCTTGTTATCATTTTCTGGAATGTCTTTTTGCCATCGGGTTTAACTGCCCTATTTTTTTCACATAACCTTCATCCTCCCCGGCCCCCCCCCCTCCCCCTCCAAACGAGCTGTGGAAAATTAGGATGTGCATTATGTGTGAAGAAAAGGGACACCCCATGGATTCAGAAAATTGGTGGATGAAAGAAGGGGGTGCTGGAGTAGTGGAAGTGTCTAATTGCCATGGCTTTTGTTTAGTCCCCTGGTCCATCCTCACCCCATTGCCTAATTCCTGGACCCATGGAGAGAGGCCCCTTCTTTAACTGCATGCTGACCTGGGTTGGTGTGTGGGGTTTGACCTGTGGCTGGACCCAGAGTGCCAAGTCTGAGCCCTTGTGTTGGCTCCAAAGTGATGTGTTGGGTTGGATCTAGTGTGCTGAATTTGAGACTGTGCTGAGTCTGGGGCCATGTTCTGGATTGCACTCAGGATGTAGCTCCAGCCTCAGGGTTAGCTGCGTTTAGGTCTGCCACATGGCATGATGGCCAGTGCACGGCCCCAGGACCCCCGGGCCTGGTGCACAGCCCTTCAACATTTTAGACCTCAGATGCTCTATCCGTACTCTGAGAAGACTTTTTTTTTCCCCCCTCATTGGTGGTCTTCTCAAAATAAAGTGTATGTTTAAATTTGGGGACGTATTATGCAGGAGTAAATATGGTACCTCCCAGAAGAGCACAAGGCTTTGTGAAATCCTTCAGCCCCTTGTCTGCTATTTGAAACCCCTGAGGAACTTAATGTACACGTAAAATCTGTCCATTTTTCTCCTTCTCCCTTTATTCTAGTTATTTTGGTTAAACTGTTTTAAAAATGTAGGGTCTTTTGTAATGTGCCTGGAAAATGGCTAGAGTCTGGGTGTTGAATTCCTTTGGATGATTACTTTCATCCACTTCAGCTTGCTTTTTGATCGGCATTGTTTCAGACCATTGTTCTAGGGTGGGGTGAGCAAGATGGTGGATCCGGCCAGCAGTTGGACTCCATTTCCCAGTAGTCCCTGCTCGTGTCACTGCGGCCAGTTTCTGTGGACACCCCAGTAGCGGCGGTGCTGTGACAGCATGGGGCCAGGGTTTTCATGGAGGCTGGCTCTAGCAGCGCTGGCAGGGAGCTGCTCCAAGCTGGAATCTTTCAGTGGTGACAGCATAGTCCAGAGCTGGGGCAGAGCTGGGACAGTTCACTGTCTGGATGCTCCTAGCCCTGTGCTGTCATGCCTTTGCCACTCCTGGGGTCTCCATGGAAAAGAGCTGCAGAGACATAAGTGGGGGCTGCTGGGAAATGGAGTCTATTTTGGGCCTGATCCGGACCACAGGCTGGACTTTTTCCACCCCTGTTCTAGGGGGAATTTTGTATGTGCACAGCAGTAGGTAGCTTCTTCACAAAGCATTGGGAGGTATTTTTTTATTATTATTTTCCCAGAATAAATAAAAATGTAAATTTGACCCAAATTTGCCAAATAGTTGTGACAGCAAATGAATAGTTTTGCCATGATCAAAACAAGTTTTTTGGGGGTGAAACTACTACTCACTGAATTCTTCCAGCTGTACAAGTGAGGTAATTGTACAACTAACCTTCTTTCCCACTAACCCAGTAGAGGGAACATTTGGGGTCCTTACATAACATCTGACAAACTAGGTCAGGGGTGGCCAATTATTTAGGGCATAGGGCTGCCTAATGAGCTTTGGTGAGCTGTCAAGTGCCTCATGGGTAGCCCTGCCCTGCCCCCTGGCCACTTTCTTGGGACTGGAAGTCCCACCCCTAACCCACAGATCTGGGGGGCATGGGTCCCCCTGCCCCCTGGGAATGTGTGCAGCAGTGAGGAGCCAGTTCCACCTGAGCCTGCAGAAGCTTGCCTCTCTCCATGGGCCCAAGGCAGGCCTGGGTTGGGGCTGGGGCTGCATATTGCTGGAGGTGGCAGGGAGGAGCAGCAAAGTGCACAGGCTCTGGGCTGTTGGGGGGCGGGGCGGGCAGAGAGGGAAGGGGAAGGTGCTGACCAGCCTGCGGCAGCTCCCCTGAACATTTAAAAAAGAAAAGAAAAGAAAAAAAAAAAATCTTGAATTTGTCAGATCTGCCCAAGGTTCTTGGTTGGGCTCTTCTAAGTCTTGACCTGAGCTCCCAAAATAAGGCAGGATTTTGAAAAAAAAAAATTAAAATAGAATAAATTAAAGGGCAGTAAGAGATGCAGAAAATGAAAAAACTCAGCAAGGTTGCCAGCTTTGGGATTGATTCTTATGTTGTGTCATCAACTTAAACACTGCTTTGATGTAATTTTATGTATGTTAACAGATTAAATGTGACTTGAGGAGCTGGCTCCAGCTTTTTTTGGAGCACTTAAAGCACTTAAAAAGGGGGCATTGTAGTCCTTGTTTTCTACAATTACTGGTTTTGTGTAGGAGCTATCAAACATTCACTGGGAGGTGGTCTTGTTCTTTCTCCTTTTTTCCTTGGACCTGCCCTTTGTTTGGCTCCTATGTGTGGGAATTGTTTCCAAGAAAAATGTTTTTCAACTATTTGTGTACGTTTGTAACAACCCCATGCCATATTCTAAACTAATTTCTTTGTTTGTTGTAGGGATCTCGTGTCTGGTTGCGAGAAAATGGTCAACATTATCCAAGCACTGTACACTCCTGTGCAGAGGGAGTAGTTGTATTCAGGACAGATTATGGCCAGGTAAGGAAGTAACTTCTAATCTCCTCTCTCACTGTGTTCAGAAAATAGAGGTCTCTTTCATTTATAAAGAAAGATAATGGTATTCAGCGTGGTTGATGAGTAAAATTCAAGTTTTGGGATTTGGATGTTAAAATGTTACTCTTCTTTGCAGTCCTTTCTGTTTAACCTGCCTAGTGGGTTGGTATGCTGGATAAAGATGAAGAAACCTTGTCAGGTCTGTGAGGCTTAAGCTGTGAACATACATATTTGTAGCACTGTGTGTGCCCTTTTTAATTCTGCAAGAAGCTGGCATACAAACATGCACCCTGCTGGTAGTGCTACAGAAGTGTTCCTGGATGAAACAAAAACGTCTCCATTGCACTGTGTTGTGTAGTGTCACATGTAATGTCTGAACAGTTGTGTATATTGCTACATGGGTATTTTGCTCCCACAGTGCTGTGCTCCCCTCTCTACCTTGTCTTGAGGGGGAGAGAGCAACGGGATCAATGACAGCCTGCCAGGGAGCAGAGCTGCAGCCCAGTCAAGGCTGGGGGCCTCAGCTTTGCTTGCTGCACCAGAAGCAGGGAATGACTGCCACTGAGCCTGCTTAGTAGGACTCTCCTCCTCCCCCTTTCCCCAGAACAGATGAAGGCAGGTTGTCAGCGATTGGACTCACTGGCAGGCTCTCCTCCTGATGGGAGGGTAGCAGAGGATCAACTCCCCCTAGCTGGAGAACATGCTTTTTTGGTCACCGTAGCAGAGGAGGGGGCTCTGAATGTATGTACATCACTTGCAGAGCTATATTTTTGTAGCACTTCTAAGTGCTGCCAGCTTGCAACACAAGAAATGCATGTCTGGCCATGGCCGGAGTCTGTATGGGTCAGTGATGCCCAGCCTGGCAGACTTAAGAAGCCCCCAGATTATTGCACAATAGTGACACACAAATTGAATGAGTCTGATGTATCATAGTGATGGTTCCTGACTGATATTTTGCAGTACAGACCTCTAAAATCTTGCTATTGTTTTGTGATTCCTTGATTTTTAACATACTCCTCTTCTTCCTACTGCTAGGGGATACAGGAGGAAAAGAAATGCTACTTATTTTATAAATGTATTCCAACTGTGCAGTGTATTTGGTTGCTTGGAGCAGTGGGAATCGATCTCAGACTTCACTCCACTTGCTTAGGCCAGCTTGTCTATTTTGGGCAATGTGGAAAGCAATTGGAGAACAGAATTGTGTTGGCCTTTCATGGAACCCAGCAAAATGAGGAACATCCAGTCAGACCAAGGGATCTATATGAGCTGGATGCTATACTTCAGATAGCTGCAAAAAGCTCTAGATCGGGGTGGGCAAAATGGTCGATCCGGCTGGCGGACTGGACACCCTGGCCCCAGGTTATCACAGCATGGCTCCTGCTGGGGTCTCCATGGAAAGCGGCCCAGCCACGTGGGCAGGGGCTGCTGGGAAATGCAGTGCACTGCTGGTTGGATCTGGCCCTCAGGCTGAACTTTGCCTGCCCCTGCTCTAGATCCATAGGCTGAACCTCACTGCTGTACAGTTTAGATCCTTCCTCAAACTAAGGACCATGGATTTATTTTACTAATGGGCATCTAAGCTCCTAACTAGCATCTTAGGGACAGAACTAGATCTCAGTCTCTGGCAGCAGGGAAGTTTGTCCTACCCACTGAAGTTTCTTCCCAGTTTTGGGGCTCTCCAGTGGCTCACAGCTCAGACAGACCTTCCTGCTGTAGAGCTTTCATGAGGAAATACCAAATTTATTTCACATTTAAACTAACAATGGGCTCAGTAATGTATCTCTCTCTCTCTCGGCTGCATTTGATTTTTGAGGAGACTGTTCCTTTGGGTTAAGAACCAAAGATCCTATTACTAATGTGTACTTCAGCCTGCTAGCTGGCAGCTTCAGACTCAGTAATGTATCCTTCCCTTAGCTACATTTGATTTTTCAGGAAACTGTTCCTTCAGTGTTGCTTCTTCTGAGGTACTTGCAGTAGTTAGGCCCCCTGAAAACTTGAGGGAGTGAGAAGAGCCAGAGGGTCATTTGAGAAGTCTGTCTTCTGCCTCATTTTGTTAGAAAGTTGCTGAGAGCTCAGTTGGCTCTTTTGCTATGATGCAGTTTCTCCTCCCAGTCCATTTCAGATAGTAACCCTTCAGTTCTCCACTCTCTACCTGGGCAGGGAAGAATCCAGGCAGAATTGGTAAAGATGGCACTATGGGCAGAAATGCCCCAGACTAGGCACGGTTGTGGGTCTGTCTGCCCTTGGCAGTAAAGGAGCTTGTGTAGAATAGGACAGAGCTGGCTCTGGGGCAGAAGCTGCCTTCTTTCCTCAAATTTCCTTCTTGAGGATGGTGAAGCCAGAAGGACACATGCGCTGGGGTCCCTACTATCTTCATGAGTAGCAATGTCACTGAGTGTGGGGCTTAGCCAACCCATACACCATGGGCAACTTGATTTCTGCACTGGGGGTCTGAACAGGCAAAGGGTCCATCTAGGTCTTAAGGATCCCAGTGCAACAGAAAGGGGAGAGTTCTTTGGGGAGCCTATCCATGAATCTCTGAAACCAGTGTTTTCCTTGAGCAGGGCCGTCTGGGGTGGGGGAGGGGGGGAATGGAGGCAACCGCCTGGGCCCGCCCTGTGTTTGTGGGGGGGAGGGCCGGCGGCACAGACGGTGCTGTACAGGCCCCACCATGGCCACTGTGCACTACTGGCTCTGCGCTCTGGCCACTCAAAACCTCTATCCTGTGCTCTGGCCACTGGCCACCCCCTGGCCCCGCATGGGCTGATATGCTCTGGGCCTTGCACACCCCTAGGGAAGGCTCTGTCCTTGAAAGACAAAAATTGGCCCACATGGGTTAGGGGAGACAGAAGAGGGAATCTGTTTGAAATGTCTTCTTCAGAACAGACTCTGAGAGGAAAATAATGAACGCTGTTTCGCATGCTCTTCTTCCCAGACTGGTGTGGCAATTCAGTGGGAGAAGGATAGAGCAGACATTGTGTGATGCAGGTCTTGGGATATCTTGGGCTGTTTGTAGATGTGCTAAGCACTTTCTAAACTATGTTAACTGATGTACATCACACAGTTCAAAATCTAATTTCAGTTTGAATTAAGGGTTAATAGATGATCATTGCGGATCACAGCAGGGGTACTGACTATACAGTATATAGACTTGACAGCCCCTTCACAGAGGTTGGCAGTAATTAGGAGGGGATAATAAGCCTGTGTAAGCATTGCTACTTTGTTGCAGTCATCTAAAGGGCTGTTCCAGAAGTTGTAATTGACCTTAGCAGGTTGAGGTGGTGTTGGCACATTTGACTTTTTTTTTAAGATGTTACTTTATGCCTGATAGCCTCTATTTGTTTTGCAAAAACCCAGTTAAGGTGTTTTTGTTTTTGTTTTTGTTGGGGGAAGGGGGGGAGAAGTGCTGATATTTGCAACGCTTATCCGAGTTCCTAAGGACTATTTTTCCTAAAAGCAACCCTGTATAGTTAGTTAATACCATTTAAGT
>NW_017728992.1:24175363-24180617 GCF_001723915.1 Gavialis gangeticus | reverse complement strand
AAACCTGGCACTCTGCACAGCCACAGCCCACACCTGGAGCACGGCAGGAGTGGCTCCTGGGTTCCATGTGCACCTGTATCAGCCAGGGACAGCAGTGGCGGTGGTGGAAGCAGGGGTGCTTCTGTACCACTGCACCCCCATGGGTCTGCCCTAGTTTCCATTAACTTTAATCCTCATTCTATAAGGATTACTTAATTTGGACTACAGACATCTACTCCTTGTTTAATGTTGTAGTTATGTTCTTGAAAAATGCAACTTTAAGTGAACCAATGTTAAGCAAATCCAGTTATGTCACAGTAGTTACCTACTAGCAGGTGGCAGCCAAACAATGTTATAATCGAACATTGCGCAACTTTAAACAAGTATGTTCTCTAAGTTATTAGTGACATAATAACGAAACAACGTTAATTGGGACAATGTTAAGTGAGGAGTACCTGTATATAGTTATACCTGTTGTCTGGATTAAACCTAGAAAAACATAATGTATATAAATGGCCTTAGCCCAGGCCCATGAATGGATTCCAGGCACAGCAGAGGGAGTTGAACTGGGGAGTACTGTTGTGTACAACAGAGGTGGGCAAATATTTTGGTTGGAGGGCCACTTAATGAGGTTTGGTGACCTTTTGAGGACTGCATGGGTAGCCTGGCTCTTGACAGTTGCCTCTCCCCTGGTTGCCATCTTGGAACCACAAGTCTTACCCTAACCCCTAGCTTTGGTCACTGGAAGTCCCTCCTCTTACCCCTGGAAATACTCCTTTTGGGAGTGGGGGTTACCATCTTAGAACTAGAAGAAAACCAAATGATACACTAAAAGTCAAATACCTACTATAACATATATTAATTTTATTATAAACATTTTTTTGTCATGATTTGTTTATACAGTGTATATAGAGATGATTGCATAATAACTAAAAATAAATTCTTACCCTTGTATATTGTGTGTGGTGGGGTGTGGTTGGGCGACATAGGTTATGCTGGCAGTGCGTATGTGTGGGGGCAGGATGTGGGGATGTTGTGTTTGTGTAGTGTGAGGGAAGGTAGGGGGGTGGAGGAGATCTGCCCCTCCCCTTCCTCCATGATGCAGCAGCAGGCAGGGGTACTTGTGGTGCTCTTGCCTGGCACAGGTGCTGGTGCCCAGTGGTGCATGGCTTGGGCTAGTGCTGCACATTGTGGTGAGGGGCACAGCCTGGCAGAGCCATCTCTATCAATGGTGCTCCCCACCACACATATGCAGTCTCCACACTTATGCGCCACCGGACTGTATGCTTCACATACTTATGCCATCTTATGCTCCACATACTGTAGCTGGCTGCCTTTGTCACTCCGTGCTGCACAGGTCCCAGGACTCCACAGAGAAGCAGGGGCCAGGGCTCCCCTCCACTTCCAACAGAGTCCTGGGACCAGCATGGCAGGAAGTGGCAAAGGCAGCTGGCTCCAGCACATGGAGCTTCCTTCTGGTGGCACATGAGGGTGGAGGCTGCACATGCGCAGTGGGGAGTGCTGGCGATAGAGGTGGCCTGGCCAGGCTATGTCCCTTGCCACTATATGCAGCTCTGACCAGCCAGTGGACTAGACACCCTGGCTCCATGCTATCACAGCATGGCTACTGCTAGTGCCTCCACTGCCTTCTGGGCCTGTGCACAATGGGGAAAGTGTGTTGGGGAGGGGGTCCCTCACATGCACATCCTGCCCACCCAAGCTCCATGCTGCTGCTGGCCCCTGGCATGGGTTCTGCCACCAGCCCCATGCTCCCTGCCCCCGCCTCTTCTCTATCTGCTGCCTGGTGTGGGCAGAATCCCAGGGAAGTGGAGCAGGTCCACCAGAGACTGCGACGATGGCAGCAGCAGCCCCATCTGGAAGCTGTGCGCTAGCTGGGCTGGGCCCTTCTGCCTGTGAGGGTGGGAATGAGGCACAGTAGGGTATGTTGAATGGTTGTGTATACATGGGTGCCTCGCTCCCACCCTCATGGGAGGAAGGTTTGGACGGGGTACAACTCAGAGAACCAAATGTCCACGCTTGTGTTGGATGCAGCCTGAGAGTCTAGCCTGCTCCCTGGCTTCTGGTGTTCTAATAACTCTAAAAAACAGAAAGCCAGAACATGTCAAGGCCTTGTAGCTATATTTGTGTTCACAGAATGAAATCTGTTATTCACTCTACTGTTGCAATAAAATCTTTAAAAAACAAAGCAAAACTAAAATTAGTCTTTGATTAGCTGCCTGCTTTACTCATAAGCCCTTTTGAGCTTCTAAAATTAATGGCACAGATTTTCAGTCTCTGGCACTTTCAGCCAGGTGCAGGTGCATAAACCCATATCAGGTTAACTAAAGTTGAAGAAGGTAACACTCCTAACCTTTAACTTTGTGGGAGTTGCTGGGGCTCAGCACTTTGAAGTGCTGCGTGATTGGTTTAAGTACCCGAACTGAAATTTGCCCAGTAGTTACACTGTGGTATAAATCTCAAGAAATTTTATAGTACTTGGATAGCTAATATTTGGGCTGTTTTGAAAATTCTAGCCGTGGCACACAGGTGCAGTAACAAACTGATTATGGAGGGATTTTAATGGGAGTGTAGAGCTGTGGTGCTAATCTTTTTTTGATCCATTAGCTTTTGAAGGAGCTTGCATGTCGCCATTGCCACAAAGGCAGTTTTCATTTGAGCCTTCAGTCTTTCAGCCAGAGTATGGAGATGTAATTATGTGCAAAGGGTAGGAAATTCCTAGATTTGTTCTCATACTTTTATCTATTCAGAAATGGTATGTGGTCTTAACATCTTCACTTAGCTTAATATAAATATCTTTCTCTTACTTGAATTTCGTATCTTTGCCTACAGAAGACAGCTTGAGACAGCTAGTGTAACAAGTGAAAGTTGGAAAGTAATTTTTTTTTTTTAATTATTTGTGCTAGTGCAAGCCATTGAAAATTGTCTTAAGGATCTGTGATACCTAGTGGTTTGAGTGGCCATTAACTGGATACAAAAAGTTTTATTCAGCATCTGCTAAAACATTTACATGACACTAGAGTCTAATTCTAGGTCCAGTTTTAGGAATAACCCTTTTTATCACCTCCTTATCCTGTTTCCACTGACGGTGGAAATGAAGGGCCAGAATGATGCAGTACTGGAATTGGTTCATGGATGAGCTTTAAAAGTGAAGGCAAGTTTGCAGCACAGGTTTCTCTATCTTACCTGGAATAGCCCAGTGTGTGCAGTACATGAGATTGAAACATTTTGAACACTCTGCACATTGATGTGTGATTATATGGAAAGTGTGTTCGTGTGTTAAACATAGCAGATTATGAGCCAGATTATGCTTCCCTTGAATCTAGCTTCTGTGTTTGAGGAGTATAGTAAGCTATTAGTACTGTAGCTTCATGTTTTCTGTTCTCTGTTTAAAATAATTTCTCCTTTTTTAAGTTTTTTATAATAATAATAAAACAGATATTTCCTCATTTCCATGTTCTATACATTTTAATGGTCTTGTTTCTTTATAAAACACCAAATCTGTTGTTGAAGAGAAAGTCCAAAAGCACTGCTGTGACTGTTATATGCAGCCTTTTGAAATAGTTCCTTCCATGCATTCAGTGACGAATAGCAGCAACCCAATCAGTAGTTAAAATGGGCTCCTTTTCTGTCTACCTTTTACTACTACTTCAGATACGGTGTTTTTCACTTCTTGCCTTCCTTGTTGTGCCTGCCTCAGTTCGATTATCTGCTCCTGTGCCGCTTTGGCACATGCGCCTGGTGTTGGATGCAAAGGAGCCATGTATGACCTCTGGAGAGGCCCTTGATCACTTCAGGGAGAATGCCAAAACTCACCTGCCATGACTTCGAATGGATCCTCAGTGGTACAGTCTCCCGTTGAGGGTACCTCTGGAGTTGTCGCACCTCCTAGTGAATGTACATGGGGCTCCACCTCCTCTACACCCTGTCCATACGCTGGCCCTTATGATGAGCCTTTGGATCTTTATGCGGCTTGCCTTCCAGTGATGTTAATTCCTGATCTTTGTGCCCCCTTTTTGTTGTTGATTCTCCTTTTTGTTCAGATTGGACACTAGAGCCTCTGGATGCTCAATTCTCGAGGACGTCTCTCTGGCAGCCCGGTGGTTCTTGGTTGGCTCCGTATACTACCGTTGTCCTTTGATGCTACGTGTGTCCCCCTGCTGAAATCCCAAGGACAATAAATGACAAAACAACAAATGAACCCGTGCTGGAGCAAAGCAAGAAAGAAAGAGGAAAGGACCTGCTCAAGCAAAAAGCAAACAACAAAAAAACTGAAGAAGGGAAGGGTAGTTGGGCTAATCAGCCCTGCCACCTGTGTCCAGTGTGTCATCTTGGCATGGCTCCACATTTGCACCCCAGCCGGGGTCCTCTTCGGCTCTTCCCTGAGCCGCCTCTGGTCTTGCGCACTGGTGCCGGATGCTTTTGCAACCTCTGCTGCCACTGACGCTTTCCTCTGCATCGGGTCTTGTTGGTTCTGCTGGTGCTGGGTGCAACCGGCATGGGGGATTGCTGCAGCCTTCTCTGCTTCCTGTGTCCCCCTTTCTCAGTCTTGGAGCCGGCTTTTATTTCTGCCAGGTGGCATCTTTCTCTGATATCACCTGCCCATGCCGGCTCCAGCTGCAGATAAGCACAGCTAATGAAGCGCATGGGCGTTTCCTCTTTGCATGGTCCTTCTGGCCCTCGCTGTCCTAGAACAGGTAAGTGTTTCTTTTTTCTGGGGTTTTTCCTTTGGCATTGGGTTGCCTCTGACCTGGGTTACCCTGCGGGCAGAGCTCCTTGCTCCCCCATGCTTGTACCCCCGGGACATTTGTCACTTCATTTTTTTTTTTTTTTTTTAGGTGGGGCCCAAAGGCCCTCATCAAGGTCCATTATATTAGCTGCTGTACCTAAATCTAGTTGGAGGTCTCTGAGTCCAACAGCTTCCAGTTTGAATAGATCAGTCAAATGGTGAGAGAGTCTTGAATTAATCTCTTGCTGTAACCAGGAGATCATGGTTTGGTGTGTCAAAATGGTAGTCACTCTGGATAGGTGCATGGAAACTTAGGTATGCTGTATATCAGAATAACAGGAGTTTTGATTACACTTGTTTGTATTTTAGGCTCTGTGTAATGTAGTGGGGGCCACCCTTTTTGGCAAGGTTGTTGGTTGTAGCCATGTTGGGACTACCACCACTGCTGGCCCGCTGAGCAAACCTTGCAAAGCCAGTGGGCCAAGACACTTAAGGGAGCCTACCCTTTCCCCAGTCCTGGTACAATAT
>NW_017728992.1:24170094-24170363 GCF_001723915.1 Gavialis gangeticus | reverse complement strand
ACTGGAAGAAGGCCAATGTGGTGCCTATCTTCAAGAAAGGGAGGAAAGTGGATCCGACTAACTATAGGCCCATCAGCCTGACTTCTATTCTGGGGAAGATCTTAGAAAAGTTTAATAAAGAGGCCATCCTTAATGGACTGGCTGACGCCAGCATCCTAAGGGATAGACAGCATGGGTTTGTTGTGGATAGGTCTTGCTTAACCAATCTCATTTCCTTCTACGACCAGCTGACCTATCACCTGGACAGGGGAGAAGAGATTGATGTCATA
>NW_017728992.1:24167818-24170083 GCF_001723915.1 Gavialis gangeticus | reverse complement strand
CCAAGGTCCCTTCCAGCCCTAATGTCTATGAAATCTATGGTCTAAGGGCATAGGCAGGCAAGGTTCTTTGGGCAGATGTGATACCTTCTATTAGACCAACTTAGTAGTTGGAAAAAAGTTCTTTGGAAGCTTTTGGGCACAAACACCCTTCTTCAGGCAACGGGAGACTTTGCAAAGAACTTGTTTTCCGAGCCTTTTTTTGGCAGACGTGCCACAAGCTAAGCCCCACATCATCCCTGAATGCTACTCCAGTATTCTTCCCCTTCCTCATCTGCTGCTGTGCTTTCTGGTCTCTGTGTTATCTGCTGCTGTTTCCCTTCTCCTTCCCCGATCTGCCATGGGTTATACACAGAGACTGCCTGTGCCATTTGTGGTACACCTATGGCAGGTTAGCTACCCTGACATAATGCATTTAAAATGGAAGCTGGCCATTTTTTTGGAACAGCTACCTCTAATAGCATCACTTGCTATAACATCCTTTGCCTTTTTCTTCTACAAGTACTTTCTTGTAAGTGTAATAGGACCTAACACAACACAGCAAAAATTGTTCTGGTATGAATAAAGTTGCTATGAAAAGTATAGATTGCTACAAACTGATTAGCATCTGTGATGCTGAAATTTCAAAAAAGTTTAATTACACACCTTAGTTGACTGGAGGAGACTTTTAAATCAAATTGGGTTCTAAATGGAAGCAGCTGAGAAATACTATCCCCAAAATGTAGGTTCTTTAAAAAGACAGATGGTAAATATCACCAGTAAAGACCTTGTCAGTCAGAACAACTTTCCTAGACTTTGCTGTACAAAGAGGTCATTCATGGTACAGTATTATGTCAGCAAACATGAGGTAGCTTGGTATCCTGTGTGCCAAATAAGAGACACCTGTAAATTGTTCGGTGTGCAACAAAGGTATTTTTTCCTAGAGGTATAGCTTACTGTGGCTCTGCTGGGGCATTCATGCACAGGAAGAATGGGGGCATGACATATGTTCTTTATTAAACAAATCTCAAGTGTTTTTTGTGGAAGTTTAAACACTTTTTCTTTTTGTCCCCAGCTTTGGAGACGAACAGAGTTATAGCAAGCTTCTTCAGCAAACTTAGACCTGAATTGTTTTTGACTATACGTTTGAGGCAGAAATGGGCCTACATTGATGTTACTGTGTGATATGCCAAGGAAGTGAATGTTTGTTACTTATGGACATTCAGCCAATAGATAGCAATTTAAATTAAACTTCCCAACTCAGTTTAACAACAACACCCTTCTAGTTGTAAATTCTTTTTCCTCTAGCTTATGTCACTTCTTTCATTCTAATTTTAGAGCTCTAATGTGCTGGCACTTACTTCTGGGAGTAAACTACTTGGGCCAGATTCTGCCATCCTTTCTCATTTTGAGATCTACTTGGCTAGCCGGGTGGTACCTGCAGGGTAGTACCCTCTGGGCAGGCCCACAGAGGTATCTGTCCACCTTTTTTTAATCCCTCATGATTTTTCATGTTTTTACAAGTTTTTTTTTGAAGAAAAGGTGAAGGTGACTTTACACAAAATTTAAACTGAAAACAGCTCTGAGACCAGTGAGTGATTTATTAATTTTTTTAATGACTTTTAAGGGCTGTGTACCATCTAATTAAAAAAAAATCCTTAAAAATATTTTTCAGGACTCTCCTTGTGGCTTTTTGTAGTTCACAGCATTTCTCCAACAGCAGATTCACTGCCCATGGGGCATAGGGTAGATTCCAAATTCAGTGGCTTTATTTCGGGAAATTGGATTCCATCTCTCTAAACACTGCAAAATTGGGACTATTATTCATATTTTCTTGGTTAGTAGGGTCGGAAGGGACCTGAGCAGATTATCGAGTCCGACCCCCTGCCATGGCAGGAAAGAGTACTAGGGTCAAATAACCCCAGCAAGGTATTCATCTAGCCTCCTCTTAAAGACCCAGGGTAGGAGCCAGCACCACTTCTCTTGGAAGTTGGTTCCAGATTCTAGCTGCCCTGACCGTGAAGTAGCGCCTGCTGATTTATCTAGTCTAAATCTACCCTCTGCCAGCTTGTGACCGTTATTTCTAGTCACTCCTGGTAGTGCTTGGGGAACAGGGACTCCCCCAATGCCTGCTGGTCCCCTCTGACTAGTTTGTAACAGGCCACTAGATCCCCCCTCCGCATTCTCTTGCGGAGGCTGAATAGGTTAAGGTCCTGTAGCCTCTCCTCTTAGGGCCTGCCCTGCTGCCGCTGGTCATGCAAGTGGTCCTCCTCTGGACCCTTTCCATGT
>NW_017728992.1:24164666-24167793 GCF_001723915.1 Gavialis gangeticus | reverse complement strand
CATTAAGTCTCTTTCCCCTTGACTGCCTTGTATTCTAACTTCAGAGTGCCCCTCCTCTGACTCTGCTAATTGATGAGGATGTGTATTCCTCCTTAATGTAGAGCGCCACGCCCCCACCTTTTCTCCCTGTTCTATCGCTTCTGTACAGCCTATAGCCCTTGATATTCACCGCCCAGTCATGTGTTGGGTCCCACCACGTTTTAATGAGCTGCACTATGTCTGGGTTGGTGTCAGCTAGCAGGAGGGTAAGTTCCTCCTGCTTGTTTCCCATACTACGATGGTTTGTGTAGAGGCATTTGAGGCCTCCTGTGGATGTATGCACTGGCCCCCTAATCACAGCATTGCCCTGGCCCCTGTTGCTTACCTGTGTATATTTTCTGCTTGTTGGTCTATGCTGGGCTGTACTTGTGGATGTTGCTTTGTTTGGCAGTCCAAGGCTTCTTCCGCCTGTCGTCCCCTTCCCCCAGTGAGCCTAGTTTAAAGCCCGCCAGAGGAGATCTGCCAACCTAGAAGAAAACACGCTTTGATTAGTTGATCGTTGGCTTGGCTATAATAATTCTCATAATGTTTTCTGAGTATGCTTGAAAGTCTGCTGCTGTGGTTACTGGAATTGTGGTCCCTCTTAAGAAACAGAGGGCTATACTGGGGCTTGATTAGGGAAAACAACTAAGTCTGTGCGAAATGTAGCTGGCTGTTTTGTTTCAATGCTGTTTTGACTCATTTCAGGCTCGAAACAGGGCTTCGAAACAGCCTCAAAACAAAACAAGGCCAGTTTAAACGTTTTGAAAGTTTTGAAACATTTCGAAGCAGCAGTCAGGTTGTGGGAGGCAGGGGAGAGCCAGGGCTGTGCTCTGCAGCCCCATGTGGCTCAGCCTGGTGGGGAGCATAGCCCTGGCTCTCCCTGTCTCCCACTGCCGGGGTGCGCTCCGATGGGCTTCACCAGCCCCATGGAGCCTAGCTCAATAGCGGGAGGTGGGCAGAGCCGTTGCTGCTCTCCACTTCCTGTGAGTGGGCTGAGTTTGACAGGGCTGCTGTCCCAGCCACCTGTGGAGTGTTCGGGATTGAGAGTACAGTCGGGGTTAGAAAGGGAAGAAAGGTTTATTGGCTTAACAAAAACATAACTATGCGTATTATACTAAGACAGATAATAAATTTGCATCGGCAGCTTATCGGCAGTTCACTCTGATGCCTGATGTACGACAAGTTTCTCTTCCACAAAGCTCAGTGAAGTCAGGCATCCCCGATCAGCATTGTCCGAGAGGAAGGACCCTGGTATTCAGTCCTTGGGCACCTTGAGATCCACGGGCCAACTGATCCAGGTCAACAGCTAATTAGTAGTTCCTTTCACAGAGTTGTATCTTCCTTCTAAATGATTTCCGGATGTGCCAGCCAATTTATAACTTCTGAGCTATGCTGATAACTTACAGGCATTCAGATTCTTTTTACTTCAACTGTCCTTATACTGACCAATAGCAGTACAAGCCTTGCATTCTTCTGATAAGGTAAATTTTAACTATGCCACAGGGTCTACCATAACTTCTATAAGGCTTTGCTAAATTTACTAGGCCTTGTACTACATTACAAGGCCTCATTACATCTCAGACTTTAATAGGCTCTTAGCAACAACATATAGCTTAATATCTGAACAAATGACAGAAAAACACTTGGTCTAATTTTCATAGAGCCTTCAGCAAGCACCTTTATCACACAGACATAATTTTCAGCTGTCACAGACTGCAAGCCACTGGAACTCAAGCCCAGTGTAGTGGGGCAGAGCACAGTTTTGGGGCTGTGTCCTGTGCCCCACACCGGTATGTAAGCTGCTGGGACCCAAGCCCAGGGCGGGAGGGCAGTGTGCTCCCCGGGGGGAGCTGCGGGGACTGTCCTGGAGTCCTCCCAGCGGTGGGAGCCCCCAGCCTGCATGCCGGGCAACTGAAGCCGGGTGCTGCTGCCTGAGACTGGCAGCAGCACCAATCTTTCTGGCGCTGGTTCCAGGCAGCAGCAGCAGCAGGCTTCTCTCATCTGGCAGGTAGATCAGGGGCTCGCACCCCCAGAAGGACTCCAGCAGTGCCCCTACTTGGGGGTGCCGGCAAGTCCACAATCTGTCTGCCTGCTGTGTTTTGTTTCCCCATAATAACTATGGGTGAAACATTGAAACAGCGTTGAAATGGCAAAACAGTTTCAATGCAACAAAGCGGAACAGTGGTTTCGAAACTAAACTAAACAGTGTTCTGTCGAATTGTCAAAACTGAAGCCAAATCGAAATGGTGCTGCATTGCACAGCCCTAAAAACAACCTAAATTGGAGTGTGTTTTCGTTCCCTATTTTTATCTTATGCTGAGAAATGTACACGTCTTTATGGAGGGTGTCAAAATTCAGTGTCTCTTGCTGCAAGTATCTGTTGACACCCTTGTAAACAAAACTAATGTGTAACAATGGGTTAGAACGTATGTTGATGAGATCCAAGCAGTGAGGGGTGGATTTTTGCAATTCACTCTGCTTTCCAGAGCCTGTGCTGATACTGTAATGATTCAGAAATAGTTTCATGGGGTGTAAATGCCAACTGTAGCAAAAGGCTTTTTAGGTCGTGGTTTTCTCAAGCTGTAGGTCATGACACCAAGGGTCACCAGGAGTTTTGGGGATGATGGGGTGTGAGTGGTTGTGAAGGCGTGCTACCCGGAGATTTGCTGGTGCTCCTCTGAAGCAGAATTGTTTGAACAAAGTCAGTCCTTTAGATTCCATTAACACCTCATGGGGCTTGTTTTCCTGAATCTCATAGTACTCCTAACCAAGGGCCTTATGAACTATTGCAAAGGATTCTGGGTGGTGTTCAGTACCGTAATCACATATTACTTGTGCCTGGAACACAGAAGCCTGTCTCTCCCCTTGTCTATATAAGGTTTTTTTTTACTGAATGCTGCTATTTAGCATTGGGTTATTAATGCTTTGTTACTATGTGAAATTATTCCCAAATGTGTTGTGCTTTACCATGAAGTATTTCCATAACTGATTCAAACTAAATTACACTTTTACAATGAACAGAGTTATTTTCTCGTACATTACCCTTGCAGTGGAATGAAGTAGTGAAAATGCTAATTTGCAAAAAAAAAAAAAAAAAAAAAAATTT
>NW_017728992.1:24163416-24164570 GCF_001723915.1 Gavialis gangeticus | reverse complement strand
AAAAAAAAAAAAAAAAAAAATTGTCAGAGACTTCTTGGCAATTAGAGCAAGTTAGGTAGGTTTTATTACATGTGTGTAATAGAAAGAAAATCCAAACATTTTAGTACAGCAGTTCCTTTAAAGGAAAATAATTATTTTGTTTGTAAGTGACGAGAGACTTCAGCTGTTCAGTTGTATCTTTAAAAACCCCAAACCATTTACTACAAATCTTCTGCTCTGTTACTTCGTTTATATCAAGCCAAATGTTCTTGTACATCAACATGAAGTTCTTGAAAGTTTGTTTTGGGCTTATTTAGTTGATAAAGCACTTGATTTGTCTTTTGTCATAAAGTTGCAGCTAGACTCATGTGTCTGAACTGTACGGGTCACAGTAAACTAGCTGCCAAGAAAGAGCAGTCATTTTTTTTGGTGATCAGGTACTCACTTTATTATAAATAGCCATCAGGATATATACCATGTCAAATTTCTGTTGTGGCATGCATTGGCTTTTCTTTTCCAGAGACAGTATTGCTTGATTGTTTCCTTTTTCCTACCCAGAAAAACCACTATAGTTTTGATTAGTTACATGATGGGAACAGCTGGGAAATAGCTGTGGAGTACAGTGTTTAAAACACAGCTTTAATTTTAATGAAAGATTTTAGGCATAATCAAGAGCTGAATTTGGTCTGTGCAACTTGAGTGAAACTCCTGGAATTGCAGGAGCTCTTGGTTAGTGTAGCTGCCCTGCTTTCTACTCTGGGCAGGCAGCATACTTGTTTGAAAGCAATATGGAAATCTTTCTTAAAAAATAGTTAACCTTGTCAAACAAATCTGAGGTTCCCTCAAGGGTTTTGTTCTTTGCTTACTGAACACTGCCTGCAGTTCTGCTTTAGCCGTGCTAAAATGGAATAATTCTGCATTTAATGAAGCTGTCACTTCTTTTTCCAAAACAAGTAAGTGTTGCATGAATTGGATATATACATCAAAGCTTTCCTTTTGCCACTGCGTTAATGCAGAGAGTAGCATTTGATTCTCTGTGACATCATTGAAGTCAGTTAATTTCTGTGAATATTGTGAAGGGTAGGATTTTTTGATTAGAGACTCTTGATCTACTGTGGCCACTCTGGTCTTGGCTAGTTAAGACATCAGTCTTTTTTTTTTTTTTTTTTTTTTTC
>NW_017728992.1:24156829-24163310 GCF_001723915.1 Gavialis gangeticus | reverse complement strand
TTTTTTTTTTTTTTTTTTTTTACAGGGGAAAAAAAAAAATCTAAGCCATCTGTGCTCTTTTATGCTTTTATTATTCTTCCACTAAGGACAGCAAAACTGCTTTTGTTTTAAGATTAAAGCAGATATACACAGATCCATTTTAATTTCTTTTTGTAAGGGTTAGAATGCAGTGCAGCTGTTCGCAAAAAGGGGAAAGGAATTCGGACCACATTGTGTTTGTAATACAAAAAAGAAAAGAAATAGAAAACCTGGTATTGTGATGAGCAAGTTTAGTCCGTTGGTGCTGTTTCTATCTTCTTTTAAATACGATTCAAAGTTCATTGTTACGTGTTTCTGGTGTCTTATGAACATATAGTTTGGAGTAAACAAAATTTGCATTAGGGTGTATTGGTTTGCAACAGGAGAATGTCTTATTTTGTTCGAGAACTGTTGTTGTACTTCGTAGTTTAATTAAATAAATGGTTGACCAAATATGGAGGTTCCTGACTCAGGCAAACACTCCCATTCATTGGTATGGGACATTGCTTGAGTGAAAAGATGAGCATTACAAATGAGCCTTTCCCCCTCCCTCAGGACTGGTCACTCACTATATTGTTCTTGAATCACTGTCCCTGAGACTACATAATGCCTATTGTGCGCTGCAGTGTTTTGAGCTGCTCTGAGGGAATATTATGTTATTTCTCCTACCTTTTTTTTAAAGGTTTTATAAAGGGAATTCCTTGCCTAGTAGAAGCTAGTAAACCTGAGAGAGGTAACAGCTGCTTAGTAGAAACTTAACCACCTGTACTCACAGGTGGAGGAGCAGCTATCCAATGAAAGGCAGAGATCAAAACCCTCTTTAACAGACAACTATTGGTTGTTGAAAAGAACCTGATAGCAAGTACAAGATACTAAGAGGTGTTTATTTACCTAACATAGTTTATTTTCAGAGTCACCTTTCATTAGTGTGAGAGCAAGAAGCATCTATTTCCTCTGTTCTTGTGGCTGTTTGGGTTTTGATTTGGTTTCTCTATGTAGCATCGCACGCGCCTGAATTTGGAAAGGTGTGAAGAGTCTGACTTAATTTTTTTGCAGTCAATTGAATATGAAGAGTTGTTTTAAATCCTATGTCATCAGCTCAATTCTAGACAAATGAGCAGTTAATGAAACCTGTGACTGTCTGATTGAGGGACCTGTTTAAAATGAGTTGATCATCTTAGTGCAATCCCCAGTGAACTGGTGTCCCTGTAGTTTCTTTTTAAAGAGTACTGCAGTTGGTATTTTTGGTGTAGAAGGTGCCAGTTTTGTTGCACAAGCTATGGTGAGCTGTTTGCAGTGCTGTAGTGGCTGCTGCACTGTGAAACTTTGTTGTCAATAAAAAGACAGGCTGGACTTCAACTGTAGTCAGTCCAGAATGTTTTTCAAGTACTGAACGCAACTTGTAATGTGGGATTTGAAGATAATAATGAAAAGTGAATGCCGTGTATGCTCCGTAGTTTCACTTCACTTAGCCTTTTGTTTATAGACTTTTTTCCTTTCAGGACAACAGACTTTTTATTATGGATCATCTGGGTTCAAACCAATGACCTAAATTAAAAATATACCCTCAGCACATATTATTAATCACAAAAAAAAAATTGAGACTTATCCCATATGCATTTTGGAATGAATCAAGTTTTTGGAAGGAGAAAAATGAAAGTGTTTTAGTATCTTGTATTTTGTTTTGACCTTTTAAAATATTGTTTAATGGAAATACTGTCTGTTAACCTCATTGGCATTGGTGAGAAACATGCAGTGAGAGAGAACCATGTTCCTTTCATATGTGAAGATGAGCCCCAAGTGTTTTGAAAAATTTCAAGCATGGCCTTTTCCTGATTAAGAATATAAAAAAGTATCATGAGGTGAAGACATTGCAATGGTGCTTTCAAAGAAAACTATTGCTATGTGACGGTGAATGATACTGATATTTAAAAATATTTCCAGAAGGGTTTTGAAATGCCCTGTTACATGTTTGCATTTTGAACAATTTAAACTAGGAATTTTTTTAAGTGACTTATTTTTTTCCTCTTCATTTTTGGTAAGAAGTCATGAATTACTAGGCCTATTGCCTCAAGGCTGGTTTAAACTATCTATCTATTTATTACCTACAATAGATCTACATTCAAAAAAGAGAGCTCTTCAATTTTCAAGCTGAATAACGAAATTAAGAAGCGCTGCACTGAAGGTTGTCTGTGGTCTTACTTTGTCCTTCTTATATATACATATTATGATGCAATGCTTAATTATGTGGTTGTATTCTGTTTCTTTCAACTGGACCTTGTGCAGAATAGATAATGTTCAGTCAATGAGCAAGGATCTAGTAATTTGTTTTTTACTCATGCATAGTATATAGTATTGCATTACACTTCACATATTCAAAACATGGGTTTCATTGAATACAGATGCTAACCACTTCTGTAGCTCAGATCCTAGGTCTTAACTCAAGCACCTAGAATTTGAGGGATATACCATTAGCTAGCTAGCTCCTGTGAAAAGTTTAAGTGACTTGCACAATATCATGTTGTCCCGCACCATGAGAGGGTGTTCGTGACGCCATGTCCCGCATCGTGAGAGGGGCCTTGTGGCACCCTCCGGTTCGTGGCAGATCTGGATTTACGGGATGAGGAAGGCTCGGATGCATAATGGTTTCAAATAACAACGTTTATTTACTCATGCCCCTATAGCAGTAGTTGGCAGACAACGGAGGCGAGGACACCAGAATTCGCTTGCGTTACGCGTTGTGAATCAAAGATGAGATGGTCCAGAACAAGCAGGGGTACACCTGAGGGAACGGCGGCGAGAGACAGTTGGGGTGATCAGCTCTAAAGAACCATGAGGCCAGCTCAGGTTGCGGTAGAATGGCGGTCTCTCCGAGCAACTGCCGGGCGGGTCTTAAATACCTTGCCATTCAGCCAGGATTTCTCTTGAGCCAATTAGAGGCTGTCGTTCAAGGAACTTTCCAGGCGATTGTGCATCATTCGCATGATCAGCGTGTGATCAGCACGTGTCTGATTACATCACAGTGCATTATCGGGGGGGGGTGGTCTCAGGCTTGACCATGCTCGTAACAGCGCGTGTGGCACAGATGCCAATTTGATCTTTACACATGTAAGGACTCTCTCTGGCAGAGACAGGAATAGAATCCTGTTCTCCAATGCCACAATCATTTGTCTTTAGATGAAGTCCATCTTTCTTGTATCCTCTCTAATTCATGCCTTCCAACAGATGCTTTAGTGGTTATACAGTACACAATCCTTGCCTGTCCTTGGAGCAGTTCCATTCTGTACAGTGATTTTTTCTGTCTGTTTACCACTCAAAAAATGGTTTCTGTAAGAAAACAAGCGCTGAGTGATCTGGTATTATCAATGTTGCTGGGTTTTGGTTGATCTGTGTTGGACTAAGGCCATAGGCAGGCAGAGTTCTTTGGGTAGATGTGTTATCTTTTATTAGACCAACTGAGCAGTTGGAAAAAAAAGTTCTTGGCAAGCTTTCAGGCACAATCACCTGGGTGCCAAGCTTGCCAAGAACTTTTTTTTCCAACTGCTCAGTTGGTCTAATAAAAGATAACACATCTACCTAAAGAACCTTGCCTGGAACTATCAAGTAGCTCATGGTGCATACATTCCAGATGGCTGAATAAACATTGCAAAAGTGACCTTAATTCTGTCCTTAACTTTTGAGTGATTCACATGGCAAATTTTGTGCTTAAAAGCATGCATGCACATACTCATGTTGCCTTGACATCCCCTTAGATGGTGGGCACAGCTGAATCCTTTAGATCACGGGTTAGCAACCTGTGGCTGGTGGTCCAGTCCAGCAGGAGAGGGAATCAGTGGCATGGAGCTGTATTGTGCTGCTCATCTCTTCTGTAGTGCTCCCCTTCACCATGGAGCTTGCTACCCCTCTGAGTCTCCTTCCCCTCCCTGCAGAAAGAATGGGGGTAAGTGGTGAGGGTAAGCACAGGCAGCTGACTGCTCCAGTGTGAAGATATCTGGGTCATAAAGGGCAGCTTCTGTCAGCAAAAGGTTGCCAACCTTTGTTTTAAATCCACTGTAGAGACTTCTCACTTGAGCTAATGTGTGGTATCTGTCTGTCTTTTGCAATGTGGACCAGTGCTAGAGTGGGAGCACTTTTGTCACAGCTGTTTAGTTGGCTGCAGAGATGGCTAAGATTTAGGAATTTTGGATTGCTTGTAAAGCTGTGGCATGTGGTCTCATAGGCACAGCTTTTCTTTGTTTCACCTGTCCCCCAAAGTTTAACCTTTGTCCCTTCTGCCACACTTCTGGCTCACGTGCTGACTTCCTTTGTTGCAAATCCCAGTGTCAGCTTTTGCCTCACTTTTCTCCTGTTCTTCAGGAGCCCCCATTTGGATCTTGCACAACTCAGAGCTGCAGTTCCAGGGGAAAGTCCTGCACTGGAGCAGAAGGAGTTTTTGTGAATTTGGCTACTAACATTTAAAGCTTAGAAGAGCATGTGAAAACTATTTTTTCTTCGGTGTTTTCTACCTTTGATAGGGTATGGTGGTATTTCATTCCAAAATTCCTATTTCTAAACAGATTTCCCACCCAAATGTAAAATGTTTTGCAAGGAGGGAGGGAGATGGGGAGATACCAAGTACACCAGCCCCACTAGTAATTAAATGCAAAATACGTTGGGCTATATCATGCAATTTTTCATTGAAACAAAGCTTTACACTCACCTCAGTGAGGGATCCTGGTTAATAGTCTATTGTAAGTTATAGACTAGAGTTAAGGCCAGATATTGTGCCAGCTTCATCCCTTTGCACCTTGCACTTGACCTTAGAGTCAGTGCAGATTTTGTTAAAAGAAAATCAAAGCTTTGGTTCTGGCAAAAATAATGTATCACGTCTGTTACATATAAGGAGTAAGTTAATACTTTTCACAGTTAAGTGGGAAAAGATAGTATATCTGCAGCATTGGCAAGACAGGAGTTGGAACTCTAATATGAGCTTGCTCCCAGAATACAAGCTTGGCCAAGTTGCACAGCCATGTGTATATTATGTCAAATGCTAGACAGTGGAACTGAAGGGCAGGGGAGCGGGGCACTTGTGTCAGAAAGCTTGTGTGAGAGCATTGCTTTCTCTGGAATTTCCTGAGTATGGGCTTGACTCTTTTTTTTCTCCCATCCCCTCCCAGCTTTGCTATCCCCTTAATCCTTGATTTAAAGAGAAATGCTCCTAATTTTCTAAGGGAGAACCTTGCCAGGAGCCTATGAGCCTCACAGTCAGAACTCATGAAATTCTTGAATGGGCTATTAAGCCCAAACCTCTGCAAGCTGAATGAAGTGATTTAAGGCACTGTATGTCCTTAAAGCAGTTCAAGCTGCCAAAGCCTTTAGTTTAGCCATGGTAAAGGTTTAAAAGGCTTACGTTATTGAAAGCACTCTAAAAGCATAGGGCATGTCTCTGCCTGAATGTAGTTGTGTTTTCATACATATTAAATAATAGTTGTAAATTACAGTGTAGACACAACACACACATTGATTGCTAATTATGTTTGACTTGAGGCAGCAGATACCAGATTTGCTTTATTCAGGCATGATTAACTAGCAAGAGACTTTTTGTACTCAGTTGGCTATTTTACAAGCAACAGAAATTGTCAAATGAAACACCAGAAAAAATGTGTTAAGTTGAGATCACAGGAGAAGTCAACCACAGATATTGACTGTCTTGGAAAAAATTGCAAGTGAAAAGGAATACCTACCTGATAGAATGTAGAATTGAGATGTAGGTATAGGAGGTATACCTTTATAATTATAGATATACCTTTAGGGCATGTCCAGATGTGCCATGGATGTTTGGCTCCCTGGGGAATGCCCATGCCATGCATGCTTTGGCACACAGGAAGTTAACCCAGGTGGGGTAGGGGAGGCTGTGGCCAGCCCTGGGCTGGCCCCAGCAACCTTACCTGGGGCCCTGGGGGCCTCCCAGGGCTGCAGCAATTCTGCTGTGCGGAGCCTGGCTGGCAGCTGCAGCACAGCTCCAGGTGGCCTGGTTCCACTTTTCAGCAGTGTGCACTGCGCTGGTTTGTTTTGTTTTGTTTTTCCATGGGTTTTTTTCCTTCTGGATATCCAGGGGTGAAAAAACAGCGCAGTGCACGTTTGGGCAATGCACCCTTGCAGCATGGAGAACACCTGAGGGTGTGGTATGTGGTGCTGCAAACATTTGCAGCACCGCATACAGCACAGTCGCGCTCATCTGGACACACCCTTGTAATGTCTGATCTAGTTGGGGGTGGTCCTGCTCTGAACAGGAGGTTGGAGTAGATGACCTCCCGAGGTACCTTCTGTGGCAGAAAGCCACCTTGGTTTCTCCCCAAAAATCTCTGCCCTGTGACACTGTGATTTAAATCTCTGTGCTGTGACCATTCAGTTAGGGTGGGCCCAGCACACAGGGGACCACACCCTCAGCCTGTCTCTTTAGGGAACTTGAGCTGGCTGCATT
>NW_017728992.1:24144875-24156540 GCF_001723915.1 Gavialis gangeticus | reverse complement strand
GGAAGATGCTTGTGAGTAAGCTACTCAATCTGATTAGATATTTAGCTGGAAGTATCACAGATGCGTAATCAAAAGGCTACCACAGCCAGACTGTTTGCTCCTTAGGATTTCTAGATATTGCTCTATCCTGTACCCTAGTTTGCCCTACCCCCTGTAATCAATAAAGTTCTCCTTTTTGACTGGTGTGGGAGACTTATTGAGGGGTGGGTCTAAATTATGCCTAAAAGACCCCTTAGGTCTGCAGACTAAGGGAGACTTTCCTTTTTGCCCCCGGACTTGGGGAAGTGCCCCAAGTGCCTGTATTGGGTCAAGTACCCGTAGGACTATTAGGCCTGTGTTTCCCCGAGGACACAGGGCTGAGACAGTCCAGTCTCGGGGTGGTGGCGGCACGTTACCCCCAGACTAGCGAGTGTGCTCCAGGAGAGGGGTTGGCCAGACATAAGGCGCCCCAGGGAGGCATTCAGAGCCTGGAAGGTGGTCGGGCGCAGGGAGGTGGGTGGCTCAACGCAGGAGCACCCCTTACTGGCCCGCCTCATGTGGTGGAAACAGCAGAGGGATACGAATACCCAGCTGTGTTCCTGAGGTGGGATCTCTGCACCTGCCACACCTTCCACCCCTAATTTTCTATGATTGTATGACTCTAAGTTGTTAGGTCTTGACTACAAAATTTGTTTGTGACAGCCAGGCTGGGACCTCACACTGGAAGATGAAGGAAAGGAAGGCACACTGCAATGAAAAAGAAAATCTGACCAAAGTCACTCTTTGCTTTAAACCTTTACTAAATTTGCATTTGAATCCATCTGCAAAAGGAATGGCTGGCAGTGAATTTAGAAGATGAAATCTCTTCTACAGAGCACTAGCTTGTCACCCTTTCACATGAGGAACGTCCTGTGACCTCCCTAGGAGTTCCACCTGTGGAGAACCTGGAGGACTGAGCCCTTTGATTGCATGGCAGCAACAAATCAAATAGTTATGTTTGTATCTGAAGCATCACTCTTTTCAGAGTAGACTTTAGATTTATGTGTACAGCGTAAGATGCATTAAGCAGCATACACTTCTTAATTCCATAAAGAGAAGTAACTGCCCTCATTGCTTTCATGTTTCCTGAACCCAAAATGTAATGGTGTTTAAGGTTTCTGGAAGGGTGTGTAAAATAGAAATGCAGACTAAATTCAGAGCAGTTATCTGTTGTATGATTAAAACCTCAGCACTTGCAGTTTTGCTGTGCCTGTCTTGTTTGAAGCTAATTCAGTTTATAATCTGGCAGGAATGATGCCCTACAGTCAGTTTTTATTTAGCCTTCCTGGTTCAGATCCTAGTTAAAGGAGAGTGGTGCAGGATTTCATTTTATTTAGATGCATACCCAGAATGTGAGGTCAGCTCACTCCTACCCAATATGCTTGCCTCTGGGGCGAGCAACATTTCCGCAGAATACAGTGGGTAAACATTTGCATTCTTGCTTCCTCCCACTTGTTAAGATATCCCAGTTGTGTATTACAAAGCAGAACGCTGTGGGTGCATAAAACTTAAACTGTGTTTTTGTTTTGCATGTATATGTTTTACGTTTTGTTTTGAGGGGGTGATTTATATTTATTTAATGAAGCCTAAACTAGACCCTGTACATGTGTTCGCTGTGAGGTCCTCCTTTCTTCCTACTTCACAGCTGGGTTGACAGATTTAATAGGAGGTGGTAAGCTCGTTAGAGGTCACTGTGCATCTGTGGCTGAGTAGCACCCTGATCCCTTTGGCTCCAGTGCTTTGTTCTTGCACCTTTTGCAGTGTTGTCTTTCCAAATTGCTTGCATCTGGAGAGTCATATAGTTAATTATACTTCAACAACTTTCTGTTGGACTGTGTAATCGGTTATGGCAGGTAGGGTATTGAGGATCCAAACCTACTCTGTGATAGAAATCCCTGGGGGGATCTGGAACTAGTGTTGCTGCAATTTGAGTCCTGGATGCCTAAAAAAGAGAAGTTTGGTTGCTTTTGCTTAAACAATAAGAATGGTGTTCTTGGATAAACCAGGTAAACTACCTTGAGGTAGTACATACGCACCCTGAGAATATGGTGTACATACACACATATGGGAATATGGTGTTCTTTTTGTGTCAAGTTCAAATACAGATAAGCATTCAGTCCCATAAAGTGTTGCCTGTGATATTAAGATAGCAAATTTACTGTTCCATGTAAGACACTATTGCAGGTTTGGGCCAGTGTCTTACCAAAGTAAATGTCTCATTACATGTAGCAATTGCGCAAGGGCTGCTTTAGAGAGAGTTGGGGCTTGGGTGACTAAGCGAAGCTAACATAGAAATAAACTGTCCACTGCTTGGGGATAAATCATTTCTTGGAATAAGGCTGACGGCAGGTTCTAGGAAAATTTTTCTCTATATACATGTTTGAACTACTTTTTTGCGCAAGTATGGTATACTCTACAGCACCCATCACTGGGAAGTCACGATTCTGCTCCCATTGAAGTCCCAGTAAGCTTTACAAAGGACTTCAGTAGGATCAGCATACTCCAGTTTCTCTAGCAGTAGAAAGGGCATTATTGAATACTTTACACTTCAGGTTCTGCTTACTGTAAAATTTTAAAAGTTGTCATTTTTCAGACAAAGATTGCAGGAGTTTCCCTCAGGCAGTCACTGGAGAAGGCTGGATCTGTTTTTCGACTCATTACTATTTACATAACATTCTGAGTGTCGTGTTCCCTGCTCCCCCCCCAACCCCATTAACTTTTAAAATTTTAAAATCTAGATGAGGAAACAGCCACAAGAACAGAGGAAATTGATGCTTTTTGCTCTGATGCTAATGAATGGTGACTTGGAATATAAATTACATGATAAGCACCTCTTAGTATCTTGTACTTGTTAGACTTTAAATCTAGTCTAGATTTGAGTGCAACTTTACAGAAGAATACAAGGAGAAAGGATGGAGAAGAGTCAACATTTCATAAGAGTGCTGAATGTACAAGTAGTGTACTGCCATAGAGATAACATGCTTCACCGATAAAACATTGCGACTTCCACTGCAGTGCATCTAGGCTTGGTTTTATATGCCATACTAATACAGAGGTCAGCAACCCCCAGCCTTCAAGCTTCTGCTGGTCTACAGAGTCAATTGATCCGGCCCATGAACATGGGGCTTCGGTGGCATTTGGTAGCAGAGGGCTTTGACAGCAGTGATGGATATAGGCACTTTCCCCGCCATGTCACCAGGGCGGGAGAAGTGCCACTGGCAGCTGGGCCCAAGCACCCCTCTGACCCAAACTGAGTCATTCCAGCCTGCAGTCTAACAAAGTGGCTGACTGCAATGCTAATGTATATGCCTATCTTCCAGATCTAACCAGGCGAGCACTATCAGGCTCCCCACTTGTCTGTAATATTGACAGCATGAGAGTGGTGGTACTGCTTTCCTGCTGTCAAATTTCCAGACCTTTGGGGAGCTTCCATCCCTGCATGCTAGATCAAGCTGGCATAGGAACTAATCCCCGGCAGTGTGCTGCTGCTGTGTCCTGTGGGGTCCAAAGCCTGAGCACCACTGTTGTGGGGAGTGACTGTGCCTCTTTCTCGTGAGACTACAAGGGTGATGTCTGGCTCCAAGAGCAATTTTCAATATGGGCAGTTCTGGTTTAAAAAAAAAAAAAAGTGGTGGTACAGCTGTCCTGCTATCCCCAGTCTAGACACCTCTCATTATGGTTTTGGTTCCTTTTGACATTAAGTGTCAAATATAGTGCTGGGTAAAGGTACGTCTAAAATAATATAAATACCCTGCATTCATAAGACAGTTTCTGGTTCCAAGTTATAAAGCAAGCCCTGTGCTTCTCACAGGTGTTCTTTCTGCATGTGAACAGAGCCCCGTTGACTTGAAGGATCTGACTTCTATGGTCTAGAATAATTCTCCTATTACTACCCTGAAATTCAGCCAGCTCTGGAGGGAAAGCAAGTGGCTGTTTCATAGTGCATGACAGCTCTGCACAACTTTTAAGACCAGAACTACCCAAATTGAAAATTGCCCTGGGAGCCAGACATGCTTCTAGTCTCATGGAAAGAGATGCAGAGTCTCAACTGATCATACAAAGGTCAAGGCTTTGGTTCTAAACCTTCTGCAAAGAATGGGGACAACAGGGCAGACCCTACAGTGAGAGACTGCGGGACCTGAACCTATTCAGCCTCCACAAGAGAAGGCTGAGGGGGGACCTGGTGACCATCTATAAACTCACTAGGGGGGACCAGAAGGGTTTGGGGGAGGCGCTGTTTCCCCTAGCGCCCGCTGGCATAACAAGGAGTAATGGGCACAAGTTGATGGAGAGGAGGTATAGATTGGACATCCGCAAAAACTACTTCACAGTTAGGGCGGCTAGGAGCTGGAACCAACTTCCAAGGGAAGTGGTGCTGGCCCCTACCCTGGGGGTCTTTAAGAAGAGGCTGGATGCCTACCTGGCTGGACTCATTTGAGTCCCGTTTTTGTTTTGGGGTTTTTTGTTTTTTTTTTTTGTTCTCCCCCCCTGGCGGGGGGCCGAGCTAGGGGATCTACTAGGTCCCTTCCGACCCTAAATCTATGAAACTATGAATGCATCAGTAGCATAGTCCCCTTCAGTGCTATGTTTGTGTATTAGCTCAATTCTGAGTCATGGGGAATAGTGTCACATACTGAGTCACCAGTGCCACTTCCTGTAGCCTTGTCCTATTTAATCTGGAGATCTCATGAGTTTACCACCTGGTTGGGAGGAAATGCTAAATAATAATTTTATGGTTTTATTTTTCTTATTATTCATAGTAAGCCAAACAGACATTTGTTTCAAATTAATTTTCTTTGCTAACAAATCTCTTGCACAGGTAATGGTAAGGAGTCCTGTTTATTTAATGCATTCATACTGTATTCCTAGTCTGACACTTGACGAAAGTCCCATTATGATTTTTTTTCTGATGTACTGCATATGGCCGCAAACTGCTGTTAAAGGTTGGAATGATATGGTTCTTTCTGTGTGCAGAAGGCCTTCCTGGATGAAGTCAAATAGATGCATCTTGGTAACGTGGAAAATGTTGCACTGATGCCTTCACTACCATCTTTCTGTCAGTTACTGGAAAAAAATTTTGGCATGTGTTTAAAAATAATTTTCTATGCTGCCATCACATTATAGTGGTAAGGTCAGATGGAAACCTGGTATGTGGTGGCAGCTAATATTGAAGTTAATACTTGCTCCATCAGCTTAGGCACAGCAAGGGACCAGGATAATGAGAAGAGCATAAATGGAACAGTGGATTTAACTACTCAGCACAGCTTAAAAAGCTCATTACTAAAGAAAAGGCTTGTGAGAAGTTTTGGCAGAGAAGTCTGCTTTTATTGTTAAATTGCAAATAGAACCTGACTTTGTTTTAAATCAAGTTTTTGAATCTGTTACAAGGCTTTTTAAAAGCAAAGTAACTGTTAAAAATCTGTTTCAGGTTTGGTTTCCAAACACTTAAAAATACAGTTTCTGGAGCTAGAATTTGGTCTTGGTACAAAACCTTCCACTGCTCCACTTTACCTGTGTCCAAAAACTCAAAATAAAATTGATTACCATTCTTAGCTAAAATATTATCTAGAGAAAATGAGACATGCATGAGACTCAACACATTTCAAATAAAAATAAAAAGTCTGTATCTCTGCTAATACACTGTTACAAGCTGTAGAGTAATTTTTTGACTATTAATAGCTTAGCTGAAACTCACTAGGAGCAGAATTCAGTTCTTAGCAGACATGTTCCTGTACTTTATAGGTTTTCTTCTTCAAGAAACTGGATTGTACCCACATAAGAGAGATTAAAAACCAAGCTGGTTAATAGAGTTTCTAGTAGACTTTTAATTTAGCATGTAACTAATGAAGAGCTTAGAAATTGTTGAGAATGGAAGATTATAAATGCAGATTGTTCAATTAATAAACAAATTACCTTATCACAATGAGGTGAAAGATGTTCTCCCATCCAGTCCCTGCCTCCTCGAAGCAGCCTCTTTGTCATGTTACATTAGGCCAGGGGTGGGCAAAGTATGCCTATGGGCCGGATCTGGCTGGCCAAAGGGTCCTGTTGAGCCCGTAGCTGCTCCTTTGAGGGAGAATTGTATCTGGCCTGTGGCTGTCCTGGCTTTTTGCAGCTCTCTCCCTTCTCCCTTCCCCATGCCGTAGCCGACTGCAGCAGCAGCTCTGGCTCCAGTGGCCAGGAAACAACTCATCTCCCTGGCCTGGGCTGCCCTCCCCAGCCCCCAATGTATGCTCTAAGGCAGGGGGGGCTGAGCTCTTGGCCAGGATTCTGCACAGTGAGACTGTCTGCATGCAAGTTCAACTCTGGCCATTTGCAGACCAGACAGCTTGGCGAAAATTGAAGCTCGGATATGGTTCTCCCTGCTGGCAGGGCTGGGGCTGGAAGCCATGGGTTATCTGGCCCATCCCGGCCAGGGCCTGGTAGGGGTATGGGTGCCACTAATGCAGTGCCATGCTGTGTTTCCATGTGCTGCTTCAGGCCATGCTATATGGAAGGGGTGGGCAAAATGTGGCCCGTGGGGCCCCTAAAAAATTTAGAAAATTAATATTAATCTGCCCTGGGTTGCCTGTCATTTAGCCCTCGATGGTTTGCCGAAACTCAGTAAGCGGCTCTCTGCCCAAAATAATTGCCCAACCCTGCTATATGGACACAGCTGGAGCAGCTGGCCTGGCTCCTGCCTGACCTAACTGTGTGCTGGAAACTGGGGGAGGGGGTGTAGGGAGAGTTGTGGGTGGGGTGTGTGCATGTGCCTCTGTCCAATTGTGTATCTGCAGTGTGCAACAGCTCACCAAAACTCATTAAGTGGCCCTCCAGCCCAAATAATTGCCCACCCCTGCATTTGGCTCACTTCTTTTTGTTGCTGGCTAATCCCATTTATAAAGAATGCTTTACAGTTTGCTTCTGTGATTTGAACAGAATATGGCACATCTTTTCTTGTCCCTCTTACCTTGAGGTCACATCTGTTACCTACCATTGGTTTATGAAATTTGTCCTGGGCCTCATCTCTCTCCTCCATTACTGTGCACATACACCTGTGTTGCTTATAGCATTGTCTCCAGTTTGTTGCATGAGATAAGCTACAGTGCCTCTGAAATATTTGTAAAGAACACAGTACTCTGAGGAGTATCTTTTTTTGTGACTTTTCAGCATGTTTCAGTAAATGCTTGAACCAAATATTAAGTAGCTATTCAAATTTTGTATTCATACTGTTTCAGGCTATCTTTTGCATCTGAATATGCTAAGTATTCCACTACATTTGTCCCCTTGAAAATATTTTCTCCCCAATCTTGGAGCCTCTATCTGCTGATTTTATTCTTAGTACAGAATCAGTCACAGACAAAACAGACATTCCTTTGAGTGTGCAGTAACATCTGGATCATTGTTTTCCTCGATCAGGGTGCTATGGCATTCTGGGGTATCTTGAGATCCTTTGAGGCATGCTGCAGGGTGCCACACAATCACTGCACTGTTACATGTGAAAACATGATACATAAAATAAACAGATTTCAAATAGGAATCCTTAGGGTTAAAACCATTCTGACCTGTTGTGGTCTTTTTGAGTTCTTTGCAGCAGAAGACTTGCTCAGGTATTTTCTGTAGTCAAAAAAGCAAGTGAAAACTAGGAGTTGGCATTTTCTGGAGGGTGCCTTGAGGATCTGTTAAATTATGCCTTGAGTCTTTCAAAGGCTGTCTTGAGCCTAAAAAGTTTGAGAACCACTGATCTAGATACTGAGGACTGGTTTATATTAGTATAAGCTAAAATGTGACTGTAAAGTTAGTGTAGTTTTAACTACATAATTCTCCTAATGGACACCCTTATTTTGGTATAACAGCACCTTTTCCTATTCCTCTTATACCTTTTGTGAAAGCAGAAATATAGTTCTTCCAACATGCAGTTATGTGTTTAAGTCTTAAGACAAATGCATATTTGGAGTTACTACTTTAATGTGCATCTTCAATCTGCAAGTTTCATCTCAGAGTTCCCCCATATAATGCTTCAACAACATGTAGTAGGTGTCCCCGGTAGGTAGTGTTGGATGGAAACTATAGTATCCCCCAGACTTTTGAAACATGGGAGACCCTTTTTTGGATTAAAATGTTGGGTGTGTAGGAGGGGGGAATGAGTGTGTTTTTTCAAAATATGTAACGTATTCTATTCTCCTGTGACAAATTTATACCAGTGCTGAAATTAGTGTCATTTTTTTTAACGGTACAAATACCTGTTTCTTTAAACAAAAAACCCCCCCCCCCCCAACAGACAAACAAACAAAAAAGGATTAATCTCTATACCAGTGGTTCTCATCTTTTTAGCCTCAAGGTGGGGAATGGCAGAGTGGCTGCCTGGGGGGAAGGGGAAGGCAGGGGCAGTTGTTGAAGGTGCTGCTGCTATACATAGGGCAGGCACACGGTGCGGGCTGGAGGAGGAGAGCATTTACCTTGTGTGAGGAATCTCATGACATGCCTTTTGAGAATCACTGGTTAGGTTGAGCACTGGTGTGGGCGTTTTGAGTTCTCGTGCAGCCTCTAACATGAATGCATTTCCTGCCTGTGCACAAGTCAATCAGCCAGTTTTAAATGCAGGTGCCTAATGTTAAGCACGTTTTTTTTAGGTGCTGAAATTTGGCTTTAAGTGGCTTTTTGTCAGAGAGGCCAAGTATTGATATCTGTGTGTGCTTAGTACCTCAGGCCACTCAATTATGGTGCCTCTAACTTCAGACTTTGTGATTTGCACTCTCCTTGGTTCTGTGCTTTGCTTTTTGCAAAGAATTTATCCAATAACTAACTTATATTTTGCACAGGAGTGTTGAAGATTAATGCAGTTAATGATACCCTAAAGCTTTGAGAATATCTGTGTGGTAAACTTCCTTGTATATGTCTTGGGCACAACTCTGCAAAGTTTCCTCCTAAACTTCTCACTCACAATTTCTCTAGGCTTAATCAGGAACTGAGGTCACTCTGTACCCATGTACTCCCAGTACTTAAGTAACCATGGCTTGCTTGACAAAGTATATACAAACACCAGAAAGGCTAATAATGCAGCTTTAAACTGGTTTCCTTTTAAAGCCTATCATTCAGGAAAGGGCTGATAATAAATAACCTGCGTGTTTAATAATGTGCATGTGTGCTTCCTTTTGCCTTAAACTTTGGGAAAACAAAGTAGTGTAGCAATATCCTTTGGGAAACTAACAGTCTTTAAATTTGGACTGAACAGCTTTTTATTTTAGAGTGGAGGTCAGCAACGTTTTTGGGCAGTGCCAAAAACACCCACAACCTCAACTTGTAAGATGTTGGCATTTTGCTTGGCACAAGTGCCATGAGGTAGATGATGAGGGAGCCATGAGGGGTCTGATCCTTGTTATGGTAGCACAGCCCCAGCCCCTTCCCTGCCACCTGCCCCGAGGCTCATGCTCGCAGCCGGCAGAGGGGAGGCTGCAGGCAGCTGCGTTGGGGTCCATGGAGCCCTGGCCTGGTTCATTGTGCCTCAAGGTTGACAGCAGGGAAGGGGCCAGGGTTGCACTGCCACAACAAGAATCAGGCCCCTCGAAGCTTTCCCACTGTCTGCCTCAAGGCTTGTGCGCCATGCTCTGGCTTGTGCGCCATGCTCTGGCTTGTGTGCCAGGGGTTGCCTATCCCTGTTTTAAACTGTAAGAAATATAGTGCTAATGAGCCTGTAGCCAAAGGACATTTTGAACATGGAGGAACTTGTAACACTATGAGGTCTTTTGGCCTTTATCCAGACTCTGTAATTAACTTAGGGTTAATCATTACTTAGCACTTCAAGGTCACTTCACTGTGAATTTTCCTTCTGAGTTTGGCAGTAGAAGACGAGAGCTGGGAAATGCAAAGCCAGGTTCACTGTGCCCTGAGTCTTCAAGTAAGCTTCTGCTTATGAAAGCGTATACGCCTCTGACTGATTTGGTTAGTTTCTAACTAGGAGTCTGCCTGACACAAGAAGGCAGCTGGCCAATTTCACAGGCAGATCCCAGGGCCAGAATCCATTTTTGTGGTCTGTGTGTGGCAGGACTCCCCACACCCCTGATTGTCTGAGCCCACCTGAATTTGCAGTTTTCACAAATTGCACAACCACAAATTTGGTAGGTCTTATCTATAATAGTGGTTTCCAATCTCTCGTCCACAGGCCCCTTGGGGTCCACCAATTACATCTAAGGGATCCATGAAAGATGACTGTGCTCTGTCAAAAGTATGTAAATACCCATGCTTACAATTCAAAGGGGTCTGCACCTTGGTTCTAAACTTTTTGGGGATTTGCAAATGAAAAAAAGGGTGAAAACCACTGGTCTATAAGGTGCTGAGCTACCCAGCCTTCTGTCTTCCTTCTCAGTAGAAATGATGACCTGCTGCTGCAACAAGTTGCTTCATCTCCCAGTCCATGTTCTGTGGAGATAAATTGGGTCCAAATAAGATATTAATAGGAGCTGATATCTCCAGAAATATAGATATGTGATGTGTTTTTTTTTTTGTACCTTATCTTTCCAGGTGAGCCCAGACCGCACTGTTTTTGCCCTGGTTCTGAAAAGCTTAAGTTCTAATGAAGAGTCAGAATACTTTCTATACTATCTTAATGGCTTGCGTGCATTAGAAGTTAAAGTGAATTTGTGAACCAGACTATAGCGTAACTAATTCCACACATGGTACTTGCTCACACAGTGCAGGTGAGGCCATGGTTCCTTACTATGAGGTACAATTACATTTTTGTGTTTATTGATGTGTTTATTATTGTCTATAATATCACAGATGGGGAGGCATAGGGCATTCTTCAAAAGTCCTTAGTGTCTTTTTGTCATTGTGCCACAGTGGCTTATGCTGTTGGTTCTTACATAAGGGATGATGTGGATGTGGACCATAACATTTCTGTAATCTGAACCAACTCATTCCCTGCTGCTGCTGCTTTTTCTCCTCCCCTCCGCCATCCCCCAATCCTGTGCCTCTAATGGAGGCTACAAGTTTAAAGAATATTATGGGGCACATCCACACATGCAAGCACGTGCACTTGCAGCAGCTCAAATAGAAGCGTTGCAAGTTTGAGTCGGAGCATTTTGCCTCTGCACATGTGCCACATGCACTTGTTGTGGCGCAAATTGTGCCACTTAGGGAAAAACAACCCTGCCTGGCTCCTCCCAGATCTGCAGTCACGGGGAGATAGAGCCTCTATAAAAACCTGCCCTGGCCAGAAGCTCAGGGCTACTTGCCCTCAGGAGTTTCTGGGGAAGGAGCCTCTGGGAGGAAGTTGGCCACACCCCTTCCTGTCCCAGGCTGCTGTTGCTGGTTGCTGCAAGCTTGGTCTCAGGAGCTTCTGGGGAGAAGATGGCCAGGCCCTTTCCTGCCTCTGGCTACTATTAGCTGCTGGCTTGGTCTCAGAACTTTCGGAGTAAGTTGGCCATACCTCTTCCTGCCTTGGGTGGCTGCTACTGCTGCTGCCCCTCAGGGAGGGGCCTACTGCACTGCACCACACCCCAGCTTCTGCACCCCTGTTCCAACCTGCTGCCCAGCCTGCTGCCAAGCTGTGGTCAGGGGACAGCCTGGGGAGGGAGCCTGTGCTGTCTGTGGGCCCCTCCCCCACCATCACTGTGACCTGGTGTTTGTTGTGTGGCTGAGGAAGCCAGCTCACATTTCCCCAGCCCTT
>NW_017728992.1:24138909-24144809 GCF_001723915.1 Gavialis gangeticus | reverse complement strand
CCCCACACACATTCTCGAAGCATAGGCCTCCCGGTTTTTTTCATGTGGGGCTATAGCTCTGAGCTTCAGCCCCTTTCCTCCCTACCCCCTTCTTCCCCCATAAACCTAGCCTATCCTACTAGATTCACCAGCCCCACGGATTCTTTTGTTTTTGTTTATTGTTTTCCCTGCCCTCATGTAAAACGGTGGCAAGGCAGGAACCTTCTGTGGGGGCATCTGCCCCCACAGAGCTTCCTTCAGCCCCCACTATGGGGGTGGATCCCAGCCAAGCCCCCAAGGGGATGCATACCCTTGTATCCTCCATCCTGGAGGCAGAGTCCAATTAAGCTCCTCCATCGTATCTTCCAATCTTAGACCCTACTACTGTGTGGGGCCAATTAGTTAACTACGTGGGCCTTAAGGCCCATGATCTCTAGAAGATACAAATAGACAGGAACTTCTGAGGCCCAGCCACTTGGTATCTGGGGACACTAGCCCTTTGTGTTAGCTAGACTAGTGAAGCAGCATCCCAAATTCACTTTTTAAAATACCACAGAATCCCCATTCTTCCACAATTAGAACAAAAGAGAGCGAGAGGGGGATTGATCAGATGGGCAATGTTTTATTGCTATATTTACAACATTAAAACAATTTGGAAGCCTACTAGTGTCTTTAGCATCATAATAAAATAAATCCTAAATATCTATATGTTTTAATGTTTGCTTTTGGTTTTCTTATCACATGGTGGGTGTGTGATGGGGGGGTTTGCAGGAGGTGGGTGGAAGGGGGGATAGGAAGGGATGTGGGGGGATGCGGGTCAGTGTGTGGGTCGGTGTGGGGGGACTGTGGGTGTAGGGGTTGCTTAGGAGGGGTGGGTTTCCTGCCCCCCACAGAGCATATAGACTACCCTGCCTGCAGTTTCCCAGCCCCCCTCCCAGTGGCTACAGCTCCCTCCCAGCCTGCCTGCTGTCTCCAGCCCCCTGCTCACTTCCAGCCTCCGGAGGCTGTCTCCACCACCCTGGGAGACTGGAGGTGAGCCCCTGGAGATGAGCTGGAGAGATGTTCCCCTGCTGTCTCCAGTCCTCTGGAGGCTGGGGACAAGCAGGAGAATGAGCAGGAGGCTGGAGATAATTCAGGAATTCCCAGGTAGACTCCAGGCTCCTGATTGCTCCCCCGCCTAGCAGCAGTGGTGGGGTGGGGGCTACTCAGGTACTCATGGCACAGCCCCTCCCCCCCCACAGGGCAGCGGGGCTCGACCCTGGCACCCACGCTGCTGCTGCCACATTGTGAAGGTTTAGCCCGGCTCAGCAGCGCACCGCATGCTGTCTGGAAGCTCGGGGGTGCTGTGGCTGTTACCCAGGGCTCAGCGCTGCTCACTCCTAGTGGCCAGAGCTCTCAGACTGCGTGCAGTGCCCTGCTGAGTGAGGCTGCACCCATGCAATGCAGCAGCTGGGGCTGAGCCCTACTGCCGCCCTGCACTCAGCACCAGCTTCTAACCCAGCCCCGAAGCCAGCCTGGGCCCTGCGGCAGCTCTGGGCTCGCTCGTTGGGGCTGTGCATGGCGACAGCAGCTGCAGCCCCCCTGCTTGCCACACCAGGAGCCGGCGGGAGTAAGGGGTCCACACCGGTGTCCCGGGGCCACTGCTGATGGTGCCCAGAGCAGGACAGTAGGGGTACAGGGTCCTGGCAGGCAGGGGCTCTATGAAGCTGGACCAGCTCCCCACTCTCCCTGCTGGTGCAGCCCAACCCGGCTCCACAGACCCCTAACAGCCTGTGACCTGCTTTAGGCCCCACCAGTGCTGGCCCTGGGACATTGGTCCCAAGATGGTGACTAGGGGGCGGGGCACCTGTCAAGGGGTGGGGCTACTCATATGGCCCTTGACATCCTGCCAAAACTGAGTAAGTGGCCCTCCACCTAAAATAATTTCCCACTCTTGTCTTAAGGCCCAAGGGGGCCAGACATGTGCAATAATTCCTGGGGCATGCAGGACTGAGCCCCCGGCACTCTTGGAATTCCAGGCTGCCCTTTCTGTTCTGCCAAAAGATGTCTACTGCAATAAAGTGGCACAAGTTATTACTATTTTTTGTCACGAACATATTGTGGCTTTACAAAGGGTAAAGACATGTATTTACTTCTGCTCAGCACCATGACAAAACTTAGAGTAGCACAAAAGCGTTTCCATTCTCTGGCTTTGCTGGACTTTGCCACAGAGTACAATAAATGAGGCAGTAGCCACAAGGGCTACACCACTTAATGTTTTTAAACATAGCTCTGTTGTTGATCTTGTTTTCTAGTTCAGACATTTCATTAATGACTTGTGAGAGTCCCTTTCCTATTCACTATGTAGTGATGCTACTTTTATTCCCTACTTTCTGAGCCTGTCTACATGTGCAGTTAGTTTGAAGCAATAAACTCCGGCACATATTGTGGGAGTTTATTGTTTCCAGGTGCACCGTTTTAATGTGCGCCCAGGAGTGCATCATGCTGACCAAGTCAGAGCAGTCCCAGCTGGCAGAGGGCCTGGCGGTCAGCCTGCCACCCCAGGACTGCTTCAATCCAGCTCATCATGTTGCGGAGGGGCTGGCTGGGGCATGAGGGCGCTCCAGTGCGGGGCTAGCCAGCAAGCAGGCCCTGTGCTGAAGCATGCTCATACCCCAGTCAGCCCCATCAGCATCTACATGTGTATTGGTGTGCATGGAAAAAGGTCCACAGAAGGATAGTACTTGTATTTACAAGTACTAACCTGCTGTGGAGTTTAGTCTCCTGCAGCCTAATAGGGCTGCATATGTAGATGCCAAGATGTTTATTGCAGAGGTTATTAAGCAGCTGTGGAGTAAATGTCTTGTGCCCAGTAAGGAAATGACTGGCACTTTGTAACTAGAAGAAAAGAGTGAGTGCATATGTTAATGGAAAAATTGCGTAGCAAGTGACTCTGTGGTATGCAGTTTGTTTGAAACATCTAATATTCTGTCCCTGGAGCAATAATCTGATTGCGGAAAGGAAGTACTAATATGGCTGGGAAGGTGGGATTTGATCCCATTGTTGCACTTCCCTTGCTTGACTTTTTGGCCGCCAAATTCCAGGCTGGAGTTAAATAATAGGATTGATGCATTCTATACATTCATCATATATAGTTGTATGAATGCCCCTTAAAATTAAACAAAAAAACTTGGCCAAATGTGCTTTTGAGTGGAGAAGACCATGGGGAAAGTATGTCAAGGTCATTATTTGCCAAATCAGAAGCTGTCTATGTAAATGTTTTTGCTCCAATGTGAGCTAGTCGGAAGAGACGCTCTGATTTTAATCGGTCTTTTAGCTTCTTAGTAACATACCTAGATAATCTACTCATATTTCCTGTTGAACTCAGGTTTAACTCTTATGTCAAATAATACAGGCAGGTCTTTTTTAGGGTTTCATCTGCTTATGGTTCATCAAGCCAAGCTCACAGATGTGCAACAATTTCTGTACTAAGACTTGCAGAAAAGGTCGATCTCCTCTTTCTTTACCTACAACTTTCTTTTTCATCCCTAACCGTGGGTCATATTGATATTCGTGTGATAAATAGGACTTATTAATATGGTTTTATATCCCAATTCCACAGCTAAGCTAGCTTCATAGGAGCAATGAGTGGCCCATTCCATATTAAGTGATATTAACTTATGCCTAATATGCTTATGCATGCACTCACATGCCCACACATGCATGTCATTATTAAAATTAATCTGATAAATAAGATTTATTCTGTGGTTCTGGAATTTATTGCATCTTTTGACTGCTTCACCTGCCCTTTGCCCACAAATCCATCTCCCGGGACAACTAACATTCCAAGCGCAGAGCAGCCTCAAGCAGCTGCTTTCCCTTTTAAAAAAAAAAATGTAGAATGTACAATATCTTGCATTACTGATATGTCTAAAAGTTTTATTTCTTGCAATATATAGTATAGAGCCTGGACCTTTATAGCTCCAGAAAAAAGAGGTTCTGGCTTTTGAATAGGGGGTGCAACATTATATATAGACATAGAAGATAGAACTTTTGATATTCTCAGGTACAGAAAAAATGTTTTCAGTTGTTATTGAGGTTTTTATAGCTCACTCAGAATTTGGTATATTTGAAGTTTGCAAGTAGGAGTTAAAAGTTAAGAGTAAAAGAGAAGTCCCTAATTATGCTGACTGGACCTGACTGCTGACCCTAGTTGCAACTATGGGACATTTATACACATACATTTGTCTGCTCTGATGTGCCAGATCTCAATTGAGTCTGCTCTGTGTGTGAGCTGATGCGCCCAGCACTGTGTTGCATACATTTGTATAAATGGTGAAATATGCGTCAGCGCTGAGAAAACCGTGTCAGCTTTGTATGAATTAAAACAGCTTCAAGGTGTTTTAGTTCAAAAGTACACCACCACCGTTTTCTCAGCGCTAATGTGCATTTTGCTGTTTATACAAATGTATGTGCTGTGGCGCAAGCATGTGTACAAATGTTCGTGGTGACTATTTGAAGCAACAGAGCTTGTCAGTGGGTATGCGCTTGCAAAATGATCATGTCTCAGTAGTCAGAGGTCTTTTAGAGAAAAAGCAAGTGTTTGAATACATCAGGTTTCATGAGTAATAACTTCTCCAGCTCTTCTGCCCAATAAGGTGCAGGCTTTTTTTACGAGAAGTTCCTTGTAGCTCACAGTCGAGTACAATGTAATCAAGGGTGTTGCCAACCCTTGACACTTGTGTGTGGTTTTTTTCCCCCCTCCCTCTAAGCAACAGTGGCCGCAGTCAACAGATTTGTAAATAACTTCAGTTTTCATTTTAAAACATACTTTAACGTTCATAGTTGCAGAGAAACTCTTGACTGAAGAGTGGAAGAGCAAAATTAACTTAAAAATCTCATAATTATTAAGTTGCTTGTGATTTTTGAAGGGTACTAGCTTATGCTTGAGGCCACTATAAATGAGCGTGTGGCTTCTTCGTAGTTAAGCTCTCTGGGATGGTTTGCTCTCCCAAATAAAAGTTTTTTGCAATCCAAGAACTTTCCAGTTACAGATATTTGCTCTCTGGGTTGGGTGGCTCTCTCTCTCTCTCCAATTTTTCAACTGGCCTAGAGTAGGGCAATTTGAGAGGCCGATTTTGGCAGCAACGAGACTTCCCATCCTCCTAGGAATTGTGGAAGCTTCTTCCCAACCCATTCTTGGGAGCGGCAAAAAGGCAGTTAGGGTCCTTTCTGAGAGAGGAAAGAGCAGCAACGGACTAGAGAGACTTCTTCACCTCAAGTACGTTACTAGACAAAGGTTCACTGCATTGTTCTTGGGAGGCACAGGGTCCTCCATAGCAGCAAGTTTTCAAGTGAATTCCCTTTGAGAGGGATTTTGGAACCTGGGCAATTATTTTGGCTGGAGGGCCATTTACCGACTTCTGGTGAGCTGTCAAGGGTCTTGAGGGTAGCCCCGCCCTTTGGCAGGTGCCTCTCCTTGATTGCCATCTTGGCACCGGAAGTCTACCCCTGACCTTTGCCACCAGAAGCCCCTCCCCTTGCTCCCAGAAGTACTCCTTTTGGGAAGGGGGTTTGCCATCTTGGAACTGGAAAAAAAAACAAATTGTATACTAAAAACCAAACATCTAATATAACATTTTAATTTTATTTCAGAAAATATTTTTATCCCGATTTACATGCATTTGTGTAGGGTATACAGAGGTGATCGCATAATAGCTCAAAATAAAATCTTACTGTTATATTGTGTGGGTTGTGTCTGTGGAGGGTTGTGAAGGGATGTGGGGGCTATGAATGTGTATATGTGGTGTGGGCTGTAGGGGGGGTATGTGGGGTTGTGGGATGTGAGGGAGGGTGGGGACCATGGGGACCACCCCACATGCCCTCCCATGGCACATAACCCCTGCTGCTGGCAGCAGCAGCAGCAGGTGGTGGGTGCTTGG
>NW_017728992.1:24133460-24138872 GCF_001723915.1 Gavialis gangeticus | reverse complement strand
TTTGTTGGGGGTGGGGCCCCCTGTCACATGCTCCCTTTCCTCTATGGTGCACAGCCTCTACTGTTGGTGCCACAGTAGTAGGTGGTGGGCCCTTGGGGTGGTCGTGGCCTGCAGCAGATTCCCTAGTAGTGCACAGCTCCAGCTGAGTCCTAGGGGCTGCATGTGGCAGCATGGAGCTGGCCTACCCCGCTTCAAACCAGACCAGGCTGTTTCCTTGCCAGCATGTAAGGCTTGCAGTATTGCAGGTGGGAGCTGCACGCCAGTGTGCTGGGCCAGTTCCATGCTTCCATGTGAGGCTTCCAGCACTCCAGATGGAAGCTGCATGGGGCGGCCTGACTCCCTGTGTCTCCTAGTCCACGTACCATTGGGCAGCACAGGTTCCATGCCTCTGTGTTGGTCTCCCAGCACAGCAGCCAGGAGCACATGCGGCCAGTCTGAGCTGGTTCCATGCCTTCATGTGCAGCTCCCCACTGGAGTGCTGGAAGCTTCATGTGGAGGCACAGCCGGCCTGGTGAGGCCTGCTTCCATCTGCAGTGCCAGGAGCCCCATGTGCTGGCATGGAACCAGCCCAGTCTGGTTTTGAAGGTGCATGCTAGCAGGCCAGGCCAGCTCCCTGCCACCATGTGCAGCCCCCAGAATTCAGCTAGGTCTGATCTGTCTTGGTCCCTTCCAACTCATTGATTCTATGCTGTGCATCATGAGCACCCCCAGGGTCCATTGCCTGCTGCAGTAGGAACTGTGCGCCATTGGGGGTGGGGGGCCCACACCCTCCCCACCTCCCACACAAACACGCACACACCCACAAACCTCGCATCCACCAACACGCATGCACCATCTGGCCGGGTGGGCTCCCTGATACCACGTGTTGCTCTCTGCACTGCAGGTAGGACTTCCCATCCCCACTCACCAGCTGTCCAGTCACCTGCCATTGCTCTTGGTGCTTCCACATAGGGCTCCTGCTGGAGTGCCAGGAGCCCCATGGAGGTGGAGGCACAGATCCTGCCCATGTCTGATGGTGCGTAAGCTCTGAAAACCTGTGCCTCCTGCTGGCTTTGAGGGATAGCCGTGAGATAGTAATACAGGCATACCTTGTTTTATTGAGCTTCGCTTTATTGCGCTTCGCAGACGTGTTTTTTACAAATTGAAGGTTTGTGGCAAACCTGCGTCGAGCAAGTCTATCGGCGCCATTTTTCCATCGGCGCCATTTTGATGGTTAGCATTTTTTAGCAATAAAGTATTTTTAATTAAGGTATGTACATTTTTTTTTAGACATAATGCTATTGCACATTTAATAGACTACAGTATAGTGTAAACAACTTTTATATGCACTGGGAAACCAAAAAATTCGTGTGACTCACTTTATTGCGATATTCGATTTATTGCGGTGGTCTGGAACTGAACCTGCAATATCTCTGAGGTATGCCTGTAATTTTTTTTGGAGGGGCCCCGCAGGCCAGATAGAATGGCCTGGCAGGCCGGATCCATCCCATGGGCTATATTTGCCCACCCCTGGTCTAGTCAATATTTTGTGGTCACTGGGAAAAGGGGGAGGCAGTCCTGTCTTCTCATACAACTCATTTGACATGTTTCAACTAAATGCTGACCTAACTGCACAATGAGAACTAATGGGGAATAGGTCTGAAATAGAGCAGCCTAAGGAAGAGTAGAATATGAATCTGTCAGTACTCAGATTAAATCACTTTAATATGTCAGCTTGGTTCTCAGTGATGTCAGTAAGCCTCTTTTTAGTTGTCTTCTAACACGTTTTGGATTTGATCCTGGTTATGATTTAATTCGGTCTATGGTAATGATGGGGGTGGTCTTTGCATGTTTTTCTTGGAATAGTCCTATGCTGAAAGCTTGAGGGATTGTTCTAGAAAGGCATTTGAGAGGAAAAAAGGATTTTAAACATTGCTTTCCTTTTGCAATCTCCTAAACCAGCCAACAAAACAATATTGTGTGTTCAGATTTATGCTGGGTTTGTTATTTTGTACACACTCACAGTTGTGCCTGATGAATAATGCTTAATGCTGAACTTGCAACAGTGTAAAATATTTTCTTGTTCAGATGCTCTTTAGGAGCTCATTAGTTGGTCTGTGACTATTTTCTTTTTACTGTAGTTGGGTACTATTAGGCAGTATTTTAAATTGGTTGCTTCATAGTGAAGTCTCTCAGCAAACCATTAGGCATTTTGGGCTTTGAATGAAATGTCTTGGGCATGTAGTTACCATTATAAATGTTAAATTTCATAAATGCAGACAGACTGTGAGGACAGTCAAAATATGCTGCCTGACAAAGTGAAAGCTCAACTTGGGGCTTTAAAAATTGGTGTGTGAATACCACCACAGTGGTTAAGAAGGCTTTTCTTGGGGAGAACAAGGAGGGCATATGATAGTGACTGTTAGGATAAAGTGTAATAAAACACATTGCCAGAAAAGTGCATGCATTTACTTGATCAATCAGAAGCCTTTGGGCAGTCCATAAATGCCTGGCTCTCCCTGTCCCGTCTGCCCCCCCCCCCACACCTAAGCAATAGGTTTGAAAATAAGGTTATACAATCGCAGTAAAAGAGAAATGTAGGGTGTTTTTTTTTTTTTTTTAAGAGTAGTAGCAGCCCTGTGGTAGAATTTCCATGTAATGTGCTGTTTTTGAAAAGATGACTGCAAATGTGTTTTAACTTGCAAGCATTTCCTTTTCCTGGAGACAAAGGCATTCCAGGCCTTTAACATGCTGTAAGTCTGCTGTGACATTCTGTAGCAAATGTAAAGCAGGGTGCTCGTGTCCTATACAAACAGTTTTGGGAAAACCAATGATTTGCATTCAGTCAGGTTCTGTTGCTACCAAGTGCAGATATTTTTGCTGGGAGATGGGAAGCAAGGCAAGACTCACAGAACCTTGTAGAACTACTATTGAATTAAACAATAATGCACTAAAAGAAATGTAAAGTTTTTTAAAGTTAACAATTTAGAAGTCAGGAAACACAAAGAGTAGTATGGTGGGTACCTTGTGCATTTACGTAAAGACACTTTCTTTCAATTGCACACTTTCTTCAGTTAATATAACAGTTGGAATCTGCCCGCAACTTCAGATTCATGACTATAGTCTTATACTCTCATATTGTTAGTGTTCTTTTCGTTGCTGTGATGATGATGTAATACTGACTTTTTTTTACCCAGTGAAGTTTATTTAAACTTCTAAACTACATCTTTAGGAAGTTTGCCAGCACTCATGTAGTATCTAATTATCCTTTGTTCTCAACCAACAGTGACTCTTTCAGAGGAAGTATTAGTTATCTTTAACCTGCTTTATTCCTCCTGACATTCATAGTACAGTCATCTGTGGTTGTAGTTCAGAGTGAAGTAGTTCATTATAAAATTAGGTTAACATAGACACCATGGAATTCAAATGAACTCCTTTAGAAGACCATCTGCCATCCTTTTGCATACATTCTGGACTGGAGCACATTCAGGGATGTGGGGGGGGGGAATCACCTGATGGAGAGGAGAAATGTTCAAAGAGAGATGGTAAGTAGGCAAAAGATGCAACTGGTGCAGATGAGGAAGATAAGTTTTTGGCTGGAGTTCAAAGTAAAGTTGGCGGTGGCAGGTTATGGGAGAATAGTGGATCTGCAGTGTGGTCAGATGGGGGTGATAAAGATCATGGTATGAGCTCCTTGCATGTTAATCCTCCTCACATGATCAGAGTCTGATTAATGCTGGATATTAGCCACTATCAAATAATAACACAGGTTCACTTATGGGATAAGTGTATTTAGAGACTAGATCCTGCTATAACTGTAAAGCAAGGTTCCCTCTAAGCTGCGCATGTACATGGCCACGCACAATAAAAAATCTTGCTGTACAGTAACTTTTTAATGCTGCGCACCTGCCCAGAGAGGAGCGAAGCTGGGCTGCAGCCTCCTATAAACTTTGGGCGTTGGAGTGCGACAAGTACCAGGGCTGGCACACAACACTTTACCAGTGGTAAGTTACCACTTGGGTGCACAGGCTGCTCTGCTCCGCTCCTTACTCCTCACTGTGCTGGCATCCCCACAGGGAAGGAGAGCAGCAGCAGGCAGTGGCTCCTTTCCAACGCGAAGTGGGGGCAGGAATGGGGGCTGGGGTGGAGCCAGGCACCGCATGGGCTGTGCCAGCTCTGGGGAACTGCTCTGTCCCCTAGCCCCTTCAGGTGAGCTTTGTCCTGAGCCCCAACGCCATGTGCCTCCCCAACCTGGGGCGGTTGGAGGAATGGAGAACATGCCTTGTGAGAGGAGATTGGTGAGTTATAGCCTCAGGCATCAAGGCTTCTGCTAATCACCTGAAGGAGCAAGAAAGAGATTACCTCTCTCAGCTTTAAGCCCTGGACATTGGCCACAGCCAGAAGCGGGATATGAGCTGGGAGAGGGGGTGCTAGTGCCCCCAGAGGTATTGAGAGACCTCCCAGGTACAAGGACTATGGGGGTTTTGCTTGCCTCTAGCATGGGGCACAGTCAGCTGTCTAGGTCTGTTTGAACACACCTTGCCCTGCCATTGCCATGGCAAAGGTCTCGGTGCTCCTGTTGTGTGTCCCGCTCCCATCCTGTGGCCCACAGTGGGGTTTTGGGGCAAGGACTGCCCTGGATCTACAGTGTGTGAAAGGGGCTGGAGTGGATGTTGTGGACCCTTCTGCACAGTCGTCTGCCAGCATGTACAGGGGCCCAGCCTGGTATTTCCCAGCAGGTCCCTTCTAGTCTTATGCTCCTGAATGCAGGCATTCCCCAACACGTGCCAAAAGGGGGAGGTGGGACCAACTTGGGAACAGACCGAAGCAGCACCCTCACGGACCGAAGCAGTGCACTCAGAGATCGTTACACCGTAGAGGGAACATTGCCGTGCAGTTACCTCATGGGTCTTTTCTGATGCTGGTTTATCTGATTTACATCAGCAGTGTTGAGATGTGTCCCCTAGTGCTGTCATCTGTAGATGGCTATATCTATATCTGTAGATATCAGTTGAATGCAATGTTTTATTGATATATTTACAATTTTTAAAACTATTTGAAAACCTACCAGTGCCAAAGCTGTAGCACCTGACTCCTTAGCCACAGCACCCCCCATCCCCTTCCCCCAGGCCTGCCGGTGCACCCCACTCCTGACCTACAGTCTTCCACTCTCATGGTCCTGCACCGGTGCCCTTCACTTCTGATCTGCACCTCAATGATGCCCCTCCCTCCCAACCCACAGCCATCTGCCCTGCCAGCCCTGCTGGTGCCCCTCACTCCTGACCTGCTGCCCCCAGGCCCCAGCCTGTGGGGAAGGGGGTGGGGATGTTGGGCCGGAGGAGTACCTGACCATAGGTGATGCCAAAGGCAACATGTTAAGGGGCATGGGGAGGGGTACATGTCCGTGTGTTGTTGTGTGTGTTCCCCCACGCC
>NW_017728992.1:24122290-24133449 GCF_001723915.1 Gavialis gangeticus | reverse complement strand
TTGTTGTGTGTGTTCCCCCACGCCCCCCGCCCCCGCCCCCCCCAATTGATGTGTCCACAGTGGGGCACTGGGCTGCAGCCTGGCTGCACCTTCAGAGCAGGAGCCACCTCCACAGCTCAACTGGTGGAACCTGGTATGGGAGGGCGGAGAGGGGTGGCAGAATTTGCTGCTGCCACCATTGCTGCCAGTACCCCTGCTCCAGCCGTGCTGCCATGGAGTAATGCTGTGCCACTAGCAGGCTGGAACTCTGCCAGCCTGTAAGGGGGAACCTGCAGTTTCCCAGGTTTTTCTCCTTTCAAGGAGAAAATCTGCATTTTTCCATAGCAAACAAAGTCCGAATCCCTTCTAATCACTCCAGATCCATTAAAAATGGATTGCTTGAGGATCTGCTGCATAATTTTTCCAGGGACTGAGGATTTCCAGGGACTGTAGTACAGGGCTGCTTAAAGCATTGTTTCAGTGTATTTCATTCCTACATGGAGTAGAGGAAGCGTGGCAGCCTAGTGCTTGTCAGCACTCTGCTTTAGGTCAGCCAGTTAGCACTTGGATCAGTGCCGTATGAATTTGTTGGCACTAGCAGCTGAGTTGTCTTTGCTGCTGTGCAGCGTGTCAAGTAGGGAGGAGCACGCTGCCTGTGCATCAAGTTACATCACCATCTGCCTGCCTCTCAAAGCTACGGTACTATGACACTGAGGCTAGGGACAGAAATTGCACAAACGAATGCAAGTAATTGGAAACCAGTTCAGATCAGTAGCACAATAGCAGTTCAGTGCACATAAACTGCTTTCAAAATGGCTGAAATCATTTAAAGATAAACCTGAGTGGATGTAGTATCAGACTTAAAGTTAAATTGTTTTATTGAACTTCTATCCCAGATCTGAATGTGTTTCTTTTGAGCCAGGCTTTCAGTCAGCCTTCTTCATTGAGCAGGCAGGATTATGTGCGTTATAGGAAAAAGGGCCACAGTATTTAATCAGGAGTGAGTGATTAAAATACAGTGAGAATGGCTTTGAATGAATGATTTCCTGAGGTAGAGTGAAAAGACCAGATTGTTTTAAGGCAAACACATCTATACTGTAGGGCTCTTGGCAAGCCGGTTCCAGATTAGGAGGTGGTAGCAGGACCAGTGATGGGCAATTACACAAATGGTGTTAAGCTAAATAGGGCTGTGCTGACACAGCCCACACTTGCCCCTATCACCAGTTCCTGGTCTGGAACTGGCCCACAAAGAGACCCATAGTCTGAATGTGCCCTGTGGGCCCCATAGCTCCAGATGCTACAGCAGAGCTGCTAGTCCTGTGGCCTGCCAGGAGCCTCTGAGGCCAGGGGTGATGACTCCATGGACCATACATTCGATGCCCTCTTTTAGGGCAGCACCATGGACTACTTGTGATTTGCGGTTGTAGTACAGGGCTGCTTAAAGTGGCTTTGTGAAAATCCTGCTTTTATGATGAAAAAGTTTTTTTCCCGTTAGGCATCCTGTTTTTCTCTCCTCCCAGTGCAGATGGTCCAGTTGTTTGGGACCTGTACCTGAAAAACCAAATTGACTTTCATCTTGTTACCCTCAGGAGCTTTGGGCACGTGGCACCTTGCAGAAATGCTCCTCTGTTTTCACAGTGACTTCTGTGGGAAAGCACTTAATTTTTGGACAGCAACTTAATTCAGGAAAATTTCCCAAGAGACTTGTAACAAACCTAGCTGTGTTCTGCTTTATTTTATGCTGCCGTTACCTGCTTTGCTTTCTCCAAGTGAATGGTCCCCTGCTAGTCATGCTTAATATCAGTGTCATAAATAACAGCAGACTGGTGCTGCTACAGTGTGACTTAATTACTTAAGCGTGCACTCACATACAGAGCACCTTTTGTCCCTGCCAGTAGCTGGAACTGCACCATGTTTTGTCTTTGCCTCTCCTAGAAGGCTTCAAGCCAAACAAGCACATGTAAATGAGAAAATAAACTAGCAGTTTGGGTAGGTGCAAATTATTCACGTGTTCTCGCAGTAGCCATAGGGAGGAGGTTATGAGGGACAATTTGGCAAAGGGGTGAAGAAAGGGCTTATAGAGTAGCAGTCTGCAAAATCTTGCCTCTTCTCCCCTCCCATTTCTGGATATGGAGGGCACTGCATGCAACTGATCTGGAGTGGTTCTGCTAAAAAGAGAAGGACTGGAACTGAGAAGTCCCTGCAGAAGATTTTTCACCATTTGCTCTTTGTCAAATGATAGTGGTGCCCTTTATCCTTGTAAGTAGTTCAGGGTCAATGGAAAGGTGTAGCAAGGCAAGGAGATCAGCAGCTGTGTTTACTTTTCCTTGACTTCTAGAACTGCAAAACTGAGGTGTCAGAGCACTGGTTGCTCCTGCTGGTTTACAGCAGCCCGGAAATGACCACAATCTCACTGCTTATAGGAGGCTTTATTTGCCCTAGATCTTAAAATTCTTCAATGTGCAACCTATTGCTAAAGCAAAGCCCACATAGTAGTAGGACTTGCTTTGCAGTGATGACTGATAGTATACAGGGAAATACTAGCAGAATTGAATTTGCCTTCAAGTTTCATTAGTAACATTTCACAAAGCACATAACTTTCCCACGTCCATTCAGCTGCCTGTAATTAAAAAAGAAAATAAGAAAAAAAAGTGAGACTAATTGTTCTGTTGTGCCTCAGTGGAGCTGGTACAATATATGGGACTGCTTATTGAAGAGGGTTGTTCCAACACTTGGTAGCAGGGCAGTTGACTCAAATCCTACTGGATTCCTTCTTTTGTAGCTGTTTTCTCTTACTGTTTATACCAGAGCCATTAAACAAAACCATTTCACTTGAATTCTGCCAGCTGATGAGTTCTCATTCAGTGCCTTGTGTTGTCTGCAAACATAATTTTTCACCATGTGGCAATTTCTTCTGGCTAATTATTGAAATCCACATTGAGACTATATGGAGCTAGACAGAGCAGTTGCTACTTTTTGTCCAGTGGATGTCACTGCTGCAGACCACTTGAGATCAGTTAATCATCCTATCAAACTTAGACCTGAAATAATTTGTAGAGGGTCTGGAAATAAATCTCCTGTACTTATTTGAGCTTGCTTTCTATTTCAACTTGTCCAGTAGAACAACGATGAGACCTCCTTCCATGATGTGTTCTGACATGATATAGTTCTGACTCTGCTATTGACCTGTTGTTTGATATGAGGCAAGTCACTTAACTTCTTTGTTCCTCCTTCCCTTGGTCTGTTAGGATCTTCCCAAAAGCCGTTCTGCAGCTCCAAAGCTACAGGACTATATAGGTCTCTCTAACAAGGGGTAGTGATCATTTGGGTGCCCTCTTGGCAAAAGTAAGCTGAATGCAAATTTAGGTTGCTTCAGTCCTAAATGAGTGTCTATACAGAGCTTTAATGTAGTTTTAGCCAATTCTCTTGAAATGTATACACACAGTTAATATGGGTTAACTGAGCATAAAGGGCCTAAGGGCTTGTTCTCATGGGGAAAGCTTTCATAATTGGTATGGTGGAATACACTCTTATGAAGTACAGTAGTTTTCCCCCATTCTCCTCCCCCTCCCCCCCAACACACACATCTCCCTCATGGTTGCTCTTACTCTGGAACTAGAGCATCTATACAGTGAATCCTTGGAGTATTAATTGAATCTGGGCACTGCAAGGAAAAAGAAACAGGTTTGATGCAGTGGCAACTACCTGATCTCTTTTTAGAACAAGGGGTGTGAGGCCTATTCCATGTGCAGCCCTTACTACTTAGCGTGTTTAACAGAAAGGTTACATTTTAATCAAGCTCTGAAGGAATGTTTTTTCTGGCACTTGTGTTGACTGGGCAGGGAAGGTGCATGATAGTTATGTCACTAAGAATATGGGACGTGGAAAGCTGCAAACACAGGCATTTTTCCCCATTGGGTGTTTTCAAGCCAGCTGTAATTCCTGAAGAGCCAAACCTACCTTACTTCTCCAGCTCACGAAGCCCTATGCTAGAAACTGAAACTGCAAGAAGGGAGTCATTCAGAGCACTGGGATATGGTAGGAATGAAGGCATGAAGATGAGTCAGTGCATGATACCAAAAAGTGACCCAGGAGAGAGAATCTGGAAGACTATGGAAATGGTAGAATGAAGAAATGTGAGTACAAATATAGATGGGGTTGTGCTGAGTGGCAGGGTGAAGTAGACAGCCTCCCACAGATTTTAGGTTGGCGTTTGAGTTTGTACCGATGACTTTAAGGCTTAATTAAGCACAGACTCAGACCTGAATTCAATTCTGGATTTTATTAAGCACAAAACGGTAAAAACTTAAAGTCTTTTGCTAAGCCCTTGCTTTCTTAATACCAACAAGTGGCATCAAGGTGCGGCTACTCAGCTCAGACTCGAAATCGCTCCAATATCTTTTGAGGTAAAGATACCAAACCGGCACAGGTGCAAAATTCCATTGAAGTCACGCATCTCATAAACTCCTAACTAATACATAGTTATTTTCTAGTCTACAAATCATGTTACAAGATTTTAAATATTTTGCAATTTTTATGCTTCCTATTAAAATGAGTTCTCGTTTTTAATGCAAATTCTACTTCATTATAATCTACTTATACCATCATTATAATATTGCCAAGTGGATATGTGTGGGTTCATGCTGCTATTTTGCAGTTTTCATATATCCTCTTAAAGCGTGCTTGATGCTGAGTATTCTACTTGCAGAGTATCTGCGGTTTCTTGTTTACGCAATACAAAGCTACTTTTGCAAATTTTATCACACTGCTTGCACCAATTATCCAAGGGTCAGATAGTGATATACCAGAATGTCAATCGCTGACTCCTCAACCTCCTTGAAGCATTCTGGGAGTTTGGTCATTGTAAGGCCTAGCCTTATACCATCTCACATCACCTCTTCTTCCTTGATAAAATTTGTGCATTAAATCTTCAAAAACAACTATACAGTTAATTTTAGCAAAGTAGTGCCATGATGACCACAAATTTGGTAATCATTAGTACTTGAATTTTCTGGAAACATAAATCTCTTCTTCTTCTTCCTCATCTAACAAGAGTTCTGTTTCCAACATGTCAACTTGCTTTCCTTTAGACCAACAGCAGGTTAAATACATCCAAACTTTAGGAAGTAGAACTATAATAGCAGTTACTATGAAGCCAATTACAAGGTAATACCACCATCTTCCAAATAATAAATTCCAAAGAAAATTCCATAAAAATCTCCAACAGCTCCAAACGTGTTTCTCAACCACATGGTCACTGCAACTAACCAAGATGGTGCGGTATTATCTGTAAATACAATTTCTGAAAGATTGGCAATTTTCTCACGAGTGTTTTTCCAGTGAATGGATAACTGTTTAGTAAAAATATTCAACGCAGCTTCCGCTGCTGCTGTATTACCTACTCTAAATAACTCCTTGGGTTGTAAAGGAAAACATAAATGTGACGTCAGACTAATGTTGGTGGAATTCTTAAAACAAAACAGCGGTAAAACTGTATCATTAGCAGAAGATAACAAAATAATCATGTATTTTGAATACCAACATGAATTACGTAATAAAGTCATATCGGATTGGACTACACTGAACTTTGTACCACTAACACATATATAAACTGTGTCATTTAAACAGTCATACCAAAATCCTTCTTCCATTTTTGGAATATCTGTCAACAATTCAGTCTCATTCTTCCAACTAGCAATCTCCCAAAATCCTTTAACATAAGGATGGGCGGTTGCTCTTACACATAATGTGGCAAGAGTAAAATTCCAATGATTACATATAATACCTTCTAATCCGTTTGTGTGAAAAGGCCATGATACATGATACCAATTAGTATACTTTAACCAACATTCGGTTTGCTGTGTAACTACTAAATTTCGCGCTTGATGAGACCAAGGAATACATTTAAAAAATCTTTTAGTAGATGCAGGATAACCACATGAATATTTCCGTTCTTCCTCGCCCTGTAAATCCTTTTCCGGTATTCCCCATAGACACAGAGTGAAGTTGCTCTCCCTTGACCGGTTTTTATAAACTTCATAAGACTCATTTAATGCTAGGTGCATAGCACGAAATACATTGTTTCTTTTCTCCAAATCTTTTTTGTAACATGCTACTGACATCTGTAAGATGTAGTACAGCATCTTGTAAATTTTGTAAAGTAGATTCAACATTAATACCTCGTCTATGTCTATGTGTTTGTTCCCAATTAATTAAATCCCTTCGCTTTCTCGTAGGAGAGAGTGATGATAAATACTTACTACAATTGAGTTTGTTTTGAAAAGTTAAATGCACCTTTGTTAATACATTAGCTTGTTGCATATAAAAATCCATAAAATTCCATGGTCTCACTGTACCTGGATGTATGACACTCATATAATATTGTTCTTGTTGATTATCCCATGTTAATAAAGAAACATTTGCACAATTAATGCTACAGGTTTCGCTTCCTTCCACCCCTCCATTAAATAAATAATACGCTGATGTTTCATTGGTGATACTAGAAGTATAAATATTACATTCCCATGATGATAATACAGTTAACTTAGGTGTACAGCTGTTACTGAAAGAACATCCAGTCCAATTTGTCCATGTCAAGTTGGATGAATAAAAGTTGTGAGTATTTGGGCGTGTGGTAAGATTTGTTAGGTCTTCTCCAAGTATACAGGCAAAATGAGTCCCGAATAATTTGGAGTATTGCAATTTGATGGAATAATCACACTTCCCGAAAATCGTTGTTGAACTGATCATTGGTCTTATAATGACGATCAGAATTGCACAGATTATCTTCATTCTGAAATTTAAACACATGGGAAGATTCGCTTCTCATTACTTTTGACTGGTAACAAATTTACATTTTGTTATATGAACCCATTGTATTTTCCCCTCTTGATCTATGACTTGTAAAACAGTTGGTGAATACCATTGATAAACTTTTCGTAATTGTCGTGCTTTGGTTCCAGGTATTTTAAACCAAACATCTGTATTTTTTGGGTATTTTACCACATTATGATGATTCTGCTGAGGAATTTCCTTAGCATACAGTATAAAATTTAAACCATAACTCATGTTATACATGATTACACATTCTAAATAAATCTTAGTCCATCCTTTAAAATTTTCTGAATTAAGTTCTTTCCGTAACAAAGTTTTAAAAAATTCCATTGGCTCTTTCAATCACTCCATTACTCTGCGGTGTATATGGTGCTACGTATTGGATTTGAATTCAAGGATATAAATTCTCACAATAATTCCTAAATTTTTTCACAATAAATGCCGATCCATTATCACACACAATTATTTGTGGTTGTCCTTTACTCGCTAAGCATAATAGTAATGCTTTAACTGTATTACTTGCACTCAAATTCCTCTGAGGAACAACCTTCAATGTTCTAGTTGCCAAATCGATACACGTTAATGCATATTTATAATCCTTTGCTCCCTGTAATGGTCCTATATGATCTATTTGCTAAACTTCATTTTGAACATACTTATTGAGATCAAATGCATTCTTCTGCCATTTATTATGTGTGACTTGTGTATTTCATTTGTTACAAATATCACACCATCTCAAAACATTTTTGACTTGCTGAACCGTAGGTACTGGTCCTTTCGTTTCATACTCCTTTATCAAATGGTACAATCTTACTGGTCCTAAATGTCCTAATTTTTCATGGTTATCCATAATTCTATTGGCCCTCTCAATATCAGAATTTAATGTCGTCATATCTCAAGCTGGTTCTATTATTTGATCAAATACTTCATCTGTATGAGATACAAATTTTTGTAATAAAACCTGTTTCTCTAGTTTTTGTATTTCCCTTTTAATATCTACCCATAATTGTTGGTGATTATGTGTTATTTCTTCCAATTCAGGTTTATGAATAATCAGTAATCGATTTATTCCATACTGGGTATCTAATCCTAATGTAACTTGATCTTGTTTATGATTAATTGCACAATGTTGCAATGCAATCAGTATTCCAAATCCTTCATTATACTGAGCAGTATCGCCATTATATTTTCTCTGCTGCATATTACATTTTTGACATACCATTACACATCCCTTATTGCTTCCATCAGAAAATATCCAAGGAATCCCATCATCATTTAACTTAGCCCATTGCCACTCTACAAATCCTGACAAGTATGAATCTGCTTGAATCATTTTGAACTCCTTAATACATGATATAAAAAGTTCTAATTTTTTAGCAATCTTTAACTTAGCAAATCTTAGCCAAATATAATTCCATTCCAAAGTCCATAATAACTGTAAATCTAAATATTGAGTAAAGATTCGATATTGTCGAATATCTAATTCTAATAAATCATTTCCGTGTTTGGTTAAAGCACATGCTTCTTGCTCTGCATAAGTTAGAATTTTCCATGCAGATGGAATATTGGCTTCTGTAATCCAAATTAATTTTCCTTCTTGAAATATTTTGATTTGATAAATTCCTTGAAATACTAATAAATATTCATCAGCTTTTACATCCTTCTGTGGGTGAAATAATTCTAATGCTGTGTGTAATATTCGATTAGCAATCTTGGTTCCTTCTGTTAATTTATCTATCAAACTCTGTTTTCCCCAATTGGCGCTTTTACGAATTCCTGCAGAAATTAATTTTACTGAAATAGGTACTTCTCCATTCTGCTTTCATAATTGGTTTAATATGCCAATAATCCTTTGACATTCTGTTTTAGTTTTTGGAACTTCTATCTCCCTCTGCCACTGATATTTAGCTTGCCATGCTAAATCTGCTTTAATACTGACTGGTGTCCAAATCTTTCCTAACCATTCAACCTTTTGTGATACCGTTTGTTCTTTCTCTGGATTAATTTGAAACTGATTTTGTACTTTACATTTGACTAATTGTACTTTTTCCTGGCAATCTTGTTTTCCTTCTCCACATATAAAGATATCATCAATATAGACAAATACGTTTTCCAAGCCCTGCACTAGATTATTTACACTCTGTGATGCTATACTTGGTGAGTTGTGCCAATGTGTAATCTCGTAAACCCATACGGTACTCCCTTCCAAGTAATTGTCATTATTCTCTCCGGATCACACAGTGGAATACTATAAAACATTTGACTTAAGTCCAATACTGCCATAAAAGGATTGATCAGTTGCCCTAATGTTTTTCTCACTTTTAATTCCATATTGGGTTTATGGGCTACAGCTCCTCCTCCCAAAAATTTTGTTGATTGATTAACTTTTCGTAGATCTACAACTACTCTTGGTTTACTTCCTGAAAATACTACAAAGATTGGTGAATTATGTGGACTGATTTGTTTACGAAGAACTCCTTTTCCTTGGAAATCTACCAACCATTGATCTATAATTGCATGTACATCTTTCTTAATTGGAAATTGAGGTGTATAAATTGCACTCTTGGTTAAGGGTATAACTGGTGCTTGGGCCGCATCAACTTCATTTTCACCTGTATTTTCTAAAACTTTTAAATCAAATGTATTAAATTGATATTTCATACAATCTATTACTAATATACAGTGTTTTAATTGTGGTATTCTATAAATTCTTACCATTCTGTCTTCCAATATTCCCTCTACTTCTTGCACTATACAATTTCCTGTGACCCCTGATACTGAAGTATAATTACCCGTAAGTTTTCCTCCTTTATTGACAACCGTTACTTGGGCTCCAGAGTCTAATAAAAACAGTAAGGTTTCTCCTTCCGAATTTAATTTTGCAAAAGGTCTAAAATCTCCTTTCCTTTGGGGTTCTATTGCCAGAGAAAGTTGTCCTATGTATTGTTTCAGACAACAAACCCCCTCCTGGCAATCTCATTGTTGCTCTATTGGATCTATCTCCTCCTGAATTATATTCAGTTGTTTTACTGGTTCCTGATTTCTAGACATGGGTTGAGGTTGATCTTTCCATCCTAGTTGTCTGGCTCTATGTTCTAGCATCCAATCTGGTTTACAATCCCAAGCACTCATATTGTCTCCTTTATCTTGGAGAAATCTCCACCATGCCGCTCTTCTTGGGTCAAATCCTCCTGAAAATGGGGTTTTAGGTGGTGGTCCTCTCCAATTTCTATTTGCCTGTCCTCTAGCACCAGAATTATTTACGACAGACACCTGAAATCTACTTTTTCTACTAGTTTCTCCTCTAGGTTAAATATCCTCTCTGTCCTCTCTTTTCCCCCAAAGTGCCCAAACTCCTTCCATGACTGGCCTAACTTGTCTGCCTCCACTTGACAGAATGAGAGTCTTAATGTCTTTAGCAATATCACAATTTTGAATTATAATTTTAGGATGCCTAACGGTTGCTGTGTCATGTGACCAGTCTCCTGCTTCCTGTGTCCAAGTAGAGGTAAATGTAGCTGCTGCTGAAATTGCAAGGACTAAATGATATAATTCATCTGGACCTCTAGCTGGATGCACCAATGATTCTAGTAATTGCATACCTCCCTGTCTTGCTGACCATGTATGCTACCATATCATGTACTGATAATCAACTTCTGGGCGAGCTTGACCTTGTTTCCAAACATTCCAAGGTGGTCTTACCACTGGAATTACATGTTGAGGTGAAGAAGAATACACTATTCTGGCCTCTTCTGTTGTCAACTGGGTAAACTCTTCTCCCTCCTTAATAATATTCATCAGACTTCTCAGGAACCCGCCACCAAATGATTGTCTAACTAGGCGTCTTAATCTATTTAGTTCTTCCATAGTAAAATTTCTCAAACTTACTACAGTAGTAGTAATTGGTGCTGGCTGTTCTCCATCAACAAGTGGTCCCTGGGTTGTCTTAGTTTCTGTTTTAACCACTGGGTTAACTTCCACTTCTGGATACGGAGGTGGTGCTGACAGAGTTTTAGTAGTAAATTGAAATACTACTTTTTCCTGCTCTTTCTTTTGTCTCAATTTATCCTCTAATGCAGTTTGTATTGCCCGTTTACATTGCACTATTTCTGTTACTAATTCTTGACTTAGAGCCGTATGCAGTATTGCAATTAATTCTTTCTTTGCTAATTTATATTTTCCTTTCTCATATCTTACTAATTCAGGCCAATTATCTTTTCCCTTTGTCACTCTCCACATAGCTATCAGTATCCTTTTTCTGCTGCCTTCTTCTTTAGGAGGTAGAACACATATCCCAGCCAATTTAAACAACTCTATCATCAATGAGGGTTTAAGTAGCCAGAATA
>NW_017728992.1:24115453-24117290 GCF_001723915.1 Gavialis gangeticus | reverse complement strand
TAGGAGGTAGAACACATATCCCAGCCAATTTAAACAACTCTATCATCAATGAGGGTTTAAGTAGCCAGAATATACCTCCGTGTTTCAAATTATCTTCTTGAGTTAACACCTTGAGTGCTGGTGCCGATCCTGACCCTCCATGGATGTTTGGTGTTTCTGGATCACTCCAATTAGCTATTTGTGTAGCCACTAGAATTTATGTCAGGCCCCGCAAAACAACTGTTTTGCTGACAACACACACAATTTTCTGCCCTTAATGTACAGTACATCTGACATGGCACGTTTCCTGCTCCTGTTCCCGTTGATCTTAAAAATACTACCCTAATTCGAATATCTGGAAACCCTGGAGTCACTGAAGGAGTACCCTGATGATGATAAATTATGATTTAATTTAGCATCAGATCCTATAACTTGCAAAACTCCTCCTTCTTGGTCTCCAATTAAGTTAGTACTATATCTATTAGCATTGTCTTGATAAAAAGGACATTGTGTAACCGGTCCATTTGATCCCGGATTTTCCGATTTGAGATTGCAATGCTTCAGTTAAATCTGCAAATGGTTTTCTTCCCTGACTTCCTGTTCTATTTGAATGAGCCATAACTCAACCTATCTTTCAGTTCACCCAATCCAAATCTAAGCTGCCACGGTTTATCATAAATGATTTGCCTTACTCCCTTTGCTTTTACCAGAGCAGCTAAACAAATAACTTGTAAACTGCTCAATTCTGTGGGGTGTCTATATGCTACTTTTCCCCAGTCAGTGGGTCTGTGTCCTAGGTTTTGACAAGCTTTTCCGCACCAACTTAATTCAAATTCTTGCCAAACACTTGGTTCAAACCTTAAGGGGTCTAAAACCCTAAATATTTGCGGGATTATAATTTTAGTCCAAGATCTTTTAGCCAATCCAATTAAACACACTGCTCCCTTTTGTGTTAATAAGATTGCTCTAATTTTAACAAATTTCAATAGCTGACATTGATTAGTTAATAATGGAAAAGTGAATTTAGTTGTATACCACACACTTCCTCTTACATAATCTCTAAGTCTAACATCTCGAATGATACAATAAATCTTACCTTCCTCTGGAAAATCAGGCAATAATGGGGCAATACACAGGCAATACACTGTTCACACACACCCATCAATCGTGGAAAATGGGGATACTCAGCATATTCTGCCAGATCTTTAGATTTAAACAAAAATTCGAGATGTTATCGAGGGGTTATGCAAAGCGTGAATTGGACCATATTCATTACTCAATTGACTACAATAGTAGTACCATTTTCCGTTCTCCCATCTAACTCCCTTACATACTTTTCTCTTAGCCGTCAAATATTTAATTGCTAAAAACGGATCTTCACACGTATTTCTTGATATTGGTCATTTCTTTACCAAACATTCCCTTGTAATATGTCTTTCCCCAAATACTCCCTTAACATATACATGTTTAATTTTTAGTTCTTTTGTTCAATTTCTAAATAAATCATCTGCCTCCCAAACTACTTCATTATGTTTTGGTACCATAGGTAAATCATTACAAATGCATTCTATCATAAATCTACTTCCATTGAATAAAAATACTACTAAATTTATTCCTTCATGTAATACACCAGGTACTGGTTCTTTTATAGGAAATGGCAATCTTTTTAATCCAGTATAATATGCTAATGGTAGTTGCTTAAAACATTGATTCTGCAACTGTTTGGAAACGTGCCATGTCAGATGTACTGTACGTTAAGTGCAGAAAATTATGTGTGTTGTCAGCGAAACAGTTGTTTTGCGGGGCCTGACATAATTCTAGTGGCTACACAAATAGCTAATTGGAGTGATCCAGAAAC
>NW_017728992.1:24112525-24115442 GCF_001723915.1 Gavialis gangeticus | reverse complement strand
TTTTTACGCTTCTTATGTTAATTCTTAATGACCTAACTTGCAACATTTACCAGACTTTGCTTGCATAATATGCAGTTATCTTTCGTCATTGCGGTTTAGCCATGCTGTTTCCGTGTTTCACGATAGAAGCTGCTTGCTTGCAATTTTTATCACATTGCTTGCACCAATTATCCAAGGGTCAGATGGTGATATACCAGAATGTCAGTCGCTGACTCCTCAACGTCCTTGAAGCATTCTGGGAGTTTGGTCATTGTAAGGCCTAGCCTTATACCATCTCACAGTTGGGTGATGTAGTCATACAGTAGGAAAGGAAAAGATTTTAGTAGCAATACTTTGTCTCATGGCCTGGCTCCAGCTTATACAATTTTTTTTTTTTTTTTAAGTGCTAGAAGTCGCTAAGTTGCAGTTATTCAGTGCTATCGAGGCAGGAAACCCCAAGTTTGAGAATAGGAATCCATACCTTTATATGCTGGGACAACTGAAGCTGTAAATAGAACTGTTGGATGGAAGGATGGATTGGGGATGGGCGAGGAGGATGGCGGGGTAGGAATTAAGGGTGAATCGATTAGAGACTTTCTTGGCTGATTATTGATAGCCGATTATTCACTAGGCTGACACCAGTCTGATAACTGATTTACAGGAGCACAGCCGGGCAGTGTGGAGAGCATCCATGCACTGTATGCTGGTAGGGCTGTGCGGAACAGCATCGTTTTATTTTTTTTTCACTTCCGTTTCATCTTTTCAAAGGGACAGTGATTTGTTTTGCTGTTTTGAAGCACAGTTCCGTTTTGTTTAGTTGAAACTGTTTTGCTGTTTTGACGTGTTTCGATGTTTCGTCCATAGGCTATAATGGGGAATCACAGAAATGCCTATAACTTTATCATTTCTTTCCTGATTTAAACGAAAACAGCAGGGGTGGTAGCCTCTGCTGAGGCAATAGACTCCCAAGCTTCAAGGAGATAGGTGCAGGGGTTTCTGGGAAACTGCATTTCGTTGCGGAGTAGGGTCCGTAGAGATAGCCGTGATACCCGTGCGCCAGCTCCACCCTATGGGTGCTTTCTCTTTTTGCCTGCCGCTATGTCTTGTTGGAAAAGATAATAGATAGGGAGGCTACCCTCAAGCTTCAGCTCAGTCACAGTCCTAATGGACCCCACTAAACCCTGTAGGTTCTTGGACTCTTTGCTGGGACCCACTCTAATTAGGTGCCTCAAGAGGACACCTTAAGCCTTATACCAGGCCCCATGCCTTGCAGATAATACATCAATATTATCTATAATGAGGTCTTGGTCTCACTCTACCTTCCATTGTTGCTGGGCTCTCTGTGCCCCCGTTGCTGCACCTTCACTGGCACTGGGGCTTCTACACGACATGGTAGTGTGCCCCAATGAAGTATTTTCCTCCCCTACAGCCTCAGTCTGGTCCACCACTTTAAATAACAACAGGTAGGTAAGCAGCACAGTAGCACTAGCATATCAGGCAGCCAGATCTATCACAGAGCCTTTCTTTCCTTTCCTGCAGGAGCTTCGTCTTCAGCAGCTGCCGGAGAATTCTCTCTGCCAGCCCCAACCCTAGAGCTTAAATGTGCCCAGGACCCTGGCTTCTTCCGGTCAGCTGACCGGGGACAGGTGCTTGGGGTGTAGGTTGTAGCTGTGTCAGTCTAAGGACGTGGCAGACAAGGTTCTTTGGGTCAATTTAATATCTTTTAGTAGATCAACTGAATAGTTGGGGAAATGTATCTTAGCAAACTTTTGGGTTGAAAACCTTTAGTCCAGCTGAGGAAGCGCATGCAGTTAGTATGTGTGGTCTTCCTGGATGGAAGGAATAGTAAAGAAGCCAGAGGCTGGCATGCAATTCAGGCAAGAAAGCCAGTCAGTGAAAAAGGAAATGGAGGCGTCAGGGGCTGAGGGACAAGCTGGGGTGGGTGGGAAGGGGATGTAATAGGTAAAAGTGGAGAGGTACGTGTGGAATCAGGTGTTTGGCAGGTTGTGGTGTGTCAGAATTCCAATGTCTATATTGAGTCCGTGAGTTTCTGTACCTAGGAGGTTGAACTATATTTTATCATAGGCTTGTCTTTGAAAAGTGGTTTATAAATTCAAGCAAGCGCTGAACCTCGCTAACTTCCCACTGGTGCCAGGCTGAGGAGCAGCAAGGGCAAAAGGGGTGGTGCCTGTGGAGATGCATCACCACTGTAGTGATCATGTGTTTCATTCCCTTGCCCCAGCTGGTTTTGGCTCAGCACTGCAGGCAGATAGAATATGTGGGATCATCTGCTAGCTCAGAATGATCCCAGATCATACTACCCCCTCACTTTCAGGGTGCAGGCATGTGTGCAGGTGCTGCATTTTCCCCCTCCTCAGCAGGCAGAGGTACAGCAACAGGAGGAACGGACTCAGCTGAGCCACTTGCCTCCACAACCTCTACCTCAACCTCAACCTCCTCCAAAGTGCCTTCCAGGAAGGAGACCTGACTCTAGGGGAACCTTGAGAAGTGTGGAGCACAAACTCAGATGATACCCCTTCTTTCCCCAGAATTTCCCTTGCTATGGCACTCAGATCCAGATCCAGCTCTTCCTTTGGCACTGGAAGGCTCAGGCTGGGAAGTGAAATGGGGGTGGAGGAGACTGTCATGCTAGTGTTGCTTGCTGTCATGGTGGTGTGGGGGGTGGTTATAGTTTCATATTTTCTAGGGTCGGAAGGGACCTGAGTAGATCATCTAGTCCGATCCCCTGCCATAGCAGGAAAGAGTACTGGGGTCAAACGATTCCAGCAAGGTGTACATCTAGCCTCCTCTTAAAGACCCCCAGGGTAGGAGCCAGCACCACTTCTCTTGGAAGTTGGTTCCAGATCCTAGCCGCCCTGACTGTGAAGTAGTGCCTCCTGATATCTAGCCTAAATCTACCCTCTGCCAGCTTGTGACC
>NW_017728992.1:24107199-24107525 GCF_001723915.1 Gavialis gangeticus | reverse complement strand
TCATGTCCCTCCAGGTTGAAAATGACCCATCTGCTACCACTCCCTGGTGCGGCCCTCCAGCCAGTTGGCGACCCAATTGGTTGTGTGGGTGTCGACACCACAGTCCCCCAGTTTCTTAATGAGAACAGGGTGAGAGACAGTGTCCAAGTCCTTCCGAAAGTCCAGGAAGACTGTCTACTGCTACCCCTGCATCTAAGGATTTGGTGATCTGATCATAGAAGGCCACCAGGTTGGTCTAACAGGACCTGCTGCTAATGAACCCGTGTTGGTTGCCCCTAAGCATAATCTCCCCTGCTGGCCCCTCGTGGATGTGTGCCAGAATAATT
>NW_017728992.1:24106336-24106648 GCF_001723915.1 Gavialis gangeticus | reverse complement strand
CCCTGATGGGGCTGTGCACCTCCTGGGTTAGATGGAGATCCTGCATTCTGGCTAAGAACCTACGTGAGCGGTCAGATCTGGCTGACTGCTCTTCCCAGCAGATGTCTGGGAAGTTCATGTCCCCCATGACTACTACATCCTTTGACTTCGCTACCTCCGTGAGCTGACTTAAAAATTCCTGGTCGAGCTCTTCCCCTTTGTTGGGAGGTCTGTAGTACACCCCCACCATTAAGTCTCTTTCCCCTCGACTGCCTTGTATTCTAACCCAAAGCACTTCAGAGTGCCCCTCCTCTGATTCTTTGTTAATTGATG
>NW_017728992.1:24105783-24106259 GCF_001723915.1 Gavialis gangeticus | reverse complement strand
GTTGAGTCCCACCACATTTCAGTGATCCCCACTATGTCTGGGTTGGTGTCAGCTAGCAGGAGGGTGAGTTCCTCCTGCTTTTTTCCCATACTATGAGCGTTTGTGTAGAGGCATTTGAGGCCTCCTGTGGATGTGTGTACTGGCCCCCTACTTTCAGCATTACTCTGGCCCCTGCTGCTTACCTGTATATATGTTTCGCTCGTCGGTCTAGGCTGGGCTGTACTTGTTGCTTGGTCTGGCAGTCTGATTCCTCCACCCTCGTGTTCCCCTTCCCCTAATTAGCCTAGTTTAAAACCCGCTGGAGGAGGTCTGCTAACCCAGAAGAAAACACACGCTTACCTTTAGGGGAAAGGTGGAGCCCATCCCATCTGAGCATGTCTCTTGTTGTGATGTGCCGGTCATTGTTGAGGAAGCCAAAGCCTGCCTTGAGACACCTTTCCTGAAGTTGCCAGTTGGTCTCCGCGATGCACGTTGCA
>NW_017728992.1:24064445-24100783 GCF_001723915.1 Gavialis gangeticus | reverse complement strand
TCTCTGCAATGCACTTTTCATGCCGTCTTCCACATCCACTCGCTGGTCGGATAGAAGAGAAAACCACCTGTGCGCCTGTCTCCTTTAGCACGCACCCCAGAGCGTGGTAGTTAGCCATCAGGTGATCAGGGCTTCTACTGACTGCATGATTAGGAGCATGGGGTACTAATCAGTGGGCTGGATCACAGTTTGGATCATCCCCTTCACGTCCTGAATCTTTGCTCCAGGTAGGCAGTAGACCTTGCGTGTCGAGGGGTCCAGGCGACAGATGGGGTCCTCTGTACCTCTCAGGATGGAGTTGCCTATGACAATCACGCAATGCTTTCTCCTCCTGGCCTGCTCATCTCCTTCGGCCTGCTTGGGATGTGGGGAGCACGGAGTTGCCTCCTCCCTGGTTTCCTCCTCTCCTTCCTTCTCCTTCGGAGTTGCCAGGGCCTCGTACCTGTTCTCCAGCCGGACTGGAGGAACTGGTACTGCTGTGTTAGGAGCAGCCCTGGTTCTGGAGGTGACCGTCTGCCACTCTGCAGTGGAAGGCACTTCCTGAGGTGCTTCTTCCTTGGGTGCATAACCCTGCAGGGAAAGAAAATAGCTGTCAATTTCTTCCTCTTGCTCCCTGATTCCCCTCAGCCTGCTAACCTCCTCTTGGAGCTCACTCACCTTGCTTCCAGGGCCCTAAGGCAGGCGCCTGCAGGACAGGTGTGGGGGTCCCCAATCCCTGCCCCCCCCCAGGCCTTGCTGGGCAACTCCCGCAGGCCGGGGGATGGGCAGGCCAGGTGGTGGGGGGATGCCAGCCCCTCCATGGGCTCTGTCTGCCTGTCAAAATTTCGCACAGCCCTACTTCCTAGTATCTTTTATTTGTATGACTGGTGGAAATGATGGTTAGAGAACTTACAATATCACAAGAGTAATGTCTATCGCTGAGTAAATTATTCATGACAACACACTGATCAAAATAAATGCGACTTGGAAGTTAGGCCATATTGCTTAGGGGCTGTTTTGCTTGGCTGATAAAGCAGATGCTCATGGAATGGATGTTAAAGGTTAGGGAGAAAAGGAACTAGCAAAAATATTTGCTCTTTTGGATTTGTCAAATGGTTTTGAATTCTAAGCACTCTTCCTTCTCCGTCCCATGTTTAAGTTTTACATTCTGTTTGATCTTCCCAGAAAAGATGATTAACTTCTAAAAAAAAATCTTTTAGGTCCTTGAAGGACCCTCTGGATTTTTATATTTCTTTCTCCTTGGGACATTGCATTCCATTACTTGTAACATGCAAGTTCAAGGCCTCAGTTCTGCCCTTGGACCAGCATTTAAGAAAGATTTTATAAGATTAATTACATTAGTGCATTCAATTTCCAAACAAAGAAGGGAAACATGAGTGGTGACCCACAGTACAGATCAGCAGCAGAGAATGCATCAGGCTATTTTCAAATGGATGTTTTTGCTGTAAGCAAGTTACTGCAATTTTCCTTTGTCAAAAATAATGTTCAGATAGTTCTGTTCTTCATTCATGCACATGCGGCCACAACCAATTTGCAGTGAGGCCATCTTGCAGGCTGAATTTGATCCTGCGCACCAGGATTGGGGCTGCCCATGTAGATTGGACCCACCCTCTCCCAACTTGGCTCTGTTTGCTGGAATTTGGCCTCGGGGCCCTGCACCATCCCTGCCTGCCCACATGCTGGGATTGAATTCTGGCCCTGTGTGCTAGGATCAGGCTCTGGTGCACCACCCCCAGCTGGCCCCGTGCACTGGGATTGGGCCCCATATCTCCTATCTAGCATGCAGGGCCACAGCTTGCAGAGCTCCCTATACATCTGTGGGTAACCATTGCACCAAGGGCCAGATCTGCCCTATGGGCTGGGGATTGAGCATCCCTGGTTTAAAGTGCTGCCAAAGTTATATAAGCTGTTCCTGACAAAGAAACTCTTACAGTAGAATAATTTTGTCCATGGACAGTTCTTGCTATAACTCTAGCACTTGACATTCACATTTTATTTTATGTCCTCATATAAGCAAGACCTATCTTTGAGTAGCAAGGGGTGGCCTGTCGGATTCAGTTATATTTGTAGTTTGTGTATGAAAGCTACAGAATGGCAAAATACTTGGTTTGCTAATGCTTGAAAAGACATTTTTACAAATAGTTATATTTAGTAATTAATAATTCCCTTAGTAACCTCTTCATATCTTTTGGTCCCAAATCCTGTTCTTCCATAACATTGTGTACACAGCCCTACATGCACAAGAACATTATATTAAAAATCCATTTAAGATATTCAGTAAGTTGTAGTTTAAACAGAGCAGAAAGGTCATATAAAAACATTCAGTTCAGTTCAGTTCCTTTACTTTCCACCTTCTCTAATTCAGAGTGCATTTCCTCACTGCCAACAGATGCCAGAAATGACATCCTAATTAAGGCAATATTAGTACCTGATATTATGCTAATCTCTAACCATTAGCCCATTGCTATTGCTGTTCTCAACCACAACATATTAATACCCTTGTTAACTGGTGTTCAGTTCAATAATACAGCCACCCTGAATGAATGAAGTGCTGGAGAGTTCTGCTAAGATGATCATCAGTGCTGTCATTGTCAATAGTGTCACCAACTGGTATCTACTAGCCCTTTCCACTGGCATTGCTGGAGTGCTGCATCTGCCTCTTGTTAGCTCTGGCTAGGCTGAATTTTATCTGTACTGTGTTTTGCTGGTAGGTAGCAATGTCAGTATTCATATAAAATATAAACATTTATATACAATTATAAAAATTCATATAGAAGGAGAAAGTTTGAAACAGAGTAATGAGGTATGGAGGTTGCAATATGCATCTGGGGAGGCGGGGAGTAATGCTGGGACTAGGGAACGGGCAGGGAAGTGGCATGGTGCAGCCCGTCAGCTGTTTCTGGGGCTGCAGCAGGGAGCAAAGTGGAGGGAGCCGTCAGTGGGTGCGGGGCATGGGGCATGGCTCTTGCTGGTACGTGCACCCCGGGAGAGCTGCAGGCTGGGGTCTGTGCCAGGCTCTTCCTGGGGGTTGCATGCCCCTGGATCTGCATGCAGGATGAGAGTCTTGTCCGGTGTGCAGATCTGGGGGTATGTGCCCCCGGGGAACAGCCTGGCGCAGACCCCAGCACACAGCCCTCCCAGGGTACATGTAGCAGCAAGAACCATGCCCCACGCTCCGCACCTACTGACTTAGAGTTCCCTCTACAGCTGACGTTGGCCGTTCCTGGGGCTGCTCAAGTGGGGGCTGGAGTGAGTGGGAACAAGTGGAGCCCTGGGGTATATGGGGCATGGTGCAGCTTGTCCCCACTCACCCCAGCCCCTAGTGCAGTAGCCCATGGAGTGGCCAATGCCAGCTATCTACACTGGCTGGGCTGTGCTGCGCCTCAAACTCCCCAAGACTCCACCTGCCCCACTCACCCCAGCTCCTGGTCTGTACCATGCTGTGGTGCAGGCAGCTGGCATCAACTGCTCCCGGGACTGCTGTAGCAGGGGCTGCAGTGAGTGGAAACAAGTGAAGCCCCAGGGTGCATGGGATGCAGCACAGCTTATCCCCGCTCATCCTAGTGCCTGCTGCAGCAGCCCTGGGAGCAGCTGATGCCATGCTGCGCAATGCTGCACCCTGAACCCCCCAGGGCTCCACTTGTCCCCGCTCAGCCCAACCCCTGCTGCAGTGGCCTTGGGAGCAGCCAACGCCACCTGCCTGCACCACAGCACGGTGCAGGCCAAGGGCTGGGGGGAGCGGCGCGTGGCTGGACACAGAGGGGGCTGGGGGGAAGCTATCCTGATCCCAGCACTGGCACCAGCATCTCCCGCCCTGTGCCCCCGGCCAGTGGCTCCAGCTCCGTGGGCCTGTGTGGTGTGGCCAGGTACAGCGCCCGCTGCAGGGAGCAGGGCCAGGCTCTCTTGCCTGTCCCCTTGACAGGGCTTACGCGGCCCCTCCCACCCCACCCAGGGTCAGAGCCAAGATCCCTGCGTCCCCAGGCAGCGGCTCCAGCTGCCTTGCCCCAGCCCCTGCGCAGCCGCCACTACCCTGCTGTCCATGTGCAGCTGCTGCCCCCCGCATCCAGCCGGAAACCTGTGCCTCAGGTAACCGTCACTTTTAGCTTTACTGGCACCCCCCAGTCATTCCCCACTCATGCCAGCTAACAGGGATTTTACTGTACCTAGTAAAACTGAATGACTGAAAAATGCATGCAAATCAGTAAAAACCGAACAACTTCAATAAAAAATTCAGGGAATTTATTGGTGAAAATGAGTAAAAACTGAAAACATGGAACACTTGCTATTAATTACTAAAATATCTTGCACATAAGCAATAGGCACTAGGAAACTAGTGGAGACTTAGTGCTCTTTTAAGAGCGTCACAGAGATTATTTTAATTATTATAATATGCTTCAAACTCATACCTTTTCTTTTTACTTGCCATATAATACATCACTCCTAGGTAGATTAAAAAAATATTTTCACTCAATACTTGTACTCTCAAATAGCTTACTTCAAATGGCATGGATGTGTGTAATTCACAGAAATGCAGCTGATAACTGCTTTTAGGCAACAGAGTACAGTACTGCTTTGTTAATGCAGCAGTATTTTGGAATAGAAAGAATTAGGGATCTTCTCTCCCACTCTTTTCATTTTGATTACACCCATCATCTCAGTCTCCTGATTTTGATGCTTCCCTTTCAGGTACCTGTCATAAATTAATTCGTCTCAGCAACAGCTCTATATACCACAGCCCTTTCACAAGAAAGCTCCTTCTGCTATCCAGCTGAATGTCACTTCTGTGCAACACTTACCTTTGTTTTCATCTCTGTACAGGGTTTCTCAAGGCTTTTCAGTGTGAACTGAGCCATAATAGAGAGAACATCTTCAAAATCTCTCAGCCTCAATTAAATATAGCATAGTACAACATCCCTATAATAGCAGCAATTATGTTTCTGCAAGGGAATTTCTAGGGGAATATGGTAATTGTTCTAGTACAGTGAATAAATGCAGGCTTACTGCATATCCTTGTGCATTCACCGAAAGCACATGCACGTCACTGCTAGATGTCCTTTTGATCATTTCTTGGCTGATGACATTACACTTAAAAATATATTCCTTGTGAGATGCTTGCTTTCATCCCTCAAGATCATTGCAGTGTTTCTGATCTATATGGTCCTTCAAAATTCAGGTATAATTTTTACCTCCACATGCAGAACTAAATTATTTTCTGGGGAAGCCAGACGGGGGTGAGTTTTTGGGGCATTTGTGCCTACTTTTCTTGGAAGCTTCTATGAGGTAAGGACAGATTATTATACTTGCTTTCTTTAATCTCACCTATTTTGTTTTGCTTTCTCATCTTTCTATTAATCTATGAATTTCTTGTTGGAATGTTGGCATTTATCTGCTTTAGCAGGATTTTATTTCTGAGAGGCCTCACTTACCAGCCTGTAATTACCAGATTCCAGTCTTTCCCCTTTCTTTAAAACTGATACGAAACCAATTATTTTCCACTCGGGTATGTTTCTTTTTCAGCCATTTAGTAGTATCTGGGGAGTTTAGGAGTGTCCTTCTTTAATTCCTTTAGAATCCTGGAGCGCTCATTTATTTTTCTTTGAAACACTTTGTGTTCCCCCTTGGACTGTAGTTGAGGAATACCACTTTCTGACCTTTTTTTGTTTTATTTTTGGTGTCCTTATCATGGCCCTATCTGTATTCAGGGGAGTTGACAAGCATTTCTTAAGTACACGTATCCTTACCCGCTGGGTATCCTTTGCTCTTCTTTACAGGGATCTGTTTTATTCTTGTTTATTTACAAAGCATCTGTTTTTCCTTCTGTTGTGACTTGTTTTTTTATCTGCTATTTTCACTGGACAAATACACTGGACTCTAATTGTATTCCAGGTTGACTTCTGCCTTCCTTCCATAGTGACTTTGAGGCTGCTGCTTTTTTTTGTTTTGCATAACCTTTCTTCTTTCATACATACACTTCCTTAGTGTTGAGGACACTTTAAATGATCTTTTGGGTATATTTATATCTTGAAAGGAAAGAAGTTTTGCTGAATCCTCATTTAGTGTTGTCTTACACAGGAAGGTTGGAAGGAGATTTATTTTCCGTAACTCTCCACTAACAATGCTTGGTGGACAAAGGCCGCCAGGTTTATGCATTCTGCTGATGTTTGTTCTTTTAAAACTAAGACGCCCACTTGCTTATCTTCTCCCCTTTTTCACAAATACTATAGGACCACTGTTTCTTGTGACTACAGTATCTCATGTGCTGGCCTCCTGATTAGATCAGCAGTCCCTTAAACTCATATGGATTTAAGTTTGCTTAAGTCGTTAAAAAAATCTCCCACTCTTTTTCCCACTCAAAATTAACAAATCATTGGTCATTCTGTTTGTGTCTGTGAGCTGCCTGCCTTCCTAGAAAATATCAAGGAATTTAAAATCCCTTAAAACTCCTGTTAGGAATGATTTTGTCAGTTTTCCCCTGCTCCGTCTATATGACATATATTCACAGGAAGTCAGATGGTGTGTTTTAGCTTCCTAGCCTTCCTAAACTGAACATGCTCTGTTATAATTTCATCTTTTTGCTCTCTGATTATGCTCCCTACAGTTTGTTCATTTCTCATAACCCCTATCCTAGCTTTCTTGATTAGACCTAAAAGTCTCCCACATCTCAACTCCTTCCCCCACGAAAAACCCTCTTCTTTTAACCTAGTCTGGAGACCCTTTCCTTTTACACTATGCTTCTTGCATTTGAGAATATACACTTTAATTGATTTGATATGTGATTTACTCCATTTCCAGGCCTGGTTTGTTTTTGTGGAATAGTCTTGGTAATTTTTTAATATGGCTTTCAGACAAAGGTTTTGTAGCTGTCAGTGTTTTGTAGCCTAGCTCACCCACTTCGTGATTTAAATACCCAGTTTTCTCCCTCCCACTGCCACTTGGCGTTGCGATATATATTACCCATCTATTAACCTCCTTCCCTTTCTTCCCCTCTGCTATCTTTAGTGCCTTGGTCAAATACTTTTTCATTGTGGCTTTTCATTCAAAAATAGTCCCTCTATGACACTGCTTGGAGCTTCATTGTCCTTTATTATCTGTTTTGCCTTCTAGATCTGCCTGGTTCTTAGTCAGTATGCCTCTGGTGCAGAGACTTGGAAAGTCTGCCGCTTGTTAAAGTTATAAAGAATTCTTCTTCACTGTTTGTTCCAGTACGAATAATAGCTAGTGGCTTTTGTGACGATCCTTGCCACACGTCTGCATTCTGTTCAAGATGGATTTAACTGGCTTCTTGGACCAAGTTCACTAAATAGTTTTCCTTATATGGAAGGCTTGATAATGAGCATGATTAGTGTTTCTTACTGCAACCTGTTTATTCCTTCCTCTGTTGCAGCATTGACATGATTTTTGCTTCCTTTATTAAATTTTCCCAAGATAGGCATATTTTTTTTTCACTGTGTGGCCATCCAGTAATGTTGAAATGGGATCAGCCTATGCAGCTTCTCATTCCAAGAAACATGCTCTATGTTTTTCTCTGGACATATATGGTTTATTGGTTTTTCTGAGAAGATTTGACATTTTGGCCTATACTGTTCTGTTCTATAATAACATGCAATACATAGATACCATAGGCAAGTCTGAAATGTTCACAAATAGTTTGCCAGTTATCACAATCCTTAAATAAAAAGAAATCCTTGTAAATATTATTTCAGAAGCTTTTTGGAAAATCTTTTGTGTTCTACATTATTAAAATCTTCACTTTTACCCCTTTTAAATGCAAGTATTGTATACTAGGCCTGTGCAAAGTGGTTAGTATTTGCTTCCGATTCAGATGATTTGGGAGACAGTGATTCTACTTGATGATTCAGATCACTGTACCAAATCAATTCAGCCAAATCTGATCTGGAGATTCAGCCACTTCCGAATTGGCTGAATCTCCAAATCAAACAAGCCCCATCCCCCACATGCTCTCCCAGCCCCATCAATGGCTGCTCTGCCCAGCCCATGTCCCAGCACTTAAAAAAACAAAAAATGAAAAAAGAAAAAAAAAAACGCTCCACATTCACCAGCTCCTGCCAGGCAGGAGGCAATCCCCACTGCCCCGGGCTGCGGGGGGGCTCTGCCATGAGCCCCCATCCCCCACCCACTCTCCCAGCCCCTTCAGTGACTGCCCTGCCCAGCCCATGTCCCAGCACTTAAAAAAACAAAAAATGAAAAAAGAAAAAAAAAAACGCTCCACATTCACCAGCTCCTGCCAGGCAGGAGGCAATCCCCACTGCCCCGTGCTGCGGGGGGACTCTGCCATGAGCTCCCATCCCCCACCCACTCTCCCAGCCCCTTCAGTGACTGCCCTGCCCAGCCCCAGTATCTTGGTGCTTAAAAAAAATAAAAATAAATAAAAAGCCCTGCATTCACTGGCTGCTGCAGTGACTGTTGGGGCTTGTGGCAGAGCCTCCCACGCAGTGGGGAGCAGCAGGGATGGCTGCCCCCCACTGCCTGGGAGTGCGGGGCTGCTTTTTTTTTTTTTTAAAAGAGCCTGGACACTGGGGCTGGGCGGAGCAGTCATTGACTGGGCTGGGAGAGCAGGTTGGAGTCGGGGGACGCTTAGGAGGACTGGGGGAGCAGACAGGGGATAAGGCCCATGGCCCCCTCCAGCGCCCCCCCCCTTACTTACAGCATGGAGTCTGGGTCCAGTTCCCAGCAGTGGCGAGTGGGGACTGCCTGAATCTCCAGAGCTCTCCAAATCAATTTGGGCAGCTTTGAATTGATTCAGACCTTATTATTGGTCTCCCGATTTCAGTTCGGAGATTCGGCCACTGAATCGGGCTGAATGTCCTCCAGACTTAATCAGCACCCAAAGCTTCTCACAGCCCTAATAAATAGCAACTTCTGTAACCACAAAAATATTTTCTGTAGCAGTTAGGATCTGGGGATCTAAATTAACAGAGAATCAGGAAGCTGAGTTATGAGGCAGTTGTCTAATAATTGCCAATGATTTTGCCATAGGAATGCAGGACAGTCCATTTAACTGATTACACATTTAAGCTTCTTCTGCAAAAATTTTGGGGCAGCTGTATAGGATGCATGCATTCACCTTGGGCATCAGCACTCTGATTCTATTTTGTACAGTAAATTTTCATCTGTCCTAGATGAGTTCTCAAAAAGTTTCTGGTAGCATGGGCTGTTTAATCCAGGAGTTATTTCATCTTTTTCTCTTAAATACCTTTTAAAGACCTCAGTGAGGGTTGGACCAAGCCCATAAATACTTGCTCTGACAGGCAGGGTTGAATCAACAGGCTTTTTATTTCTCTAAACTGAAGTATCCTCTAAAAGACTTTTGCTTTTCAGGGTTTTTGGTTGTAGAGACCAGCAGAGACTCCCTATGCCTGGTTAAGGGCAACTGCACCCAAAAGCTTGCTAAGAACTTTTTTTCAACTCCTCAGTTGGTCTAATAAAAGATATCGCATTTTTTCCTTTCCAGGGTATTTTCCTTGAAGTAAATAGACTGACTTCAGGATTCTATTTACATGGGGGAAAAAGTCATTGCTAAATAGTGCAATGTGCAGTGAACTACAGGTCTCTGACCAGTTATGTCACTGGTTTCCAGCCCATGACTTGAAAGCGACATGTTACTGATGAGGGACTTTAGACAATTAAAACAGAGGTTGACAGAGATGTTACCTGTAGCATGTTACTTAATTGATACTATTGTTCATAGGCCACCATGAAGAAGTTTGTAGAAAGTGAAAGTTATTATAGGGCAGGCCTACATAGGATAGGTGCATGTAACTTATGCATGTTATAAGTCAGGGATGGCAAACATCTTGCCCAGATGGCTCCTGGAGGGGCTGTGAATTTGGGTGTGGAGCTGTAGTGTCAGTGCTAAACCCCATGGCTCCCAGAGCCAATACATTCATCCTGCTACCGAATTCTGGGATGTGGAACCCAGCTGGGGACTTGTTTTGGCATTAGTGGCCTGTGTAATCCCCCATGACTCCCTGAGCTGACACTGCTGCTTGCCTTTTCAGTGGAGGTGGGTCTGGATCCAGCCCACAAGGGCCCCTGCATTCCAGATCTGCCCTAGTGGCCAAATCAGTTTGATACCTTTGATGTATGCCATAAAGCAAGACATAAATGACACTGAGGTTCCCATCCTCACATGAATGTATTTCATTTCTCTATTTGCTTTACTAGCTTGAATTCTTGTGCAGCAATGCAACCTTTAACATGCTGTCATTTCCTTCTTCAGGTATTCACTTACAAACAGAGTACAATCACACACCAAAAAGTTACAGTTATGCATCAAGCAAGTGTGGAGACTATGGAAGACATGGCTGCGTTGGTCGACCTCCATGAGGGCTCCATCATGCACAACTTATTCCAGCGCTATCAGCAAGATAAAATCTACGTGAGTGTGTGTGTGTGTGTGTGTGTGCTTGTGTTTGTTTTAAAAGGAACTTTACATAAAAGAAATCTTGTGATGTGGATGATTTTTTTTGACAAGCAACAATATTTGTCACTCATTTAGTACCTCCTACCTCAAAAAATCCCACAGTGCTTCCATATTTTATATAACAGGCAGTGTATTTCAACATCCATGTCCAGAAGCCTTTCCACCAGCAACACATGGAGGGGAATTTTGTCTCTAAGAATCCCCAGGGAGTTCAGAAACAGATGTGAAGTACAGTGAATTTTTCAGTGTTCACATGGAGCAGGCAGGATACTGATTTTTAAAGTGTTGCTTTTTTTATTCCTTGTTATGATGGGATGTGAGCAATGGTGCAGTTTTTTTTCCTAATTTACTGTGGGAGTCATTCAAATATTTGTCATCAAGGAAACAATATGGCAGTCTTTCTTGTGTATTGAGACTTCAGTTATGGGGGGGAGTTCCAGCTGGCTAGGTATCGCTGGACCCATCCCCATTTGTCTGCCTGGGAATGGGTAATTATGATTCACAGATTAGGAATGCATTTCCAAGAATTTTTGGATAGAGTCAAGAGCTCACATTTTGGAAACAACCCCTTTATTCAGCACCTCTGAGATGAGGCCATTAGTCTACATAAGATTTAATTTTTCTTAACTTTGGATTGCAGATTTATGGCTAATAATTTTCCTGGTATTTAAATAATTTCACTTTTCAGCACAGATGTCTAAACCAATCTAGTGTTCTTGTGAGCAGTTTATAGAAAACAGTATTCACTTCTCTAGGCTTTTTGTTTATACTTCATTTTCATTTTTAATGTAGTGTAATAGAAATAAGTTGACATTTTAATACTTTGGTTTAAACTTCCCCAGCTTGCTAGAATAGCCAACATCTTGTTATTTTCTGTTAAGTTTCATTTATTAAATTAATCCTATTTACTTACGTAAACTTATTATTAAAAACAAAGTAAAAACTGCCTCTTTTAGGATTCTAGCATTAATCATGAAGCAGGAAAGGACACCAATCTGTATTTGTTCCTTACTACACCACTCTGTTGAGAATCTTAAATTTTGAGGATTTTCTACTACTGTTTGTTAAGACCTTCCTTGTAGTTGTTTCCGTGCCCCCCCAAGTGCAGAAACAGCTAACGAACCATTTTATTTTATTTTTTTTAAAGAATCTATAGAAGAAAGTTAGTCTGCATGAATAGCTCTATGCATTTAGAGTAAATAAAAGAACTAGGTACAACAAATAAATCAATAATGTTGCCTAGAAAAATTCTCTATCAGGAGACAGGTTTAGTCTAAATTGCAACCTTTCTTTCCTGTTAAAGGGTACAACGCTGTTGTTAAGACTCGAGACCTATGCCTGTGTGACTAGAGATGCTCCAGTTGGTTTATTTGCCTGCATTTTGCTAGATCCTGGAATACTGAACACAAGGGAGGGGGACCGCAGTATAAATTCCTGCACAGATTTCTGCACTATTACTGGTGATACAGCATCTTTCATTTGCTGATGCTGCTCCTTGTTCCTGTAGTTGATTTTACTGTTTCATTTTATAGAAACAGATCTCATGAAATAGTTCAGGTATGAAAAAGCATTGCTTCCCCCCTTCTCTACCATGGCTAGCCTACTCTTGTAGTGCAGAGGTAGTGTGGTGGTAGGGAAGGGCCCTGGGGTAGAGGCACAGAAAAAAGTAGAAGGAGCCAGCTTGAAACTTTTTTGCATAGGTGTTGGTCACAGCCATGGTATAATGAGGACAATTTATAAAGTGAATACGGTCTAGAGCTGTTTAACCACTGAAGACAGTTCAGAGATGGGTTGATGGGATAAAGCCAAAAATGTTATTAAGGGAAAAGTCTTTTGGATTAGATTCAATTTTACATTTGTCAAATATACAGCTGAGAGAATGAGTTTCATGATAATTCTCCCTTTGAACCTAACTGAAAACTAAAGCTGCTTTTCTATGTGGTCCTTAGGTTGTGATGTTACTAAAAATCTTACTTTTTTTTTCTTCTGGAAAAATGTACCTTTTGTATGGTCATCCAGTAAAATGAAATGGCTAAAACTTTGAAAAATCTGGCATAGAAATTTTAGGTACTAGAAATATATTCAAGTGTGATTCTTTAAAAAAAATGGGGAGGGCGGCAGTGGAAACAATTTTTCTGGCTCACCTGAGTTTAGGAAGTAGCTTTTTATTCTTATTAATAGAGTGCAGTCTATTGATCTGTATTTCCCTGTTAGAATATTCATATTGATATACCAGAGTGCTACGATAAGAGATAAAATCCAGTACAGTCTTTATGGAAAAGATTGCCTAGATCATCCGTGAAATTGCAGAGGAGAATACATACGCATAATATAACTTAGTGAGGAAAAAATGAAAAACTGTTGCTTTCCACTGAAGACATTTTAAACATAGCCATTTTCCATTGATAGTCCATGTAGCCAGAATGTTTATCTTTCTTGTATTTCTCTTATTCCTGGAGAGAAGACATATGTAAACAACTGAAGATTTATGTAACAGTTCAATTTGCATTTTACTTCAGCTATTTCCACCTTTTAGATCCTTTTGTTTGGTGTAATTGCATCTTTCCCCTAAACCTTCCACTATGTCCTTATTATCATAAAGATATGTGCTATGGATGCCAAAGCTTATCAGGATCCTCAACAACTTGTCTTGCCACAGCCAGTATCTCCAGCCGTGAAGGCCAGTACAAAGCATGTGCTTTATTAACTTTCCTTTCATACAGGGGCATGCTGGCCTATTAGATGGGTTGTATTTGAAGACAAAGAACCTGTCTGACTTTGCAGTTGGTGTTCTGAGGTTGCTAACAATGTTCAGCATGTAGATGGCTTTAAAAAATGCTAGTGTCAGCAACCAAATGCTAAACAGGGACATCCATTACATTAAGGTGCCTATGTTTGAGAATGTGACATCCTGGCAAAATGGTCACTCTTAAGAGTAAGCCAGCATTGTGTACACGATGATAAAATAGGCAGCTGAAGGATACAATTTCTACTTCAGTAAAATGTTCAGTTCCAAAAGTAGAAGTGTTTAGCCAGTTCAGTAGTGTTTAGTGGTTGGGCATGTTCTGGGCTCGGGACGATAGCGTAGCAAGTTTAAAGTAGAGTTTTGTTTTGTTTGTTTTTTTGTTTCTTTTTAATGTCTGCAAGCAGCCATAAATGTTTAGTACCAAGGACTTGGATGCATAGCACTGCACCAACTAGTTACACATCAGATGGAACTGGTGATTAGAATCTCTGTTTTCATAACTTTCTCTTGCCTTCACCTTTTTTCCCCCTTTACTTATTTCCCTTTTGCCAAAGAAGCCTGTGGTGGGCTAGTAGGGGGTGCTTCTGTGCTGAGCCATCCACCTCACTGCACCCGACCACCTTCCAGGCTCTGAGTGCCTCCCTGGGGGCGCCTCACATCTGGTCGACCCCCTTCCTGGAGCACGCCCACTAGCCTGGGTGTTCCACTGCCACCACCCAGGGTCTGGCCTGATCCTGGCACTGTGCCCCCTAGGAAACACAGGCCTAGTAGTCCTCGAGGGTACTTGACCCACTTCAAGAACCTGGGGTGCTTCCCTCAGTCTGAAGCACAAATAGTGGTCTCCCTTAGTCAGCTGAACCAAGGGGACCCCAAGGCATGATCTAGACCCACTCCCAATAAGTCTCCCATGCTAGGTACAAATGAGAACTTTATTGGTTCCAAGGAGTAGGCTTGGAATTAGGGTACGGAGTAGAGCAATATCAGAGAAATCCCATAGAGCAAACAGGGTGGCTGGGTAGCCTTTGATCCTGCATCAGATTTACTGCAAGCTATGTATCTAGTTAGATCTCAGGTAGCTTACTCACAAGTATCATCCAGAGGGAGGTGGAGATTCCCTCCGGAGGCAGGCAGTTCAATGATCATGAGTTTCAAGAGAGAGCAAGTTTCAGATTGTCCAGCTTCTCTCTGAGTTTTTTCATCACGGCTGCTGCCCCCTCCTCCTCGGCAGTCCTTAACTTATATAGCCCTCATGACCCCATGTACGTGGTCCAATGGAGGGTAGCACCTGTTGGCTGCCAGCCAACCACTTTGAACTGTATCACTGGTTTCTGGGTAGACTGGCAGGGTCTCTAGTCCTCTCCCAGTCAGGTTGGCATTGCTTAGAACAATAGGGAGTGTAAGCCCCTCACCCAGGTATGTGATGCCAGTCACGTAGGCTTAGAGGGAGCAGGTTTCCCCACTCCCTCAGGAATGTATCCCAACTCAGGTTACCTAAAGAGATGGGATGTCTACCTTCTGCAAGGCCCACGTTAACCAAATTGTCATAGAGCAGAATTTTTGGGGAGAGACACAGGTGGTATTCTACCACAAAGCCAGTGTGAGATAATTTTGGATAAGATGGCAAAATCATCTCTAATTTTAAAATATGAATCTGGCCGCTGCTTGATTGTTTGTGCTATCTGTGAACATCTCAAGGACTTTGTTGTGACCCAGGAATACTTATGTGCTTCTAAGGAAAAACAGATATTATAGTCAGATTTAACTTTTTATGTGAACCAGAAATAATTTGGCCATCTAGTTGCAGAGTGTTTTTCTCTCTCCTTAATTCATAAGAGTTCCCTGAAGGTGTACTGGTTGCTTCTGCTTTAACACTGATTGATAGCGTAATGAACTAGCTTGCTTTCTTTTCCAAATTCTGCCTAGAGATTGGGGATGCTTAATCATCCAGGTCAGTAGATTTATTTTATTTATTCTGTTTAGGTTTTTCAAAGTTCCCATCACTATGGGTTTTGGTAAATAGAATTTCCAGAGGCACTTATCATTAAGCAGGGATTGGCAACATTTTCCAGCTGGTGGCTGGGAAGACTCAGCTCAGCTCAGGGATGCATCCTAGGAACCAGCCATTTCCTCTGCTTTTTTCTTGCCCCCAGGTTGCTGTGTAATAGGGAGAACTCCTGCTCCACTGGAGCCATGATGTCTAGCTATGACGCAACACAAGGAGAACCCCTGCTGCTGAATATGGCCAAAGCCACGCCTTGATGGGCTAGATGCAAAGGTTCCACAGGATGGATCTAGCCCATGGGTTATGGACCCCTGCCATAAAATCTACCAAGGTTTTTATGACTAAAATGCATCAGAATTTGTGCAGTTATGGACCAGAGAAAACTGATGTGTATGCCTGTTATGGTGTAAAATAGTAAAAACATTCTTCTGCAGTGATTATTTTAATAAAACTAGTATTTAGTGACAGATAAGGCACTCTACTGCTGTCCCATGGCATCTGCCCAGATACACAGGAAGTGGGGACATGAGGGGGAATGGAGGACATGGTGAAAAACAACAGCTTACAAAATGAAAATCTACAGTGATTTTATGGAAAAGATTGGATATCTTCATCAGGGGAGGAAACCTTTCCAGACTGTTTCTGGTGTTTTAAAAAGTCAGAGACCAAAGATAAATCAAAACAGAAAAAGTCCCAGTTAAACTGCATGTGTACACACACAAATAGGGAGCAGGACATGGAGAAAATTAAATGCTTCTGTGCATATGCTTGAAGTTTAATAAAAGAGGATAGGTGAATTAGAATGCTTGGAATTAAATGATAATATTGTACTAATATGAAACTTGGTGGTAGGATAAAAATCAATGGGACACCGTAATAACATGGTACCAGTTCGATAGGAATGATGGAGTAGATCATGCTGAGGGCAGGAGAGTGGCATAAATATTATGCCATAGGAAATTTAACTGAACCAAAAGATACCATTGAATTTCTGTAACCAGAAATTCCACACCTAACTAAGAAGAGCATTGTATTGGGGCTGCACTATCAACCACTAGATCAGGATAGTAACAGTGATTAAAATTTTGCAGAGTAGAGAACCTAGTAGAGAATTAGGAGATTAGAGAATTATGTATCAACAGGATAAATAATTCATAATGGGCGACTTACCCAGTCTAAATGAGAAAAAGTTAAATGCTTTTTTGGGGCATGATACAGAGATAGCTGCATAAATGACCACCTTGTAGAACTAGTTCTGAGACCCATAGGAGAAGAATGATTTTTTTTATTTAATTCTTATAAATGGACAGGATCTAGTTCAAGCATTACCTGAGCCTGTAAAGATGACTGTGATGTCATCTAATTGAACCTCTTTGCAGCCCAAAAGACTGCTACTGCAATAGTTAACTTTATAAGAAGGTAAGCTGCATAAAAATGAGGAAACCAGAAGACGGAAGGACAACACAAGGATCAACTGCCAAGGAGGTAAAATGCTTAAGAAGCATGCCTAAGAGGCTGTTTAAAAGCACCATATTAGAGGCTCAGATTAAATGAAAATCAAAAAAAGATACCAAATAGTTCTCAAAATCCAGTGGAGCTAGCTAGTAGTTGAAGATGCTGTTTAGGGCCTTTTACAAACATTCAGCTTCTCCTGGGAGAGTTGCTGCTTTCCCAGGAGAAACCACAAGTGTACATATATTCAGGCTTTTTGTCCCAGGGTAAAAATGGCCCCTCAAAGACAAAATAATGAGTTAACAACTGGGGTTAAATCATTCCCAGAAGAGTTTCTCCTGATAAAGCAAATGTTTGTACATATCATGCTAGTCCTCTAGCATCCCCCTGTACCCCCCATGGTTACAGTATGTCAGTTGCTGGACTCTGTTGCTTCAGCAGGGAGCAGAACTTGCCCCCCTCACAATCCCTGCATTGTGCTACAGGGAAGCATAGGCTGACCATGGACAGTCTTATTCATCCAGTCGGGTATTACCTATGTACTGCTGTCATGCGTCTCTTGGCTTCTCCCTGGCAGCACTGCATCAGCACTGCAAGCTTTCTATTCTCAGAGCCTCAGCATTCAAATGTCTGTGTACACATCTCTGGATTAGTTTCTCTACTAAGAGAACAAACCTGGGAGAATTATCCCAGATTATTTCCTAGGATGACCCCTGGAGGGGATCTCTTGGGTTATTTGGAACCAAAGCCCCAAGTGGCCTATCTAATCTATAGACAGTAGTATGGTAACAACTGCCATGAGCTGGTGTCAGTCACATAATGACTTTAAATGCAACAAGACATGGTCCAAATAATGAAAGGCATCAAAAGCCATCATACAAAAAAGGAAATGGCACATAAACTCTAGTAAATCAATTGCAGAACCATATAAGATGGACCAGAAAAGAATTAGGATTATCTCAACAATGGCATGAAAATCATATACCTGGCAATAAATAACTTTTATGGTCAAGCTGGTTGCTATACTCTCTCTCTGAACCTCACTTACTCTTCCTTCCCTTTGACCTCCCAATTTGCTCTTCAGCGATGCTGCTTTTACCTAAGCCAAAGATTCCTGTAATGCCCAAAACTATGGTAGGGTCTGCTTATCAAGGGAGTTACTGCTAGGACCATTGTGACAAGACATTGGAACGTGCTGAGTTTTGAGGCCCATGAGGGTATCAGCCTGAATAACCCAGCCTGACTTAGCTGGGCTCTGTTAACCCATATGCTTGTGTCTGAATGCATTTATTTATTGCCCTGATGGATTGAGTTTAAGGCACACGAGGGAGGCCTGTCAATGCTGAATAACCCAGCCTGGCTCAGGTGTGTCCTGTTAATGTGTGTGTGTGTATGTGCATATATGTGTTTGACTGACTCAGTGGTTGGAGGAACCCAGCCCCATGGAACCCGAGTCCTGCAAGATGGCTCCATTGGGGGTGAGGACTTGCAGAAGGGAGAGATACAGCTCCATACACAAGAAACACAAGTAGTACAAGCAGAACATTGATAGAATTACAGAGACCCCAGAAATGTATCCCTAATAAATGAGCACACCCCAAAGTGACAGGCAAATCTGGTAACAGGAATGCAATCTCTATGATTCATACTCAGTGTTGGGCTCTGAATAGGCCTTACCATGGAAGAAGGATCTTGGATTCGTTATGTGGATTCTGTAAAAATATCAGCTCACAGTTCAGTGAAAGGCAAATAATGTTAGGAATCATTTGGAAAGGTATTGAAAATGAATTAAGCCACTTGAATCTGATGAATGCTGACATCTTGAAAACTACTTGGAGTTCTAGTCGCCCTACCTCAGAAAGGATATAGTAGAACTAGACGAAGTACAGGGAGAGCAGCAAAGATGATCAGGTGTATGGAAGAGCTTCCATATTGAGGAAGGATGGGGAAGGCTACAACCCTTAAGTTTTGGTAAGAGACAACTGAGGGAGTATGATAGTTGTCCATAAAATCAATTTGATCTCAAAATGCAGTGACTTGGGGAGGTGCGGGGGAGACCTGATTAAATTAACAGGCGGCAGATTTAGAACAAACATAAGGAAGTATTTCTTACACAACTAATAGGTGAGACTTGTTGCCACAGGTCACTGGAAGCCAACACCATAGCTGGTCTTAAGAAGGGACCGGGTACATCTACAGAATACAGGTATCTCAAAGGCTCTTAAACATAACAATTAGGGTGGTAACCAGCTGCTGTTGGCTGGGAAGATATGAAAGGGGAAGGATTGCTCTACCTAGGCCCCATTTCATATGCTATTCCTCTAACACATCGCCTACTTAACAACTGTCTGGGACAGTGTACCGAGTTAGGTGACCCTTTGGTTTTGCCCAGTATAGCAGTTTTTGTCTCATTAATACTTAGTCCTGAACAGCTGCTCATGCTGTCAGTCCAGCTGTTTGCCCAAGTTCCACTAAAATTGATGTCATTCCAGAGGAAGGTTGCAAGTTGGTTAATTTGGGGGTAAAATTCTTTTGAAGTCAGAAACACTCTTTTGTGTCAGCATCAGTTGAATCGGTACCTCTGTCAGACATTTACAGTAGGTGTGCCTTCTCTAGGCATGAGTTGGCCATGTCCTTAATTCCTCTCCAGATTCCTAGAATTAAATTAATTCTTTAGTGTAAAGCCTGTCAAACCCCTTTGTTGTCCACTTTATTTGCAGAATGAAACATTCCTTCCAAGCCAGTAGTTCTCCATTGGCACTCAGCATTCTGGCATATTCCCAATTTAGTAATCACTCTCCATGGTGAGAATCAAATGGCATCAAACAGTCATTAAGGGAATTGCTGTCTATTCCATGGCTACATTTGGGCCTTGTATGTTATAGACTTACTAGCTTTCATTAGCAGAAGCTTACTTCATCAGATGCTAAGGTTGAGAGTTGTTGACAAAAGAATTGGATGGCTTGTAATTCAGCACTTGCTGTAGCATCACTCAACGGGGCAAAGTGAACAAGTGTCTTTGCCAGTTGTTCAGGTCTGCACAAAATGGTAACAGGGCAGTTTCATAGATTTCATAGACATTAAGGTTGGAAGGGACCTCCTGCCCCAGGGGCAGGAAGTCAGCTAGAGTCAAAGGATCCCAGCAAGATAAACTGTTAAAACAGTCCATGAAATATGTCCAAACAAATCTATTTCCCCAAATAATTGGCATTGTCTACTCGTGTGCTGTGCAGCATTTTGAAAATATAGTTCAAAGAGAACCGTCACAGAACATTAATTACTCCTTCCATTTTTTAATACTGAGCAAGATTAGAACATTTTTTAAAAAACCCACTGTGTAGATCATTGTCCACAGAAATTTAAATAGAATTCTAGTGGTCTTTCTTTTAGTTTTATCACTGTTTCTAATGGCAATTGAATTGTGTGGATAACAGTTGTTTTCCAAAGACTCATTACTAGTAGTTCTTTTTTATTCAGCCTTTGTTTAATGTATATTAGTATATGATTTTATATTTGAGAATCAGACTAGCAGTCAAAAATTGTCGGTTTTTGTTATCAAACATAAGAATGTTTTCATAAGGATTTCTTAACATTTCTTGGCTACAGGTAAAGGAAGTTAAATTCTGTGAGAATGCCCAGTAGACGTTTACCAGGCTTGGTATAAAAATATTCATCTCGCTTATTCTCCTTTCTGCAGGAGATGAACATTTTACTGCTCCATGGAGGCTTGATATAAGATGTTAGCAATTGCATGCAACTTTCAGTGTAGGCTAGAATCAAAATGGGAACTGCCCAAAATATTCTGACAAGTGAGTAACATTTTTCCACTTGGAAAATGGGAGACTACCTATCTTGCGTTAGTTTGCGACATGTTTTACTCTTTGTAGGTTGTGACCCTGCTGCATCTGTCTCTCTCAAATGTATTCCATCCCCATTGCATCTGACATTTCATAAACAAGAATATATTAATTATCACAACAGATCTGTGAAGAGGGAATGCTGTTATCCTTATCTTGCCAATAGAGACCCGAGGTGCAAAGACTACTACGAAAACGAAAAAAAAGACAAATATGTGATTTCCGAGCCCCTTGACCCAAGCTGGTGTATAAGAAAAGTCCTGTTCGTCTCCCATACAGTACCTGGTTAACAAGGCGGGATAATGGGTTGGTAAAAGTTATGATTTCTTTTGTTCCATACCGTGTCTACTTTGATCTTTGAACCCAGTCTTTTTTCCCAGCTAGAATAGCAGTAGGAAAGGGCCACTTCAGGACTGTTAGGAAATGTCTTCAGTTTTGGATTCATACCTCCCTTGGAAACATTTACCTGCTTGCATTCATAACTATCTAACTTTCTGAAGTAATGCCTGCATACTAAGATATTTAAAAATGGTGCTACTGTTAGATTGACTTCACTGCAGTGGTGCATTAAATCAGTACACAGGTTTGGTTTATTTATCTGCATGCATGTGTATGTGGAAATGAAATTTCTAAAGCGTCACTGAAGATTCCTTTTTTATTAAATGTCTCTCCCCTTCCCCACCATATACATGTCAGTTATAGTCTGATTTTTTTTTTGTGCATCTTAAAGCTATTTGCACATGTAAATACCGGTTTCCCTTGCCAACTGCTGGGGTTAGGTTCCTGAAAGTTCCCGTGGTTGGCAAAACAAAAGGCTTACGTAAAAAAGGGCAGGTGACGGGCTGATATGCAGCCACGGAAAACTGTAGTTACCCAAAATTGTATACTGTGGTAGCCAAAATGATATATAGAATATTAAGCATTGATACTCAAAACCATAGTTGGTGAGGGAAACCTGTACTTTTTTTATGGATTATTACAAGCAACTTCACACCAAGAACAAATCTGGAAACTGTTTTTCCAGCCCTGAATTGTTTATCTGTATGATTTAATGGCATAGTGTTTCCTATTGTTTACAGTTTGCTTCATGCTGATTAATTCTAACAGTTATACAGCTATAGTAGGAATTGTTTTACTTCCCAAAATATATACTCGGGAATTAGTCACTTATGTCAAAGCTATATTACTAGGAAGTGAAATTTTCAAGAGTTCATTGAAGGGATTTGGGCTTTACAGAGTCTGACGGTAGGCTTGCAAAGCATGATTTGCAGCTTTAGTAGATGTGTCCAAATTTACTTGTCAAGGATTTAGCCGGTGTGCTGGTATCAGTGTTCCTGCAGTAGCTTGATCAAGAGACGGCATGCTAGTATGTGCTCAGGGTGCTGGACGTGCTTTGCATTTATTGAGCTATTGAGGGTTATGTTGTTCTTGATGCCAGCAGTAGATATCATCTATGTGCAGCATGCCCTGAATGCTTCTGTAAATTGTACCCACAGAGCTTATTCTAGCAACTAAACTGGAAGAGTTTGTCTTGTGAATGACGTAGAATGAAAACCTCAAAGTTGGAGTGAGGATTTTTGAGTTGGAACTCAACCTTGCTTACGTGGGCAGGCAGTTATAGAGACCCATTGTCATTAAAGCATGATAGTTAAAAGTCAAGCAAATCTGTGATACTAGTGTCTCAGAAGTGCAATAGGACTGTCAGGGAACTTTGAGATAACTGTCGTGACTTCCAGTGGATAAGATTTAAACTCCAAAGCTTTTGCAGTATGTCTGTCCCCACCATGTGTATGGGAGTGAGGTGGCAAGTTTTAAATGTAAGCCAAACATAATGCAGTTGACTTGATAACCTGAGCATAATTTAAGTCTTTTATGGCTGCTGTTCACCTGCATAAATGGGACAGCAGTTCTTAGTTTGCCCCCTTTTTAAAAAAAGGATATAACAGTATGATCTTTCAATTAGTCTCAGATTTTTTCCCCTCTGATGCTCATTCATATTTCTTCTAGAAGCAACTGGAGCCCAGTGCTTCCATGTAAAAGTAGAGCTTGGCTGTTAATGTTGTTCATACATTTTCCCTTAGTCCAGGCGTCTACATACAGTTTTCTTACCAAATAGGTCAGTACTAGTAGTCAGGTGTTTGCCTTTCTATATGACAGACTGGATTTCAATATGGAACTGATTTGGACCATAATTAGACTGGTTTGGGATTTTTTAATTTAGTTATTCTTTTGCATGCTTTGATCTTACAACACACAAAGATGCTTTTTCATACAAGCACCAAAACATTAATAAACCAGGGGGAACATGGAAAATGGCTCTAGCCATTGAGTGCAAGTGGGTACCAGGATTGGCTCTCTTGGGGCCTTTGTTAGAAAATTACACAGGACCATACACTTTGCATATATATTAAACAATTAAAGTATTTTCTAAAATCAAAAAAAAACAGAGAAATGGATTGGTGTTAAGCCAGGTGGCATGTATGAGGGCAGAGAAATTTACTCTAGCACATCGTGCTTGTGCCTAGTATTCTTAATACTTTCTCTTTCTAAACCTGAAAAATTGAATGCCTTCACATCCTGCACTTCAGTAATATTACAGACTCACACATGTTCAAAGTGAGGAAAGCCAAGCTTATTTTGAAAGATCAAACTGCTTGTTTAAAAGATGACTAAAGAATACGTCTTTTCTATAGCAGAAATTAAGGCAGATTTCACTCCAAACAATAGGCATGTGTATGGGGCAGGCCAGTGTACTGACTCAGTCCCCTGGTATATACAGTAAGAGGGACAGAGAGAGACAAACCATCTCTCACTGACTATGAAAATATATATGACTGAGCAGCAGAAAGGATAGCTTATGGATATAGTAGGACTTAGATTCCTTATACTGATGGGAAAACCTCTTGACATTAATGCAGCCAGATTTTTTCTTAGGATTTCCTGTGTAAATAACAGCACTGACTGCCATGTCAAGGAGTATTTGAGTTCACCAACACTTCCTTACATTGTTTCTTTTTTTGTAGTTGCTCTTTTTTTCCTCCTCCTCTTTTCTGTGTCTAGGTTCCTCATGCTGAGTTACTTCAGGGCCCGCTGATTTACTTCAGGGCACTTCTTACAGTCTACTCTTGTTTGCTACTGCTCAGGCTCTGGATCTGTAATACACTCTTTTTCTTTGTGGATGCCATAGCCATTTGGAGGATCTACTGAAGTACAACTGTCCCGATCTTTGGGTGATTTTAATGAATGGCCACTGACTTGTCCTCATACATGTTGAAGGCATGTCAGACTAGGATCCCCGATCATCAACAGTCAAACAGATTTCTTCAGCCTTCCCCCAGGAGGCTGGGGTTTGGAGAGTGGAAAATCAAAACAGTACTCACAGGCAGCTTTAAAAAGGGGATAAAGGGCAATTTGGAGGGACTTACTTTATGCAAAGGAGAGGAACAGGTGACTTCCTTTTTTTTAGCAGTAGGATCCTCATTTAACTGTGAGGCCACCCAAGGAAGGGAGGGGGTAGGAGGAGCCATATGTAAACTGCAAAATTACTGAAAGATAATGGTAGTCTCAGACAGTGCATGGCTCCATGCAGTTTGCCTTCTGCACTGAAAACAGTTTAGCTGCATTAGCAGGTCACTGCAAGCTGGCTAATTAGCCCTAATTTAGTTGCCTGTAGTGTTGTGTGGAGATGACTACAGTCCTGTAATTTTCAGGGTGTCAGTTGCCATACAGGATTGGACTGGAAAGGGCTGCAGCAAGTCCGGGCACTTATGCCTGCTTCAGGTGTATCAGATAACTAATTCAGACAGGAACAAGTGATTGTGTCACAGGTCTTCTTGGTCTGACCCCACATGAGACAAATGGGGCAGTTTTACCCCGCTGCAGCAGTGGTGGTTGTAGTGTCTGTGCTGTATCACCTCTGAAAGGCTGACCCCCAGGGTTCCACAACATCCCGGTTGAGAACCACTGTACTAGTTAAAGTAAAAAGTTGTTGGGTTTTAGACTTTTCACTGAGTTTGTGTGTCTGTTTGCTTTAGCTATCACATGCCCATAAAGAAATGAACTTTGAAAGTCCAGAAGCCCCACAATATTAGAGCTCTGGGAAGGGGTGAGGATCCTGATGGAGCAGTACTGATTTTGGTGGTCTTTGGCAGTGTTGCAAGAAATAAAGGGAAAAGTTAGGGGAACCTACTCAAACCATGGGAAACTTAGGCAAGCATAAATTGAGCATGTTTGGCTGGATGAGTGTCTAACTGGGCAAGTGCTGCCAGGGCTCTGAGAGTCGCCTCTGAGTGGCTTCCCTTGCACATGCAAACAACATGTGGACATTTCCCTCTCTCCTTTTCCTAATTCTGTTAGTAGGAAGAAGTTTAATGTTTCTGTATTTTTAAAATGGGATTAAAATACAGTGTTATAGGGTTTGATTTTGCTTTTGTTGCTGAGCTGTGCTTGGCAAAGGAGGAGCTGTTTGAAAGCCAAGAGGTTGCTTTTGGTTTGTCATCGAGGGTAGGGACAGAGGTTACATGCAACCTGATTTAAGAGATCAGAAAGTAGTTTAAACCTGTAACAGAACAGAAGTTCAGCACACATAAACCAGTTTCCAAATGGCCAAAAGTGTTGAGATAAACCTGGCTGAATGTAGTATCAGACTTAACTGATTTGGCTCAAACTGGTTTATGGAACTTCTATCCCAGACCCCTTCCTGGTTTAAGTTAAACCGGAGTCCCCCAGCATCCCAGCATACTCTGCAGCCCTGGATGGGACTGTGCTGCCTGCTTCAGAGAACAGGGCTGGCCCCACCCCTCTGCTCCCCAGCTGGGGCAGGGGCAGGGGAGATGCTGGCCCCTGTAAGGTGAAGGGGGCAGGGAAGCAGTTTATTTCCCCCCTCCCTCAACCTGTCTTACCTGTCAGGCATTTCTCTGCTTGCTGCTCCAGCAGTGGGGATGTGGCCAGCTCCCTGTCCCACTAGCACAAACCCAAGCCAAGGTCCACCTGGCACTTCCTCCTCACTGCATTATAGTTTCATAGTTTCTAGGGTCGGAAGGGACCTGAGTAGATCATCTAGTCCGACCCCCTGCCATGGCAGGAAAGAGTACTGGGGTCAAACGACCCCAGCAGTGGCAGGGGTGCAGCCAGAGACTGGCTGACATGGCCCCCTGAGACAGAGAGGGCGTTTATTCCTCTCTCTGTCCCCAGAGGACTGTAGCTGGGATCTGCCAGCATCATCCTCTGCTGCTGCCAATTGCTACCTGCGCAGGGTGAGCAGTGGGGTAAGCCCTCTCCCAGCCCTCTCTGCCAGATGCTGGAGGGAGGGGGAATAACTCCTCTCCCTGCCCCCTCGCCTAAGGGGGCAATGACGGCTGGCGTCTGGCCATGCCCCCACCCTTGCCACTGGATCGGTGAGGGGGCAGGGCCCTTTATGGGGACACCACCCCTTGTCATGGTGTCCTGGGTAGTGCAAGCCTCTTCCTGGCAGGGGGGCTATGCTGTGGGTGGGGTGGTCAAAGCTGCCACAGACTGTGTGGGGTGAGCATTGGCAGTGTTAGGGAGGGCTTGGGGGGCTATGGCCATCCCTGTGTGGCCCAGTGTCACTGTTCACCCCACACAGACTGTGGCAGCTCTGACTGTCCTACCCACAGCGCACCCCCTTCCCTTCCCCTCTCCCTGGAAGAGATTTGTGCTGCCCGGACCTCATGGTAGGGGTGCTGCCCCCCATCATGGTCCCTGCCTCCTCATTGCTCAAGTGTCAGGGGGACAGCCAGAGGCCAGCTGGCATGTCCCCCTTAGGCGGGGGGACAGGGAGGGGAGTTATTTCCCCGCTCCCTCAGACATCTGGTGGAGGGGGCAGGGAGGGAGCTTATTCTTCCACTCGCTCCCCCCATAGAGAATGATTGCTGATGGTGGCAGTCAGGGCTGGCAGACCCTGGCTATGATCCCCCAGGGGCAGAGGGGGGAATAAATCCCCTCCTGGTCCCCTCTGTCTCAGGGGGCCATGCCAGCCAGCATCTGGCTGCACTCTCACCCCTGCCACTGCTGCAGTGAGGGGGAAGCACCAGGGAGACCCCGGCTCGGGTCCATGCCAGTGGGACAGGGATGGGGCCTGGCCAGTTCACTCCAGGCTACTACCCGGGCTTTTCACTGCCGCCTCCCCCCCGCCCTCTACAGTTTCCCTGCAGCCAAGGGCAAGCTTTAGTGCCCCCAGGTTTCTGGCCTGAGCCACTATAGGCATGTTCCTGCATTTCCTGAAGATCTGTTCACTTGCAAACTGTTTCGATCTGGCCAGGTTAGACTAATATTGAATCAATTCAGGCTCTGGCTTTTTGAACGTCTGTCCCTAGCCCAGGTGGAGCAGATGCCTACAGCACATCAGAGAACCCAGCCCATAAAGCCTGGAACAGTTGAGCTTGAGAGAAGGATTCTGGAAAAGTTAAGTGTCCTTCATTTAGTTCTTTGTGTGGTTAGCGAATTCATCTTCTTTCATTTGATGACAGATTCTTTAGTCATATTTCTGCCTCCTGGAGATTTGCGGTATTCCTGTGTGTGAAAGTACACGTGACTCTGCCTGTATTGCCATCAGTTCTTGGCTAGGCCCTGTGAAAAAAAAGCAAAACTAAGATGCATTTTAACAGCAGACTTTTTGACAAAAGTGAAAGAGCCTCATTTTACATTTTTATGGAACATTGGAAATGTGTTGGACACAGTGCAGATGGGAAGGCCTGCATTGAACCTTCCCATAAGCATGATTACAAGGTATGACATTTCCTAAGGTTGTAATCAAACTGATGTTCTAAACTATGGCTTTTAAGAAAGAAGTTTGGCCTCAAAACATTTAGCTTATAATTTTAGGGCAAGTACTGGACTCGGTCCTGTGCAAATTAGCATGAGACAAACTGAAATAAAGGAGATGTTTTCCACATCATGGATAAATCAAGCTACTGGCATGATTTAAAAACATCAATTATTGTTCTGCTTCTAAAAAACAGATGGTTCCAAAAAAACAAAACAAAATCAGACATGCCAGAATACAGCCCTGTGTTGTCTCTCATTTTATGCTGACATGCTTGATTGTTGAGCTTCGTGTCTTTGGTTTGGTCTACTCTACAAAGTTTTGCTGGCTTAGCTACGTGGGCTAGGGTGTGAAAAGGTCCAATCAGTTAGCAGTTTTAACTCTGCTGACATAGTTATGCCAAAGCTGACGTTTTTTAGGTTCTGTGAGGGGATTTGGAAGATTGAAGAGAGGTCTAATGTTCAACTCTGCTCTTTTATGCAGTCCTGTTTAAACTGTCATTGATTACTTACCAAATGTCTTCTCACATGTTAGTTTAACAGGTCAACCCCCTGAAAGGGAAAGAAAGGGAGAAAATCCTGTGACAGTGGCAGGGAGGCATGGGGGAAGGGAGCAAGTGGGACCTTGTGCAGAACATCTCGGATGGAGGAGATGGAGACTGTCATGGGTGGGAAATAGGGAATAGGAAGGCATATTGAATCCCTGGCAGGCAGGGGAGGGGAGAAATGGAGGGACATATAGGGAATGTGGCAAGACAAGGACTCTGGTATGAGAGAGAAAATTGGGAAGGTTTCTGCAAAGGTGGGGGAGGAGTAAGGTGGGAGTTACAGGGTAGGACCCTGTTGTTGGGTGAGAGAAGAGCCAAAGGGGAGTGAGGTAATGTGAATAGGTGGGACACCTTATCAGGGAACCACAGACTCTGACATGAGGGAGGGAGAACTGCTACTATGTTTACTCAAATCCAAGACTATTTGTTCCCCCCATTCAACATGGGAGTAAACCCCTCTTGTACTCCACTCAGGTGGAGGCAGTGGCTCCAACTCCAAGCCTGAAGCTGGAGTCAGAGCTGCAGCTTTTGCCCCCTCTCCCCCCACCCCCCTGTAGTCTCTGTTCCTTTTCCTCTGCCTTTGTTCCCCACCAGCTGCCCCTGCAGCTTACTTTCCCCTTGAAGCTCTGGCTTTGGCTGGGGTCCTGCTTCAGCCATAGGCAGGGAGCATGAGTTGCCTTCAGCCCCAGCCCAGCCACATGGTGGTGGTGGTAGTAGTGGCAGTGGCAGAGGTGGAAGCTCTGGCTCCAACTCTAGGGCCAGAGCAAAGCTGCCACTGCTGCAACAGATGCTGCGTGGTTGAGCAGAGGCTGGAGGTACCTTGTACTCTGTGCTCCCTGAAGATAAGGCTGGGGTGACAGAGATGTGGCATGAGGAGCAGGCAGCAGAGGGTTCAAGTGGTGGGGGTGGCAGGTGGTTATGGGTAGAGATCAAGCTGTTTGTCTCCCTGCTGCCTCCTGAGTTTGTACCACTGCAGGTGGAGGGGGCAGTGAATTTAAGAAGACCCTCCAAAAATTAGATTCTAGACCTGGAAGATTACAGCAAATTTATAGATTTTTTCATGTCGAGAATCTAATAATGGGGTGGGGGGCATTTTAAAAAGTGTTTGTGGATTTGGATACATGTGTGCCAGTCCCTAAAACAAAAGAAGGCAGGGGGATATAGACAATAGCAAGAGGTATGTGCAGTGTGTGCAGCACATGGAGAATCTTGGTGGTACAAAGCAGTTTTATGGCAAGCTCCAGGAAGGATAGGACAGCTGATGCTTGCTCCCCCCCCCCCAGCATGTTAGTGAACGTGAAGACAAGTGGTAAGAAAATGAAACAAAGCTGAAAAGTGGCTTAAATGTTTAACTAAAACCCTTCCTTTCTTAGTTCTTAGCTTTCAGTTTCCTCAGTCTAGTGCTGCCCTGATTGGACTATTCTGGTCATCATAATGTCAGCTTCACTTGACAAGATCTGAATTTTTTATATAAAAAGTCTCCTAAAAAGAAAAAGAATCCCTTGTTCTCTGGAACAGGTTACCCAGAGAGGTTGTAGAATCTCCATCCTTGGAGATTTTTAAGACCTGGCCAGACACAGCCTTGGCGGGGATGATCTAGTTGGGGATGGTCCTGCTTTGAGCGGGGGGTGGACTAGATGTGACCTCCTGAGGTCCCTTCCAACCCTAATTTTCTGTGATTCTATAGTTGTCTTGTTTTGTGTTATAAAGAAAATGAGGACAAAATGTGTTGGAGCACCAGGCTATTTTTTTTCTCTTGCGAGATATTTTTAAAAGGTAGCTCCCTTTCTTTAATACTCTAATGTATTTAATTATTTATTTAATATATGGCTCTAGTACTAAAAAGAGCCTGTTAGGACCTGGGCTGCTTAAAATAACTTGCTGGTTGTTTCATGTCTTAAATTAAAATATCCAGTAGATTCCCAACTGTGATCATGAGGTGATATTTTTGATTTTGGACTTTGTTACTTTTGCCCTCAAAAATGACTTTCAGCAGTTAGTGTGGGTGTGACTAAATTTTTGCTTTGGTCGTGTAGTAGGTACAAACTAGTGAGTTTCCCTGTCTAAGGTCTTACTACTGGTGAAGTAACTTTGGCTTATGGTGGAGTCGGGAGGGTGGAAAATGTTCATTTTATTCTTTTTTAAATGTTTTTAACCTTTTAAAGAAAGTGAAATGTTTAGAAATCTGCCTGTCATTCCACTGGCAAATGTAAAAGCTGCCCTTACTTTTTCCCTGTGAGTGTCCCTACCAAAGGAAGTAACTTTTAATTTTAAATCAGAATAGCAGTTGCAGGGTGACAGCAACAGATAATGGAATCCATGCTGTTTTCAGTATAGTGGAAATGATACACTTTTATGTGAACTCATTTCCTTCTGAATGGCCCTGTCTGAGCCGTTTCTTCATAGTGTTAGCACAATGGGGCAGTTTAATAGTTCATCTCCAGTACATGCATTTCTGATGCTAACTGCTTCAATTTACAGTACAAATGAGGGTCAGTGAGGATATATTCTTGATGTAAAACCTATACCATAAAAAACAGTTCTGGTTTTTGTGTGCAGATCCTTATTCACAAACTTGTTTTCGCTTTCACAAAATGGACAAATTTGCTACCAAATGAGGAAATTCTGATTATCCTTATGATTTGGTCAGTATCCTCCATCTGGGCTGGAAAGTAGTCCCAATCCGGGTACCAGGTGCATGCAACTTGTTTTTGCAAATAGTCTTTGAATGAGGGATATGAGAGAGGTTTTACCCAGCATACAAGAGCAACATTTCCTGTAATGTATTGGACCCCTGTCCTGCTTTGGCTTTGTAACTACCGTGGCTTTAATGAAGAGTAGTATGTCTTTCGTCTCCAAGAATAAGAGATACTTAATGAACTAGAAGGATAACCTGAAACCGATGTTTTTTTCAATAGTACATCAGTAGCCACCCAAACTCATTGCTACAGAATACCAAGACACGAGAGCTTAAGTCTTTTTTAAATGCACTACCTTTTTTGCAGTTAATGAAAATATCCACAATTACATAGGCTGAAAATAGGGATACAAACTGTCAGGCTTAAATGAATGAGCCAGCTCCTCACTGCCTTGGATGTGAATAAACTTCTCTGCATGGAACATCCCAGACCTGTATGTTCCTCATCCTAGCAGTACCCCTAAGTACATCTATTGGATCCTGGCTGCTATTGAGACAGATTACCAGGCAGATTTCACTACTGGGCTAATCTAGTGTGGCTGTTCCTGTGTTTAATGAGGAGAGGTAGGTAGTTTAGGCTAGGGGCAGGCAGTTATTTCAGGCGGAGGGCCACTTACCCAGTTTAGGCAAGCTGTTGAGGACCAAATGGGTAGCCCCACCCCTTGACAGGTGCCCCACTCCCTGGTCACCATCTTGTGACTGGGAGTTCGGCCCCCTAACCCCTGACCTTTGCCACCAGAAGTCCCTCCCGTTGCCCCTTGGAAGTACTCCTTTCAGCGAAACCAGAAAAATACCAAATTATATTCTAAAAAGCAAATATCTAAAACATTCATTAATTTGATTTCAGAAAATATTTTTGTCCTGGTTTGTGTGTGTGTAGTGTACATAGAGGAGATTGTATATTATAAAATGAAATCTTACCCTTGTATATTGTGGGGGGTAGGCATAGGTTTGTGGGGGAGGGTGTGGGTGTGTGGGTATGTGAGGTGTGGGGGAGGGTGTGGTTGTTGATGTGGGGGTGAGAGAGCATGTGTGTGTGGATATGTGGGGTGTGGGTGGGTATGGGGTTTGTGGGGGCCTGTGTGTGGTGGGAAGGGTGGCTAGGATGTGTGAGGGGGTGTCAGGTCTACATGTATGGCAGTGCGAGGGGGGTGTGGGTGCATGTGTATGGTGGGGTGTGTGTGTGGGACTCACCTTGTAAACACATACACACACAGAGTCCCTCCCCCCCGCCACACTCTCTCTCTTCCCCCCTTCCCCCTGGTACCAACAGGCCCCATGCTCCCAGAAGTCAGGTGGTGTGGGGGCAGGAAGGCAGTGAAATGGCTGGGGGTGGGACAAGGCTGGGCTGCCCAGTCCTGCTGAGGCTCCCCCTGGGTCCTACTGGCTCTGTCTCCTGTCATCTTTGACGGGCAGCCAGGAGCAGATAAATATTTTCTAAATTTTTAGGAGCCCCACGGGCTGGATAGAATGGCTTAGTAGGCTGGATGTGGCCCACAGGCCATATTTTGCCCACCTCTGGTTTGGGCTTTCATTAGCAGTGGTTTGGGGGGAAAACTGTAGTTTATTTTTGTAGGCCTGAGTTTTCATTCTTTTATTCTGTTTAATCAACCTTGTTTGTGGAACGTGGGTAGAAATACTAGCATTACTATTTGATAGCAGTTCGTGCTAGTTTGCTTTACACAAAAGAAAATGAATATGCAAGTGGCAAGACAGCAGAGCTTTTGGAACCTAGGGTCTGCTTGATTGGAAGTTGTGTTCTTGAGGTTTAAAGAAACTGAAGAAGAAATTCAAAGAGAGAATTACTGAGCATATAGTTTGTAAGGTGCTTTGGGCTGGCTTTCAGAGGTCATGTGCCTAGCCTGCCATTGTCACCTAATCTGATAAATCTTCCTCCATGTTGTTCTTTGTGGTTCACTGCATTAATGTTGGGGCATGTGTTATCCCCCAGACTGTGCTGGCCACAGTTTTTCTGACAAATGAGATTTTTCTTATAGTGATAGTAAAGATTAACTCTGATCAAAGGTTTTATGTAGCTCAAAAATTGAAGTATAAAAAAAAAAAAATTCCCATATGCCATGCAAAAGACTGTTTCATATTCTTAAGAAAGTTGGTGCAGAAGCAGGCTTCTCTTGACCTTTTTTCTCTTGCATTATTTGGAACAAGAAATAGCAAACAAGTTGCTATGTAATAAAATCTTCACATTTCTGAAGTCATTGCACTAATAATAGAAACCACAGGAGAAAGAAGCAAGTGGTTTGTCCCTAGATGACCAGGATGGAATGTTATTCTGCTCTGTTACAAAAGTGAATGTTTATAATCCATCTAACTGAGATTGTTATCAATGGGATATTTTGTCCCAGGTTCCTGAGGTCACCTTAACTCAAACACTTAAGACTCAATAATGAGATAAAGAACTAGGGGCATTTTTACACATACTTATAAGCAGCTAAATGCATGTCAGCACTGCGAAAATGGCAATGGTACACTTCTGAACTAAAACACATCAGAGGTGCTTTACTTCAAGCCTGCTCCAAAACAGTTGATATCTGGTGCATTGCAAGACAAAAAAGTTTGCGTATAAATGCCTGAGGTGCTTAGCATTTGGCCTGACTGACCATGTCCCCATGGCATTCACTCACTACAGGCTTCCCTAGCCCAACCAGCCCTGGAATCTATATCACCCTAGGTAGAGTTCTGTGCAGGATGCTGTTACTTGGAGATCATTCCAGAATCCTTAAGGGAATGCCCATAAAAAACAGAGTGGGGTTATCTCTTTGTTTTCATGTGATCAGTGATGTTATGTTTGGATTGTTTTTCTTCCAAACTTTACAGGAACCCTAATGATTGTTGCACAGCGTGAGAATTTTTGTAAAACAAACATAAGTACATACATATACAACATACAAGGGTGATGATGGAGAATAATGTTCCCTTAATAATAAAGCTGTCATCGCATCTGCTTATATTGGGTCTGATTGTAAATGTGAAGCAGACATATTGATGAGGTAGGGGTTATGACAGCAAAAGAACCATGAGAAACAAGACCAAGTATTAAGGAGTGACCAAGTGATGATAGGTTAGAGGTGTGTATACCACATGGGGAAGGAAATAGAAGCAAGAGAATTTACTGAAGTACAGATCAGACACTGGAAAAGAGAAGCTAAGCAAATGTCATAAGTTTTTAACATCTTGTCAGACAGGGAAGCTGAAAGGAAGGAAGCATTTAAGGTGACACTCTTGGGGGATGTACATTGCTGGACTGGGAAGGCAGCAGACAGGAACTGTTTAGTTTTTTCATCCCTGTATACTTTGCTGAATGGAAGAAAGGCCCTGGAGTGAATCAGCAAAGCTCAAGCGTCCTGAGCCAAATAATGCTTTGAATTGCACCAGCTCCTTAGAGAACCAGAATGTATCCTATTGCATCTGATTTTAAAACCTGCTGGCCACCAGGATGGACTTGGAATCACAGTTGCAATGTGCAATCTTCAGAACGCTGGCTGCGCATACGTTCTCCAGAGATGCATAAAAGAAGCCTTTGCTTGGGATGAAATGCTCCTATCCAGCTTAGTTCTGTTGTATTTGAAGAGTCTACTTACTGAAATAGAAAATAAGTTAAAGTGAGAGAGGGAGAGAGTAGAAGGGTAGCTGAATGCTTTTGGGGACTTTGTAGAAGAGTCCTGTCCCTACTGCAGCAGCCTCAATGTTTTCTGAGGAGGATAGGAGACACAAGAAAGAAGGACATTAAGCTGGGAAGCAGATAAATGATTTCTGAAATGAGACCTGCACTCCAGCTGATGTCATAGTGTCCTCTGAGGATACTCCCTCAAATCGGGGGATTCCTACAGGACAGGAAGAAGCAAGTGGTGGTATTGGGGATTAGGTGTATGGCTAGTTGGGTACGTAATGTTCAGGAGTACTTCCTGTTGACTTGCCTGCAGCGCACGCGCTCATGCACACACTTTTCTGTTGTTGCCTTTCTACTGCTATTGTGAAGGTCTGTTCATGTCTCCTCTCCCCAGAGAGCTCATCCATGCGGTAGCCAAGAAAGGTACATACTGGGCCTCAGCCATGGCCCTGGGGATGGGGCATGGCTCACTGCACTGAGTCAGGATCCACGGGGTAACACAGACCTTGGCTGTGGCCCTCGTCCCTCTTATGCTGGGGGGGGGGCTGGCGGGTCTTGGCAAGGTCTGTGCTGCTCCTGCACATGTGACCAGTGCCTGGTCTGCAGCAGGAAAGGGGCCAGTTCCTCCCCTTCCCCCATCCACCCTGAGGTACACCTAGCGCTCTGGACCCTAGTGCAGCTGCTTACAGGCTCGTGGCTGCCTGTCTGCCCAGAGCCTGGACTGCTTGTAGCAGGCAGCCACAAGACTACAAGTGCCTGTACCAGGGTCCTGAGCCTGGCAAATTGCTGGCCACAGCTGCACATGTGCGTCAGCTAGCATGGAGGGGAAGGGGCTGGAACTGCACTGCCATGACACTCATGGAGTCCAACCACTGCGCTGCTCCACCCCTACTGCGCACCTGGGGGCAGAGGGACTGGCTGCATGCGCTATGGCCTGGGCTTTCCCCTGTGTCTCTGCCTGACAGCATGAAGATATCTGCCATGGGCTGCACAAAATGTGTTGGTGGGCCAAATGCTGCCTGCAAACCGTGTTTTACCCACCCCTGTCTAGTGGCTCCTTAAAGAAGCAGCTATGAATGCTGATTGGGGAAAGGGAGGAGGGGCTGAGTTGTGACAAATCCTGTAAGGCAATGGGGGCAATTTTTTGGCAGGGTGCCACAAATCAGCTCCACACTTAAGTGTCACTTGCTCCCTTTTCCTTACCTGATCTGCTGCTCATCTTTTGGCTTCCTGACCTGTGCTCCCTGCTTGATGCAATGCTCTGCTTTCTCCTCCCAGCCTTATCTGCCACAACAGAGCCTCCCCATGTGGCTTATATGCTCCAGGTTGACCACCCATTTGCTAAGAACCCTGGGACAGCAGAGTTTAGCATGAGTCTCCTTGCAGAAATGAAGTAGGGAGACAGCAGTCTACTCTGGGATGCTGGAGGACCTGGTCAAAGAGCATCACCCTGTCTGTGACGTGCCACACATTGAAATTAAAGCTTGATAGAAATCAGCTACAAAATGTTCTACATTTTTCAAGGAGCATCGTTGTGGCTGGTTGGCCATTTTTATTGTGACATAGTTGCTTTGCATGTGTAGCATGTCTAAATTCATTGCACAATTAATGAGCAGATTGCACAATCAATGTGATGTGGCCCTGCTTATGTTTTTATGCTCCTTCCTTTGGGTCTGCCTGCATTGTCTAAGAGTGCTAGCACATAGTGGCCTGAGATGCATCTGTTCTCATGTGCAGTGGGAGCTTTTTGGTGGTGTGGATAGTACAACCAGAATTCTGCTACTTCACTAGGAAACCCTGCATGTATTTTAACGTGACATTTTCAGCCCCTTGGAACCATGTAAAGTGAACTTTCAACCACATTCATTGGCGTGGCTATGCAGTTCAAGATGATGCTAACCTAGAACAAATCCAGCTGCATAGTGAGAGTTAACACCAAAAGCTTGGTGCAGGTAGAACTGTTTAACAGGATACTGCCTTTGTTTGAGGCCTGGCATGCTAGGTCAGCGCAAAGCACAAAAAAAAATTCTGGACACTTGGTTTTGATGGCACCCACAGGATGCAAGGCTTTTCCAAGCAAATGGCCAATTTCTTTCTTGCCCAAAAGAGCTTTTTCCTGGTCCCCAGCATGTATACAATGAATCACTTAATCCTACTGTATTTGCAGACGTATATTGGCT
>NW_017728992.1:24055602-24059445 GCF_001723915.1 Gavialis gangeticus | reverse complement strand
AGAACTGTTTAACAGGATACTGCCTTTGTTTGAGGCCTGGCATGCTAGGTCAGCGCAAAGCACAAAAAAAAATTCTGGACACTTGGTTTTGATGGCACCCACAGGATGCAAGGCTTTTCCAAGCAAATGGCCAATTTCTTTCTTGCCCAAAAGAGCTTTTTCCTGGTCCCCAGCATGTATACAATGAATCACTTAATCCTACTGTATTTGCAGACGTATATTGGCTCCATTGTTGCCTCTGTGAACCCCTACAAGACCATTCCAGGATTGTATGACCGTACCACTGTGGAGCAGTACAGCAGGCACCATCTGGGGGAGATCTCCCCTCATATCTTTGCTGTTGCTAACGAGTGTTACCGCTGCCTATGGAAACGTCACGACAACCAGTGTATTCTCATCAGGTAAGTGGCTATTGCTTTAATTACCCCTGCTCTTCCTGCCAAGCTTTTGAAGGTAATTTGGGAACAAATACTTGGAACTGGCGGGGGGAGGGGGGCCTGGATTAAATGAAAGTATGTTCTGAGGCTTTTCCTTTAACCTCATTAATCCTCAGTTCTAGGGCAGTTTGTATGATTGCGAGCAGTCTTTGAAAGACAAGACTCTCTTTGCAGTCATTTAATGGAAAAATATCCAAGTTTTCTGCACTTTTGGCTGTTCTCCTCTCTTCACTTCAAATGCTTCACTTCCTCCCCTGGCTTCTGTCTGTCCAGACAGGCAATTTTGATAATGCAGTTTTCAAAAGTACTGAAGATGAATCTGTCACAAAAGGACCTGCAGGGACCCTGTAAACAGCAATCATACTAATGGTAAAAATAGCCATCCAATGAGTTGGCCATTTAATAAGCAGTGCAATTGATTTACCTCATTCTTTTTATTGATGCTTTGGTTTAACAAAGATTTAATAGTTTCCTGTTTGGTCTGCTCTGTGTTGGGATTCAGAATCTCATTTGCACAAAAAACAGTTTGTGCTTCAGTAGTCCTTGGTCGGGGCTCAGTCTCTTTTTCCCTCTTGATGCGGGGAAGAAGTTAAATGAGCCAGCTTCTCTCTTGATGCAGCTTCCTTCCTCATATGTGAACTGTGCTGGCTGATGCTTATTCTGCCTGCTTTGTGCCCTGAATACCTAGTGCCAGGATGGGGGATAGTTGCCTGGGATCTGCTGTTTTTCACCCTGTATAGGATCTGATGATGTAGGAAGCTTATGCAGGGTGCGGTGGGGAGGAGGTGGCAGTGGCAGCAGCACAGGATTGCCCTCCACCTTGCATCTTCTGCACAGCTGGATTTCTGACTGAATCCTGATCAATTAATTAGTTCCACATAACAGCCTCATTAGATCAATAAAGTTTACTCAAATTGGATATGAAGAAGTGGGGGCAGAGAGAACTTAGAATTTAGGATTTATCCAGAATTATCTGCTGCCAGTGCAGTTTCGTGGTGGGGGAGGAAACCCAGGACTCTTGCTCTGCAGCCTTGTCCTCTGAGCATGATACCATAACTTTTGCCAGTTAACAAGAACTGCTGGGATACAGAGTTTTGAAACAGATGGCTTAATGCTTAATGCTCTCAACTCACTTGAAATAGCTTCCACCTGTTTTTTTTTAACAGTATTGATAAATACAAACAAATGGTTCCGTATTTCCTGACAGGCCCTAGAAATGGATTCAGTATTACTGTTTTGAAAGAGAACTGCCTGAGTAATGCATGGAGGGAAAGTTCAGATAAATAAAATGACTCAGAGTTGGACTGAAATCTCTGGAAACAAAAAGGTGCTATTTCTCCGAGGGGGGAGGAGGAGAATGGTTTAGATGTTCATCCACTCTTGCTCCCTTTGTGGGGTTTGACAGTTGTCAGGGGCCTGGCTGAGCCTTGAGAGGAAGTGACTGGCTAAGAGCTGCTCTACAGCATCACCCCAATCAAGACAGTAGGGTTTTCCCAACTTCAGAGGGCACTGACTCTTGTGGTTTAACTTGAACAGAATGAGCGTCCACATATAGTCCAGAACTTTACTATTATTGAAATGTGAAACAGGTTTGATGACATTGCCCCTTAAATGTCACTAACAAGCTCTTACCTACCAGTGCCTTTCCACCATCTTCACGAATGCTGCTTAGTGACAGCATAGAAGCAGAGTTGCTTTTTTGACTATGTATAATAATTATGTAAAGCTGAGTCCAGATGGCATTTCATAGACCAATAAAATACAAAAAGATCAGTCACTGCCTCAGAAACCAATTGGAGTTGTATTCTTATGGCATGATGTCAGGAGACTTCTTACCTACTGCCTATTTACACTTGATTACTGGGATGTGACACCACTTCTGGTGCCTGCCTGGCAGCCCCTGGTGTGACTTTCAGTTCTGCTTTATGCCGTTATGTGTTAGGACAAGAGGTACTTTTCAACATATGTCACAGAAATGAAGGCTGGCTTTCGTTATGAGTGGCAACCACAGCTCTGGTGAAAGGATCAAGTAAATATGAGCAGTTGCTACAGCGCCCTGGCATACCAAGCGGTAGGGAAGGGACTTTGCCAGAAAGACATGGGTGTCAGACGAAATCCTACGCTCCATCAGATGCATCTAGCTTACAGACACAAGAGGCAGTAGAAAACTATGTTAATTTTTCACAATAATTATTTGGCTCCAGAAAAGAGCTGGTGAAGAATGACCTACATATGTGACCTATCACAACAACAGCAACTGGTTTGATGACAGATACAGGGGAAGCATTGTCAGTCAACCATGTTAGCAGTTTGAAGGTTATTGTCCCCATTATATTATGAATGATAAACTTGGTTAACGTGTTTGTTCAACTGACTCCTGAACAGTATTTTGTCTTTGCCAGTGCTCTATGTTGGCTTCTTTGTGCTGATGCATTCATTTTTTCTCACAGAGAGCATACTTGCTCTCTTTGCTTTTGCACTTTGTGTGTCTAATCAGTTGTACAGTTATTATCAAATGAAGTGTCAACAAAACGTTTGAAACTAGATTTGTCCCTGGAGCCCTAATCAAGGCATGTGGAAACACTTTGTGCACAAAGCCTTTGGGGGAGTGCTTAGTAAAAATAACAATACCTTGCTCTTAAAGCAGTTTTCAGCATACTTTACAAAAAATGACAATGCCACTTATTACCTCTTAAAACACTGAATGGCAAAGTTACTTCACCAAGGTTGTCCAGCAGGCCCAATGGCAGGTCCTGGAATAGATTTCATCTCCTGAGCCACTTTGCCTTTTGTGTACAGACAAACGATTGTTAGTTTCAAATTTATGACTGGCTTCTTTCCAGCCATGTACAGGTATCGTTGCATGAATGACTGGTGCCTCCTGAGAGTGGGGGAGGCACCATGGTGGAAAGTGGGGACTGCTTGCAGATGCCAGCGTCAGTGTCAGCATCAGCAAGCAGGGGCCACCTGCGTCGACAGCAGTGAGCAGGGACCTCCCACAGACGTCTGTGTTGCAGGAGAGGAGGGGTGTCAACTGGGGAGCAGGGACTGCCCGTAGACATCAGGGGTGAGGGGGGACAGGTAGCCAGCGGTTACCGCCTGAAGAAGCTGGTGGCGGCTTTGGCATCATTGTAACTCGTATACAAGTTAATGGTTGCAGAATGTAATGTTTTAGGCAAGCACCACAGCACAACTTCTTAAATGTGTTTTGCTTCCACAGAATATAAAGAAAATTGACTCAGTAAAAATTAAAAAGGTGCAAGGAAAAATTAGCTTTTGGTTTTTGCTTTATGAAACAACTTTTTTTTCCTGCTTATGTGGGAGTCTGAACATTAATAGCATGTAAGGACGTACCAATAGAGATTTTGGGGGCCAATACCGATAGCCTATTTTTAAGGAGGCATAT
>NW_017728992.1:24018985-24055406 GCF_001723915.1 Gavialis gangeticus | reverse complement strand
GGGGGCAGCCTCTGCTGCTGTGCACATCTTGGGGGAGGGCATGGTAGGCAGGGGGGAGCTGCAGCTGCGGGCTGGAACCAGGCCTGTGCCAGGCTCTTTCTGGCATGTGGGGGCTGTGTTCAGGGCAGGCAGCGGTGGCGCTGGGAAGGGGCTAGGGTGAAATTTGGGGAGGCTGCAGCTCTCCTCCCCTCCCCCCATAGCTCCCCTCCCAGTTCTGCTGCAGCCTCCACGTGCCATAAGTACAGCTGACATGCGCTGGAAGGAGCCTTCACTCAATTTTCTTTATATCGGTGCCAATCTGATATTGGACTGATGTATTGGTGCACCTCTAATAGCATGTGCCAAAATGTTTAACAATGATTTTTGAAAGTTTCTATTTTGTGAGGTCAGATACGAGACTTTGAAAAGGCCAAACAGTCCCCCTTTGAACAAGATTCTTTAAGGTGTTTTATTTGGGGCACCTAGCAGCTTAGGCACTTTTAGAGAGTCTTGGCTGTGCCCAGAATGTTAATTTGCTTTGAATTTTCTGAAAAAAATTAGCCTTGCTGGTTTTATTGGGTCAAATTTTGGTGTTTGAAAACAGTAAAAAGAATTCAGCCACCTATATCAAAATTTGGGAAGCGTTGTTATTGCCTGGGACAGGTGGCACCAACAGAGGTCTTAGGAAATACCATCATGAGAACTGTGATAAAATACTATTGTGCACAGCTAAAATGTCAGATTAGTTTTCAAGTTGCAGTTTGTAGTGTTTATTCCTTCTTCCTTATATTGTATCTGAAAACCTTGTTAGAAAGTTGAATCTGTTTTCTGAAATGAGACATTTACCATCATTGAAATTGTCTGTTCATGAAGCTCCCCCATGTGGCAGCCACAAGGTTTTACAGTTAAATTTTGCAGATAATTTATTTCCCAATAAGTACAGTAGTTGACAGTGTAATTTAAAAACCTGCTGGTGGGTTGTTTTTAAATGCTACCATTTTTTTTCCAGCTAGAGGTTACAGCAGAAGTTTGCATGTATAACTGTTGACAGTATTGAGTTGGAATATACAGTTGAACTCAGTGTTCATGAAGAATCCATTTTTCCAGCATGGTAACCAAGAATGCAGGTAGGAGGAAGAGAAGAGGGACTATTGTTAAATGGAGTTGCATACACCTATTATGCTGTCACTGTGATGTGGTGCTGCATTAGTATGTAGAGATACTATGCAAGCATGATGCAGCATTTAAACGTATCAAACTACATGCCACACTCTAAAAATTGCACAGTGCCGTGATTTATCCTGCAACTTTGCTGGAGCAGGCAGTCTCCTAAATGGTTCTGGAGTGCTGCTACGTGGAATATGCTGTGATGCAATTTGCTGGATTGTTCCGTTTAGAAGTCCATTTCCCTTTCCAGCAGAATCATAAAAATCACACTTATACATGAAGTTGTCTTAACCCTCCTGGCTTGCCTTTTGTATTTGCAGTATGTTTGTGCATACAATAAAAATACCAAGTCAGATTTTTTCAGTGGTGCTTTTATTTTAGTACTAGCCAATTGCCTGTCAAGAATGAGGGGGTGGGGCTGGGATGAAGTGTTGCCACCTAATGCCCCATGCTGCCACTGTTCTGCCTCTTGCAGGGAGCAGGGTGGGGGAGCCAAGGTCAGTGCTCCTGGCCTCGGCTCCCGCACCCTCTGTCTGGTCCTCAGTGTGGCTTCGGAATCATGGTGGCGCTCCCCCATGCTTGGAGCACTCTGGCCATTTCCATCAGCCAATCAGAGTGCGATTAAAGTGTTACGGACAGACAGACTGACTAACTTAGGCTTTTATATTATTAGAACTAGCCAATTGCCCATCAAGAATGATGCGGGGGGACAGGCAAGGACAGAGGTCTGCGTACCTTCTCCCCTCTGCCGCCCCGCCTCAGGCTGGAGCTGTTTCCCCCCTCTCCCCCACCACTTCGGGCTGGGACCTGGGCCGCTGCCTGCTTCCCCCCGCCACTTTGGGCTGGTGCCAGGGCTGGGGCATGTGACCCATGGTGGCTGGGGGTGCAGCCACTAGTAACCCCCACTCCCCTTCCTGTTCCTCACCTTCTGCTGTTCCCTGCTGCCTTCCCCCACTGCCAGCTGTTGTTGGGGGTGGGGGGTGGGCACTAACCCCTGGTTCCAAGGAGCAGACGCAGGGAGGTGAGGCCAGCACTGCTGGCCTTGCACCCCTGCTCCGTCATCTGTGTTATGGCGGTTCTCCAGTCCCTGTCGTCCCCCTCTGTCTCCAAGAAGCAGGGGAGGGGGGCTCCACTGGCCTTGGCCCCCTCTCCTCCAACCCTTCAGTCCCCACTGTCAGGCTAGTGCTCCACTGTCTGTCCCTGTCTGTGTAGGGTACTCTGATTGGCTGCCGAGACAGCCAGTCAGAGTGCGAATAAAGCATTACAGACAGACTTTTAGGCTTTTATAATATTAGAATAGATTTTCAGGGCATTTAACCCTTTGGCTGCTTTCCATAGTTATTTGATTCTCCTGTGGGACTTTGAAAGGGCTGTAACAGGTTACAGACTTTATTTGCAGTTACTGTCTTATTGCCAGGGAAAAAGCTGTGTTTTCCTAAAATAAAACCTAAGTATGTGGTGTTGACTTACCTGCAGGGTCAATTTACAAGCTTTCAGTGAAGACATAATTGTTTCAAGAAATGTTTCTTTTGCATTAAACTTCCCATTGATTTGCACCTTACATGTTGTGCCAGTTTAATACCAAGCAAGCAGGTATTATGGCAGCCACACTGGAAAACTCATTAGTAGATTTTTTATTTAATTAAAAATGATGCTGCTGTACTTGGAAAAATCAGTCCAATTGCTAGCATCCAACCTGGGCTGGATTCTGGACATCTCTGTGAAGGTGGAAGAATAAATTTCCTTCCTTTTTGAGCACAGAGGTTTTGTCTTGACTAGGAAGAGTGGTTGTATTTAGCTCAGGTATTTTACTAACATTTCAGTTAAATTTTGGCCGACCCTCAGTCTTTTTCTTAGTACAGAAGTAGGGAAACACCTTCAGATTTTTTTTTTTTTTTTTTTAAATTGACCATGTATATTCCTTTCCCTTGTAAAAGGAGCTCTTCCATTTAGTATTTCAAGCTAAAAAACAAAAATCAGTTGAAGAAATGGAAACCATGAATCTAAATTATATCTTCCTGGAAAGACAGTTCCTCCAATGGGAAATCACAGTTTGACATGATTTTGTTCACTTTTTTTTTTTATCTTCTAACAGCCTAAAATATATACTGAGTTTGAAGTTAAGCATAATGAACTCTTCTTTGAGTAGGGCCCAAGCTGTTGATGAGAAGAGTTAATTTATGAGACTGACAAATCAAAATTAAATTGTGCATTTGAAAAATTGTGTTTGCTGAGGGGGCCTTATTTCTTATCTGTCACTTGAGTTACAAAGCCCAAAGATTGAACCTAGGAGTGATTTAGAGTTTGCTGGTTCAGTCTTTTTGCATATTAGAGCCCCCAGAGAGAGAACCTCTTTTGCTTATCCTTTTCCCCGCTGCATCAATCCAAAGTTCAGATTTTTGCACCACTAGAGCACTCGAATAAGCACTGAGAAAAGATTAAAGATCTCCAGAATGAAGACCTCACAGACTGCTGTCCTGTGTATCCAGGACATTGAATGTAATGGCTTGGAACAAGCTTAGACTCTCGCAGTGAAATGTTGAAACATGCACTGGACAGATTGTACTTTTCTCTGTCTGCCCTGTTACCATTTTGTGATCATGGGTATCCTAAATATAATAAAATACTTGCATTGTGGAAGTTATGTAAACTGATGGGTATTTTGGCATTCCTGTTGGTTTTTTCTTTTTTTTTTTTTATGTCAGAGTAGGGAAAGCAACAGCAAGACATAACTATGCACAATACTGACAATACTACAAACAGGAGGAAGATATAATTTGTCAACCAACTTCAGAAGCCAGAAGAACATCACTGGTACAAGCATTTAGCCAAATACTGCTTATGGTTACCCCAGGGACAGTCCTTTGGCTTCAGTGGAATCATTTCAGATTGAAATTTGGCTATTGGAGCCAGGTAGTGATGGCAACATTAGTAAATCAGTGAGAAATCTGCATTCTTGGCATAGCTTCACCACGGGGGGTGTTTATAGACATGCTTCAGGAGATGGGGGGGCACTTTAATTAGCACAGCTCTGAGGGCTCCTATACACATGCAAGGAAGCTATTCCAACATGCTGTAATTACAGCGCGTCAGAGCAGACTTCATTAATCGAGTCTGCCGCAGCATGGTAATTACTGCCCCAGCAGGCTCCGGCCGGTCAGGAGGCATGCTAGTGCTGAGAACAGGCAACAACACCTTCAGTGTGTAGTGCCCCTTTATACAAAGTTATGAATCATTTTATAGCCCTGCTGACACTTTTTGGAAAACTTTTGAAAACCATGCAGGCACAAATCTCTGAAACTGCTTACAGGTTCTCTGCTTCTCTTCCCTGGTTCTGCTCACCCCCAAGTTCTCAGAGTACATTACATGATATGATGATCTTGGGTCTTCAGGGCTATAGCTTACCTTTGCTCTTCACTTGAAATAGCTTTTTGTGATATACAGCAAGCATTGTAGCCACCACTTGTGATTATCACAAGCAAAAGATCATGACATACACATGTCCAGTTCTGGTCCGATGAAATTAATGGCAGAACTCCAATTTACTGAAGTGTAGGGATAAAATCAAGACTTTAGGGCCCTAATTCCCATGGAAGTTGCTGGAGGTTAACCACATGCATTCAAACCAGAACTTGGTCCTATGACTTAGAGCACGACACAAACAGATTGGACAACAGAACTTTTAAGAAATAAGGCTTGAAGTTAAATTGTGCTCTGAACTACCCACCACAACTGAAGCTTATGGAACTGGACGCAAAAGCCAAATATGCTAAATTAAAATGTATTCTGCTTGTACTATAATGTATTCTGTTTGTATCAGCAGGATTGTTCATTTTTCAAATGTTAGTGGATCTTTAAATTTAGCGTGGCATCAGTGTGATGCTGCGGCTAGTAAAGCGAGCAAAACGCTGGCTTGCATCCATAGATGCTTCTCAAGCAAATCGCTAGACATCATTCTCCCGTTGTACTCGGCCTCGGTGAGGCCGCAGCTGCAGTACTGCATCCAGTTTTGAGCTCCACAACTCAAAAAGGATGTGGAGAAGCTTGAGAGAGTGCAAAGGAGAGCCACGCACATGTTCAGAGGTCAGGAAAACAGACCTTATGATTAGAGGCTGAGAGCCATGGGACTCTTCAGCCTAGAAAAGTGCAGGCTCAGGGGTGATCTGGTGGCCACCTATAAGTTTATCAGGGGTGCTTATAAGGATCTGGGGGAACGTCTGTTCACTAGAGTGCCCCAAGGGATGACAAGATCAAAAGGTCACAAACTCCGCTACGACCAATTCAGGCTGGACTTAAGCAAGAACTTCTTTACTGTCCGAGCGCCCAAGGTTTGGAATAGACTGCCATCAGAGGTGGTTCAAACTCCGACTTTGAATGCCTTCAAGATGCATTTGGATGCTTATCTTGCTGGGATCCTATGATCCCTGCTGACTTCCTGCCCATGGGGCAGGAGGCTGGACTCGATCCTCTAGGTCCCTTCCAGCCCAAATGTCTATGAAAACTATGAAAATCTCTGCAGCACATGATGTATATCTTCATTTTGTGTTTCGTCCACTTTAGTGCATATAATTTTATGGGTCAGCTTATTAGTTTTATGGAAACAGATGATGTTTTAGAGCTGAAACAAATATGCACGTGCAAAAAATGTATACACATTCTCTGTCTTTTTATATAGAGAGATATAATGTTTCTGTGTATGCAAACACTGTATGTTATGAATTGTTTTAAAAACAAAAAGGGGGGGGATAAATGTGTAGGTTTTCTCTTGATTCACGTGGGAGTATCTGACTGAAATACCAGAGTCTGTCTTGATATATTAGGCCTGTGTTTCTGGGGAAATTAAACTTAATTATTAACATTAGTATGAACAGTACTAATAGTATTTATGTACATGATGCCATAAAGCTTGCAAGGATGACCTCATACACCCTGTTAATAATGATCCTTCTCAAACCAAGGCTCCTCCTCTGCAGCCATCCTCATACAAGAAACGTAATGGAGGCCTCCATGGGAGTGTATTCCCATGGTTTGTGGTTACTTTCACAGCAGTTTTTAAAGGATAATGCCTCCTTGCTCCATATGAAGGTCTCAATGGTTTAGATGTTATTTATTTGAATTACCAACATTTGACAACCCTGACTAATCACTCCCTTTGTTTTAGCTTATGGGTGCCCTTGAGGTGGCCAGGGATTTACTTCCAGTGAGCCTGGACAAAGTAGAAACTTGGATATTTTTTTTTTCTTTCAGTGGTGAAAGTGGTGCTGGTAAGACAGAAAGCACTAAACTGATTCTCAAGTTTTTGTCTGCTGTGAGCCAACATTCACTGGAGCTGTCTTGTAAGGAGAAAACCTCCTGTGTGGAGCAAGCTATTCTCGAGAGCAGGTATCACATTCATATCACCATATATGGTCTATAATACTGCACAGTAGTTAATAAGCAAGAAATATGGCTGTGGAAGCAGGAGATATTTAAAGCTAGACTTAAGAGAAAACAGTGGAGAATGCATTGCGGAACAATGTTTCCTTGGCATCCACAAAATGGACTGATGTGTCCATAGGCCTTTTCATCTCTAATGTCATGATTCTTGGACAGCAAATTCTTTCTGGAAACTGCAATTCTGGATGTGTGAGGAATATGCTAACTTAGATTTGTTTTGTTATAAATTTTTAAATTCTCTGTCTATTTCCCTTTTATGTTTTAAACTACAACTCTCTATATATTTAAACTAAACCAAAACTCAGTGGAACTACAATGATTTAAAACTTGTGAGAAATGAGACTATTAAGAGGATTGATAGCTCTCTTCCTTATTTGGTAAAGATGTGCTCCAGTAAGAACTCACTGTTTTGATTTGTTGCTATTAAAAAAAAATCCACATGTCAAATGATTTGTATATTATATATACGTTATACCATATATGATATGCTGTTCAGTAAATAAGAGGAAGTGCATAGCCAAGTTCATCTGCCCGACATGCAGATGGACTGAAAGGAGATTCTGAGTATGGACACACGTAACACTTAGAACAGTGTAAATGTAGACAATGACCAAGAGCACAGCCTTTGTGGAAGATAATGTGCAAACCGGAATTGATGTGGGATAATGTCATTTTGCAAGCACTGGAATGCAGTGTTGTGCTAGTTGGCATGGCAGTCACAAATTAATACTTCTTATAATTCTTCCTTACTTTCACAGCCCAATTATGGAAGCTTTTGGTAACGCAAAGACTGTTTACAACAACAACTCAAGTCGCTTTGGGAAGTTTATTCAGCTGAACATCTGTCAGAAGGGAAACATTCAGGGAGGAAGAATTGTAGATTGTATCCTCCGTTCTTCTTTATTGGCTCATATTTTAGAGCAATGCAAGCGTACCTCTTCTTTGGTCAGCCTTTGCTTTTGTCCTTCCATGCCTACCCAGAGTAGTGTTAAACGAGTGTTCTGATTTTCTTTCTCTGTGTGTGTGTACAAGCTGCCTTCCTTATTATTTTTGTTATTAGATGAATGTGTGTTTGGAATGAAGCTAAAAATATCTTTAATTCCCTGGGAAAAAAGATTGCCAGGCCTTCACCAGCCCTTGTGAAGTGTATCTATGGACATAATGGTTGAGAGAACTTTGTACTCATATGAAGCTGCTGAGGTCCTGCTGTATGAGGCTGTTTTGCTGCACAGGGGGCATCCATGTCCTCTGTACTTGAGCTGTGTGCCAGCTCAATATGGAGCACTGAAGGTTGAGGTAATTGTGACACATCTGTCAGAATTCATGGTTATAAAGGCTAAAAATGGCCCATAGGTCATACACAGAACTGTGGATGATTGTAGTTGCTTTTCCTGCCCAGTAGCCAGAACCCTGGCTGTAGAAGCTTAGCTGCATCTTGCCTGCATTTTTGGGATGAGTGATGTTTCTGCTGTAGGTCTTGGGACAAGTAGTGTTTCTGCAGTGGGGTGAATTTCATTTTTAGACCAAATTAACCAGCAAACAAGAAGGTAGGAAAAGTGTGTCACTTCAAACCTTAGTTTGCCCAAATATGGCAACAACACTCCATTACTCTTTGTTGAAAAAACTTGGGGATTAGAACTGGTTGAAGGCATCAGTTATGGACTTCTCCTGAGGTTAAAGCACTCTGAGGTATTTGTAAATCAATGTTCTTTACACAATTAGTTTTACTGTTTTTATTCCTTGACTGTTTTTTCTTTCTCTGCTGAAGATTTATTAGAAAAAGTAAGTCAACATTTGCTTTCATCCGGTTCTTTTCTTTTATTGAATAGCCTTCTTCCAATATTGCTGGTGAATACATCCTCTTTAAAAATAATTCTCTATAAATGTAAACTTCGTTTGTTTTGACAGAACCGTGTAGTAAGGCAGAACCCTGGAGAAAGAAATTATCACATATTCTATGCACTGCTGGCAGGGATAGAGGAGGAGGAGAAAGGTGAGTGCAGCAGGGCACTGCTCACACAAATGTTTGCAATGGCTCTTTGCCAGAAGCATTTCAGCCAGTCACAAAGCACAGTGACAGTGTGGTGTACTTTAGCTGAGTAATCTAGTAACCTGACAAAGAGAAGTTATTTATTCAATTTGAAGTCATTGGGCCAGTTGTTTGAGCTCATCTGAATGAGTGTCACCAGGACCTTGGGGATTGTATTCCCACCTGCTACAGACTGAGTATGATCTTGCGAGAGTTGTCTGGGGATGAATCCAGGTCACACTTTCCAGGTAGAGTATCTCTGGAGGGTACTAGGGAATTCAATGGGAAGGAGAGATGGAAGGAATCTTGCCATTTCAGCCTCTATTATGAAGACTAACCCCCTAGCTAGAGAAATGACATTAATCCATATGTAAAACTGTCTGTGACTGTCAGCAACATTTCTTTTGGCCAACTCTGTCTATTCTGGAAAGTATAGGCCACAGTGTTATACAGATAAATAAAGCAAAAATTAACCAATGAATGCCCCATTTTCCATTGATATACATGCTGTGTTGTATTCCTACTCATGCGTATCTCAAGCAAATACATTCTCCATTTTTTTAACTTCTTGGGTGTTGATTTTTGTTTTGCTTTTTGTAGAGGCATTTTACTTATCTGTACCAGAGAACTACCATTACCTGAATCAGTCCGAATGTATAGCGGATAAGACAATCAATGATGCAGATTCCTTCAGAGAAGTAATTGTGAGTTGTTTCAGTGTTCTACATGCTCTAAGGATGACAAATGTAATAGCTTTTTGTGTTGGTGGGTTGAATGAAAGCTCTCATGAACTGCAGCTAATTACAGCCATGCTGTTACAGAATGACAGGGACTCTATGCACTCCCGTTGGCTTCCATGGGACTTAAGATGGGAATCAACTCCCTTCATAGAGGAACAGAGTCTATACTTGTTTCGGGTGATTTATTTTCTCTCATACATCTTATGACCCTCAAGAAAATTACTGAAATGTTTGAAGCCACTCTTCTATAACTACTATCAGCTCCCTGATTAAGGGGAAGATAATATCGGATAGAAAACTGTCAGATGTCTTACCTTCCAGCCCTGTTTTAGCTAGAATAACAGTATAGGTGTTTATGGCAGAGGAAATGTTTATTCACGGCTGTGTGAGTTCCTTGTGGTGGAGAAAGCACTTTATGGAGTAAATACAGTGTTTATTCCTTTACGCCATGATAGTTTTTAGCCCAATGGGAACATACAGTGCTAGAATAAGGGATCTGTGGGTAAACGGTGTGTACAGCTTTTCATTTCATAAGTAATTTACCAGGAACCTGCACATAATGGTTTGTTTTCATGTTTCTTTAAAGAATCAGACAGGCGCCTCATAGCTTGTCATAGAATTATAGGAAATTAGGCTTGGAAAGGACCTCAGAAGGTCATCTAATCCAACCTCTGGCTTGAAGTAGGACCATCTCCAAGTAAGTCATCCAGCCAAGGTTTTGTCTAGCCTGCTCTTAAAAACGTCCAAAGATGGAAATTCCACAGCCTCTCTGGGTAACCTGTTCCAGTGCTTTACTACCCTCCTAGTGAGAGAGCTTTTCCCCCAGCACCCTCCCCTTTTTTAGCTGGTGAGCATGTGCTTTGTGCAAGCTTATAGTTTCTGGAGCAAACCAGATGGCTTCTCCCCTAAGCTGTGTACAAAATGAGGGTTGATTGTGTAAATATATCGAAGAGAAGAATCACTTACTTTCTTTTCTACTGCTGCTTGTTCTTCTGGGACTAGTTCATACAAAATTGTCATCAAAAAGTACACCGCAATCGTAGAGAAGCCTGCCTTTTATGGGAGCATAAACATTTTCTTACTGGAAAAAAATAAAATCCCATGGTGTTTGAAACTGTATGTATGTACATTTCCATTGCTTCACTCATTAGAAGGTTTTGTGTGCATTACGTACTGTTTACTGAATAAAGAAATATGAAGTATTTCTAATACCTAGTATCAAGTATTAAGTCAGAAGTAGCATATGGATTTTTGTGGCTTTCCAAACTCTTGTAGCTGTACTTACTACACACCTTCTTTTCCAAAGTATTGAATTTTTCCCAAGTATTTGGGTATTTGAATTAACTCACAGAATATGGTTATTAATTAGAATGGACACCCTGATGTAAAGGATGCCCTAACTGATGCTTTCTCTGGATCATTTTTGCTTTTGCAGCAACATTAGATTCAGAAGTTAGTTGCAATAATTAGCCAGCTCTTATTACCATAATTATCAGTTGCTTATCTTAGTGTTGCCATTATTTCAGTCTGTGACAGATGTTACTAATTATATCTCTTAATTCTAGAAACCAATAAAAATGATCAGATATGTAATGTGCCTGGACCATTTTTAATAGCTTTCCCAAACTTCTTTTTGTCTAACCATTTTACTGTTTTTTCCATGTTATTTACAAGCTGTCATTTATGAAGATTTGGTATTACCTAGCTACTTAATTTCATGGTAAAATATTTTTGCAGAAATTGGCAATATCCACATCATGTTCGCATAGCTTGGGTTGATTAGCATGGCATTAATTCGCACTAATCAGCCCAATGCAGGTACAGCATGAAATTAACTTGACATATTAAGCTTGCATCCTAAAGTATTCTAGTAGCAGAAGCTTGGGTGATTTTTGGGACAGACAGTTGAGGCTTTTCCCATCTGCTTTCCAGTTGGAGATGAAGGACAGAGAAGCTTTCAGTTATGTGTTCTTGTTATTGCCTCCTTTCATCTTCCCTGATGCCTTATATTCTTACACATTTCCTTTTACCATCTTTTACTTATTCTGTCTTTCACTTGTATGAACTCCAGTGATCTTCTCCTGGAGGCTGGATGATGATGATTCTTCCCTTCAGATGTTTTTCTGCTCTTTGTTTTTGAAAGGTTCTTTTCCATCAGGGCGGTGATTTGCATTGTGAATTTATACACAGGTACACATACAAACGTATATACATATGTTCTGTGATTTGTAAGCACTGTACTGTTGTATCACCATGCCCCATCTAGAGTTTGACCTTTTACAAAATACCTCTTTTACAGGTTGTTAAAGTACATTGGGACCAATTAAACTATTGGATGAAGTTATGTGTGATCCATATTGTGCAGGGGTCTAACTAGATTTATAATTTTATGTTGCTATAAAATTACTAACTATAAAATACCAGTGGTTGCATGTTTATATTATATATGTGAAGGGTGTAGTTTCTTAAATCTCCTGGCATCTGTTAGGTTTGATGTTAACAGCATCTCTTTCTGTTTAGCCTCAGTGGAAATCCCAGAGCCTCTGCAGGTGGCTTGTTCTCCTTTTATTTTATGCCATTGGGTTCCAGGGGTGGGGTACTCACTCAGACCTCCATGCCTTTGGGGTTCTGCCTTCAAGTCACCATTCAGCAGAGACCAGTGGGGTGGCAAACAGCTTTATCTTTATTAGGAACAGGATTCAGCAACTCGCATGCTCACAGCTTGCAGGGAGAACTACAATTACCCACCACCACAAACCACACCCACAGAGCATCAGGGGGAAAAACTGGGTCATCCCACTGCTGGCCCCTTAAAGGTGCATTCCACATAAGGATGTGGATGGAGCTGTGGCACAGGGAACAGGATGACCCCATCATAAAAAATAAGAGTTGTGAAAGGGAGGAGTGAAGAGAGTGTGTGCTTTAAACCCCGAAGTTGGATGTGTTTGGTTAGAATTCCTTTGGGAAAGGAGCAAAGGAAACCAAGAGCAGCCATATAGGTACCTGTCACTTTACAGTAATCAAATAGCCACAGTCAACAATAATGCCATCATTGTTACAAAAAGATGACCATTGGTCACAACATATAATCACACATGCACAGAAGTGCAACACATATCCAATTCAAAGAGCCATACTCGGATATGTCAGATGCTGGACTTCTCAGATTAACATTGTTTCATCAAGTGCGCAGACTCAGCTGTGGTGAATTTATACACCCTGGTTCCAGAATGGTGTGCTCTAAAGAGATGTTTGGGAAGTACAAGCCATTCTCAGAGGTTTACGGTCACTATCTACATCTACGCTGAACAAAATAGGTTTCTTCTCTTTCTGCTTTAATATGATTCTTTAGATAAAGATGAAGTTGTTTGGGTTTTGGGGGGAGGAAGGGAGGGGTTCCTCCCTGGTATATAGTAGAGCCTTGATCATTCTGGCATTGCTTAATCTTAAAGCCATTCATTTCCACAAAAACCTGTCTCACTCTGCTTCTCTGTAGAGTATCATACAAGCCCAGTGGTTTTAGAAAATAAAATGAAGTTGCAGTGCACAGACAAGAAAGATGATCTAGAACTTATATTTTCTTTCCATATTTGGTTTCTCCAAATCTGGAAGACTTCAGTTGCTAGAGAGCTTGTGCAGTCTAGCCCTAAGCCAACAAATATTTGAGTTCTAAACAACTAATCCTGTGAGTAGTTCTGTTGAAGTCGAAAAGCTAGTTAGGATTGACAATTTTTAGGAAAAAACTTCTTAATGGGGTCCTGTGTGTTCCTCAAGTTATCCAGGTAACATGTTAAACACTTCTGTGGAGAGAGGTATATACATACAAGGCATATATTTGCTCTGTCTGTGCTTTTGTTCCTGTTAACTCACCTTCTGAATGCAAAATGCTGTGTAACTCTGGCATTTGCTTTTCATTCACCCCTCATTGTTGTCTTCAGTCTTTGGTTCAACAATAAACTAAAACATGCACTTAAAGATTTTTTTTTCCAGATGGCAATGCAAGTGATGCAATTCAGCAAGGAAGAAGTACGTGAAGTCCTTAGGCTGCTAGCTGGTATTCTGCACCTAGGGAACATTGAATTTATCACAGCTGGTGGAGCACAGGTGTCCTTCAAAACAGGTGAAAAGGCTGGAGTCCTTTACTGCATTAAATTAATTTGGGGTGAAGAAATTAGACTAATTGCTTACGTTAAGCACTGAGAAAAAAAAACATGATTTGTCTTCAAATTTTGTATATCATGATTGCAGTGTTGTTTTACGGTAGAAGAGGCAAATTACTCTCTGCCACTAACTCTGGCTGTAATTTAGGAAAGCTTCCAGCTACCGCCTACCTATTGAACCTGCTTGCAAAGTGCTCTCCTGAATTGGAACCCTTTCCTTCAGCTGATAGGACTCAAACAAGTGCTTACATTCCTAAATAGCTACCTCTGTGCACTTCTACCTTCATCATGTCTTTCACAATTTATTAGCAAAAGTCCAGCTACAACTGTTTAAGTGATGAATTGATCAGATTGAATTTCAGAGCCTTTAACATACTAGTTTTCCATGTGGGAAAGAGCAATAGTGTTGCCCCTTTATGACATAAATCAGTGGTCTCCAGCCTTTTAAAGTAGGAGATCACTGTTGGCATTTAAAAGCAACCCAAAATCTACTGTGCACTGCCCCCTCTCACCCCCAGGCTCAGCAGGTAAGTCTGAGAGGGAAAGGTGGGGTGGGGCAGATTGAGGTAGAGGGCAAAAAAATGATTTGGGGGCATGCCTCCCCAGCAGATAAGTCCCACCTAGCTAGGGCCCCATTCAGCTTACCCCTGCTCCTGCCTCTGCAGCACTGTCCCTCACTGTGAGAGCCTCTATCTAGCACTAGCCCCTGCTGTCCCCTCCAGACTGACTTGCTGGATTGGGGTGGACATGTGCATGCACGTGGGCACTCAGCCCCCCACCCCAACCTTGGATTGACTCTAAGACGCTCTGAGATCTACTGGTGGATCAGGATCCACTGGTTGGTGACCACTGGCATAAATAATGGCAAAATACACATTAAAATTAACATTTAGGGCAAATTCCAAATTGATAACTAAAAACATCCATGTGTTTCAGAAGAAGTTGAAGCACATTGTTACAGACAAATTCAGAAGGTATTAGATCTCTTTATTCAAAAACCTAATAGTGTTAGCAATAGTATTACATTTGAATTTTTTTACTAGTTCCATTAAGGACAGATTTAATATTAAACTCATAGTGTTTAAATTGACTTCTTCCTACAATGCATATTAATAATATTTATATCCTATTATTTTGGGAGCACTGCAGAGATATAAGCAACTTAGTCAACTATCATATTGATTTTGTTGCAAGCACGTTTTCAACACAATATATCAGCATTGATGCTCCAAGTTGAATGTCTAGACATCAATAAATGGTATTGATTGACTCTCAAAATTAATAGGAATTGAGCTTACATAAATATGCTGCAGCAGGATGCATTAACAGCTGAATTCTAAGGAGTAACTAGATCCTTGTGAAAGACTGTTTTGTTTATAATTTCTCATGGAAAAGTTTAAACGATCATTTTTGCCTTGAAATATAGTCAGTTTCAAAAAGGAGTTGTGTTTTCAGGAACTGTACCAGACACCTACGCTTCCGTAGTTACCAGTGCATTTTCCTTCATGTTAAAATTTGTTACTGTCCTCCATTTGTGTCTGATAACACCACACTGATAAAGAGGAAACTGCCCAATTGACTGACTTGACTTCTATAGGGAAAATCATGCAGATGAAGTAGACAAACACAATATTCTGAAATGCACAGAACAAAGAAAATGCAAAATTATACATTTTGCTGCTTCTGCACTTAGATGCTGTGGTGTCTGGGAGCTGCTTGTAACTCCTGAGACTGGAGATCATTGGTGCTCCCAACTCACCCCCTCATATGGAAGGCAGGTGGGTTGCTGGTGTCCACAGTACAGATGCTGTCTCTGCCAGCGTTTTGCATAAGCAGCACAAGTCACCCTTAGCATATCAGAGAGCCTAGTCCAGCATTTCTCACCAGTCTTGTCATTTAGAAGCTTAGTTTCACTTATAAATACAGTAATTAATAAAAAAGAGAGAGAGTGAGCAAGGAGAATATCACACCATTCTATATTTTTTTTATTGCACCTTTTGTTGCTAGCTCTGGGTAGATCTGCGGAGCTACTTGGGCTGGACTCAACACAGCTGACTGAAGCATTAACACAGCGATCAATGATACTCAGGGGAGAAGAAATCTTAACACCTCTCAGTATACAACAGGTAAGGACAAATCTCTCGGAATACAGTTCAGCGAAGAGCAATATTACCTTTGGCTCATGTAAAAACCACATAAATCAATTGAAGTAAAGGATTATGTTGAATCGCTAACTCCTCAATTTAAGTACAGGAATTTGACATTCAAAAGCAACAGGCAGTACAGTATAAGAAAGATGAAATCCCTGGTTGCCAAAAATCTTGATCTTCCAGTGGTGTTTCACTAACACTGTACCATTGTAGAGTCCAGTAAACTTTGGCGCTGGAGTCCAGGTGAACAGATCCCAGAGCAGGATCAAGGCATAAGTTAGGACATCAGCAACAGAAGTAGGAAAAGGGGCAAGGACAGTTTTACCCAACATATTTTCTGTAACCTAGTTGTGTTCTCCTCACCTAGATGTTAGTCCCTCGTTTGGGCACTCTGTATTTCTCTTATGGCTTATGGCATTTTTGCTTCATAACTCTTAACATTCTCTAGTAGAATTCAGTCTGTTCTCCAGGCCTTTTAGGGTGAGTGTTGAGAACAGACTGAGAGAAGGAGAATAAGGAAGCATAGCATGCAGGGTCATGAAGTATGTTTCTTCCATTGGGAGTAGCAGGAAGGGAAGCAGGGTGGTATGTTTAGCACAGAGAGGGCATTCAGGTTTACCAGGAGATTTTAAACCAGCATAAATGAGATGGTGCCTGCATGATTGTTGTGAGCAGTGTTTCAGAAATCCATAATGCTGACAATATTTAATATTTTGGGGGGGCTGTGTACCTTTATTCCCATTAGTACCTTCTTCCATGAATAGCCCAATTGGTTTCAGTGTGGCTACTTAAGGACAGGGGAAACTCCATGGTGCAGAGCTCAATGAGGATAAGAATCTCTCTTTCCAGTCTTTAGAAATCCCTTCATATTGGCATCCAGTAATCCTTGGGAGAGCTGGTAGCATTCCCTGTACTTGTTTTTCTGCTATTTTCTGTAGCTTTTAGCTTTGTCAGTTTGAAACCATTAGGGCTTAGGAGGAGGACTGCTATCAATAGATGGGATCCATCTAACTAAAACTGGAAAGAGCCTCTTTGGGTATCATCCAGCCAACTTCGTAAAAAAGGGCTTTAAACTATGTCCCATGGGGAATGGTGAACAAAACCCATGGGGAATGGTGAACAACAGAGCAAACAATCCATAGGGGAAAGCACTGGAAGAAGTAGTTCAAGTCTGGGATAGGGCTTGAAGACCACGGGACAGCAAGCAATAAAAAATGGAAACAAGTGAGTCAACATTCATGTTATATCGTATATCATGTATAGAAGTACAAGAAGTATGGAGAACAAATAAAATGAGCAAACAGCCTATGAAAGAACTATGATCTCACTGGAATATTAACCTTGAGAGGACTACACTTTGATTTGGAAGGACAGATTTGGAAGAACGAGTCATAGAATCATAGAAGTAGGGTCAGAAGGGACCTTGCAGATCTTCAAGTCTGACCCCCTGCCTGGGCAGGAGAAAAAACTGGGCTCAAATGATCCCAGCTAGGTAGGCATCAAGCCTCCTCTTAAAGACCCCCAGGTCAGAGACATATTTGTTCCCTAGTTCAGGAGGAAGAAAATAGCAGATCAGAATGGATTTGGGTAAAGATAAAAGGTGTAAGATACAGCACTGATAAGCCTTCACCTTTTGTTGGGATTTACTATAGGCCACAAAATCAAGGAGATGTAGTGGATGAGGTACTCTTCAAGGAAGTGTCAAAATTATCCAGAAGTTCTGAGATGGTACTTCAATTTTCTGGACATCTGCTGGAAGAACATTACAGCCAAATGTAAAATGTTGAGCCAGTTTCTAACTTGCATGGAGGAAAACTTTGTTTCTGAAGGCTGAGGATACAAACTAGAGGATCATGTATGTTGGATCTTGTCTAGACCAATGGTGAAGTATTGCTGGAAGATGTGAAGGTGATGGGAAACTTGGGAGGAAACAATCACAATATAATTCAAAATCCTGTGGTGAGGAAAGCATGAGGTCAGCAGAACTAAGATGCTAGATTTCAACCAACTCAAGAGATTGATAGGCATGGTGCCACGGGAAGACAGACTGAAGAATAAAGAAGCCCAGGAGGGCTGGAAGCTTCGAAAGAGCACTGGATTGGATTCCCAAGAAACTGTTCTGACATGATGGAAACACAACAAGAATGGTAAGACACTGATATGGCTACATAAGGTGCTTCTAGGAAATCTCAGTGCAAAAAGAACAGCATGCAATACGAGCAATGGAAAAATGGGTGGGTCACCATGGAAGCGTATCAGAAAATAGGAAACACCTTCAGGGGCAAAATCAGGAAGGCAAAGATAAAAATTGAGCTACACCAGACAAGTGAGATTAAAGACAGAAATAAGTTCTGTAAGTATGTTGGCTAGAAAACAGAGATCAAGAAAGCTATGGGTCTGCTCTCAAATAGCTAGCGCAATTTTTCAACAGAAGATGCAAAGATGGAGCTACTCAACAGCTACTTTGCTTCAGTCTTCACAAAATTTAGGCTGCAGCTATGCACCTAATTAGAATTATTTGCATAAGGAAGGGCAGAAGTTGAGGGAGGAGATAACAAAAGAGATAACAGTTAAAAGACAGACAAAAGATAAATCAGAGAGTTTGTGATATGTCTGAATGAATTCAAGTCAATAGGGTCTAATGAACTTCATCGCATGGTACTGAAGGAACTGACAGATCTCTGAGTCCTTGACAATAATATTAATGAAGATGTGGAAGATGGGCAAGGTACCAGAGGACTGGGGGAAAAAAAGGCAAAAGGAAGACCCAGGGAACTACAGCATCAACTCAATACGCAGGAAGTTACTGGAGCATATCCTAAGGAAGGCCATTTGCAACCATCTGAAGGAGGAAAGTCTGATCACAAGAAGCTGGCATGGATTTACAAAAAAAAAAAAAAATTGTGCCAAACAAACTTGGTCTCTTTCTTTGATAGCATAACTGCTTAGGTAGATGAAGGGAAAGCTGTGGACATAGTACATCTGGACTTCAACAGGACTTTTGACAAGGTCCCACATGACCAGCTCTTAAATTAGAGAAATGTGGGCTGGACAAAACTACTATAAGGTGAATAGACAACTGACTCAGAAGCTATAGGAATGGTTAGATGTTTCAAGTGGAGTCTCACAGGAACCTGTGCTGGGGCCTGTGCTGTTCAGCATGTTTATTAATTATTTGTATGCTGGAATTGAGAGCTTTCTGAGTAAACTTTCAGATGACACAACTGGGAAGGACTGCAAACACTGGAAGACAGAAACATCATTCAGAAGGAGCTTCACAAATTGGAAAGCTGGTGTGGAGCTAACAGGTTGGAGTTTAGTGTTGGCCAGCTCAAGGTTCTACATCTCAGAAAGAATAATCAAAAAATGGGTAACATTTGACTGGATGGCAGCACTATGGGGAAGGATCTGGGACTCTTGGTAGATCAGATTCAGTATAAGTCTGCAGTGCGCTGTAGCTACACAAAAGGTGGATGTGCTTTTAGGATGCATCAATACAAGTGTTCAGTGCAAGACATAGGAGGTGATACTTGGCACTGGTTGGGCCTCATTTAGAGTATTGTGTGTAGTTTTGGTCTCACCATTTTAAAAAGGACACGGAGAAGTTAGAGGGGGTCCAGAGGCAGGTGACAAGAATGATAAAGGGCTTGGAAGGCAAGTCATACGAGGAGAGGTTGATGGAGCATGTGTAGTTTGTAGAAAAGGGGCTTAAGAGGGGATATGATAGCCGTCTTCAAATATCTGAAGGACTGGCGTAAAGAAGAGGGTAAACACCTTTTCTCTCTTGCTGCAGAGAGTAGTGTGCGGACCAGTAGCTGAAGTTGCAGGAAAGTGGGCTTAGACTGGATAGCAGGAAACACTTCTTTACTATTAGAAGAGTGAAGCAGTGGAATATACTGTCTAGGGAAGTTGTAGAATCTCTGTCATTGGAGGTATTCAAGAAGACAAGCATTGGTCAGGGATGATCTAGGAGTTACATCTATGTTACTATGAGTATTTCCCATGCTTCTGGGTTTTGCTGGTTGCCACATGGGGCCAGGACAGAAATTCTGCTGCTGCTGCTGCTATATCAGGTGTGGGCAAAATGTGGCTTGGGGGCCGGATGTGGCCTGCCAGGCCATTCTATCTGGCCTGCAGGGCCCCTAAAAAAATTTAGAAAATTAATATTAATCTGCCCTGGGCTGCCTGTCATGTGGCCCTCGATGGCTTGCCAAAACTCAGTAAGCAGCCCTCTGCCCAAAATAGTTGCCCACCCCTGTGCTATATGTTGAGAGGGGGGCAGGCATCATCTTGCTCAGAACACTGTATGTTGGTTGCTGCCAAGACTGGGGATTTTGACTGAGTTGTAACAACGCACCTTTTGGGACTTAAATATGGCTGTTCCTGGCTAGAGGGTCTTTCCCTTCCCCTCAGGGTCAGACTAATTGCCATATATGGGGTCAGCAAGGAATTTTACCCTAGAGTCAGATAGGTAAGGACTATGTGGGGTTTTGCCTTCCTTTGTAGTGAGGGGAGTGGCCCCTTTCTTGAATCTCTTAAGCATATTTTAACAGCCTTTGCAGCAGCAGGACTGTGGCTACTGTGGTCCCTGTGATTTACCTCTGGCAGGTTAGGGTATTATATCTTGTGGCTGTGTCAGGGTTGACTGTAGTTTTTGCTAGGTAGTTTAGACAATGGATTTGGTTAGGATGGTTTGGATAGGGATGATCCTGCCTCAGGCAGGGGGTTGAACTAGATGATCTCTGGAGGGCCCCTTCCAGCCCTACTTTTCTGCAATTCTGTTAAATTTCTCATGCTGAAGTTTCCTGTCTACTTTGGGTACAAATTTCTAGAAAGTTTTACCAAAAAGAGTTTGGCAGTTTCCAGGAATGAGAGGAGGGGGAAACAGATGTATTTGCAAACCATAGGGGCCAAATTAAGGTAGCAAAACTGACATTTAATTCTGACATTTCCAAACTCACGAGAGCTTGAAATCTTATCTTGTATTTAATGTAAATATTTAATTGTAACTCGTAATAACAGGGCTCTTGGTCACTATTAATTTAATTGTACTCCTTAAAATATACCTGGATATGTGTGTGTTGTACTTTGCCTTATACTGACATACACTTGTTTCTGATAACAGGTAATATGTATATTTTTTCTCCAATGCAGGCAATAGATAGCAGAGACTCTATGGCTATGGCACTTTATTCCCAATGTTTTGCTTGGGTTATTAAAAAAATCAACAGCAGAATTAGAGGCAAAGATGACTTCAAGTCCATTGGAATTTTAGATATATTTGGATTCGAAAACTTTGAGGTTGGTTCCAAAAGATTGTTATGAAAATTGTTCTAAATTTTGTATTTTTTTAATGTTCCACAAATCAGACAGAACAGGATTGTTAAATGCTTTGTACCTTTTAAAAATCAGTTTATCATTTACTAAACGCATTGCTTTGGAAGTATTTACCTTTTAATGTGTGTGTTCTTCTAGGTTAATCGTTTTGAGCAGTTCAATATTAACTATGCAAATGAAAAGCTTCAAGAATATTTCAACAAGCACATTTTTTCTTTGGAACAACTGGAATACAGCAGGTAAGAAGAGCAACCTGAGCTTGAAAGGAACCTAAGAGCAGTTAAATACCAAAATCCTATTGAAATTCAATGGGATTTGGGTGCCTTTCTCCTTTAGGTACCTATATCTGCATATTCATTAAAAGCAAATTGATTCACTTTAAGTTGCCTGACAGGCATAGCAAAAAATTCATTTGTAATTATAAACCTGATGGTTCCCTCTTTGCTTATCCTAGAGAAGGACTGATTTGGGAAGATATTGACTGGACTGACAATGGAGAGTGCTTGGACCTTATTGAAAAGGTAATGCAGTTTTTGAAATTTTACTGTGCATGAAGAAATGGCCACGTTGATTCATATTTCCATTTCTTGCAACAAGAGCACTGCTTTTTGTCAGTAGGTATTTTAAAGAAATGTATAGTCAGCAAGAAGCCTGTCTTTTTATATATAAATATTGATATTTAGTACAGCAGTTTTCACACTTGTCCATATTGTGCATCACCTCAAAATCAGTGTATTTTCATGGGTACATAATCCTGTTCCTGGTTTCTTCGTATTACTGGCAGTTCATTTATAGAGTTGATGACATAAAACTATATATATGCAAGAGAGACAGGTTGGAAATAATTTTACTTTGCTTTTTTTTGGTTACAGGCTCTTTTTGATATTACTGTAATACTATTATTTACAACTGCATTATGGTATGATGGCATGTATTATGAGCATGTGTGCATTCCTACTGAGGCTGAGACTTCATTAGGCTATATACAAGCACAAAGCAAATACAAGACAATCCATGCTCTGAAAAACTTTTAATTTAAATAAACAAGGGAGCTAAATGGTTGGAAGAAGAGGATAAGACGTACAAGCAGAGTAAACATCGCAATAGACCCACTTGATCTACTTGAGTTAATTTAGGGACAGGGTTATATTTTGTATCTTGCGCTTTCCCTGAATGCTAAACATTACATTTGTGTATCTGTGCAGACCTGAGGAAGGGTGCTTTGGGCTCAGAACTTGTCTACTATCTGTATCAGCTGTGCCAGGGGTGTTCAACTTCCAGCCCACAAGCCAGATGTGGTCCAAAAACATGGCAGATGGGGATCAGTGGCTATTAATACGACCACCCCTACCCCCCGCCAAACCCCATATCCCAATCCTTGCACAGCCAGTCATAGCCAAGCTACTCCCTCTTCCCCTTCAGGGCCAGGCTGTGCCTTCCCTCCCCACCCCACCCCACCTTCTGGATCAGAGCCTAGCCATGCTCCCTTCCCCCCTTGGGATTGGGTTGGGGCCTGGCCATGCCCCCTCCCCTGCAGAGCTGAGCCACACCCTCTCTTTGCAGGGATGCATTGGAGCCTAGCCAGACCACCCCCTTCACATTCCAAGGGATCAGGTCAAGGTCCTTTCCCCTGCAGGGCTGTGTTGGAGCTGTCCTGCTGCCCACCCCCCTCTGCACAGCCAGATAGTATCCACTGTGCCTGCACAGGCTACATTCAGCCTGCTGCCCATCCAGCCCACCCACCAAAAAGGTTGGGCACCACTGAGCTATACGGTTGGTCCGATAAGAAATCATCAAAACCCCTTGATTTCCTAGACCACCACTGCTACAACTACATTCCAGCCCTACAGTGACATACCTGCACAGCTGTTTGCAGGTGGTGTTGGTGGTAAGAGAGAGCAGTGTTAGTTAAAACACATTCCATTGGACTAGTAATTCAAGAGCTTCTGCCCCAGCTTGAACAGTGATTCCCTTTGTGGCATAAGGTAAATTTCTTAACCTCCATGTTCTGTAGAACCAGTGCTACCTGTCTACTTCCCCAGAGCATTGTAATAGTGAGGGTACGTACCGTTTGAATGTAGTTGCTCCAGAAAGACTCTGGAAGGCCTAATGGAGTCCTAATACAGGATGCAGCTATCAGGAGCTGACTGTGTATGACAGGAGCAGCTCTGGGGCCCATTTGGAAGCATCTCCAACCTCAGATTGAAATCCTTTATACCCATAGGCCCATTGTAATTCTTAGCTCCCACAGGGGTGGGACTCTTGCCCCACTCCAGAAATAATTCATTTAACAGATGGAGGGTAAATCCCCTTCCTCTAAACAAGAGCTAGAACTCAAAAAGTGCTCACTTCTGCAATAGCTGCCATTTGGAAACAGCACAGGGGATATAGAATCCTTTTTTTATAATGACTTTGCAGTTTCCTCTAAGGGTTTTTATAACTATTGATTTCTTTATTCCTATCTTGATGCATCCTATTTGACAACCACCTCAGGAAGATGTTCACATAGAAGGGACTTTTTTTGAGACAGAAAAAAAATCGATGCAAGCAATCTATGGACTAATTCATCTTTTTTCTCTTTTCATTGATCAAGAAACTTGGTCTGCTAGCACTTACCAATGAAGAGAGCCATTTTCCTCAAGCTACAGACTCCACCTTGTTGGGGAAGCTACATGCCCAGCATTCTGTATGTAAAACTTTGCTGATTCATTTAGCGTACCATTGCTTCTGTGGAAGTTCATGATTCATATCTTATTTCCGTAATATTTACTTTAAGTATTGGGTTTGTCCTACTCCTGTAGAAGTTACTTGCCAAGGCATTTGCTTCTGTGGGGATATGATAAAGTTTGTCATCTGAAACTATACTTTCCTTTAACAGTGTGAGTAAGGAGTTTTGCATATGCCCAGATTGCTGCATAGAAAGGTTCTGCAATAGGCCAGATTTTAATCTCAGTTACACTAATGGAAATCTGAGATAATTATGTTGTTTTAACCAGAGTTCTTCTGGGTTTACACTGATGTGACAGGTTGGAATGTCCATCCCCCAGTTGTCTTTTCCTGCCTATTGCAGGGGGACTGGACCCGATGATCTACAAGGTCCCTTCCAGGCCCTAACAATCTATGAATCTATTAATCCATTTGCCATATTCACCACCTTTATTCTGGAACCTAGAATTAGTGTAAGAGCGCCTTTTAATATAAGCATATGGCAAATCCCTGACCTGACAAAAGCAGTTTGAGACTGACCCTTCTCACCTACTGTACTTGTACCTGATAATTTAGTTTTCATATAATGTGTTTCTATGTACCCTAAATCCACAGTTACAGTGTTTGAAGCAACTCTAGATTGGCAGTCCTATTACCAGTCTAGATTTGGTGGTGTGGGAGGGGTGGGGGAGGGTGTTAAATTTGTGCGTTATATTATTCCAAGTCCCTTCACCCTCTCCTAACTAGTCTTACTCTTTTTTCTCCCCAATTAGAACAATCCTTTTTATGTGAAACCAAGAGTTGCTGTTCACAACTTTGGAGTGAAGCATTATGCTGGGGAGGTAATTATCTTTTCTTTTTTCATTTGCTGACATGCTTCCAAATAGTGTTTCAGCATCAGTTTAATTTTACCCTAAGTCCATTCACAAATTAAATTAAATTAAGTTTTCTGTTCCCTCCATTCTCTTTACAGTACTGCCTTTGTGAGGGGTGCATGGTGACTGGGATTTTTACTTGAGCCTATTCCATGTGTGTTTTTTTTTTGTTTTGTTTTTTAAATAGGTCCAGTATGATGTCAGGGGTTTCTTAGAGAAGAACAGAGATACTTTCAGAGACGATCTTCTGAACTTGCTACGTGAAAGCAGGTCTGTAGGTGTGGCTTCCTAAGTGTCCTGATTTCAGCTAGCATTGCAGACAATAAGAGCTAGACCATATCAGACTGTTAGTGAGAAGTGAACAACAAGCAAATGGCATTAAATAACCATCTTTTGAATATAATTCCTAATATGGTCCTGCTTCTTGCCTTGGCCAGATTCAAATGCCCTCCCTCACGTTGCAGAGTATCTTATTCCTGAAGATGTCAGTGGGGGTTTTGTAGAAACAAGGTGCTAAGCTAACATAAGGAAGGCCATTAGAATCTGACCCATGATATATTGCATCCTCAAGACACTTGACCTAATGTGAGTGTGTGTGCATTTTAATGCATCACATATGGCAGCTGATTCTGCATTCCTTAAACTCTCATGGTCTGCTTCTCTCAATTTTAGCTGTAGTTTTGAGTGCACAGAATTTAAAGGCAAGGCCTGGGACCTGAGGCCTTGAGAGGTTTGTTCAATGTTGTTTCGGAAGTCTGTGATAGAGCAGGGAATTGAACTCAGGTTTCCTTAGTCCTGACTACTGGGCCATCTTTTGTCTCACAAAGGATTTATGCTGCTCACAAAACCTCTTGGGCACATTATGAAGGTAACTCATTTAATAAATATATAATTGTCTGCATGGGTGGTTCTGTTTTCTTGTGAGGCCTGAGTGACATGTCTGTCAGCTGAAATGTACAGGTAATTGTGATTTAATGCTGTAGGGCCTCATTCTCCTTCCACTTACACCAGTGGAAGGATCAAGTGGATCTAGTTAATTTCAGGCAATGGTTATGTCTAAAAGGGGTGAGAGTATAGCAGGCTGGTAGTGTATGTACACCATACAGAACTAGGTTCCGAAATTTCATTCCCATTCGTGGTTATGTCGCATCATTAAGCAAAACAAACGTGAAGTGTTATTTCTGAGTCTTTATGCAAGTGTAGCCATTATTAAGGTCAAATTAGAGTTTTGGCTGAGAATGTATGACAATGAAGCGTTCAGTTTTGTATGATTCTTTCTTGGTCCCACAGTTTGCGTAGTTGAGGGTATGGGGGAAATAAGCAAGATTTTTTTTAAAGGGCATCACTTGTAATGTGGTGAAGTAGTGGTTTTTCCCAAAAAATGTTTTAAAGATCCTTCCTATCCCATTTCAGGCTTGATTTCATCTATGATCTGTTTGAACATGTGTCAAGTCGCAACAACCAAGACACGCTTAAATGTGGAAGCAAGCACCGGAAACCCACTGTCAGTCTACAGTTCAAGGTTTGTTAAGTCTGCTGTGCTCTGTCAGTGGGTGAGACGCAATGTATAACCACTAGTCCACAAAAATGTGGAGCAGTTAGGCTGGAGATAAGGAGGTGGAGGAGGATTTGAAGGCTTTAAAGCTGTACTTGGCGCTGAAAAATTTCCAAACCAAAATGTTGCTTCCTCTTATGTGAAGCTATGGTAACTTATCATCCAATCAGCTCTGCTGATATTGGGAAGAAGCAAAGCTTTCTGCCATCCCCTTCCAGGAACTCTTGCTGCTCTTAGTTAGTTTATTTATTGTTTTGACTTTAAAGACCTTCCCATGGTCTTGGCCTACCTTACTGTATTTACTCAGTTCTAAGATGAGGCATTTTCCCTATTTAACGTGTGGGGAAAATAGCCCTTCATCTTAGAATTGTATACCAGGGTGAGGGAGGGGGGCAGGTCCTACCTGGGGTTCGGGCCATAACTACTGCCTGCCTGCCTGCCTCTCCTTCCCCCTGCTCTGTACCCCACCCTGCCCCCACGCAGGCTCTGTTCCCCTGCCTGCCCCTATCCCTCCCTCCCTTACTTTTTGCTCAATGCTGGCAGGCTCTATGAATGTTGCAGCCCAGGGCACTGAGCACTGCCCCAGCTCAGCCCTGTGCAGCCTGTACAGGTGCTATGGGGACTGGGCTGAAGCCATGATCAGTGCCCTAGGCTATAATGAGGATAGAACCTGTCAGTGGTGAGCAGAGCAGGGGCTGGCAGGGAAGAGAAAGAACAGAAGCTGGAGAAAAGGGGGAACACAAGCTTGGGGGGGTGGGGGGAGGGAGGCACACAGGGGATATATGTGGTGGAAGGGCAGGTGCAAGTAGGAGACAAACTGTTTGATCTCCCCACATTACTTGCTTTCCGATTGCCTGATCCCCTGCAGCAGCAGGAAGGATAAATCAATATTTAGATACTGTACATAGAAAAGTATAACAAATATATACATTTTCCATGTAGAGAATCTAATTAGTGGGGGTTGCCTTAAATTCAGGGTCATCTTAGATTAAAGTAAATGCGGTATTTCATTAGATTCTTATTTCTTGTACCATTTCTTGTTCACTTTATTCAGTTTACTCTGTTCCTTCAGTCTCATTCTTCAAAGAGCAAATGCATAATCCAAAAGCAGCTGTTAAAGTGACATAAGGCCCTGAAATTATGCTTGTACCCTGGAAAAAAGCAAGCACCAAATCCCTTGTTAAAAAGTTACTCTGCATCCAAGCACAAGGGTTGGAAAAACATTTTGCATTTCTATGAGGTTTTTACAATGCAGCTATTGAAAATGCTTTGGGCTGAAATTTAGCATAAAAGTGGGTTTGAAAAGGGGGAGAGAGCTGGAGAGAGAGAGAGAATTGTGTGACCAGGAGAGAGTCAAACCCACTAGGGATGCTAAAAATGAAACCCTGCTCTGGCAGTTGTTTGCTGCATTGAAATGCACATTGAAATGCTCCTATAAAAAAGAATGCTGTGTTTACCCTTTATGGTTAACACTTGTAGCACACTCCAAACTGCATAAAGAAATGAAACTAAAGAAATGGCTGGGACCCCTGACTGGTACCCAGTGCCGCCTCATAGTGGTGGAGTGCCCTGAGATGCAATGGCACATCCTCCCCACTCCTCTTGTTAGCCTTTTGGAGAGCGACAGGCCTACATATTGCTCCAGTGCAATCAATTATACCTGTGCAAAGCAAATGGTAGATGTTGTCATACAGAAACGGCAGTGTTGTACACTTTTTACATAAGTGTAAATGTCTATATAAGGGTGAGAAGAAATGAAGAATAAAGTTGTCGTCTTTCTCCATCAGGTCATGATTTGTTTCAGAGCCTAGAATGTAAAGAAATTAAACTAGGAAAGGCACCCATCCCATTTTAATATTGTAAAAGCCTAAGTCTCTCTGTCTGTCTGTCCACCTGTAACACTTTATTTGCACTCTGATTGGCTAACAGAAACAGTCAATCAGAGTGCTCCAAGCGTGGGGAGTGCTGCGCCGAGGACCGGACAGAGGGTGGGGGAGTGCTGGCCTCAGCTCCCCAACCCTGCTCCCTGCAAGAGGCAGAACAGCAGCAGCATGGGGAGTTAGGTGGTGACACTCCATCCCAGCAACCTTCCCCCTCCCCCCCTCAGATATTTCTTGATGGGCAGTTGGCTAGTTCATTATAACAGCTTAGCTATCGATATATTGGTCTTGCTGGTAACAGTGTGGATTCAGAATGCTCTTGGAGGGGGTGTGGGATGAACATTTTCACATGCTACTGACTGGAGTGGGTGGGGGATCTGAGGATGCCCAGCACTGTCATGATGCCTGACCACCTGCATCCAGAACTGCCTGTGAAAATGGAATATATCACCTTCCTGTCCTTGTTCAGGTGCCCTTGCTTTCCCAGGTACGTTGACAAAGTGATTACTGTGAGCACCAGGCTCCATTGTTAGAAACCAGGAGAATTAGCCAACTTGTCCATAAATGCAGTGTTCACACCAGTTCTGCCCAAGTCAAGCTATTATTTTTTTCCTAAGAGGTAAATATTTAGTTTTGCAGCCACAACATTTAGCCCTTCCTGTGTAACATTTGCTGTTTGGTTCTTTGCCCTCTTTGTTCTTTAGCAAGCAAAGCCTCACCAGCCACACTGAGAGTATTGTTCCAGTTTCAAGTAATTCCCTCCCCCATCCTAGTAATGGATTTGTACAAGCAACTCATTTCAGTACTACTTTAACCACTTCATGTTGTAATTGGTGAGACGGCAGTATGAGCTAAAGTGGGACCTCAATTATCCAAATGGAACATGCAGACACAAAATGAAGATTGACTGAGTTAGGATTTTGCATGTAAATAATGCATGTGAACAAAGGGGTTAGGATGTCCCTTACAACCTAGTTGGTGAGGGGTTCTGATAATGATATTTTGCTCTATACTCTACTGTTTTGTACAACCAGAATTCTCTTACTGCTAAAGAGAAAATAGTTTGTGTTTTGTGTTGTTTCTATTGAGCACTGTAAACATGCTGCTTTTGTTGCTAGGGCTATTATGGGAATGTTATTAAATGGAGAAAAGGGTTTCAGCTACATGGTAGATTTGATGATATCATAGCTGCCGCCCTTCAGTAAAAGATATACTTTTGTTAAAAGAACATTTGCAAGGCAATTTTTGTTCGTTCTTTTTAAACGTCTAGTTCTCATATTCAGCACAATATTTAATTTTTAATATATATCTTAAGAACTTTTAAAAATGTTTGGCTGCTTCTGCTCTCTTACTGACTAAGTATCTGTTCTATAAGTGTCAAGCAGGTCCAAGGAGGTGATACTCCCCCTCTATGCATCACTGGTCAGGCTGCAGCTGGAGTACTACGTCCAGTTCTGGGCACCGGACTTCAAGAGGGATGTGGACAACATGAAGGGGGTCCAGAGGAGGGCCACTTGCATGATCAGGGGGGCAGCAGGGCAGGCCCTACGAGGACAGGCTACGGGACCTGAACCTGTTCAGCCTCCACAAGAGAAGGCTGAGGGGGGGATCTAGTGGCCTGTTACAAACTAGTCAGAGGGGACCAGCAGGCACTGGGGGAGTCCCTGTTCCCCTGAGCACTACCAGGAGTCACTAGAAATAACGGTGACAAGCTCGCAGAGGGTAGATCCAGATTAGACATCAGGAGGCGCTACTTCACTATCAGGGCGGCTAGGGTCTAGAACCAATTTCCAAGCGAAGTGGTGCTGGCTTCTACCCTGGGGGTCTTTAAGACAAAGCTAGACAATCACCTTGCTGGGGTCATTTGACCCCAGTACTCTTTCCTGTCATGGCAGGGAGTTGGACTTGATGATCTGCTCAGGTCCCTTCCGACCCTACTAACTATGAAACTATAAGGGAGAAATTGACTGACTCTATGGAAAAAGAGCAAAGCTGGCTAGACATTACATTCTTTTAATGTACAGAGTAGGAAAACTGGGGAATCACTGGGGACAGAATATTTTTGTAAAGTTTTCCTTGGTTAAACTATTACCTGGGTCTCTGAGATTGCATTAGGGTTTCTATGGGCAGAGCAATCTGCTTACATGATCTGCTGACATAGATCATGATACAGGGTTGATCCAACACTTAAATCAATGGTTTAGACTTGAGGTACCCCTTGAAAGATTTGAGAGACAGTTTGGAAAATGCCAGCTCTGAGTTTTCTTTCTCTTCTTTCCAACTACAGAAAAGTAATAGAACATTTTTTCTGTTGCAGATTACTTAGAAAGAACACAATAGTTCACAATGTTTTTAACATTTTGGATGCCCATTTGAAAACTTTGGGTTTATCTTGTGAATCATGTTTGCACACCTAACAGTGCTAATGTATGGTACTCCCGGCACAAGAAAGAATCTTACATCGCTCTTGTTGAGAACTCACTGCCTTAAGTGGTATTTGTAGCCATGGTCTTTCAATTTAATGATGTCCCTTCAGAAAAGATTTTTTTTATGATGATAAATGAGTTTTGTTACGCTAAAGAAGTGGTGACAATTTTTATACCCTGTATGTAAAGACTGCACAACTTCTTTATTCTACAAGTTTCCTGCCCACTTCTCTTTTTAAGTGATCACTTACATTTACTCACTACAGTTAAGAAAAAGTTGTTTTACTGGTATTTTGCTTAGTTTCTATTTGCCTCTTTCCCAGAGGTCTGGAAGAGCATTTTGTGCTCAAAAGCTGGCCTCAACTACGTAGTTATTCATACATACTTGTTAGTACGAACACTTCTCTTGTGGGAAAGCATACTGTGCTGTTGTAATTTCCAATATGTACCGCTAGGTGTTGCTAAAGGTAGTGCCTGCAAGGAAGAGCTCTGAAGCATGGAGTAGAAGTCCTCTTGTAAAGTACTGTCTTATTTTCTACCTTTGTTTTAGGAATCGCTGCATTCTTTGATGGCAACATTAAGCTCTTCTAATCCTTTCTTTGTTCGATGCATCAAGCCCAACATGCAGAAGGTAAGATTTTAAATTGTTTCTGACTTCTGAGAACCCCTTAGGCCTAAATTGCCATTGCTTTGCATGGTTACTTGCATCCATCCAGGTCAGCATTGTAACATTTTGCACTGACTTTGCAAATGATTCCACAAGTGGGCAGGCACTCTGGAAATCTCCCTTGTTCTGCTGCCCTTATGTCTGGGTTTGTTTTTCATGATGGTGTTTCATGGGCACTATGCACTATTGGTTATGTGAAACACAGTTGAAAAAGCTGCTTAAAAGCCTGACCAAAAACCTTCCAAAGGTGGAGCACAGTAGTACATTTTTCATTTGGGGATTCTATGATGATTTTCAAGGTGGGAAATTACTTAATAAAGATGGCTACTTATACAAGTACAATTTTTAGCAGTAGTGTTTATTTGCTTTTACTACTTCGCAATTCAGTAACTTTGTATTTTTTCCTATTCTCTGCTACTTAACATTTATAACACATCTATATAACACAACCGGTCAGATCATGCTTATGTTGTAAGGTGCTGAAATATTTAAAGTAAGACTGGTTATAAGTCAGTTTCAAAGCAGTTAATCACCGCATAGACCTGTGAATCCACCTAGGCCCAGTGGAAGGCAAGTACGAGGCAGGCTTTGTGGTACTATGAGGTCACGAAGCAAATAAAAAGCCACTGATCCAGCTGACATTCAGGCTGATAGTGCTGATCTGGTCCTGATATTACCAAATGGTCCCTTTTTTGAGACTATCAATGAAGATGGCTTCTTTTTGCTGAAAATACAATAAGAAGAGATGTTAACAAATTCACAAGCTTGTTTATAGTTGTAAGGGATGACCTTTTTGGCAGGTCTGCCACACATCAGATTGGCATCCTCACTAAGGGCAACTCTGATCCCCTTCCCCTGCCTGACCTGCTGTTCAGCTTTCCACTCCTTGCCCAATCTGCTGCTTTGCTTTATGCTTTCTGCCTAATTTGCCACTGTTTCCTGTTTCTCCCCAGTCAGTCTACCATGTGCCACACACAGAGACTGCCTGTGCTACTTGTGGAACTCATACTGCAGGTTGCCCTCCCCTGGTTTATAGCTTATAGGTTAAAATATGCATTCTTCGTGAAGCATGTAAAGTTTTATTTTTAACTTTGTGAGGCATCTGCCAAGACGTTTGATTCAGGGGAGCAAAAAAACATCAGCAGTTGGCCTCATTTTCAGTCCAGGCTATAGTGCAGCCCCCAAACCTTGTAAATGTCTGTAGCTGCTATCTGCTTTTTATTTTATCTTTGAGTGGAAAATGTTGCCCTAAATTCTGGTGTTTTGGGTAATGTTCTGTGAGGCAGGCTATGTGGTATCTTGGCACTGGTATTTAGGGGTTTTGAACATCATTAAGGAGACAGGTAATGGGACCTTCTTGTGCAAGGGTGGAGAGGAGTGTTTAGGGTCAGAATGACTCACCTGCTTATATTCTCTTGCAGCTGAGAGACACACGCACAGCAGAAGTGCAGGGCCCAGCTAACTCAGGAATGATGCAGGGATTGGTCACTCATTGCATTATGTTGTCATTTGCATCACACATACATCATCCTTGTATTTGCCGGAATGGCAACTAACCCTTCCTGCTCAGAATCCTTAATTTCATGATACCACCCTAACCAGCAGCCATTGCTTCCTACATAGCCCTTTCCACTTCCAGTACTCTCCCCTCAGACTTTCCAAATTCAGGGAAAATATAGTGCAATACTAATCTTTTCATATCTACTATAAATAAAACTGCTCACAAAAATCAGCAACTGTAAAGCCTCTGGCTTGAGAGTTGGAACTGATGTTACAGCAAGAAATGGCATCTAGGTGTGGGATTGTGTGTGGGAACAGCAAATGACTACTTTCAACACGTTAGCAAGCTGTCAGCACAATCCTGTGCAGAGTATGTGTTCCCTGACTTTGCTTGATTTACGTTGATTGTCGTTTAAGACAGATCAATATAAGGTGACTTCATTGAACAAGAAGTCCTGAGGAACTAAACTGATAGCTTGGTAAAAGAGATAGGAGTCAGCCATGTACTAACCCTCACCACCAAGTAGGTAAAAGATTTAATGTAAAATGGGAGGGGCAGAAAACAAACACTTCTGACTATTGCAATTTCCTTTAAAAAATTAATATTGGGAGTCTTTGTTTAAGTTTAATCCATTTTACTCTGGGTTCCACCAACTTCACTGAGTCTTACTGTAGCTTATGAATTCTTTCTGAAGTATTGGGAAATGAGACTAAAAATCTTCAGGTTATATTTAAAGTGCTGATTTACTAAAAGAGGTAGATTAATACATCACTAATCAGGGCTTTTTATTTATGGTTCTTGAGGTTGCAGACCTCAGAGAGACAGGAGAAGGAAATGTATATGGAGTTTTGTGCATATTCTGTTGTTGCTTTTCCTCACACCTCCTTTAGACTTTGTAGGGCGAATGACAGTGAACTTTAACAACACTGAACTTGATTTTAGTGTAATTTACATTGCATTTACATCAATGCAATTCCAGTGAAGCCCAGGGAGTTGTTCCTGATGCACACTGTTCTAAAGACTCGGATCTGGACCCTACAACCAAGTTTAACCTGGGAGTTATTAATGGAAATCATCAGGTTTACTTTGGAATTGACATTTTATTAATTTTAAAAAGCAGCTTTTAAAAAAAGACCTAGCCCTTGAATACTACCTCTGACCTATTGTTTGACTACTTCAGAAGTGAATTGAATCCTTTGTAGCTTGTCCTGTCATATGACTTTCCTTTGTTTGTACCAACAAAATTAACATATGATTTTTATTTACTGAGAAGGGTGTGTCAATTTGTATAACTCAGAGCCAACTTTGTTAAGAGAGAAATTAGCTTTGTGATTGCATTACCTGGGATCTGGTGACATGTACACAACTCTGTCTTATAGGGTCTGATATGGAGATAGCAATTCAGAATAGCTGAACTCAAGCAATTCAGAATAGCTGTTAAGACAGAGGAATGAGAACTAGAAAAAGCAAGAACTTGAATGACTTTAGCTGTACTTGTCATGCTATAAATAGGTAGTGTGCCTGTCCCTGCTTTTTATTGCAGGTAACCAAACAGAGCAGTAACAGCCAGCTAGCATTTCACTTTTTAAAAATGATGTAATTTAGCATGGCAGAGTTGCCAGATTAAAAATGATGGGAAAGGAGACAGAGGTTTTGTGCTGCATTTTGAGAGATTGTATTGAGGAAAGAAGAGACAATTGGAGACGATATAACAGCAAAAATGATGTTTTGCTAGCCCAGTTACAGCCCTTTTTACTTAGTACAGGCAAGCAATGCCCATCAGTAAAAGAAGGCTTTTTAATTCCAGAAGGCAAGTAAACAGGGGTAGGAAAACACTCATACATTTGAGTTCTTTACCAATGGGAATCAGACAAATTGAAGACAAAATTCTAAGTTTTGAAAAGCAGAGAGTTATGATGGGCAGTCCTTTACCTACTGCCTTGGATATTGTAGTGAGGAAGAGCTGGAATCATTTGCAGCCGTTACTGGATTTCTGTTGGATTAAAAATATGAATTTTTTTGAAATGTTACAGAAGCTGGCAAAAAACCACATTCTAAGGCATTCCTATAGCAGAACAAGATCTGCTCTTATTTGAGCAACTCTCTTAAGGAAGCACACCGAGTATGTGACCTCTTGTCATTTCAGCCAACAGTTCTGAGCCCCACATCTGCTGGAATTGATGTTTAGAGCAGTCCAGCCTCCACAAAACTCTGCCCTCTGTATCTTAGCGTGTGCAGAATGCTGCCACCTTCCTTCATGCTCATACAGAGAACCAAAGCCCCAGCATCCTTGCTCTTTATACATTCCCTTTGGCCCGTCAGTACCATCAAGATCTAGTTCAAAATTGGCCCTCTCTGGGCTCTGTTGAAGTCAATAAGAGCTTTACCAGTGGCTTCAGGTGGGTAACAGTTTTACAATACCTTTTAAAATCATCCACTGACTTTTATCTTAATTCACCGTATCACAGCTGACACCCCCGTGTGCCCCACTGTAACCATAGAACTCAATTCTGTGAAGCATTTGGGGAGACTTATAATGAAGACATGAGACGCAATAAATTTGTTTTGTAAAATTTAAAGGGATGGGGAAAGGAGAGAGAGAGACCAACTGAAACCACATAATTAAGAACAACTTGTAGCTCAAAATGTAAGCTAGCAGAATAGAATCAGCAATAGGTTCCATGAGGCTCAGAACTCCTGTAATCACAGCCAGTATTCATACTGGGAAAACCAACAGTAAAGTAATTTGATTACCAACCAAATTCCCAGGGACAGAGCCAGAGAAGGAGATCAAGGTATGGCCCTAGGCACTTCCAGTCTCCTTTGAAGCAAAGGACCACTTAATAGCCTTAGTGGAGTTGCCAACAGCATGTCCGCTAGTGTGAGGTAGTAGACAAATCTATTGTACACAGCGACTGCTTTAAAAACTGTCTTCGTAAAATAGCTCTGAAACATTAAAAACATGATTAATATTCAGTATCCTTAGGCAAAGAAATCAGATCATCCTCTTGGGCTCAGTGATCTGACTGTGGAATGTTATTTTTTTAGCTGGGTCTCCGTCTGACCCTTAATGCTGCCACCAAGCTATCTGACTTGCTTTAAGCTTATAATTTTTAAATATTTTTCATACTGATTGAGAGAGCCTGATAATCATAAAATTATATCAGCGGTACCTGAGGCTATTCAGGAATATTTAAACTTAAGTGCCCAGATTGAAATACAGCTAAATTAGCACAGCCCAAAGAGGCAACCATGAAAAACTGTTGGTCTCTCTGTGGATCAAAATAATCTTTCTCCAGTGGTAGACCTGAAAAGGTTATGCAGTAATTTCAGGAATACAGCATGTGATGTGGGAAAGCAAGACCAAGTCACTCTCACATTACAGTGAGCAAAACCTTCCTCTGGCTATGTTCACCTGGTAGCTAAATAGTGAACTAGTAGAGACTCAGGCTAGAAGATTCAATTCATAGATGGTAAGGGGCTAGAAGGGACCTCGCAAGATCATCGGGTCCAGCCCCCCTGCACTAGGCAGGAAAGACAGCTGGGGTCAGGTGACCCCAGCAAGGTGACCGTCCAGTCTCCTTTTGAAGATTTCCAGGAGGGAGTTTATTCCACAGTCTGGACACCTTGAAGAAATTTTTCCCAGTGTTAAACCTTAAACGGTCTTCCGGGAGTTTGTGGCCGTTACTCCTGGTTTTCCCCCCAAGGGTGCCCTGGTGAACACTTGTTCACTGAGCCCATGATGTGTTCCTCCAACGTAGTGGTAAGCTGATAGATATAGTTTCATAGTTTCTAGGGTCAGAAGGGACCTGA
>NW_017728992.1:24016404-24018974 GCF_001723915.1 Gavialis gangeticus | reverse complement strand
AATCGGTGGGCTGGATGACGGTTTGGAGCATGCCTTTCACCATTTTTCCTGTGAACCTCTTATACTGGGGTTCACAGGAAAAATCACTCCACGCCAGCGCACACATTAAATGTAATGGGGAAAGCTGTGGGTACTAAGATATTGTATTCCAGTTGTTTCAGATTTGCAAAGCTTTGTTGTCAGTGCTGAGTGTTAACAGGTTAAAAAAAAAAAAAAAAAAGTAAAATAAAATATAAAAATCATCTTGATCTCTGAAAAGTGGTGGTAGTGGTGGTATCATCCTTTCAGGTTGTTCTCCTTAAAAAAAAAAATGTGTGTAGGGGGGGAATAATCATTTATGAATTAAGGGAACAGGAATCCCTAGGAATCTGTTTAGGAGGTGTGGGAGCGTTGGGTGTCTAGAGGATGTTTAGATTTTCCAGTGTCCACACAGATACCTGGTAAGATGCATATATCAAACCTGTTTTTGTCATCGTAAGATTGTTTTCTCTATGGTGCATTTGTTCTCAATAATTTCCTTAGAAGACTTGTTGATTACTGGATTCCAGTAGCATTGCTCCAAGAGGACAGCAAGTCCTGAACCTAAGTTAGGCCCAGCGAGATAATCACAGTTAGCACCATGGACTGGTCAGAGAGGAGGAAAGATGTGATTTTCCACCCTGAATTAATGGTGAAGGCCTGAGGAGAGCAGGCACACTTGAAGCCCATGAGGGATCAGAAGTGGTACATGTAGTCAGGGAACTGCAACACCATGTTGCCCTCTTTCTGACTTAGTACAAGAGTGATTTTTGGGTTTGAAAGCAGAACAGGTTTGGCTACTGAGTGGGCTTGTGTTCTGAAAAGTGGAACCAAACAATTTTGCCCTGTTTCATGAGGATGCTGTGTAGCTGTTCCAAAGCCTGCTCTTCTCTTCGTGAGAGTGTATTATCTGGATGGATCTTCCCTTCACTCTGGAAATGTAGAAAGTATTTCAACAGACCCAGATAGTTTTAGGATGATGTTGCTGTTAGTGAATACCACATGCTTGTACAGCTGTACCCTCACAGTGGGAGCAATCCAGCATACATCAGTTTGGGTAACATATAACAACAGCCGGGTAAACTCACTGTCTTGAAGGATAAGTCAACAATTTCCTAAAATTTCAGCCTGTTTACCCAGCTTTACATCCTCTGCAACAAGTGAACTGAGCCAAGTACAAGATGTTTATTCTTTTAAGTCATCCACTTGCTCATAAGGCCTTATTGTTCTTCATCAGAAGAGCAGTCATAAGGTGTGGCAGCCTGCCCAGCTGATGTGCTGCTTGACTCAGTTACCTGGATCTGGAGGTCTTGCATTTTGCAGGATTGTGCAATTTCAAAATCATAAACTGTGAGGTGTCTCTATGTGTGCCTTGCCCTTGTATGCTGCTTGAGGACCTAAGCTATTAACTACCCTAGGGAGATCAGGGAAGTGGGAGAGGACTGACAGCAGAACAGCTTTGATGCCTCTGTTGTAGTCTGATGGATGCAGCTTATGTGGCCCGACTGCCCTCAACCATGGCAGGTAGACACAATAACAGTGGGATCTGTGTTGCACTTGGGGTGCTCAGTCCCTTTGTAATAGCCAAAAATAACATAAAAATAACAAAAAATTCAGTGCTATCTCTCTTAAACATAGCTGCCTTGAGGTGGAGTAGTCCCCACCCCTCTTCCATCCAGAAGGTACTTGAAGGTGTGTTGGCCAACAGCCTTACTTCTCTTTCTTACAAATCATCAAGGTTGGATTTCTGAAGAGGGGTGGCTTACTTATGTTTAGGATTGATGCAAGTGCATTTTACAGAGGTCAGCAATGACATTGTAATGCTCAGGACCAGGAAGTGGTTGGGAAAGGGCCAAGGGAGTACTATATAGGATAAACCCCATTTCCAGGGGCACAGGCACTGGAACTGGTCTATTCTGCAACATGTATATGCACAATTTGTCAAGTTCCCAAATTAGTTTGCATTGAGAATGACAGCCCCAAATTGATAGGAGTCTCTTTCAAATAAGGAGAGATTCTGTTCTGAAACTTCTGTTAAAAAATGTTACAGTTCAGGAGGGGAATAGAAAGAGGGGCCTGAGCAAGCAAATGTCCAGATTACATATAACCCTTGGCAGAAGTTTTGAGGGAGGATAAACCACAGGTTATGTGGCCAGCTGCCAAGAGCAGACATTTATTGCATAGATAAAGTCTCTTTGAACCAGTACGTATGATATTTATGATGCAAGGGAACTTTGGTTGTTAGGGTAAGCTATTTTATGAGTAGCTGAGAGCTTTGTCTTGTCTTTTTTTTTTTTTTTTAAGTCCCTGTTCTGTTAGAAAATGCCCATCAGGCACTGGAATAGTTTCATAGTTGGTAGGGTCGGAAGGGACCTGAGCTATGGGAGAGTCCCTGTTCCCCCGATCATCAAATCTGACCCCCTGCCATGGGCAGGAAGGAATGCTGGGATCAAATCACCCCGGCTAGGTGTCTGTCTATCTAGCCTTTTGAAGACCCCCAGGGTAGAAGTGAGTACCACTTCACTTGGAAGTTGGTTCCAGATCCTAGCCGC
>NW_017728992.1:24008792-24015666 GCF_001723915.1 Gavialis gangeticus | reverse complement strand
ACTGATGAAGATGTTGAACAATGCAGGCCCGAGGACCGAGCTCTGGGGAACCCCACTGCCCATATCCATCCAGGTCAAAAAAGACCCATCCACCCCCGCTGTCTGGGTGCAGCCCTCCAGGCAATTTGCGACCCATCTTAGGCATTGACACCACAGTCGCATAATTTCTTAAGGCGAATAAATCTGGATAGATGGAATAAACAACATGATACTTGGTTAATCTATTTTTGTTCTTGGATGTGTTCTCAATGCTGTTTATGTGGCTGTATGAAGTTGATGTGCAATCCCAAGAGCTGATCACGTGTGGGATGTTTGCTCTTTGCAAAATCCTGGCCCAGGGTTTGACTTCTCTTCCTTTGCAGATACCAGATCTGAATTTGCAAACATTTTCTTGCAAACGCATGCATCCAAAAGTGTACATTCTTAAAAGGCCATTCCCTGTCCTCAGCAATAACAGTCACAACAAAAAAAAATCCCACCGTATCACTAGATGGCAACTTAAATTCAAATCCTGTTGACTATGTAGTCGTGGTAACTGCTCAAAGAAGATATGCATGGCCCCATGATAAATAGCCATCGTTAAAGCTCCAGAAGCACAAAAGAAGGGCAAAGCCTTGTGCTCTAGCGAAAGCTTTATGTTTATAACTCCCTGGCTAAAGTATGTATAAAGTGTTTTGCACAGTTTATCTTTTAAAATCTAAGAATGCATTGGCTTTAAAACATATTTACATTCTTGATGCTTATAAAGTGAGATTAGCTTGTTCAGGAGTATCTGCAGTGATTATTGTTGAGCCAGCCTTTGCTAGGCATGACTTCCTTTGAGTAGCAGGAGGAATTAATTAAACAAGCACAGTCAAATATATCACATGAAAGACTTGAAATACCAGCGAGCTGAAGAAAGCCCTGTTGTGTATGTCAGTGTGTATGTGCCTAGCTGTGCCTGCTACAGATGCAGCCTTTCACAGTGGACAAAAACTGAGAGGGTGGAAAAAGCCTTAAAGGTAGGGGTTTGTTTCATCTGAGTTTTTTTAAGTTTTTATTTTGTGTGCTGGAGTCTCGGTAGACTTGGAGAGAACAGATAAATTGCTGGAGTTTGCCCTTGCAGACTATATTAGAAATGTTTCTAGCTTTGCAGTTTCCTTTAAAGAGGGTGAGGGCTGAGTCAGTTTCTAAATAACTATCTGAATTACTGCTCTAGTCATATTTGTGAATGCCAGAAGAACGCTTATACACCCAAGCAAACTGCTTTGGCAAAATATTCCCTTTGTGGCTTAAAGGGGTGGTTGATAAGAAAAAGGAGAACAAATGAAGACATAGTTTTAACTTGAGCTTCAGGTATGTAACAGGTTGAGGAGGACTGTGCTGTAGCGAAGCTTTGTGTTTTGTTCAGAAATCTTTTCTTATTAAGCCCATTCATTGCATAGTTTAGCAAAAATAGATATGCACCTAATGATCAATTAACCCTGTCAAGTTTGGAACCTTATTGTTCATTGGTCTGTAAGACAAGTTTGTGTTTTTGCTTTTATTGCAGTGTGGTCTGAAAAAGGCAGTCCAGGTGGGGAGGGAATGGAAAGTATTAAAGTTGCACTTGTTGTCTCATGAACCCACAAATCTAGATTATTTTGTATCTCCTCTTAGAGGGACTTGAGGAGGTGTATTTTTATCAAGTACCCACTGTCCCCATCACAGAAATCCAGGCAAAGCCACTTGTATGTGTGAAAGAGAAGTGTTCTTTTAACAGGAAAGCAAAAAGTGAGGATTCTGCGTACTACCTGCAGAAAAGCTTAAGGTAGAAAAGCACCTACAAACTTGTTCTACAAAGTGGCTGCCTTAAATTCCCATCACCAGCCCAGAAAGGCAGTACAGTGTGATGAAATGCCTGTGAAGTTGGGAAGCAGAAGTGTTCACAACTTCTAAATCTCACTTGACTACTGACATGTCAGAGAAAAAGATACATGTCAGTAAGTATCCCCCATCCTTAAGCAGTGGCAGTAATCCTGGTTTATTTGTATCCAGGGGTGTCATGAGAATTAGTCAATGCATGTACAGTGGTGTGGCAGTATAAAAGGCAAAGTCAGATTATTTTTAGTAAAGCATTGTAAATGTTTAGTATGGGATATTTCTTTTGCTCAGACTAGTTAATCAGCTATGTTTAGACATTTGTTGGGTTTTTTTCCATTTGTTCATTCTCATATTTATGGAGTCTGAGTACCTGGTAGCATTGCAGTAAGGGAAATTCTAATATTATAAAAGCCTAAGTCTGTCTGTCTGTAATGCTTTATTTGAACTCTGATTGGCTGACAGAAACAGCCAATCAGAGTGCTCCAAGCGTGGGGGAGCACCACCAGGATTCTGAAGCCACACTGAGAACCGGACAGAGGGTGGGGGAGCTAAGACCAGCAGTGTTGGCCTCAGCTCCCCCACTCCACTCCCTGCAAAAGGCAGAACAGCGGCAGCATGGGGCGTTAGGTGGCAGCACTCCATCCCAGCCCCCTTCCACCGGCGCTGCCCGCCCCCCCCACCCCACCATTCTTGATGGGCAATTGGCTAGTAAAAATATAACCCTGTAGATTTTTTTCTAGTTTAGCTTGGTCACACACCACATTTATCTAGCAGTTATAGTGCCCCCGCATGCTCAAAAATCATTAATCAAACTTCTAACTGGTGTGAAAGTCATAGCTTTCTTATTTTCCATTTGCCTTTTGGATCTGAGCCTGTATGGTACATTGGGCTTATATTTTTAAAGCTGTTTCTCCTTAACCATAACACTGGAAACTGTTCTTAAGGGACAATATAATCACATAATTCCATAAGCAAGCTAAGGCTTAAGGAAGCTGCCAAAGATCATGAGAATAGGGGTGAAATCTCAAGGATTGGAAACCGTTCAATTATTTTGCATTCACCTAATAGTGTATTCTAACTCCAAACATTTTTAGGAATACCCCTGGACATATCCAAAGCAAGTTATTGTTATCTTTATACCTTCAAGGTGGGTTTTTTCATTTCAGTTCTTTGATTCCTGTGCAGTTGCTTACAAGCAAGCCAGTCCTTTCCTCCCCCTCCACACTCTCTCTCTCTCTCTCTCTCGTAAATAAAAGGAACCAGATTCTAGCCTCAGTTGTACCAAATAAAATATTCTAAATGGAAATACCTAGCAACTTTCTTGATATCTGTGTAGTTGCACCTAAGATTAGAATCTGGAGCCATATCATTTTGCCTCAATTATTTTGTACCTATGCTAGGGCATCTCTTTTTGAAGTTACAATCTGTGATAACACCTGGAGTATGTCAGCATATTTTTAAATCAATAAGTATTGACTGGATAGGAAGGTAATAATTTAAAAGCTATATTAGCCATATGAATTTTGTTATCCAGTCAGTCCAACAATGTCCTCAATATACATTTTATTCTTGTCTTCAGTGCTATGAAGTTACTGGTTTTCTTTTACTCAAACCAAGAAAAACCTCTCAAAATAGAAATAGCTCAGAACACCAGTACATTCTGGTGTATTTATTGCATCCTAGATCGTTAAATATATGATTGGGTACTAGCCTGTGTTTCACTTGTTTGGCCCACAAGATAAGTCCACCACTAGATAACCCATGGTATCTATTCATCATAAGGATTTGTTGTCACATTTTTGAGTATTCGCCTCCTTGAGAAGTTAAGTATTTTAAAAGAAAAGGCATAGAGCAAATAATGACTCTTTAATACATTTAACCAACACTTGGAAATCTCAAAGCCTACAGCTTTTTTTAGTCAAAAACAAAGATCAAGTAAATTGTTGAAAGAATTCTTCCACTTTCTGAGACCCACTAGTTATTGCCAAATTCTGTGTGGTATCAGCTTTCTCACATGAATGGCTGCCCCAGATTCAGCTTGAAAGGACAGAATACCCATGCAAAGTATGCCAGCCAAATAGTTTGTGCTTGTTTCAGCTAAAAGAAATGCTGTCCAAGCTCAGAACTACAGTCTGATAAACTCTAAGCAATCTTTCAAAGGAAGAAATGGTGGCTTTGTTAAAAGTGGTATAGCAGAGACATTACAAACTTGGCTGAGCCAGTTTGAGAAAAAAGCTCTCATCTCATTCTTAAACAGCAATACATACCACTTTAAATGACTACATTTATTTTGCAACTTTTGGACATGCTTAAACGTAAAGGGTTAAATCTTATCACGCAGGGACCTTGTAGTGGATGGCACATATCTGCACCACCTGGGGAAAGAATTGTGACTCCAAATTACTCTCCCTGTTGCTGTGCCATTAACATATGCTATCAGTTGGGCCCCAGTTCAACAAAGTATGTGGGCATATTCAAGAAGGTCTCATTGATTTTATGGAGATTTATGAATATGCTAAAAATGTGAGCACATGCTAAATCAGGCTTTGAATTTACTGCCTGCTTTCACCATAGATTAGCTGTGCCAGCAAGCAGGATACATTTGGGTAGGACCAAGACACCGTCTCTAGAGTGCAAGCAAGAGGGTGGGCATGTGTAGCCTTGCCTACTCCTGCCTACCCACAACCAAGCTACAAGTAGCCTTTATGGAGATCCCAGACATGTCCTTGCTCCACTGATGCCTAGCCCAAGCCACTTTCTAAGCACAAGAAAAAACATTTCATTATATTGGCAATCAAAATGCATGTTGGTAACTTACAAGATTTAGAACCTCACACTTAAATCCTATTGCAGTGACTGCAGAAAGAAGTTCTGGAGTTGTAAGATGATGGACCTACTTAGGAGTGAGTGACCAAATTATGCTTTGTCATACTTCACATGAATGCATAGATGTGAATGAGAGCAGAATTGGGGCCTACAAGTTTGTTTTCTAAAGTTGTCTAAGGGAGTAGCCACAACATTCAAATACATGGAGAAAAATTAAATTCTCTCTCAAAAGATATCAAAAGGCATATGGGGCATGATATCTGCTTGTGTAAATAGACTTAGTTCCATGGAAATGAATAGAGCCAGGCCAGACTGAAGCCACTTAGCATCCAGCCCTGTATACATAAAGTAATTTAGGACTTGATCCAGTGCTTACTGAAGTCAAACACAGTCTTTCCACTGACATCAAGGGACCATGCAGTAACAATGTGTAGTGGGCTTGCCAAGCACTTAATTCCAGGCTGAGGATAGACTAAAACATGTAAGTAGTTCATGCAGTTTTTGTTTAGAAAAATATTTGTGATATTTAGTAGTTCCCATTAAAATGTTAGCACTTGGCAACACAAGTAAATTTGTTGTAAGTTGGAAAGCTACAGTAGTTTCCATTAAAGAGCTGCAGTTTCCATTAAAAAGTGAGCGGTCACCAGTAGTTGTCCTACTATGGACACCATGAGTTGTCCTGTATGATGATAAGAAATTATTGCAGCTTCACAGATGCTGTATTATAATAGCCATTGGTAGATGCTTTCTGCCCTAGTCTTGATAATGGATGTGGAAGTGAACACCTTAATACGGTAACTAAACTTCACTTTGTCTGTGTTTCTATAGCCTTGATATAGATAAAGGTGGAAGGATGACAGTTTGTACCATTTTGTGCATTTATAGAAAAGATGGTAATTATTAAAGGCTTTTTATGTTGGTAAACATTTGAGTTAAGGGAAGGCAACTAAAGGATTTTTCAAGGTGTTTTTGTTTTAGAAACATAAGGAATAGGAAATCTTGTTTTTGACAAAGTTCATCTTGGAGTCATGTAGAGAATTGGAATGGAACACTTCTCAAATTTAATGAGGAGGAGGATGGGTTGAGTTCATAACACAACAGTCTATTGCTGTTTGTTAGCCTTTTCAATAGAACAGACATCGGCAAAGGGACAAAAAACTATTTTGGACAGTCCTGATTGAAATCACTCTCCTTCTCGGTTGCTCAGATTTTGCATGAGCATCTTTCTGATGCTTATTCTGTAGTTACCTGTAGAGCCTTCCCATTGTGACCTGAAAGACTTGAATTTCTAATGTAAAAACAAGCAGGAACATACAAGGCAAGTCAGAAACACAAAATGCTGAAAGGAACAGAGAGAGGTGAAAAAAGACTGTCTGAGGTAGGTCCCAAATTCAGTTAGTAAACCAAAGGAGTGAGTAAGCTCTAGGAGAAGGTCTTTTTATGTAGAGAAGATAACATATTCATTATGTTGTGTTAAGATAGATCACCTCCCTACAACATGACTCTTCTGGTGTCTATCCCATAACAGCGTCAGTGTAGTCTTCTCTAAGCTGAGTTTTTACACGTAGAAATAGACAGTGCATTGTCTTCAGTTAAAGGTGGTTTGTCTTCTTTTTCTCTTGTTTTCTTTTTAAAAATTTTTAATAGGCTCCCTCAGGCTGTCTATAGTTAGATGACTTATAGTTAGCTTTCAGACACCTTTTGGAAGCCCTCATAATGAGAGCATTGGGCATCCCTGACTGGACTCTTGGTCACCATGAAAATGATCCAAATTCCACACTTAGCCTGAAGAGGGCATCATGATTTGAAAAGGAGAGTTGTAACATTCAGCTTCCATTAGAGTTCAGGGGGGCCAATGTCATGGGACTCAAGATCTGAATCACAATTAGGCTCTGTGATTGTCAGGTCATAGAGTCTTTGCAGCCAGCACCCACAGAGTCAAGAATCTAGAATGAATAGAGCCATATAAGTTTACCAAGGGATGGGAATAATCTGGCCTTTGAATGCTGCCTGACCTTTGGTTTCCTAGCAACACAAAGCTGTTCAGTGGAATATTTTGTAGTGTTCCTAATTTACACATATCAAATATTGGCTGTGATCTAAGCCTGGCTAATTTCCCTTTATGACTTTCAGACAATTGCTTTAATACATGAAGGAGTGGAAATACTCCTAGGAGGTAGACTTTTTAATGAGCGTCTCCCCCCCC
>NW_017728992.1:23994697-24002949 GCF_001723915.1 Gavialis gangeticus | reverse complement strand
AAAAAAAAAAAAAAAAAAAGAGCAGTGGTCAGCCGCTAAAGTCCCAGAATTGTACAACTGACACAATTTTAGAGCAACTCGCACGATAATGGATGTTGTCTTAAAGTTCAGACTACTGACATGTTGCGTATACATGACAATCTCAGTTTTACAAAAAAATAGTTTTAAGGAAGAAAGTTCCTAGCATTCATGGTTGAGGAAAAAAGCTTAGCAAATGTGACCCCACAAGCAGAAGGCAAAATATTCAATCTCATGATTTTCTTTTTTTTTCTTTTTTGAGGCCTAAGTCATGATGCATTTTCTTTCACATTTGGAGTTGGCAGTGCTCTTTCTCCATCACCTGGTGGCTGTGGAATAATTTAAGGAAAAAAAGAAAGCAAAGAGCTCAAGTCAGCCCTAAATCTAAACCTCTCTGAGTCTGTTGTTTGAATAACAGATATGGAGAATCCTTAGCCTTCTCTATGATAACCCCTCAGGATGGAAAGTCTGTCAGGTCACTGATAACATTCTGGCTTACAATCCTGAAAAGATGAATTATAACCATATGGTCTAGGAGGCAGCATATTGCTGTGATGATCTAGGAGTAGACCAGTGAACCAACTGAGATTTGAAGACTTGAAGTTCCTACCTTCTCTGCTTTTGCTTAGGGATACAGTTTGTTTGTTTGCTTGTTTATTTATTTTTGCAGAGCCATGTACAGTAAAATTTCTGTTATCCAGCATTAACTACGCAGAGTAGTTAATTAACCAAGATTTCAGTGGTGGGATGCACACGGCACCATGTTGCTGCCCGCTGTGCCTCTCTGAGGGTATCTGAGTATGCACATCGCGCTGCACTGCTTTCCTGCCCGCTGCGCCCTTCTGAGGGTACCTGCGCAGGGTATCTGAGTATGCACGCCCCTTCCCGCTGTTGCAGGCTGCCCTGGCGTTTGGGGTGGCTGACTATTATGGCATTTTTATTTGTATACTATTTTATTCTTTACTTTATTCTATTGTACACTAATTCTTGGAAAATTTGCACTACAAGTATGGCACTGTCTTCCTTGAGTATAACTCTCAGATAACTGGAATTTTTAGATAACCAGCACCGCCCTTTCCCCACTCATGCTGGATAACAGAGATTTTACTGTATTTCTTGCAATGCAAACAGCCAGTTACTCTAGCTAGCAGCCCAAAGGAGTGGCAGTGGGATTCTTCCATTCCCTGTCGCTTCTCTGTCTCTTCCCTATCCACTGAGTGACAGTAGAGAGCATCAGAAAAGCAGCCTCTGAACTCCTTCCTGTGCCTAGGATCAAAATCTGAAGAAGGGGTTCTTATATCACTTTAGCTTTCCATATGGCCAGGTAGGAGCTGGGACAGTGTAGTCCAAAGTGATGCATGCTGTTGGGTTCCAGGGTATGTTGCAGATATAATCGTAGTGATAGCGGAGCCCCTAAGGATTAGCCATGCAGATAGTTTCATGTTTTAAAGTCTGATGAGAACCCTTACGGGAAGAAGTACTAGAGGGTAGATCCTTGTGGGGTAAAACCGTATGTAACAACTTGGTTTATTGTTACTGGTGTGGATGGTTGTAACAAAAGAATTATGTACCAGGAAGAAAGCCATGAATTTGCAGTACAGTTTTATTTGTTTCTCTCAGTCTGAGCACAAAGCATCAACATGTGCTAAAAGGCATATTTTAAATATGATACAGATGGGGATTTTGTCCTTTAGCCTGTCAATAAAGAGAACTGGGTTTTTTTAATTATGTAAACTACTGAAAATCTTACTCACATTCCTTGAATTAAAAAAATCCAGTGTTAATGAAAGAACCTGCCATTGTAAAAGTTCAAGCTTATGGTTGAAATATTGCCTTCCCCCACCCCTTGAATCAATAGGCAGCTTGCCATTGACATCAGTAGGGTCAGGGTTTTACCCTCTGAGACTAGTGCATCTGCAACCTGAGCAAATATTCGTCTGGTAGTTATCACAAGAGCCATAAATGGAGTAGTAAATGTTACAGGCACGTGGCATAGTGCTGTTGACAATTTTCCTCAACAATGGTGACTCTGATTTTGGCCATCTTGACACTGTGCTGGTCAGGAAGGACAGCTGTCTTTTAATTAGTAGTTCACAGCATGTTTTTTCATGGTAAGTCTGTAACTATCAAGCAGCCTGATTGATTTTCTTTAGAAGAAGCCTGCTGACTGATCACAATGGGGTATGAGAGAGAGAAGCCAGATTGAGGTTTAGCCTGCAGGGACTGGAGACTTTAATTAGGATGACCTTGGATAAAATGGCAACAGATTATTCACAGGTGAAAAAGGAGGGTCCATGAAGTGTTCCAGCTGGAGTCCCTGATGTGAGTTGCACCTTCTGTCAGTTTCACCATGTTTGTGTCAGTCAAGACTGCTCCAAATCTTAAATCCCCTTTCTTCAAATGCTCTTAATTGTGGCCATCTCACATGGGTGGAGATGCAGTCTCCATTCTGAGATGATCAGCTGTGAATCTCACTGTGCATTTCAATAGGTTAGTTAAAATAATGTAGTCAAGCAGTAAGATCCCTGTTCAACAAAACCTGTAAGCTCATGCATAACTCTGAGCATTGGTCTCATTAAAATCTGTGAGATTACACGTTTTACCAAATAGGGATGGCATGCTAAGAAATGAGAGAGCCTTTATGATTGTAGGAGACGCCATACAGCTTTCGATTTTACAAGTCACCCAGCGAAAGGTGCAGTTGGCCATATTCTCCCCTCTGCTAACTTTGGAGACTGTACCTATTGGAATAGGACCTCATGGATGTAACTCAGGGTAGGATTTGACTCTCTTTAACCACTCAAGAAATCAGTAATTGCCTTGCAATGTAAGGCTGCTGATGGGCTGTCTTGATGTAAATAGCAGCTAAGGGAAATATCCAGAACGGTGTGTCTTTGTTGGTCATTGCAGGATGAGATCCCAACCAGCCTATCAGAAGGATCCATTTTTTCTTTAGATTACAAAGCCAAATCTCAGTTTTGCCATAATGGCTATGCAAGGTTTTTCAGGGGACCACAGACTGTGACTGGTATAGGTTTGTTCAGTGCCTTGCACAATAGGGCCTTGACCTAGCTGAGACTCTCAGTGCTGCAACCACACAAAAGTTATTATGCTAATAAATTGCTTGATAGCTGTTGCACTGTTGAACAGTTGCTGCCTTTCACATGTTCTTGGAGTCTGTGGGTGTGAGAGACAGAAAAATGCAAGCAGGAAAGCTTTGTAAAGCAAGTTGAATGAAAGGCCTTCTATAAATGCAAGAACATTGTCATTTGTGGAGTTTTCTCATGTGATAACTATTTTGGAACGGAAAAACAATACACTCCCTCTAGATCATTATTTTAAGCATAAGAGGCTTAAGAGAGAGCCATGGTATGGAGTCACCAAAATCCTGATGTTTGTGTGCATGTACTCCATGACAAAGGATGGATAAGTTACTGTGAGGGTGCAGGTTCATCTGCATTCATTAGCTACTTTGTACTAACTATCCATGTGCGTGTTCTTACCTGGTTGTAAATGCCTACCCTGTCTCACCTTTATGGAAGGACAGGCTATCTTCCATGTTCTGCATGCCCATGGGCAGTTACAACAAAGCAGCTATGAATTGTGAATTTATCTCTCCCAGTTTAGGTGACAGTAATGTTTGGGTACCCAGTCCCTGAAATATTCAAGTTGAATGAATAGGAGTGAAGTCATATGGATAACATTCAGTAATTTGAATTCAGTAGAAGACCAGTTAATAGGGTACTTGGTTAGAAATAATTTGTAATGGCTTATGGTCAGCCAGTGTAGTGCTTACATGTTTGGACATGTTAGAGGTTTTGCAAAAGGGCCAAGAGATTTATTATCAAGTACAGTGAAACCTGGCCTGGAATTTGGAGCAGTATGTTTTGCGTGCAACTGTCAATTCAGTATTCATATGCCCTCTGTCTATATTGTTGTCTTAACCTTGATAGATACCTGCCAGCAATGTTACTGTTATTTTAAAGCTTTTTTAAGGTTGAGGGTCAGGAGAAGTAGATGCATCTTCATACAATTTTTTTTTTTCCAGTGCTAATCATCCATATTTCTCATTTATCCAGGTATTACCTGATCTACCACTGTGGTCACTTGGTGATAACATGTGCATTTGTAGTATCTGCCCAGTACTCCTAGGATACATTTTTATTTCCTCATTCTTTCATATACCCACATGTTCCCAGTCGCACTCATTCCCTACAATAAAAAGGGAAGGTAATTGGATCATCACACCGCACATAGCAGTTCTGCCTGGAGTGCTCTGTAGCTACCTGCTGGAGAAGAGCAGAGATTTTCCTTAACTTTTTCTATTTGTTTAAGTGCTAGCCTTGAATATGTCTGTTCTTGAAGTCAGTAGACCGTGAAGGCTGCCGCCACTGCCAAGGATGGGCTCAAGGCTAAATAGCGTTTGGTCCTCCAAGTTTCTCTAGTGACTGTCTAAATGTACTTGGTTTCTTAGCTTATTCTACATTCCTGTCTTAAAATAAACCCTGTGTAAAATGCAGTGCCAGAAGGACTGGTAAGAATCATCAGATTTCATCCCTTAAAGTCTGTCTGTAAGGGAAATTTGCAGCAAGGTAGCAACACTCTTGCAAATCCCTAAGGTGGAGATGCTGCACCGGTGCACAACAGGGCTGGAACCTGTGATGCTTGTCCTGGTAATATAACCTCCAGGGGCATGAATTTTTAAATAATGTGGATCTTCTGCACAAAGGGGGTGGGGTCAGGCTTCAGGATTGTGGATGGCCTGAAGAAAGGAAGGACTTGGGCCTTCTAGTTCTTTAAGGCCCTGTGGGTCTCGTGTAGTTGCCCAGCATTGTTGTTTAAATAGGCCTCTGGCTAAAGTTAGAGCCCCACTGGGCAAACACCAGGAGACAGAGTTTATGAAATAAAATAGACCAGATAGAGGTGGGGCTGGGAACTGGGGGTCAGGAAGGTGAACTGGCTTGCCCAAGGCAACACAGATACTTGCCAACAGAGCTAGAAGTAGGACCAGGATTCCTGATTCCCAGCCAGTTGCACCATCCATTGAGCCACATTGGCTTTGCAGCATACTTGTCTACTTATGACCTATTTACATTCATCTTTTACCCACTTCAGGCACTTGAACTAAATCCTGGATATAGTGCATGGAGGCTGTGGAGTAAAACAAACATCTCTTGAGCATATTTTAACAGCCTTGCAGCAATAGGACTTTGGCCTCTGTGATCCCCCGCTTTACCTATGGCAGGTTAGGGTGTTGTGTTTTGTGGTTGTGTTAGGGTTGACTATGTAGTTTTGCTAATAGTTTAGGCAGTGGATTTGTATAGAATAGTTTGGATACAGATGATCCTGCCTTTGGTAGGGGGGCAGAAATAGACGACCTCTGAAGGTCCCTTCCAGCCCCACTTCTCTGTGATTCTATGATTTAAGATGATATGTAACAACAGTGTGCTAGACATGCAAATATTCTTCATGAGAAGGTATCTGTACTACATGTTTGGAGTTGCATTTTTCCTTCTCGTTGAATGTATATAGCATGAGTGTTGAATATGAATATGAAGCATGAGTGTTGATCTATGTAGCTCAGTAAACAGAGGAATCTCAGAAGAACCAATCTGGGATCAATCTGCAAAAGCTCAATTTGAGAAGTTCCTCTGTGGAGCACAATTACCTTATCTTTGAACAGAAATGAGCATGTCTTGGGTCTTCAAAAATAATATCAAACCCACTGTAAGATGAAGAAGAACTTTTTAATCTTTTTAATTAATCTTTTTAATTACATGTTTTACCTCCAGATAAAATCCTTGCTGAGATTTCCTTGTCTTGAGCATAAATAATCAGTGGGCAGGAAATGAGCTCTTTTTATTTTTATATACATCTTGCTCTATCCCATCCCATAAGTTCTTTGATCACTTCTTTCTCAATACATGTGTCCGACTGCCTCTTAGACTCATTTGTACTCTTTATTTTGCTGGACTAATCAGTCTCTTTCACATGCTGCCTTTTTGCTTGTTACAGTGCGTGCGTGCACACGCACATGTGCGCATACACCCCTTGCCACTGCTGAGCTACCACCACTATGTCCCACAAAGTTTTTTCTACCTACCCAAAATCAGTTTGTTCCTTTAGCCTGACTTAGGCAGAGAAGATGTACTTTCTAGGGCAGTCAAAATTATCTGACAAAAAGTAAGCAAAAGCAACACATACTGTTTTAGGTGGGGCTTAATCAAAGATTTACAGTTAGAAAACAGCATCTTTTGATATATGCACTTTTCTTTTGAGGCTTGGTTTAAGGTATTTATTTTGTGTTGATTCCACATCCCATGCCATCCCTGACCAGGTTATAATCTAAGGAATTAATTCATAATGAAAAATACATGAAGGTGATGAATGTCTGCCCCAAGGGCCTCTCCTGATTATAATCTTTGGCATAGGCTTTACACTTTGGGAGGCATAGGGCGGATCAGATAAGGAATTTAGCAGCTTAAGGAGCTGGAGCCTTGCCTGCCTAGATTCTGGGGCATATTAAAGCACTGGCTTTAGTGCCTTTGGGCATAAATGTATTGGAGACCTGCAGACACCACAAAATGATAAATAGTCTGTTGTGCTACAGAAGAAAATAACAAGAACAGAACCCTTCATCAAGCAGGACGGTTCTGACTTGCAGCCATTCAAATGAGGAAAATTCAAGGTTCAGTCTGCCTCTATCCCTTAATTGAGAGTTAGACAAGATTGTGTCACTCTTCAACTAATGTAAATAGGGAGCAATACAATTCAGTCAGATTTTGGTTACTGCAGTACACGTGATCTTCTCTGTAAGACTGACCCACAGCAGTTTTTCTCAGCAGTAATGAGTGAGGGGCCAGATAGTTTCAGCTTCACCTTCTCGTTGTCCATTTGCACTCGAGCAACAGTAGACCCGAGGGCAGAAACACTCCAGTAGAGGTTCTTATATGCAGCGCTTTAAAGAGAATCAGGTAAAAGGGAAAACGTACTTTAAAAAATTCAGTTAGAAGGTTGATTTCTTTAATGTACTCAACACTCAAGATATACAGAAATGAAATAAATTAAAGGAAAAACCTTTTTTGCTTGTTTCCCCCCTTCCCACTCCCATCTCCCCCAATCTCCTGCTTCATTTGTTGTGTATACACAACAGCGCCTTGTCCCAGGTACTTTTCATACTTTTCCTAGATAGTGAAGTCCCTTTTCCCTCTTGTTTGCGTGGACATGTACACATCAACAAGGGAAAGAATCACTCTACCTATTTCAAAAAATAACAGAAAACACCGTGGTACAGTTTCAGAACCTGAAAAAAAAATTGAGATGTTTCTTGGAAATCAGCTCAATTTAAGGTTATTCATATCCCAATAAAAGGCCTTGAAAGTATTCAGCTAGTGTTGGGGGGGGTTCTTTTTGTTTGTGTTTGTTTTGTGATATCATTTATTTGGACCAACCATCTAGTTAGGAGAGATGTTGGACAAGCTCTTGGGCACAAAGCACCCTTCCTCAGACTGGGGGGAGAAGCAGCTTGAGTTATATAGTAGAATGATGGCTTGTGCATAACTCTTAAGTTTCTGAGTACAAAGTTAATATTTTAAGATAGTCTTGTTTTTATTCCTTTTTACTGCAAAGAATGCAGTGTACATTTACTAGGTTGTTCTGCAAGAGGTCAGTTGTAGTTCTGGCCTTTTAAAATTATTCTTCACAGCCCACTCTCTGTATATGTTTTTTTATAAAATAAGTCCATTTAAAAGCAGCAGAAATAAAAGATATTTATCTCAATATTAGATTCTGAGGTCAAACTCTGGCCTCCCATTTTTCTAGAGTTGTGCTGTAAGTAACTCTTCTGAAGTTTGTGTTAGTTTACTTCAGATGTAGATGAGTGCAGATGGAGAAAAGGTTCTGACTACAACTCATGGCTGTCCTATTAACAAAGCAGGTAGATGTCACACAAGTTTAACTCTATCTCCAGTAGACCTCAGATAGTTCTCCCAACTGGAGTGCAGGCTACTGGTTGGTTGCTACTCTCTATCTCAAAAGTGTCTCTTTTTAATAATGGTGTTTACACAGTGTTTAGGTTGTGATCCTATCAATACATGTATGATTGTCTAGAACAGGGGCGGGCAGTTATTTCAGGCAGAGGGCCATTTATCCAGTTTAGGCAAGCTGTTGAGGGCCACATGGGTAATCCTGCCCCCTAACTCCTGACCTTTGCCACCAGAAGTCTGTCCCCTTGC
>NW_017728992.1:23993930-23994356 GCF_001723915.1 Gavialis gangeticus | reverse complement strand
CCCCCCCCCCCCCCAAAGTACTCCTTTCAGCAAGGGGGTTTGCTATCTCAGATCCAGAAAAATACCAAATTATATTCTAAAAAGTGAACATCTAAAACATTCATTTATTTGATGCCAAAAAATATTTTTGTCCTGGTTTACATCTGTTTGTGCAGTGTACATAGAGGTAATTGTACATAGTAGCTGAAGTCTTACTCTTGTATATAGTGGGGGGGTGGGTATAGGTTTGTGGGGGGGTATCTGTTGGGGTGTGGGTGTGGGGTGAGAGAGCGCATGTGGATATTTGTGTGGATATATGGGATGTGGGTGGGTATGGGGTTTGCAGAGGATTGTGTGTAAGGGGGAGGGTGGCTGGGGTATGGGTGTAGGGCCTGTGTGTATAGCAGTGCGAGGGGGGGTGTTAGGTGCATGTGTATTGTGGGGTGC
>NW_017728992.1:23962122-23993844 GCF_001723915.1 Gavialis gangeticus | reverse complement strand
GTGGGACTTAGCCTACGAACACATACACAACCCTCCCCCCCCAATGCCCCTCCCCCGCACATATTCTCTCTTCCCCTCCACGCTGTACTGGCATAGTCCGGGAGCCAGGTGGTGCTGGAGCAGTGCAGGGGCAGGGAAATGGCTGGGGGCAGGGGGGGGTGGGCCTGGGCTGCCCAGTCCTTCTGCGGCTCCCCCTGGGTCCTACTTCCCCTGGCTCCTGTCATCTTTGACAGGCAGCCAGGAGCAGATAAATATTTTCTAAATTTTTTATGGGCCCCATGGGCCAGATAAAGTGGCCTAGCTTAAGAAGGCTCTTAAAACAATCCTTCTCTGTGTATATGCTGAGTGCTGGGGTACTAAGCCCAGGACTGAACAAGCATTTTTTGTGGTTGTCTCAGTTCTAGCTGTGAAATGGGGACATGTTCAGATACCTTGTGTTCTGACTCCCTTCCTGGCTGTCTGCAGGCATGCACCCCAGAGATGTCTGTGGTGTCTGAGCCAATGTGTTGCTTCAAGGGAAGGGAGAAATGTTTTTGAGAGCAGAGTAACCACTCGGTCTTTCTGTGGACAAGCCAGTTTACTACAGGCTCAGGTAGTGTGAAACCTATATCCCCTACCATGTGCTGGACACATGTCACCCAGCAGGAGATGGCTATTTAAAATTCATAGAAGAAACGAGCCCTGCATAATGCTGGAAACCCTTGCAGTAATAACTAAATTTGTTAAAGGCTGAAATGCTAAAGGGCCAAATTTTGCTGCTGGTATAACTGTTCTTGGAAGGGGAAATTACACCAGGGCCTAATTTGGCCTTGCTTCTAAGTAATGTCACATGTCAATGAGTGATTTAAAAAACATTGGAAAGACCATATAGGGAAGGCACATGCACAAGAGATGAAAGGAGTTTAGTTGCCTAATTCAATGGAGTGCAGTGTTGCGATCTTTCATGGTGTTTGGCAGGCAAGGTTCTTTGAGTTCTTCATGGTGTTTGCTATTTCTCTTACAATACGGGCCTTTGGAGTCAGGTAATGACCTGACAATCACGGTCTTCAGTAAAACAAGCAAACAAATAAACGAGCTGTTAGCCCATACAGTTGCAGGAAAATACCATCAAAATATTACTTTATCCCTAAAGGCTCAAAATCTGAAAAGAAATTCAGAAAGGTGTATAATGAGACTTTTTCCGAATCAGTCACGTGTCCTGATTCCTGATTTTCAACTGCCTGGGTCTGGCAGGATTGCTGTTAGCTGGTACTCAGGCCCATCATCAGGCTAACCGGACCTTGTCATGCATCCACAGGTGCATCTCGAGTAGAGCCAAGGAGGTGATCCTCCCCCTCTACGCAACGCTGGTCAGGCCACAGCTGGAGTATTGTGTCCAGTTCTGTGCACCACATTTCAAGAGGGATGTGGACAACATGGAGAGGGTCCAGAGGAGGGCCACCCGCATGATCCGGGGACAACAGGGCAGACCCTACAGTGAGAGACTGCGGGACCTGAACCTATTCAGCCTCCACAAGAGAAGGCTGAGGGGGGACCTGGTGACCGTCTATAAACTCACTAGGGGGGACCAGAAGGGTTTGGGGGAGACGCTGTTTCCCCTAGCGCCCGCTGGCATAACAAGGAGTAATGGGCACAAGTTGATGGAGAGGAGGTATAGATTGGACATCCTCAAGAACTACTTCACAGTTAGGGCGGCTAGGAGCTGGAACCAACTTCCAAGGGAAGTGGTGCTGGCCCCTACCCTGGGGGTCTTTAAGAAGAGGCTGGATGCCTACCTGGCTGGACTCATTTGAGTCCCGTTTCTCTTTTTGGGGTTTTTTTGTTGTTCTCCCGCCCTGGCGGGGGGTCGGGCTAGAAGATCTACTAGGTCCCTTCCGACCCTTAATCTATGAATCTATGAATCATGCAAAGCAGCTATAAAGCAGTGTGTTTCTCCAAAGCAAAGCATTAGTTTGAGAGGAGAATAAAATACCCAGCTTGGTGACCACCTACCCCATCCCCACCCCTAGCACCACTCCACTTGCCTCCCCTCTCCCCAACTCTCAGTTATTCTGATGCAGTGAAGGCAAGCAGATTATTGTGCTTGTGCTCATACATTGTAATTAAGATTTTGTTAGGCTAGCCCAAAAGTGATTCTTGGACCACAAACAGTGTGTTTGTCCATGATCTAAAACTATTCCACTGTACCAAGAGCACTTGGTAATTGCAGTCCAGGAGAGTACTGGTATCATGGCTGTCGTTGACATGTATCTTGTCCTAGGGCACTATATACCAGATGCATACCGGTGCTTACTGTGTGGGCTCAGAGGAAAGTGGAAATTCAAGTGTGTTGAATACAGTTACAAAAATGAGCCACAAAAACACCATGCAGGGGTGTCTGTGTCATTCATTCATTTACAGGTGAATCTTTTGACTCCCTAGAGCTTTAGGTTTGAGAATACAGGCAGTCCTTGGACTTAGGACACAATTGGTTCCTGAAAACCATGTCTTAAGTTGAAACGTTGTAACTCGGAACCAATTTTCTCATAAGAAACAATGTTATAAATGGGGGATTGGTTCCTGAACCAAGGTCCGATACCCTATTTTCACCAAAAATACCCCAGAATTTTGTACTCTATCAATTATAGATGAGTAATATAGCTACATTAATGTATTTATATTGTAACTAGCAATGGTACTGATTTGGAAGGACTTCTTTGAGGTGACTTTGCTGGACATTTTGAAAGGCTCTTGGTTGGACTTTTGGAGGGTTGTTGGCTGGAGTCTTCTCAGGAGTCTTGTCTGCATGTTTTTCTGGAGTCTTGTTTGCTTACGTAAAGAAAGTGTCCAAGGAGGTTTGAACAGATGTTCTCCAGGGAGGTAAGCAATGCAGCGAACTTGTTCGCTGGTATGGCATTGCATTGGATCAAGCATTGTAAAGTCGAAACAGGGTGTCAATTTACAACATTTCGCACTTACATTTATAACTCAAAATGTTGCAAGTTGAGGACTGCCTGTAAATCATTTTATTGATAACAGAAAATAATCTTCAATACGATACTTGGAATGACCAGGGGGTTAGAACACAGAGGTGCAATCTCTGGAGTGGGATTCATAGTCATTGCTGGTTTTAGTGGCTGAATTTCTCACTGGCCCACTGTTTTCCCTCTAGCCTTATATCAGATCCTGCAGCCACGCCACTCTAATTATCCTGAGAATGGGAGGGGTTGCTATGGTGACCAAGCACTTTTTAAAACACAGGAATGGTGTTCATTTTTGTTCAGTGTCGTTAGCTGCGGGGAAAAGGTCAGTGTGGCAGTTGTTTTCCATATGAATTTTGGCCTCTCTGCCAAAGCGGAGCCAGTACAATGGTGAGTGCTACCGAACTTTATAGAACGACTTGGTAGAGCTGAGCAGTTTGCTTCAGGGCTTTTTGCTGCCCCTAGGGCCAAACTTGAAAATATTAACGTGGGGGAAATGAAATGCAGAGGCTAGTGACATGCGTCTTTTTTTTTTTTCATTTGGTTTGCTGTTTTCCAAAAGGGGAAAACAGCAAACTAGTGCACTCGTATTTTTAAGTGCCCTTCTGTACACTTTTGGTTACTTTTTAAAGTACCTGCTGAATATACAATACCAACTAATAAATCTGGTTTGTTACTGGCAGAGGGGGTTTTCTTTTATGCTGCAGTTAGTTTTCTTTGCAGCTGCTGAAGGTGCATAATGGCACAAAGCTGGGAAGGTCTAAATGCATTTTTGAGGGTGGCTTTTCTTAAGGTTACTTGTGACAAGTGGCATAGCTTTATGTACAGTATGATTGATGAGCAGTATAGAGGTGTAATTGAAATGTGCTATTTTGAGTAATGGAGAAAGGACTTTGAACCAGTATTGCATGAGGGCTAGATTCAGTTCCCAAGGAAATCAGCAGTAGCCAGATCAGGTCTTGTATAAACCAAACGTGTGATGGATCCTGCCCTCTAGGTTAATCACAAAATGGACTGAGCACTCTGGTCCTGCCCCTACAAACCAGGTGCTTCCACTCATATGCAGGTAAGTAGTTCCACTGATTGCTGTGGGTCTCAATGAAATTTTGTTCTTATGTCAAGGTTGGGCAAAATGTGGCCCGCGGGCCAGATGTGGCCCACCAGGCCATTGTATTTGGCCCATGGGGCCCCTAACAAATTTAGAAAAGTAATATTTATGTGCTCCTGACTGCCTGTCATATGGCCCTTGATGGCTTGCCAAAACTCAGTAAGCAGCCCTCTGCCCAAAATAATTGCCCGCCCCTGTCCATCTTGCCCAGTCTTTAGTGTCTTTACATGATAGTTTAAGCTTTTTACCAGTTCACTGTAGCCTTAGGTGAAAAGTTAGACATCATTCCCAAGTATAACAAAAGGTAGCCAGTTTGGGGTACTTCTGCCTTTTCAACAGGGTGCACCACTGACGTTTCATTTCGGAGCACTTGTGTGTCTGCTGTTTCAGATGCCTCTCTTTTCCTTTTAAAATTCCTTAAGTGTAAGCCAAAGGAAACCAATTCTGCAGCTGAATATCTGACAAATGCCTTCTTCCTTGTATACAGATTAAAAGAAGCAGTCTGTTCCTTGGCATTAGTGGTGAATGCACATGACTAATATGGGAGGGGAGGGGCCACTAGCAAACTTATCTTTGAAACTTGAAACAGAAAATGAAATATTTGCTGTTCTTACAGGTTTCTTTTTTTTTTTTTTTTTTTTTTTTTTTTTTTTTTTTTTTTTTTTTTTTTTTTTTTTTTTTACATAACCCTCCTCCTCCTCCTTCTGCTGCTCTAACTGGTCTTAACCTGCCAGGTTTGTATCAGAGATGCCTGGCAGAGCAGGATTGATTATCTCCAAGAAATGTAAATTAAAGCTTTTTTTTTTACAAACTCACATCTATTGACTTCGATCTCCTGTGATCCTTTTCCTTGTTTCTTTATTTGAGAGCAAAACCTGATTGGTAAACAGAAACAAAGTGGAAAGGGATGGCTGCTGAGGTTAAACTGGGGATATAATGCTGTAAATATGAAGATGACATTGTGTATTTGCCCTTTTAGGTTGCTTCATCCTGAAGAAATATTTTTGTGTTAAAATGCCCACATCCTTAGAAACTGTGTAGCCAGCATAATGTATTTTAGGTGTTGACTAACCTGTGATTCAGTCCCTTAATTTGGATTTAGCTCTTCGCTTATTTTCCCAAGGTCTTATGAAACAAATTCTGCAGTGGCTGCATTAACAGCTGTTGATATAAAGAAACCTACTTTTTATTTTGCTTAAAACTCTCCTTGTTCTAGATGCCTGACCAGTTTGATCAGACTGTGGTCCTGAACCAACTGCGTTATTCTGGGATGCTGGAAACAGTAAGGATACGAAGGGCAGGCTTTCCAGTGAGGAGGCCCTTTCAGGATTTTTATAAAAGGTAAATGTGGTTTGGGAAAATTGTATGATTTAAACACAGCTCGTGGCTCTCTAACAAAAAAGCAAAAATAAAGTAGAGCTAATATCTCCATTGTAAAGTCCATTAATAATATCTTTTTCTCATCAGGTATAAGGTCCTAATGAGAAACTTGACCCTGCCTGAAGATTTAAATGGGAAATGTGCTGTCCTCCTTCATTTGTATGACAGCACAAGCACAGAGTGGCAGCTTGGGAAAAATAAGGTAAAATCATTTGACTGGAGAACAATTTTCTAACACTGTGGCTGTTGCTCATTCAAATTTAAGACTGTAGTGCAGTACTTTTCAGCTGCACTGCTGTTGCTGTGGTTGTACTTTCTTACCTACATTCCAGCAGAGCTGAGTGGCCCCATTGTGCTGTGCACTGTTTGAATGCACATAATGGGGAGAATTGGTCCTTACCCAAAAAAAATTCAACATCTAGCACTCTGATTCCACAGCCACTTCCCCATGCAAGTCACTTGACTGAAGTGACTGCTTCTTTAGTTTAATGGCCCTGTTTTCCCAAGTAACTCTTGGCGCCTAAGCATTTATAGCAGCAGGTTAAAGGGTTCAGATCAGATGGAGTTATATTTTGCTGTGCCCCAACTCCACTGCAGAAACACCAGCATGTTTATAAATGGCAGAATCAGGATCTAAACACTAGTTGCCTTTCCAACTCTAAAGTTCCTTTTGTGAGGTTCTGTTAACTCCCTTGGTATCACTTGCAAGTGGACTTGTCTATGAACAGGCAGCTAGCTGTTGCCTCTGTATCATCTTTAACCCAGAAAAATGGGAAATCAGTTAAAAACAAAAATAACAGCCCCCAAAAAGAATATCTTTAGTTCACAAGCTTCCAACCCCCCAGATATTTCATGTTTTTAGAAACATATATTGATGAGGTTACAACACAAAAAAAAGATCATTCCCAAGGGAATGGTTCTTTGCAGATTCCATTTTTCCAGCTGTTTTGTGGGCCTAGACTTCTTAGGTTTTTCAGAGCATTGCAGGTGGAGGAGTTCTTTATTGTAGTGAAGGGGAGGGATAGGAAACTTTTAAATTGCACTAGGTAAAGTGCTAGAAAATACAGAAAAGAATACTGTAAATAACAAACCATTCTGTCAAGATCATCCAGTAGGTCTTCTCCATCTCTCTGTTCTCTTTCTGCTGATGTGGCACCAATGACACTGCTGAAAATAAGGGAAAACCCAAAAGTAGAACAGATTGACGTATTTTTAGTAGGTTTTAACCACTTTTTTCCTCAAGGCAGAGTACAGCTTAATGGAGCATCACCTGATAGAACCTGCATGGGAGGGGGGAACTAGATAACATGATTTGTAGCGCATTTTTTCCTTCCTTTTGGGGTTCTTTAACCCTAAGGAAACAATTTCCAAGGGACCTTGTAAAGTCCCATGGATTTCAGCATGGCTTTCCACAGCACGCATTGACTTTGAAAGTTCCACTTGTGGTACTGCTTGGTAAGAAGAGAATGGAGGTACCACATAATTCCTTCTCTTACTAGATGGAGTCCCAACAAAAGGTGGCATGTTAGTTACTCCAAATGAGCTATTAAGATCAACAAGGAAGAATGGAAACTATCCTGCCAGCATTTTATTGGGACCTAAAAACTCATAGGCTGCTTGCAGACGTAGAAAAAAACCCAAAAACAAACCCCACACTTTACCGGAAGCAGCACATTAGTTTGACCTGGCTCTACACAAAATCCACACTATTTTGAAATATGCATATACATTAAGACCTTAGTTGACATCTAAGTTGGTCTTGGAACTTTCCCTGGGCTGAGCAAGAAACACCCATGGAGCCAAGAAAATACTAGCCAACGAGATAACAAGCAGCTTATTTGGATGCAGCAACATTAATGCCAGACTGCCTGTCTGACCTAGGGACACAATCACCTGTGTCACTCATGATGCTTTAGTTCAGAAGAAGCCAAGAATAGTGACAGCCACTTCTCTCAGAAATTGGATTTACATCGAACCCAGAATGCTGTTTTAACTATTATTTTAAGTTGCCCTTCCTGTTACTGAGGAAAGGAAGGAGGTGGAGGACCCTTAGCAGCATTGTAGGCACAGAGCATAACACATTATCCGAAAGAGACAAAACAACAGTGTCTGTTGATGTCATATCTAGTTACTTTTTGCAGCTTTTTATGATTTGACATAAGAGTGATGTTAACATTGCGGGATCTGGACACGAGTTGGGATAGTTATTGTTCTTACCTATCCAGGAGAACGCACAAGCCCTTACTTTAAGCACATTTAAATCAATCTCTTAGTAGGAAATCAGCCTTGCTGGATTTTCAGACTGTGCTTGAGCAGAATAAAATTGAAAGAAAGGACTATTGATCTAGTGAGTAAAGACAGAGAGCTGGGTACTGCAGCCTTTATACTGATGAGCAGTAGGAGTTAGTTGGAAAAATTGTTCTTTGCAAGCTTTCAGGTACAAACACCCTTCTACAGGCATATAGAGAGTCTACTGGTGAATTGCATGGGTAGACTAGAAGCCAAGTTATTGTTGTGAAAATCCAATCCCTCCTTTCCAGTTATAATCAGGACTGACTGGATTATATCTCCCCTGGGGAGACATATTTTATTAGACCAACTAAATAGTTGGAAAATTTCTTCTTTGCAAGCTTTTGGACACAAAGGCATATAGAGAGTGCTGCTGAATTGTGTGCTCTCATGGGTAGACTGGAAACCAAGTTATTGTAATCCCATTCCAGTTGCAATTAGAACTGACTGGATTATATCTTCCCTGGGGAGAGCTGCTGTTTTAACTGGTGTCAGATTTTTTTGCACGCCTAAAGTTAACTACCACTGAAAGGGAAATGCTTTCTGTTTGATTGACGAACATGCCAATACAGAAGAATACATTTAAGTTGCCTCTGACTTTTATTAAGATGCATAGCTTTATGTAATGGATGTCAAGATGGGGACAGAGGTCTCCTGCTATGTAGCCAGATTGCACTTTTCTCACAATCTGTTCCTTTGTGCTCACTGAAATTGAATTGGCAGTGAGGATTCCAGGTCCAGACACATGGGCCAACAGCAGTTTTTGTCACGTGAAGTCTACTATGGTTTTTATTCCTTCCTCATCTCATGGCAAAGTACAGCGGAATGGAGCATCACCCAATAGGACCTGCAGGGGGAGAGGGGACAAACATGAAGGTATGAGGCAAAGCGGCTGCTCAACTGCAGTGGCAGCCTTATGAGCACAAGAAGCAGCGGTAGCCCTCAACCCCTCTTGCTCTCCACAGTGAAGCTTGGATATACATAGCCCGACATGGGCCACACCAGCACCTCACTTTATACAGGCCACTTCCCCAGAAGCTACCTTTTGTCTTCTCACTGATGCAGCCTTAACTCCTAGCAAGTTTCAGGCTATTCACACTCCTAATAAATGCCAGAAGACTTAATTTTAAATGGTAGGGTGAAAGAAAAAGTCTGGAAAAGCCCTTCAACCCCTGAGAGAACATAGCATGACTGCACAATGAATAGACTTAATGAGCACCATTTGGGGTAAGATTGTACCAGCATTTCTGCTGATAACAGCTCTTGGAAGCAGGTCATGATTCAGTCTTAAAAGAAAAATTTCCTTCAGGCTGAACAAGGACTTTAAAAGACTGTATGTGGGAGCAAACTTTCTCTTAAGTTGCATATTTGAAAAACAAAAAAAATCAGCATTTTCAGTGTTTCAGTTCTGTGAGTACGTGACTGTTATTCATCTCTGCCCATTCCAGTTGCAGTTTATACCTCAGCAACCATATGCTGTCTTTTAAAACTGGTATGGCAATGGCACGAGTATCCTTGAGAAATTAGGCATTTAACGCCCTGATACAAATATGTAATGTGTAAAACCTTAATTACTTGTGAAAGGGGCAACTGAGAGTGCTTTTTATTCACTGTGTTTCTAGAAGTTTTGCAGTGGGCAAGAGCTAAATGGGTTCTTTTCTCCATATGTGCATATCAATCTCACTGGGCATGCCTGCGCTGCACTATGCACTCATGTCTTGGCTTGTATGTGCCAGTCTTAAGGGCCTGCTCTGTAGAATGAAATGTGCTTATTCCCTGTATAGCTATGTTCACTCTGGCACTGCAGATTTCTAAGGGAGGGTCGCAGGAATCTGAGCAGTTCCATTTGTCAGGTGCTTTAAGAATTGGTTTGTAGTATTATCAAAGAGTTTGTCTGTCATTCCCAGTGCACAGGGGGTTATAGCCTGTCAGCATACTTAACTGAGATGTTTTTAGCTTTGTATACATACTCCTTTCCTTCTGACTGGGAGGATCAGGCTGTGTTTTTGTTGGAGATGCTGGTTCTGTTTACAGCTAAATTGCATCTAGAGCAGATGTTCTGGTTGACATTGTGTAAGCTACTGGTAGAGGGAAGAAGGTAGTAGGACTTGGTGGGGAGTTCATTCATGTCAAACTAGACAGCAAGGATGAACAACAGCAGGCCTTCTGCTTAAGAACAGGCCAAAAACATGATTTTTCTGCAGGTCCCTGGATGCAAAACTGCCCTCATTTCTATTGCTGCCATTCCTGTTCTATTTCTGTGGGGTCTGGGCACTGGCTAGCAGAATTTTCAGGAATGGGCACCATGCTGGAGGGGTTGGTCAGGATCACAGCTGATTTGTCTCCTCCACATATTTGTGAGCCATACTTGCAAAGCAGGCACGTGTGGGCAGGGCTTGTTTCTCAGCCGTGTGCCCAGCCTGACTTAGATGGCCGTAGAGCAGGGGTGGGCAAAATATGGCCCACAGGCCAGTTTCAGCCTGCCAGGCTATTTAAGGCCTGTGGGGACCATAAGAAAATGGAAAATTACTATTTATCTGCCCCTGGTTCCTTCCTGTCAAAGATGACAGGAGCCAGGGGCAGTAGGACTCAGGGGAAGCCCCAACAGGCTCCTGCAACAGCAGGGCCCACCCTGCCCTGCACCCCCCACTACCCACAGCCGGAAGCCCCCAACTTGCAGGGGCTTCTGGCCTGGGATCGTGGGTTTGTTTGCGTCTATGCCAGCATGGGAAATTCAGGTAAGAAGGGGGGCAGGGGGGGACTGTGGGGATCACACAGGCCTTGGAGCCAGGCCAGCTCCTGCTCAGCCTCACAGTCCAGCCATGCAGCTGGGAGCCAGTGGGCATGCAGGAAAGTGGTGGTTGGGGAAATGGAAGTGAACAGGAGCGTGGGGTCTGTGCCAGTGTCCCAGGACCCAGAGCGGGACAGTAGGAGCATGGGACATGGGCTGGCAGCGGTCTCTGGAGCCAGGCTGGGTTGCACCAGCAGGGAGAGGGGGGGGCTGACCTGGCTTCATAGAGCCACTGCTGGGCAGGACCCTGCACTCCTGCTGCCCTGCTCTGGGCCTCTCCAGTGCTGGCCCCAGGACATCGGCGCGGGGCCCACACTCCTGCCCGGCTGCTGCTGGCTCCCACACGCCTGTTCACTCACAGTGCCCCCATCCCAGCCCCATGGTACAGGCAGGGAGCAGCACACAGCCCTGACCCCATGCTCAGCCCAGGGAAACAATGGCCTCTCCACACTCATGGAGTGTGCACAGGGCTGTCCTGTCTCTCTGCTGCATCACTGCCACCCTGTAGGGCAGCAGTGGCAGCAGAGAGCAGGTAGCCCCACATGGACTCTGAGTGGCTGCAGCACGGGGCGCCAGCCATGGGGAAGGGGAGTGGCTGCTTTACCCTGCGCTGAGCACCAGCTTGTTCCTCAGAAGCTGCTGCTTGGCATGGAAGAAAGCGGCCCACTTTTTGTTGCTGCCGGGAAGTGTTTGCTGCAGCCGTTCACCTGGAGTCCACATCGCACTAGGCTGTGGTGCAGCTGCTTCACCACCATCTCCGTGCTACCTAATGGAACAGCCACTGGGCAGCACAGAATCAGCCACACAACAGCCTAGCATGGTGCGGGCTCCAGGCTGGCAGCCACAACAGACACTGCCCAGTGGCAGCAAGCGGGGAGGCGCTTTCCTCTGCACCAAGCAGCAACAGGGTGGCAGGAATGCGGGGTCCCGCCTAGCAGGAGCTCTGTGGAGCTGAGCCAGCACCCCCCTCTCCCTGCTGGTGCAGGCCAGCCTGGCTCCAGAGACCCCTGCCAGCCTGCACCCCACGCTCCTACCCACCCCACTCTGGGCCCCGCCAGCACTGGCCCTGAGACATTGGTGCAGGCCCCACACTTCCGCTTGCTTCCACTCCCCACTCCTGCTTTCCCCACATTCCTGCCTGGCTACTCTGCACTACATGGTTCGCATACCCACACATCCCCACAAACCCCTATATGCAATCACTTCTACATATATGCCACAACCGCCCACAAATCAGGGCAAAAATATATTTTTTAATTGCATTAAAATATCTTATTATGGGTGTTTGATTTTTAGTATGTAATTTGTTCTTTTTCCCCCTAAGATAGCAAAACCTCTTCCCCAAAGGAAGACTTCCAGGGGCAAGAGGAGGGACTTCCAGTGGCAAAGGTCAGAGGTTAAGGGTGGGAGTTCCAGTTCCAAGATGGCAACCAGGGGCGGGGCACCTGTCAAGGGGTGGGGCTACCCATGCAGCCCTCAACAGCTTGCCAAAACTCTGTAAGCAGCCCTCCACGTGAAATAATTGCTGTAGAGACAAACCCCAAATGTTTGTAGTAACCTGTTACTCTGCAACAGTTGAAAGCTCAAGGTAATTATCTTGCCTCTGTCAAAGTGGCATTGTTTTGTGTTGCTAAAACATGGCTCTTTTGCTTATGTATTAGTCTTCAGTAGGACAGGGCTACATTGAAGAGAGTTCAGTAATAATGCTACCAAGTGCAGCCAGTAGTGAGTAGACAGTTTGGGTAAAATCCTGGACCTAGTTAAATAAATGGCAAAAATCCCATTGATTTGGCTAGGGTCAGGATTTCAGCCCTGACCTGGAAAATGGAGGAACAACTGCCAGGATGTTTTTTTAAGGGCTTCTCTCTCTTTAATGGAAATCTATGCTGGATTCTGAACTCCTCCTGTCAATGACAGAGAGGCTGTCCATGACACTCCATATCCCTTCAGCCCTTTGTATGACACAGCAGCAGTCTGGGGACTGGAGCACTTAAGTCAGCACTTTTCTCACCTAGGTCTTTCTCCGGGAGTCCTTGGAACACAAGCTGGAGAAACAGCGAGAGGTAGAAGTCACTAAGGCAGCCATGACAATCCGAGCACACGTCCTGGGCCACATGGCACGGTATGTAGCTGTGTGGGAATGTTAACTGGGAAAGTGTGGGCTAATGATTCTCTCCACTGGGAGTGATTGCTAAACATTAAGTTGTTATGGCACTTGGGCATCCAGGTCCTGTAAATGGCTGCAGAAATCTTGCTGATTTGCCTAGTGTCAGTCCTTTAAAGTAAAACAAAAAGTGGCTTTAGTTATGTTTAATAGTAGAAGCATCAGATTGTGGAAGATTCAAACAAGGCAAGGAAGTCCAGCCTTGTAATGGCATCATAGGACTAAGCCCAGAGTCCCTTGGCTATGTCAGTGGGTTATACCAGTCCTATGACCCCAGCTGACTTCCTGCCCTTTGGGCGGGGGGCTGGACTCTATGATCTTCCGAGGTCCCTTCCAGCCCTAATGTTTATGAAATCTATGAAAATCTTAATTTATACCATCTGAGGGTCACTTTGCAGGAAGAGGAAAAAAGGCAAAAAGAACTAATCAGCTTATGGTGCTTTCCTAAGAAGCAATGAAATTAGGTGACTAAATTATGGTGTTTTATTTGCTTACCTAGTTCCATGCCTTATGCATTAGTCAGGGTAGTACGTCCCATCTGTTTATTTCTGTTTTCTGTAGAGGACAGTTCAATAGTTGTTTGCATAATGAGGTCATTTCTTTTCATGTGCATATCAGTCCTATCCATATATTCTGAACAATATGTCATATAGAATAACGAGAATACCTCTTTTTATAAGAATAAAACTACCCTGCTGTCCGTGACTTTTTTTTTTCTTTTCACAAATGCAGGATATATATCAAAAACTGCTCTAGTTTCTAACAATGTCTCCTTGTTCGGGGCATAAAAAATGTAAGGCTGGGTGGTGTGCATTTACTTAGTGAAAATACAGCTAGCCTTCTCACAAAAATACCTTGTCTGTATCCTAGGGAGAGATAAGACAAGCCAGAATGGGAGGACTGTCACAAGACCAGAGTTAAAGCTTCCTGTCCTTTTTACTATCTTGGTTATGTAGAAATCTCCATTAGATGCTTTGTCAGACCCTATTTACAAAAACATGCCTTCTGACTTTCAGAAAGCAGTATAGGAAGGTGCTTCACTGTGTGGTGGTGATACAGAAGAACTACAGAGCATTTCTCCTTAGGAGGGCATTCCTTCGCCTGAAGAAAGCAGCCATAGTCTTCCAGAAGCAGTGGCGAGGCCAGACTGCTCGACGTGTATACAGACAGCTGCTGGAGGAGAAGAGGAGGAAAGAGGAAGAGAAGAGGAGGAAACAGGAGGAGGAAAGGTATAATGTGCCCAGCTATTTGAATGCATTTGAAGGGGTCATCTCAGGCTTCACGCAAAATAGCCTTCACTTCAAATAAAAAAATGAAAGGCTTCATAAAGCTTTACCTGTGAGGCTGAAAGGTAGATGTGTAACCCTAGTGGTTTTTGCACATTCACATGCTCTGGCAAGGGGAGATGGTATTCTATGTGGCTTTATTTTGGGCTACCACTTGTATGTAGCACATTACCTCTGAAAATTCTGCTACTCCCTAGTGTAGGATTCTTTTTCCTCACCTATTTTTGTTAATATTTTCCCTTCCCCTTTCAGGGAAAGACAAAGGCTGGAAGCAGAACATCTTGCCCAGCAGGTAAATGATATTGTGTTGATCCAATCTATTTATTTATATCTCATCCCAACCATTTAAAAAGAAAAAGGCATCCATGGCAGTTAGACTGAACTTATTGCTGGAGTTGGCAGGTGAAGCAAAAGGAAACTTGATATAGTTGTTTGCATGGGGATTTCTTTCACATCACGCTTCATTTAGTTTCTGGCAAGGACTGAACCGTGTGCTTAGGGGTGAGCTTTCAAATGTCTGTGGGTAAATGTCATAACACTTTCACTTCATCATGTTACATGGAGAGGAGTGGGCCTTGTGAATAAATAGCATGGAAGGATTATGGTGCATTAGCAACAGAAAATAAGGAATGTTGAGTTTTTTGTTTTCTAAATGCAGGCTGAAGAAGAGAGGAAGCAGCAGGAGCTGGCAGCCAGGCAGGAAGCCCAGAAGGAAGCAGAGCTGAAGCAAGAGCTGGAGAAACAGAAAGAAAACAAGCAGGTGGAAGAGATCCTGCGCCTGGAGAAGGAGATTGAAGACTTGCAACGCATGAAGGAGCAGCAGGAGCTGTCCCTAACTGAGTCTTCCTTACAGAGGCTGCAGCAGCTCCGAGACGAGGAGCTCAGGCGCCTTGAGGATGAGGCCTGCCGAGCAGCTCAGGAGTTTCTGGAGTCACTGAACTTTGATGAGATTGATGAATGCGTCCGAAACATCGAGAGGTCACTTTCTGTGGGCAGTGGATATTCTGCTGAGCATGGTGAATTGACTGGGAATCCCTGCAGTGAGAAGCCCAACTTTAACTTCAGCCAGCCATACCCAGAGGAGGAGGTGGATGAGGGCTTTGATGCTGATGACGATGCATTTAAGGATTCACCCAATCCGAGTGAGCATGGCCATTCTGATCAGAGGACAAGTGGTATTCGGACGAGTGATGACTCCTCAGAAGAAGATCCCTATATGAATGACACAGTGGTGCCAGCCAGCCCTGTGGCGAGCAACGCCATGCTGATTCCTTCCAGTCATGACTCCCTCAGCCTCCACAATTCTTCAAGTGGTGAATCTACATACTGCATGCCAGAAAACGTGTCCTGCCGACCCCAAAACTCTGTGGAACTGATTTCTGCTGATGGGGACTATGATTATGACCAGGATGATTATGAAGATGGTGCCATCACTTCTGGCAGCAGTGTGACTTTTTCCAATTCTCACAGTAGCCAGTGGTCTCCTGACTACCGGTGTTCTGGGGGGACATACAACAGCTCTGGAGCATACAGGTTTAGCTCTGAAGGAGCCCAGTCCTCTGTGAGTATCTTTTACTTTTGCTATCATTTGCATTATGCATCTGTTCAGCTAAATTGATAATTTTTTTTCCCTTTAAAAGTAAAAGCACTAACTCTACTTGCTGTGTCTTCCCCTGTGAATGTGCAAGTTATATCATTTGAACTTGGACATAGTCATCAACTGGCATCTGGAGGTATTGGACTAGATGCACTGGAAATACACAGACCGATTATATGTGAACTGCATTCCTAATTACAGTATGGTAACCTTCCATCCATTTTAGGTGCAGAACTGCCTGTTAATTTTAACCAGGAATTCCAAGCATAGACTAGGATGTGGCCTATGAATGGATTTTTGTACAAGGGAGGTGGAAATAATTTTGATGCAAAAGGATTTAGCTGTATATGCAGAGTGAAATATTCTGGAAAAAACTGCTTGCAGAAATCCTCATGACACGCAAAACTTCTATGTCCACAGTAATCTCATCTGATGGCAAAGGTTCATTTGATTGAATCTGAATTCTTGTGATTCTTACTTTCTCTTCTGTTGAAGGTGCTTTTTCATGGCTGTCATTCCAACATGCTGGAGGTTTTGAGTCCCTTTCTTCTCCACAACATGAATCTCTTGAAAGAATTTGATTTCATCTGCAATAAATATGTGGAACATACATGATTTACATTTGGGAGAAGAAACAAATGAAAGCTTCTATCATGCTGGAAAGCAGCAGCCATGAAAAATATACGAATATTGACTTATTGTGAAAGCAGTAGTATCACTACATCTGACTACTAAGGGTCAGGCAATAAATGCCATTAAAGGCATTTTTTACTCCTGTTTTAATTTCTGTGGTCCTCATTTGGTTTTTCTTTCATGCTGGATGTTTGTGGAAGGTTCATCCTCTGGTGGACAAGAAAAGCCTTCAGGGAGGATAGAAAAGGAGGAGTAGGATATGGAGCTTTCAGCCAGGAGGGGGATGTGTGGAACAAGATAGAAAGCAAGTTCTTTCTCTGATAAAAGGAGACATTAACTGGCCTGGTGTTAGTTGGATTATTTTATACCCTAGCCTTTCTCAGGTGTCCAGGTGAACAACTGCTTATTACCTCTGTGCTACATTTCAGCAGTTTTGACTCGAGACCATTCCTATTTCCTTCTATATTTGGAACCAGATTAGGAACTTGGCCAACTGCTGATTACTTGAATTGGAAGTTGCCCCATACCTAAGGATTCAACATATATCTTTAATTTTTTAAAACCCTCTAAGCTGGGTGTTTGGCATAGCCTTTGAGCAGTTGGGGAAGAAATGTGCCCTAGCTCCTCCCCCTTGTAAAGGACACCTTCCCTTAACAGCTGCAAAGTTTTTCCATAACATTTGTTAGAGAAGGTAACCGATCACCAGAGGACACAGGCTGCGAGATGCTGAGCATGCTCTGCTTCCACTGATTCCTGTGGGAATGATGACCATTCAGCATTTTTTTCAAGAATAGATTCTAAGTGCTAAAATAAAATGCATGTGGGCCTGAGAAGGACCTGGCCACTAATCTGTGGGGAATGAGATCGGAGAAGAGGCCATGCCTTTACCTTTATTCCAGGACACATAGGAGGCTTCTTTTGGTGGAGAAATTCTAGAACAAGTCACATTGTTCAGGTTAGTGCAAGGTGTTGTCTAATGTGCCTCAGCTGGACAGTTACATCAATGGAAGTTAGGCACTGAGCTCACTCAGAAGGTTTTGAAAGTCCCACCCAATTTTCCCGTCTGTCAGCTCCAAAATGAAGCTGTTGGCATGTGAGAAAACAAACTCCTCAGGCTAAAAATCCCACTCACATGGGAACAAGGAGAAGAGCAAGTGCTATTCCCAGAAGCCCTGCCTGCTCTGGTTTCTTTCCTCCTTGTTGCTGGTACATCTTCCCTTCACCACAAGAGACACGGGTTTTCCAGTACTGGGGGGAACAGAGAGAATAAAAACCTTCTAAGAGCCAATTGATCTAGAGCTGTATAGAGAAAAGTTTTTTCCATGCGTGTGTGTGTTCCCACCCCTCCTTGCATGTTCATCTCGCCTCATCTCCTTTCTTCCCCAGTTTGAAGACAGTGAAGAAGATTTTGATTCCAGGTTTGATACAGATGATGAGCTCTCTTATCGGAGGGATTCAGTCTACAGCTGCGTTAGCCTGCCCTATTTCCACAGCTTTCTGTATATGAAAGGTACAGAATAAAAACCAGGGTATTCAGAAATCTCACTAGTTCTTTCCTCTTTGCTAATACAATTACTGCTCCACTCCAGTCCTGTTTTATAGGGGGCTTCTTAAGGGGTGATGGAGGAATCTGAAAAGAGCCATTCTGAAATTAGGCTCCTATTGCAAAGTCTCTGCCCTGTTGGGCAGAGTTTGTTTAGCTCTTCTTCTGCAAAGGGTAATTGGCTGGGAAGCTCAGCTTCATTACTTGTACCTTGCCTCCATTTCACATTATATCTTCACTGTCTTGTGAAAAACTAAGTACGTTCTCAAGTACAGTTAGGGCAGGCTGGAAAGCCAGTTTTGTACTAGATGTAAAGGAGAGACAGCCCCTTCCCTAAGGACCACAGAATTCAAAGACAGGCCTGTACTGTGTCAAACCATGCAAGTGAATATTGCCAGAAAAACATACCCTGCCCACATGCACCAAATACTGAAAAAAACCCTATGTGGCTGCTGCTTGGCATATGCCCTGCTGCTCTCAGTCAGAAGTGTGCCTGTTGAAGCGATGTTGGGCACACCAAGCACTTCTGCACTGGTGGCTATGTGGCATTTTTTTCAGCATTCAGTGCAAGTGGAACAGGTGTGAGTTAGCAGAATGTACTTTAATGGCAGCTCCACCTTGCACAGTCCAGAGCAATGTAGGCATATATCTTAAATAGACAAACCCACCAGGGTGCCAGTTCTGTTGACTTTAGTATGCTTTGGATTGGCCCTAAGTGATCAAGAGGGGCTGTATTGCAGAGCAGTGTGAGAGATGGAGGCAAGATCCTATTTGGGGGCTTACTGGTTGTGAATCTTGATTTCTCCACCAAATTAGTGGCACTAGTCTCTAAATTGTATTCCATTCTGCTTAGTAGGCTTGTGGTCATCCATACTATACTTCCTACTTGGCTTGGGGTAGGGATAGCATGCTGATTGTTAGTGGGGAATTGGGCGGGGAGGCATGAAAGGGGGCGCGTCTGATATTGTATGTTTTCACTTCATGCCATGGTCGGCAATTAAAATTCTAGTTTAATAAATGTTGGCCAGGGGAATGATTTATTTATTTATTTATTGTGCCAGTATAGTTATACTGGTAAAAGTCCTTATATGGCTATAAGCACTTGTATACTGATACAAGTGTGTTCACACTAAGAGGATTATGTTGGTTTAAATATACCAGCATAGGAAGTTTCAGAGTAGGCAAGTCCTCAGTTTTGCCAGGGTTTGTAGTTTTGAGGAAGGCATTTTTAACTCATAGCAACTTTGAGTGTTTCAAGTTTGTTTTTTTTTCCTCATTTGTAAGTTTAAATATATATTGAAATGTTTTTCAGCTACCAGTAAGCTTTAAGAGGACTGATTCTCATTTATATTCAGGCCTCTTTCCACTGCTCACGCTATTTTGAAGTGGCATTAGGCTGTGCATAAAAACAAAGCCTTCAGGTTTATAATTTATCAACGGAAAGACAACCATTTTCTTACTTTGGTGATTGGTCAGCACCTTCCCGACACCAGCATTGATTCAGCCTCTGTTTTCCTTTATCCTTTGATTTGTGTTTGTTTTTAATTTAACTGTCTGCAAGATAATCTCTGTCTTTGGTGCCAGGTGGTTTAATGAACACATGGAAGAGACGCTGGTGTGTCCTGAAAGATGAGACTTTCTTGTGGTTCCGTTCCAAGCAGGAAGCACTTAAACAGGGCTGGCTCCACAAGAAGGGGGGTGGGTCATCTACGCTCTCCAGGAGAAACTGGAAGAAACGCTGGTTTGTTCTCCGGCAGTCCAGGCTGATGTACTTCGAAAACGACAGTGAAGAAAAGCTAAAGGGTACCATTGATGTCCGGACAGCCAAGTAGGTTCATCATTCCTCTGAATATTGCTTTTCATCAGCACTTCTTAGGGCTTAATCCAGAAAAGTGCCAATTCCCATTTATTCCACTGTGTACAAACATGCGCATGTGTGGGGAGGCAGATTTTGAAAAGACCCTGTATTAGCTTAATCCTACTGCAATCAACAGACTTTCCCAGAAGCATGCCTGTGCTGAGCATTTGTGAAAATCCTGTCTGTAATATAAATACATACTTTTTATCTGAGACTAGAGTGCCGCCCCCACCCAGTACACTGGTCATCTTGGGACTTGCTGCCAAGTGTTCAATCACAGGGAAGCCTGGTATAGAGTGAGTGAGAGAAGCAGTGGATAAGCTAGACAGTGGGCCATTAGTGTTTTAAATATACAAGGTGTCCAAGTCTCACATCTTTTCAGGGAGGTTTGGAACTACACTACTGTATTTTGTCTTCTGTGTAAATGTGGCACTTTTCTAGCCAAACCAGTTTCCTCGGATTATGCAAGTTAGTTTTGGTTTTTACCATGGAGGGTTTATAACTATTCTACGATATTCCAGATTTATTGGGAGATTCTCAAACCCATTCCAATCCCAGATAGAGTTTTCACAACAGTGCATGGTGATTTTTCATTGATTCTCATTTGGATCAAATTGTTACAACTTCCCTGCAGCACTTGAAGAATTTAGAAGAGGCAATTATCTGGTACAGATTGTTTAATGAATTTCGCAACTCTAAGCCTCTCTAAGCATGAGCTAAGAGAGCTTTTTGCAAGGCGAGTGCCTTTCCTTTCTCAACTAAGTTTTCAATACATTGTAAAAGTTTGGATTATCTCTGTGGCTTGAAAATCAGAGACTGGTAGTTCAGGCTAGTCACAGATCTGTGTGGAAGTGCATCTATGCTGCACCATGTGGCTCTGCTAGTACATGTTGGGATACATTTCCAGTACCTTTTCCCATTTTTTCTGCTTGTCCTGAGCCAAGATTGTTGATTATACTTGGTTACTAACTTTTTGAGTCTAAACCATAAACTCAAGATTATTGTTTCTTTATGAAGTGGTTCCATTTTTCTCTGGGCCTGATTCAGAACATCATGAAATAAATTGGAGGTCTTCCATTGACTTTGGGCTTTGGATCAATCTGTGTGAGGATGTTCAGATTTGCCATCATAGTAGCTGTCATAGTAAATCCCTGAATTTAAGCTATGGAATCTTACAAGCTTTTCACTGTTATTGAACGTGACTCTGGGTCACATACACCATGCCAATTATTTAATCCAATCCTCTGTGTGCCTAGCAAAATTAATTTCTTGTTGCTAAATTATGTTAGAGTATCTCTTCATGAAGGGTGACCTTAGCAATTAGCTTCTTTCTTTTGTAGTTGAACTACATAGCATATACAGGCAACCCTCACCATTCACAGGAGATATGTTTTTGTGATGCATGTGAATAGCGAAATCCATGGGAGCCCGGTGGCAGGAGCCCAGCGATGGTGGGAGCCCAATGGCAGCAAGCGTGGAGCTCCTGTAAGTGTATAAATAGTATTTAAAATGCGGGTTCAGAATTCGCAAATATTTGAAACTGCAAATGCCGAACCCACGAATAGTGAGGGTTTCCTGTATTTTAAACCTAAAATGAACTCTGTAAGCATTATCAAATAGAAAACCAAATATGTCTAAGTATGTGAAATAAAAAAATCCATGCTTTTATCTAAGAAGTCATTTGTGTAAAATAAAATATAGCTTTTGTGGTTTTGAATCCAGGACTGGAAGGATTTGTTTAACATTCAATGAACAGATTCTTAAAAATTAGCATGCAGTTTAAAATATTTCACTGTTCCATTTTTAAAAGTCTTAGTCGAGATGAAACCTTGTGCTGCTTCATTTGTACTACCTAAAGAGCCAAATACTGAGGGAGTATCATAGTAAAGAGGAAATGAGTAAAATTCAGGAAAAGGCATCATTTTAAATGAAGATTTTATGGGAATGAGGGTAAATCACATGCACCAAATATTGTGATGTGCAAGAGATTAATGAGAATAGCATTGTTTATTTTCCCCTGTTAACAGTACACAAACAGGATAAAGCAGTAGAAAGAAAAAGAGACGACACAAAATTTAAGCTTTGAAAAGTCTTAATGTTGCCTCAGAATATCTGAAGTTGGTGTAACATGGATAACTCATTGAAAATCTTGCCCTATGTGGCTAATAATTTTGGTGGTGCTACAGTATTAAAGTGACATGCTAGAGAGTTTTGAATTTTCAGAGTTGATCCACATGTTGTGAATATCCAGCTTCTTTAAAATGTCTTCTGCTGGGTATCCAAAAACTCAAGTAGAGTGATTTTTTGGAACATCTGGCTTGCTTTCCTTATGTTCCTAAATCTCCTTTCAGCATAGGTTTTCCCTTTGGAAGGGCTCTCTGCTTTCTTTCTCTCTGATAGGTAATACTTTTCCTTCAATTCTTACTTCTTACTAAAAGATGTCATTACAATGACCAGGGAAGGGCAAAGTCTAAAAGTGAAGCCTCTTAACATGCTTGAGCATGAGTTACTTGGACAGTGGACACTGCACATGTTTTTGATGAACTGGTAATGGTTTAAGAAACTGCAGCTTGCATTACAAATCTTGAAAGTGAATTACAGTAAGTGAAGTGAGTAGTTGTGTTAAGTATTAGAGTTTCCAGTTCTCTCAGAAGGGCATTTTCCTGCCAGGAGTATCCTAGTAGTGTTAATTCTGGTATTTGCATCCATTCCAGGGAGATTGTTGATAATACTGGTAAGGAGAACGGGATTGATCTAATCATGGCTGACAGGATTTACCACTTGATTGCTGAGTCTCCTGAGGATGCAAGGTAAGGAAATCATTAATCTTTCCATCTCCTACTCATCTAACTCTTGCTGGCAGCAGTGCTGACAGCCTTTTCCATGAAGTCTATGAAAATATTGGCCAGCAGTATTAAACACACTGCTGTTAATCCCCTGTATGAAAAACTGCTCCAGTCATAGTTTCATAGTTGGTAGGGTCGGAAGGGACCTGAGCAGATCTTCAAGTCCAACCCCCTGCCATGGCAAGAAAAAGTACTGGGGTCAAACGACCCCAGGAAGGTATTCATCCTAGCCTCCTCTTAAAGACCCCCAGGGTAGGAGCCAGCACCACTTCGCTTGGAAGTTGGTTCCAGATCCTAGCCATCCTGACCGTGAAGTAGCACCTCCTGATGTCTGGTCTGAATCTACCCTCTGCCAGCTTGTGACCATTATTTCTAGTCACTCCTGGTAGTGCTTGGGAGAACAGGGACTCCCCCAATGCCTGCTCATCCCCTCTGACTAGTTTGTAAGAGGCCCCTGACTAGATTACCCCTCAGCCTTCTCTTGTAGAGGCTGAACAGGTTAAGGTCCCATAGCCTCTCCTCACAGGGTCTGCCCTGCTGCCCCCTGGTCATGTGAGTGGCCCTCCTCTGGACCCTCTCCATGTTGTCCACATCCCTCCTGAAGTGCAGTGCCCAGAACTGGACGCAGTACTCCAACTGTGGCCTGACCAGTGTTGCATAGAGGGGGAGGATCACCTCCTTGGACCTGCTGGAGATGCATCTGTGGATGCATGACAAGGTACAGTTGGCCTTCCTGACCGCATCCGCACACTGCCGGCCGATGTTCGTTTTGGCATCGATAATGATTCCAAGATCCTTTGTGAGTGTGAAGCCAGCAGAAGGCCTGCCAGTGGCAGCATGGCGCTTGCAGAGGAGCTGACTGTGTGTGGCTTCCCAGCATGGTCCTGTGACAACCCCTGAATGTTTGTACAGGGGACTGAGTTCCTTCAGCCACTTCTCCCACCACTTTCTGTGTTTATTGGCCCCTTTACCGTCTGTGATCCACGTGACCTACTGCAAGTTGTCCAAAATAAGGCCCTGATCCTATAGGCTCAGGGGGAGATGAACTTCATTTCAAAAGATGGCAGCAGATTAAAGGCTGTTCCTTATAGTCTACATCAATTTTTGAGCTTTCCAGAAATATATTTAGAGACTTTACATGAGGGAGTCAAATTTAAGGCAAAAGATCCAGTTAAAAGTTAGGTTTTTTTTAATTAAATTGCTCTTCATATTCTCTTAAAGGCTCCATGGAGTTGTCAGCTTGAAATTGCCAAAGATAAGGGCCTTCATGTCCTCACATATTTCTACTTTTTTCCAAAACACAAAAGATAATTAACTACAGTCTGTGTGTGTTTAGTATACATACCACGCATATTCCAGATGAAGCCATCTCCTGCTGGTATTTTCCTTGTTTTACTTTCCACAGTACACTATCATTCTAAGATACCTTAATTCAAGTGGAAGATATGTGATGATTTTTCGGAGTCAGGGGAGCCCTTGGTGTTTAGAACAGTTAGAAACTGGATCTGTAATGGTTTGTTTGCTGATTAAATCTGGATCAGCTACTTAGGCTATCCAGAATTCCTTCCTTTAATACAGGATCTAATTAAATCAAATAAAGCAGTGTAAACAGTGTTCTCCCCTTGGGCAAACTGATCTCGTCTGTGGTATGGAAACTTTTTAAATGGCATACTTTGTGGCCTGTCAATGTTGCTCTGAGTACTGGCCACAGGCTGCTCAAAAGTAATGGAATCATGTTCCGTCAGGTAGGGCTGCTACTAGACACTATGGTTAAACTTCCATGGCTAAAAGTAGAAACCATTTTACCTAGTTTCAGATATTATCAAGGCTTGGGGCATGTTCAGCAGAATTCTTGCTTAACTTGGAGCTGATGCTGAGTTCTGAGTGAACCTTGGCTGACCTATGTCTTTGGGTGGAAACCATAAGAGATTTCTTAGGTTTGAAATGTTTCACCCTCAACTTGGCATCTCTTCTTGGAGAATTGCATCTGCCAAACCCCACCCTTGGGATACCTGTGCTCTCTGAGTGTAAACATAGAACTAGAAGGAAAGTACTCTCTGTTAGAGATCCAGGTGTTTTGTGCAGAGCTATTTGAAGGACTTTAACACTAAACAAATTCTCAGCTTCGTCCCAGTTGTCAACAGTTCTGGATCAAAACCTGTGTTATTGTTCACTCCCTATTTCCATTTTATCAGTGCCACTAGCTAAAACATTGTGTCTGGCAGGATACTGCCCCCTGCCTCCAATGACAGTCTTTCCACCTCCCAGCCTCTCCAGGGCTGTTGGAAGAAGTCCAGTTTCTAAATGTTTCTATAGTTATGGAAATCTGGCACTTCCTGTGCACTGCCATTTTCAGTTGCAATAGGTATGGACAGAGGAGGGTCACTCATATGGTTACGGGTTTACAGACCAAGCCCTATGAGGAGAGGCTAAGGGACCTGGACCTCTTCAGCCTCCATAAGAGAAGGCTAAGAGGTGATCTTGTGGCCACCTACAAATTCATTAGGGGGACGCAGCAAGGGATCAGAGATGCTCTTGGGGTAACAAGGAACAATGGTCACAAACTGACTGAGAGCAGATTTAGGCTAGACATCAGGAAAAACTTCTTCACAGTGATTGTGGGCAAAGTTTGGAATGGGCTTCCAAGACAGGTGGTGCTGTCCCCTACCTTGGGGGTCTTTAAGAGAAAGCTGGATAGGCATCTGGCTGGGATCATCTGACCCCAGCACTCTTTCCTGCCCAGGGTAGGGGTCAGACCTGATGATCTCTTGAGGTCCCTTCCCACCGTAATATCTATGAATCTAGGTTCCATGAAAAACACTTCTAAATATAAGCCTACACACACACAATTGTGTATGCAGCCTTCTACCTGACAAACTATGGGCACCAAAAAAAAGTGGAGGAAGCCATTTTAAAGGTTGAGTTGAGGCCCCTTTGAAAACTTGGCCCCAGGTGATTTTAATTTGAATGACAAATTTATCTCTCAGAGAATGATGTTTGGGAAACCTCCTCTCATACTGCAGCAGAATTACATATGGCAAGTAAATTGTACAGGGGCCATGAGGAATGAGATCTCAAGCACTTGTAATAATAAGAAATTCCCCATTACAGAATTGGCACATGAGGAATAATTTAAGATATGAACATCACTTAAAAAAAACCCCTAACTTGTACATGACTACTACTGTTTGTATTCCAAGTACATCTGTGCACATAAACGAATTGTTTGCTTGAGAGGTGGTTAGCCATGTTAATCTGAAGTCAGGCAGAGGAAAGGGTAGGTATACACCTTGCAGATAGAGTAACTAATGAGATCTATATAGAGCACAAGTTTTTGTGACCTCAAGTTCACTTTATCAAATTCCATGAAAGGACAGCATAGAGTAGTGCATAAAGTCACTTGTTCAGAGATGATATATGTTTACAGGAGGTATTTGTCTTAGAATTGCATGGTGAGAAGGGGGTTGTGACTGGAAAACAAGCGTTTTGGAGCAGGAGGGGGTATACAAATATCCTGGGGATTGTTCTTGTATTCTAGCACTGTTTGAACTGGTGGACAGAAAGGCATGCTGTTATTAGCACTGTTAACAGTAGGGATCCTTCCTGAGGCAGTTTTGGAAACCTGTAGAACCTGTTACTTCTCTACAGAGTGCAAAGATAATGGGAAGGCTCCTTGTGCAGAAACATTTGGTTGCACTGGTATTTGCTGTTCTCTCCACAGCCAGTGGTTCAGTGTGCTGAGTCAGGTCCACGCTTCCACAGAACAGGAGATCAGGGAGATGCATGATGAGCAGGCAAACCCACAAAATGCTGTGGTAAGTCCAGGAGCAGGGGGAAGCTGCCCAGTCCAGAAGCATGTATTTTTAGAGAACTGACTATTTCTTATAGGTGTTACAAATGTTATACTGGTGGCTGTACCTAGAGGTCTCAGGGCTGGGGCCCTGTTGTAATAGGCACAATGTGTTCCTAACAGGATGGTGAAACTTAGGTTTTTAACTTGCATTTTCATAGAATCATAAAAAGTAGGGTGGAAGGGACCTCAGAAGGCCATCCAGTCCAATCCCTTGATCAAGGCAGGATCATCCCCACCCAAGCCATCCCATGCAAGTACTTGTCTAACCTGTTCCTAAAAGTATACAAATAAACCTGTCACACAGCTACAAGTCATATTGTCCAAAAACACCATGAACACCCTAACCTACTGCAGGTAAAGCAGGGGGACAAGGGCACTGTCAGTGTCCTACTGCTGCAAGAGTTGTTAACATACACGTAAGAGATCCAGTAAAGAGGGCCATGCCCCAACCTAGAGAAGAAGCCAAAACCTGCCGCAGTCCATGCCAGTCTGATCATGGGGTAAAGTTTGATCCTGATCCCGAGTCTGGCAGTTGGTCCATCCCTGGGTGGAAGGGCAAGACCCACTAGGTTTTAGTCCCAGCAGAAGCATCAGCAGACCCTAGTCAAATCCCTAGTGCGTATATATAAATTTCCTTGTTACCTTTTCTGGACTGTGATTCCTTTCCATGGTCCACCCCTGGGGTGGGAATTTGTTGATTTCTTTTGTTTTAGTCAGTTTTCCCCATTAGATTCTTATGCACACGTGCAATAGTGCAGTGTTTGACTTTGAAATGCTACAAAAGAATATTTAACTGGTGAAGAAATAAAAACCAATTGAAATAAAAACAGTACTGAAACACTTCAGTTGGGCTATTCCATTCATTCTGTTCTTTCTTAAGGACCTACATTCTGGCACAAAGTTGACTTGATTTAGAAAGAGTGATCAAGGAAACACAGGCAAATAAAAATGTAGATTCTGTTTGAAGCTGATTTCACAGGATTGCCATACTTTTTGGGGATGGTGTTTACTGTAGGGTACTCCTAATTGAGTTAAAATTGTAACTGGGTTCCAGCACTTGCAAGATAGATGTTTTTTGAACTACGCAGTGAACGTTACCAAAAATGGAGTGTTTCTGCATCTCTTTACTTAAGCCCCTGGTTTCTTTTCCTTCAAATTTTAGTGGTTAGGAGGAAGGGTGCCTGCATCTATAGTCAGTTGTACGTTATTTACCTGTTTGTTACACAGGGCACACTGGATGTGGGGCTTATTGATTCTGTCTGTGCTTCTGACAACCCAGATCGGTAAGTTCTAATATTCTGTTTTGTTTGGCTTTTTTTAACCCTATTCCCTGTTAAATTCAGATATTTTTAATTTCATTTTCTAAATTTTACAGGCAAGTTTCATGTGAAACTGTTTTGGTGCTTGACATTTTTGATATCTCATTGGAAAATCCCAAATTGGGATGTTAACATGGGCAGGGAAGGAGTTGCATCAGGTCTGCTGTGAGCTCTGTCTGTCTACCCTTACATAAAGGAATGAAACTTCTCCCTTGCATGGTGCAGCATATAATCAGTCCTCAGTCTTGCCTAGAATCCTGAAAGCAGGAGATGAACAATAATGACATAGTTTATACACCCCCTTTCTAACAGTTAAGGCTACAAGTTTTCTATTAAAGTCTTGCTATATAGCATTTTCTTTTTCCTTTCTTGGAGGTTGTATTCTAGTAACAAACTTTAGGTGACAGATTCTTCTGAGTCAAAGAGAGGACCTTGGGACAAGCTGCCAAACTAGAAAAGACTCACTGTCATTGAAAAACTCTGGTCAGGATGTTCTTCATCTTTGGGTATAAAAATTGAGAGATTGTCACATCACAAAAGAGAAAGATGACCTTGTTTTGAGATGCTCATTAGCTGGAGCATTAAGATTACTGTCTGCCATGCAGAATGCGAATAATATAGTTCACAGCAGTTACCCTAAAAAGTTCTTAGCTTCATGCAGCCCTATCAAGATCTGAAAACTGCCCGTAATTCTAGTTTCAAGTTCAAACTTTATAAACATGGCAACACCAGGAAGCAAATGCTCAAAAAAGGAAAGTGTTTGTTAGGTTTAAAACATGGCATTTAGAAATTTTGATACTCCTGGCAGCAGCCTTGTGGTACCAGACCTTCCTTGACGGGGGTGTGGAGCACTCTCACCATAATCTTGCCACTTGATATGTTAGGAAGCATAGGCATTTACTTTTTACATTCCTTAGGATCAGTGATCAGAGAAGGAAAAAGAAATATTGGGTTGTCTTAGGCCATTTTGCTCCCAGTACAGAATTGTTCTAATTCAGTTTCAAGGACCAAATTTTTAAAAACTTCAGTTTTCCAGATAGAAACAGCAGTAGGTGCAAAAGGCAGAACAGACGCTTCCCTGATGTGGACAATATAGCATTTGTGCCTTCCAGTCAGTTATCTGGATGCTTAAACAACAGGCACCTATAACTGCAAGAGGCAAAAGTTAGCCTTTTCCCCCTTGTGATTCACCGTTACTCAATTTATATACCAAGGGACTGGGTTGAGACTGCTTTGGCTCAGTATTCATAAATGCACTATGAATGGAGTTGTACTTTGCTGCAAATCACAGCTTGCTGCTGTGAGATTATCCTTCCTTGGTGTTTGAAACTATCTTCTCTCAGTTCTTTCCACCTCTTTGAACTTCAGCATCTCTTTTCTGTAGATCTCTCCTCTCCTACAAGTGTTTCACTGCACTGTATCTAGAGCCCCCCTTCTCTTCAGGCTTAACCTTAGCTGTCTTCCCCTTGAATATTGACCCATGTCCCTCCCTCTAACCCCAGATCTCCACCCATCTCTGTCATCTCTCCTAGATGTTTCACATCAGCCTAGACTTAGCTTGACCATGTCTGTGCAGTTCTGATCCTCCCTTCCCTATTCTCTCTTGCTGTTGGTCAAACAATCTCATCCCTTGTGCTATAGCTTTCCCATGCTCCTTGTCACTCCGACCCTGGCTATCTGTAACTTTTTCTCTTGCTTCTCTGATGCTTCCACTGTCTCTCCCCCCTGCAATTCATGAAAAACATAACTGTTCCTGGGCACTCTGATCACTTTGCATGTTCCCTCTACTACTGCTTTCGACACTCATTTAGATTACACATGCTTTATTGCTGGGACTGTGTCCTCCTGTGTGCTTGGAAAGCACAGGAAGCTTTCCTGTTTGAGGGGGAAAGTCTGCAGCCTGGCAAACAGTTTCACTTGCTGTTCTCTGAGCTGGCTCCAAATCACTTTATTAAATTTCTCCAGAACTGAAGGCAGCATTTCAAACGTCTTCTCATTGGAATGGTAAAGCAAAGAAGGTACATTTCTTCCCTGCACCTCAATGTAGGTGATCTGCTTATGCCACCCTAGATGGCATGGGCGCTGCTGGCTGTAGCTGTTAAACACTTCCTGATATAGTTCTTAAGAGAGCTGGTATCATGGGAAAAAATAAGCTCTAAAGAGTGTAAATCAAATGGCACAGAGCCAGGAAAACCCAGCAGTACAGTCTAAGCCACGTAGAGCCACCAACACAGACCACTTGTGTGATTTTTGGGCAAACAGTCCTATTTGTCAATGCCTCAATGAAGCTTGGTTTAGGACTGGGTGAAGTCCAGAATCTCATTAAAAATAGATTCTGCCATCTCAAAAATTGAGTTGCTCTGTATTTAAAAAATAAAGGGATCTGAATTCACAGGGAACTTCATTATGGGTTTTTATAGAATATAGTTGATTTCAGCTAATGTAGCCACTGAAGCGAAACACTTTAAATAGAGAAGAGCCTGAGTTGGTTTGGATCCAGCTCCAAATTTTATTAAAGTTTGTGGGTTTATTTTGAGCTGACCAATAAAGTTAGGACTTGAGTTATGAAGTCTGGATGTAAAATTTCCCACAGTTGAGGACTATGTGAACCAAACATTTTGGTACCTACCTACCTCCAATTTCCAACAGTCTTTCTGACTGCTTAATATTTTATAGATTTAGAGTTGTTAAAACAAATGGTGCATAAGTGAGTGATATTAGCCTGAATATAAAATACAACCAAAAGGAAGTGCTTATATTTATAGCAGATCAGGCAAGCCAGTCATTTAACTGTGGTACAAACAGGAGTTGTGTACAGGAAAGCATATTTTTCCATGTCAACTTTTTCCATAGACCCAATTCATTTGTGATCATCACTGCGAATCGTGTTCTTCACTGCAATGCGGATACCCCTGAGGAGATGCACCACTGGATAACCCTACTGCAGAGATCAAAGGGGGACACCCGAGTGGAGGGACAGGAATTCATCGTGAGGGGTAAAAATTTATTGGAAGGAGAAGTGAGGTGAATCAAGGGTTAAATTAGAGAGGAGAATTTCCTAAACTTGCAGTTGTGCACATGCTGGCAACCTGCAGAGTGCTACCTCTGCTTTTTACCTCGATGTTAGCTCTCAGTGAACACAATTAAACATCAAACTTGTACTTTCTTAATGCAACATTTCCATGCAAACAGTTACCCTGGCAGTGCAGGCATGTTTGGCCATTGTGAATGAAAGAGCTGTGGGTCCCTTGATGTTTTTTGCCAGAACAGTAGTGCTCAACCTTACAGCCCTTTGGACCAGATTAATGGCATGGGGTCTGCATGGGATCAGTACATGAGTGCAATGCAGCACGTTGACACGCCCTCTCACGCCTGGATCTGGCCAGCACTTGCCTGACCCACAATAGTGTGATCTAGTGTGCAGGGCCATGTTCTCCAGCCCACAGGACTCCCCACCAGTCTGGAAATTTGACAGCAAGGAAATGGCTGCCACTGCTCCTCCACCACCAAATTTCCTGACACATGGATAGCCCCAATGGCCAGATGACTCTGTAGGCTGGATGCTGAGCACCACTGATCTAGAAAGATGAGTCTGAACCATTATAATTGAAAAGGCCCAATATATAAGTTGCATGTAGTCTTTCACCCTCCGCTTCACTTGGGAATTAATGTGACTCTCTCTCCATGTAAATGGAAAGACAAAATTGGAGGCTTGTGGGTTTAACTCCAACACAGTCAGGTGGGTGAGAAACTGGCTGCAAGATAGGACCCAGAGAGTCATTGTAAACAGATCTGTGTCATCCTGGTGAGAAGTGGGCAGCAGTGTCCTGCAGAGGTTGGTGCTCGGTCCAGTACCAAGTTATGGGGAACTGTGATCACACTTGAAGATAGGCTACAGTTACAGGTGGACCTAGACAGGCTAGCAAGTTTGGTGGATCAGAACCTGATGAAGTTCAACATAGAGAAATGTAATGCTCCATCTTGGGATGAGCAACCCCCAACACACCTACAGGCTTGGTGACACCAAACTGTCTAGCACCACGAATGAAAAGGACCTGGGGGTAATAATAGACCACAGTATGAATATGAGCCAGC
>NW_017728992.1:23942914-23962096 GCF_001723915.1 Gavialis gangeticus | reverse complement strand
TGACTTCCATCAATTACTACCCTCTGGGTCCAACCACGGAGCCAATTTCCCAGCCAGCGGATCGTGGTGGACCCAATGCCACAATTGGCCAGTTTTGTCAAGAGGTGATCATGGGATACCAGATCGAAGGCTTTTTGAAGTCGTTATATGACATCAATCTCCTCATCAGTCCAGTTCTGGGCACCAGACTTTCAAGCTTGTCCACGTCCTTGTTAGAGAGTGCAAAGAAGAGCCACCCGTATGATCAGAGTCTTAAAAGGCAAACCATACGAGGAAATGCTGAGGGATCTGGGACTCTTCAGCCTGAGGAAAGGACGGCTGAGAGGGGACCTGGTAGCAGTTTACCACTACACTAGGGGAGTACATCAAGGGATCAGTGTTCACTGGAGGGGAAAGTGAGGAGTAATGGCCTCAAACTCCTGGAAGATGGATTCAGGCTCAACATTAGGAAAAACGTCTTCACAGTTGGGGTGTCCAGACTAGAATAAGCTCCTTCCAGAGGTGGTGCAATCACCTACCCTGGAAATCTTTAGGAGGAGACCAGCTAGGCAGTCACCTTGCTGGGGTTACCTGACCCCCAGTTATTTTTCCTGCTTGATGCAGGGAGCTGAACCCGATCATCTTTTGAGGTCCCTTCCAGCCTTACAATCTATGAATCTATGAAACTGAAGTTATAAAAGAGAAGGATTGGCAGTTATCTTTTAATGATGCTTTTATCAATCAACAGTCTCTAAGCAGGCTGCTGGAAGTAAATGGTAGTTTTGTCCCAAGTCCCTGAAAAGCTTTAATTCAAATGATTTGTTTTACAGGATGGCTACACAAGGAAGTAAAAAATAGCCCAAAGATGTCTTCCCTAAAGCTAAAGAAGCGGTGGTTTGTCTTGACCCACAATTCTTTGGACTATTACAAAAGCTCAGAGAAGAATGCTTTGAAATTGGGCACACTGGTCCTAAACAGCCTTTGCTCAGTTGTACCTCCCGATGAGAAAATCTTCAAAGAGACGGGTAACTGTTTGTGTGCGTGTGGTTTGTATGTGCACAAAGTCTCCCTGTAGCCTACCTGAAAATGCAGTGAGCAATGCAGAAAAATATTTGAAGTCTATTCTTTGGATTTCAGGAATGCCTCCAAGTAAACAAATTCAGTGGGACTTACATTTCTAAATCATGGAGGCACTTTAAAATGTTTTGACAAGAGAGACTTGGCCAAAATGCAAATGTGATGTGTAAAGTAGTATTTACTTTTCCTAGTGTTCAGATTCTTTTGCATCTACTTATGCCACTGCAATGCAGTTATCATACAGAAGTTTACATAAGGTCTGGAAGAAGGCATTCCCAATCTTATTATAACCCACCAAACTTCTCAGCATCTTACACATTCAGACACTGGTAGGGTGAGCCTAAGTAGGTCTACAACAGTAATCTAATTTATACCATCTTAGACAGCACTTCTGAGTCTGGCCCTCAGAAATTTGTAACTGGGTTGCCAACCTTCATTCAGCTGTTTGGACTCTGGTGTTACCTTGTTATTTTAATATTTACAATACGGAGGCATTTCTGCCACCTTCAATGTAAATTGGTTCTCTGTAGATGATCCTGTCTCATAACAATCCCACACAGCATTTTAAGGAAGGAAGAGAAGGTTGGTATATGGGTTGCATCTCATTGGTGTTAGGAGTCCTGAATGCTGTGCCTCTCAAATTCAGCAGCGCAGTTTATGTTGTAACAGGGCTGCACAGAAGACACACTTAGATTTTACAGGATGTGCATTAAATTACCTCTTGTTTTTTATATGCCTAATGATGCCCAGCTTCTCCTTGAACAAGCAGGGTCAGCGAAGTCTTGCCTGCAGGCCAGACGTAGCACACAGTGTTGTCGTATGGATGTAATTGCAGACACTTGAATCCAGATGGAATGTTGCACCTGACAATTCTGGTCTGTGAGGCTACAACTTCATCCATTTTAGGCTCCTTAGGCTCCCAACAGGTTTGCTAGTGTGTGTGGAACACAGGCAGTTTGTGTTGGTTCTGGAGTCACAATGTTGCATGGACACCAGAGTAAGTTTAGCCACAGCATGTTCTGTACTCAGTCATTTTTACTATTGCCCTAGGCTACTGGAACATAACTGTATATGGACGCAAGCACTGCTACCGACTCCATACCAAACTACTCAATGAGGCCACCCGCTGGTCAAGTGCTATCCAAAACGTGATCGATACAAAAGCACCGATTGACACACCAACCCAGCAGCTTATTCAGGATATTAAGGTAGACAGAAACCTTTAAAGGGTGTGGATGTACCAACATTGGAAACTGGGGTCTTCTGAGCTCCTTGTAATGCTGTGAAGGGAAGAAACAGCTCTTTAATGGTCCAGTTTCTCCACAGTTAGTGCCACACAAAGCAAGTGTCAACTGCATAGCCCATGCTCCTTGTTCTTTCTCATATGCACCATGCAGCTATAAAAGAAATCTGTTTTAACCAGACAGAATGCAAAATATGGGTTGGGGAAAAATGAGGGGAAAACTACTGTCTGTGTTCTCCTTGGAAAACAGCTTCTGCCTTATTATTAATGCTTTAGGTAACAGTAACTAATGTCAGGTGCTGTGGGATCCTACTGGAAATGTGGATTACATGTCTGGTCCCTCCCTGCTTCTTCCATGTCTAGGTCTCTCCTTGGGGTGAGATTCCAGATCTTCAAATATGACAACATACAGTATTCAGCACACCCAGTAATACTAAAAACTTCAAGCATCCAGAAGAGACTGTTACTTTAAAGGAAAAAAATGCAATATCCATTTATGCCAGTTAATTGCCTATTCCAGTGTATTTTAATCTTAGATAACAAGCAAAGGGAGTGATTAATAGAGCTAAGTGGAGAACCTTTGATTAAATATAATCAAAATGTTGCAGGCAAGACATCTCCATTCTGACCATATAGAAAGACCAAGATAAAAAACTTGACCTTTGAGTTGCAAGAGGGACATTTTGATATAATTCCATTTCAGCAAAACATTTAAAAGATTTTGCTCACTATTCCAGGAAACAGAATAATAACAAACCTCAAAATTGTTGAGAAATGGAAATTCTTTCCTCCGTGCCTCTTTAATAGTTCATGTGTGTGCCACACAAGCATTTTGGGGGTCAACTGCTGAGAACCCCAAATTCTCATTGATGTAAATGGGACCTGGGGATAACCTGCACTTCTCATGATCATTACTTATATTAGTGTGCTTTGGAAGGTTCCTGCTTAATCATGCCTGTCAAACTCAGAAAACAGCTTGCAAAACATATTATTAATAGTTTCTCAGTAGAAATGCAGAAACTGTAGGGCTGGGGCTATGAATGAGGGAGTCCTTCATCAGTTTATCAAGAACACAATAATTTATCTCTAGGACACTGGAGACTGACATAGTTTAGGCTGCTTCCAGCATCACAATGAGATGAAAATGTTAGTTTGGCATTTCTGAGATGCTTCTCAAGAATGAATGAGCAACCAACCCCCTGAAGGGGTTTTATTGCTATAGGTTAGACAACTGAATTTTAGCAACAAAAGGTTACAGCAGTTCAATAAGTTTCTTTACCACAGTATGATCCCACGTGTCCATTGCTGGATTTATTAGTCACAATGGATCATGAATTGTTTTTTTCTCCTCCCCTCTGACTACCCAGGAGAACTGTCTGAACGCTGATGTCATTGAACAGATTTATAAGAGAAATCCTATTCTCCGTTATACACATCATCCACTTCACTCACCGTTGCTGCCACTGCCATATGGGGACATCAGTCTAAACTGTGAGTGTTTCAGGCATGTAAACTCTTCCTCTTTACCCTGTTGTTACTTTCCGTACCCTGGAGAGTGTACTTTCAGTTCTTATCAGAAGATTTGTGAAGGCAGAGACAGAATTGGCTGGGTTAGTTAATTCCTTCAGCCACTTCCTCTGATTGTCTCTACTCCTTTTGCAGGTGGGTAGATGTAGAGCTACATGCCTTAGCATTGCACTGAAGTCCCCATTATTTTCCGTAATGACAACACAGTAAAATCAGGCACTTGCCACTTACAATAGACTTTGACTAACATCAGGACTGCTTGTCATTACAGAATTCCTTTCCATTCCTTTGATTCAAATTGTGCATGGTACTTTTAACTATGCTGAGTGAGACACTAGCCAACAACAGAGATGACTAATCCAGAGAGCATTTTCTTGTATTAAAAAGCAAGTTTCAGTAATTATGATAATAAGATATTTAACTTGTTTGTATCTAGTCAAAACATTAATCCCTTGGAAAAAATAATTACACATAGAAAGGAAAGTAAACAAACTACAAGATTTCCTTACCCGATACTGTTCTGAAAGCAACAGACCTTTCAGCGGTATGGATTACAGAGTTAGAAGAAAAGTTTCACAGAACTCATCAGTTTTGCCAAAACTTCATTTTGAAAAAAAGTCCCTTTAAATTTTTGTATGTGTTATAAACAAATTTAACTTGAAGTTTCTTCAGAAAGTCAAATCAAATTCAAAGCTCTTTAATCAACATGCCATATTTACTGATAAAATATGTTTTATGGGATATCAAAACATTTTCATTATGACTCAAAATTAAACATAGTTTTCAAAATAGCAATTATAGCAAGCAGACAGCAAGTCTGCCTTTTTGAGAGACAAATTCTAGCTTCAGCACAGCTCTAAGTTGCTTTTGAGACATTTACAATCATATGGTCTGGCCTAGAATTTCACCGATTGGCTCTTTCAGGAAGCCATAACTTCTAGCTCAGTTACAGCAACTGTCTTACATAATCTTCCTTTTACCTCTTTTTTTTTTTTTTTTTTTTTTTTTTTTTTTCCTGCAGTGCTGAAAGACAAAGGCTACACAACTCTCCAGGATGAAGCCATAAAGATATTTAACTCTCTGCAGCAGTTAGAGTCTATGACTGATCCTATACCTATAATACAGGGTATTCTGCAAACAGGCCATGATTTACGACCACTTCGAGATGAGCTCTACTGTCAGCTCATCAAGCAGACTAACAAGGCACCAAACCCAGGGAGTGTGGGGAACCTGTATAGCTGGCAGATACTCACCTGCATGAGCTGCACTTTCCTGCCCAGCCGCAACATTGTCAAGTATCTGAAGTTCCATCTCAAAAGGTGAGTTTTTGACAATACACATTCAAATATGGCCACACTACTTTACCAGGAAAAAGCAGCAAATCTAATCCACTTCCTCAAACTATTCTATAACATCTGGTCTATTCTATAGGCCACAATACTCCTCTGGCTTTCATAAAACAATCAACAAACAACAATTCAAACATCTGTTTTTGATTAATTTTTTATTAATACCTTTAATTGAGGTGTTTCCAAGGTTTTACAGTATAGTTGTAATCCTTTTACAACTCTTGCATAGTACTTGAGATCCAGGAATCTGTGTCGTCTTTGCACACTTCCAACCTACGTCTCATAGCACATGCTGCTTTAATTTACAGTTGAGAAGAGCATGGAAAATCTCCATGCTGCAAGTCATTCATATTTATGAAGTGTCATATTTGTGCAGGAGTTGCATGGTTGAGTGACTTACCCACATTGTCCTGTTCACATCCATTGAGTTTTTTGCATGGGACTCACCAATACAAGCATTTGTTGGTACCACACAGCTCAAAGAAGTCTGCAGCAGAGCCAGGAATAGAAAGCAGGAGTCTTGACCCTCGTCCCCATTGTTGTAGCCAGTAACTTAGGATCTCTGCTAACTGTCAGTTATGCACAACTAGGGCACCCCTGGGGAAGACCAGGACAAATGGATACAAACTCCTGGAAGGGTGCTTCAAGCTTAATACCAGGAAAAACTCCTTCATTCAGGGTGTCCAGACTGTGGAATAAACTCCTTCTAGAGGTAGTGCAGTCACCTATCCTCATGGTTTTCAAGAGGAGACTGGATAGTCACATTGCTGGGGTCGCTTGACTACAGTTGTCTTCCTGCCTAGAGTGGGGGCTGGACCCAATGTTCTGCGAGGTCCCTTCCAGCCCCTAACAATCTATGAATAAATTAATAGTCATGACTGATTTCTCTTGGGATTTTCATACTCTGTTTCTTTTCAGGGCAAGAAACTTGTTGAGGAAAACAGTGTGTGATAAAGCATGTTCTCACTGCCAAAGATGTGATTTTATTACAATAGGGTAACACAGTAGTTATCTTGTTGTGAAATCCTAATGGAGACAAGGCATCTGTAGTATATATCATGATGTAGTTAGATGAGGTCATCATTATACTGCAGGCCCATGATTGCAGTCGCTGAAAGTAGCTTCTGTTAGGATTGCCCAGCAGTAGTGGTAAAGCTTTGGTGAGGCAATAGGTCAGTGTCCTGGTTCCAGAAGCACTTTGCTTCAAGTCCTGGGGGTCATTTGACCAGGGAGTCCTAAGGGCTCTCTCAGAGCTTCCACTTTATCAGCTGGCGGTAACACAGCATTTGTTTTGTAGGGTACGAGACCAGTTTCCAGGAACTGAAATGGAGAAATACGCCCTCTTCACATACGAGTCTCTCAAAAAAACCAAATGCAGAGAATTTGTGCCATCACGAGATGAAATAGAAGCCCTGATTGGCCGGCAGGAAATGACTTCTACGGTTTACTGTCACGGTGGTGGTTCCTGCAAAATCACAATCAATTCCCACACCACAGCTGGAGAGGTGAGAGGAGGAAGTGTTAGTTGTAAGCCTCCTAGGGACAAATGCTAAGTGTTTGGAGGGTATACAGTAGTTTCAGCCAGCAATTCTCTCAAACTGTTGATGCATTAGGGAGTTTTGGGGTACAGATTGGCCCACTAGATGGGAATTCTCAACATCTTTCAGGAGAGGTGAGACTTTCACACTTTCTCAGGGAGATGCTACTGGGTCATCTGCTCAGGAAGCTATTTTCTGATTGGAGGGTCTGCCAACTGGTGATTGGTAGCCAAAGAACCCCAGTTTTCAACCCCCAAAACAACTCCTGACTTGACTTAGGAGTGACTCCACTATGTTCTGGGACTGATAAGAAGAGGTTGGTCACAAAGACTGGAAAACTTCAGTTGTAACACTGAAATCTCAGAAACTTGATTGTGAAGAAAATTTGGAATGGTTTTGCAGTGAGGTAGTATTATAATTAAATAACGTCTAGGGCTAAAGGAGGAGATATAGACTAATATCTGGAGAAAACAACTGTTGAATCTGACTAGATGGTATCTGCCCTATTTTTATCCTAATGTAACTCCTGGCTCTTAATTTTCTTTTGTTTAACTTACCTACTCTCAAAAACTAATAACTTTTTTTGTTATGGCATTATTGTCCTGTTTTTCATTAGGTGGTCGAAAAGCTAATTCGAGGCTTGGCTATGGAGGATAGCAGAAATATGTTTGCCTTGTTTGAACACAATGGAACTACTGATAAAGCAATTGAAAGCAGGACCATTGTGGCTGATGTCTTGGCAAAGTTTGAAAAGTGAGTGCATCTCACCCTCAACTAATAGCAGCAATTAATAAAGAAACTACAACAGCATCTTTTCTTAGAAGAATTAATGAAGTGCTTGTAAACTCATGCTTGAATTTCCTCATTACAATTGACAGTAAAGTACAAATTTTTCATTGTTCATCAGTTTTGTATGTTCTTGTCTAATAAATTCCTTTTCCTTTCTGTCTTGTTACCACATTGCATCTACATCAGCCTTTTCTTCTCTAAAATGTCTCTCCATTACTAACAGTGGTGCAGCTGTTTTGGTGGGAGAAATCATACATGCAGGGGTCCAGGCAGTCATTGCTATTTTAATCACATATGTCATGTAACTTTTCTGAGACTAAATCTACATAAACTTTCCAACTGTTGTTACATTAGAAATGTAATGAAATATCATTAAATGCAAATATAATTGCAGCACCTTCTAATGTAATCGCTGCCTTTCAGCTGTTAACCAAGCTTAGGCCCCTGCCACGTTACACATAATACACAATTAACTGCTTAAATTTAGACTGACCACATGTGCAAAGTATTTATCACACAAGTAGCCGGTGAATCACAAAATAAATTTAGCCCAGCCACACATGCAAAGTAATTATCATGCCATAAAAATGTTCCTCTAGCTATAAAAAGAGCTAACCAGCTATGAAGTGAGTGCTTGAAAATGTGTAACAACTTTATAGCAGTTTTCCATCCAGCTTCAATTTGTGGTCAGGGCCCATGTTTTCTGGTGTCAGTGGTGTTTTTGTTACTTTTTTTTTGTCCCGGGGATCAGTTCAGTATTTTGTTAGTTAGATTGGTGGTCTTTGCCTCAGATCTGAACCAACCACTAGAATTCCTGGAACTTCTTGAAGGCTGACTTCAAGATGCAGCCATGACAAGTCGTCCTTTTAAAGCAAATCCAGAATATTGGATGATGCATTGGATCTGCATGTTATAATGGCACAAGTCCAGAATAACTCCATTGACATCAGTGTAGCTACTCCAGATCTATACCAAGTGTAACAAAGCTTTGCATGTCTTGTCAACATAAAACATAGTTTTGGTCACTCAGGTCTGCTCCATACATATATATGTTCCTAGGCTTGCTGTTGCTTCAGAAGCTGGGGATATGCCATGGAAGTTCTACTTCAAGCTTTACTGTTTCCTGGACACACAAAATGTGCCAAAGGACAGCGTGGAATTTGCATTCATGTTTGAACAGGTAAGTAACTAGATATATTTTGCTTTGGGGAGGAGAGTCAGATATAGAGACAAGTTAACTTAACCTGCCATTCAATGTGAAAAAGAGTTTGTTCCCAGAAATACATGTAACTATGCTAAGTCTTTGAGTCAAATTCAGAAGCAAGTCAGAAAGCTTGGACATGACCCATTTCTAGCAATGTAACTTATATCAGTTTTATACAATGATGTAAATTCTAGCAGGATCCACAACAGGTGTCCAAGATTACAACTTGCAGGCAGTGGTTATAACAGCATCTTGCCACTGGGTGGCAGGGAACCACATAATAGTTTATTTGCCTGTATCTAAAAGCTCTCCCAAACTGGCTGACATTTAAATCTCTATATTTTCAACCTGATTATACACCAGAAGCAAGGAACTTCTGCAGGTGTAAAGCTGTCTGTCCTGCATCTACTTCTTGTTTACCCTGGTGTAAAGGCTGATTACACTGATGTAGCTGTGTTGTATCCAGAGATGGTTCAGCTGACACACTACTTTGACCTGATTTGCTTGAACATGTCCAGTAGCTTGGAGTTTTGCATTCCCCCAGTCAGAGATAATCCAAGCAGGGTGCAGGGCCCAGGGCAAATCAGCATGTGCAGGGCCCCACCCCCTGATGCAAAGAAGCCAGCGGCAGATTTGGCAGTGGGTGTAGGAGAAGGGGTGCCGAACGGCCAGATGTGAAGCCAGTGGCCGTGCGGAATTGTTGCACAGCTCCACCCAGCTCAGTGGGGCCCCAAAGCGTGGGGCCCAGGGCAGTCGCTCCAATTCCCCCCCGCCCCCAGAGACAGCCCTGCCCCCAGTCTCCCAAACAGCAGAGTATAACTCCACATTTGAATCTGGCTCACTCAAGCTTAAGCTGAAGGAAGTTTACAGGAACCAAAGGTGTTTACAGCTTCTCTGCACCCTTCATGTTACATGTCCTCTTCCACCCCCTTCCTCCTTGCTTTACATTCACGTCTTCTGCTTCCTTAGTATGCAAGTCGCACTCCAGTTGAGATGCTCTGGGATTTCTGTAGGCTACGCTTACTTGATTGGAAGAAACAATCCATACTTTGGACCAGGCCCTCAGCTACTTGGACTGGTGAAGTAGTTTCAGGGGAGCCGCCCCATTTAACGCAGGCTGAGAACAAACTGCCCTTTCCATTCACTTTTGATTTTAGCTCATCTTTACCACTTCTTCTTTTACATGTGCCTCAAACATTTGCATTTTATAGTCAGTCATGACACAAGCTGCCATGGGCAAGAAGCTGGTGGGGGAGAAATGTCTGCATTAAACTGTGTATAATTAAGAGAGCCCAAGAAACAGAAAATAAAAAACTGAAAGGAAATAATGCATCTCCAAGGAAACTTTTAAAACCCCCACACCAACCTTTGACATCAAAACTGACACTGGTACATGCAGGCAGCTTATTAGACCACAGTCCTTCCATTTTTCAGGATTGCATTAGAGTTTAATAGGTTCTGTAATCAGACAGCCTGGGTGTCCTCCCCCCCAACCCCATAACCAATAGACCAAAATGATAAGTAGGAACCTGACTGATGAATAAGATGTTCTTAGCCCAAAGTGGGGTTTATTATTGCAAAAATACCAAACTGGTAAAAGCTAAATGGATTTGTGGTTGGAAATTAATTATAAAAATACATATTGACAGAAGGTAGTTACTTTCCCTTGGTAATGAGCCATCCAGTCTATCAGTACTACTTTGTGTTTGTATTTAATACGGCAGGTTTTGCGTGGAGGGAAGGGAATGAACCGTGGCATGATGTGAATGGCTAAGGGGTATTTTCTATAGGCAGTTTAATTCATCTAGCAACCACTTTAAAGTTGTGTCAAGACTGTTTCCAAGAAGCTTCAATTTGGGGCGGGGCAAATCTAATTTCCTGGAAGTGGCCAGTGAATTGGGTTTCCTATTCACCATATTGTTACAGGTGAATATTTCTTGTCCCACTCAGTTGGATTTATGATTCACACACTTCAAATAATTAAGAAGAAAATCCTTGAGATAATATAACCTATGAGAAGGCAAACTCAAGTGCTGTCTTGAAATATCACATTGTACTACTGATCCAAACTGCAGGCAGGCATTTGTGTAGTTTGCAATTCAAATGAGTGCAACTGTAGATACAAGGCAGTCTCCTTGCAGAAGATGTGGCTTCAATATTGCTATGCTGACTGTTAGCACGCTATATAATCTATCAAGTGTTCTGTATCTTCACAAGAGCAATAAGGCACTGTCATTAATATGGATTTCATGGATTTTAAGGATGTGATTAATTACACTGTAGTATTAGGCAAAGAGCCCCCATTTTTTTACTGTCTGGATTTGCTGCCAAATAATTGCATCCTGTCAAAACATTCATTAGAAGTCTTTGCAACCTACCCTCTCTTACAGCCAAAATCCACCCCCCTTCCACTCTCCCCTAGTATGGCAAGTTGGTTGTGTCTTAAATTTTGTTGCATTCCCAGACTTCTCTTTCTTTTCTTGGCTTGCTGGCTTGGTTGAGAAATGTAGGTTGCATGCTTGCAAGCATTCTTCCCGTCTGCTAGGTATACCCTCCAATCCCCATATTAGCTCTCTATACCTGCTTATATCAGAGGGAAGGGAATAATTCTCTGAGTATTATCTAATTTTCAAAGGTTTGTGTTTGACAGCACACAGGAGTCTTAGGACTGACAGGGACCTGCTGCATTGGGTCTGTTCCCCTGCGATCATAGGCAATTACATCCCCCTTGCCACAGACTTGACAAGCTAGCTCTTAAAACTGGTTAAGTTTCTTGCCCTAACTACCTCACTTGTCAGAGGGAAAGAATACTGCTCTCTACTGGAAAAAAAAGCTTGCCTGATGCATGCTAGGAGGCATTTACTGAGCTGCATCCCTTCTTTGTGGCCTGAAATCATCTAGCTATTGCCAAATAGCCCCAAGTTTTTCTCTTTTTTTTGTTTAGAGCTAAGAGCCTCCAGTGTCGGAAATATTCTTGCTGTTAGTCCCCAACTGCCTGATCTTGCATTTTGTACTGCTGAATCTCATCCGGTTTCTATTGTCTCGGTCTTTGATAGTATTCTACTCTTCCTTTAGGTTAATGATGCTTCCCAGTTTCTGTCATCAGCAGATTTCATTAGCATACCCTTATTTTTGTGCCCTGTGACTAATGAAAATGTTAAACAAAGTTGGGTTTAAGAAGAATCATAGCTTTTCTCTTCTAGCAGTAACTGCCCTTTTTCAGCACAACCCCTTGCTGTCCTGTTTAGTCAGTTACTTATTCACCTTATTCCTGCATCATCCCTGTTTTATGCAACTTAGTAATAATTTTCCATGTGGCACTGTATCAAATGCTTTGAAGTCCAGGTGCATAAGTTTTTCCATGCTTCTTTTATCTATGTAATCAGGTTTCTGAGATACCAGGTTAGTTTGGTTTGCAGTTACTTCATCAATTTATTTTTTTTTTAAATCCTACTTAATTTTGAGCACTCACAAAGTCGTCTCACCCATCTTTCCATCAGGCTCATGAAGCAGTAATCAGAGGACACTACCCTGCTCCTGAAGAAACCCTCCAAGTGCTTGCTGCCTTGCGACTCCAGTACCTACAAGGAGACTACTCCCTGCATACAACCATCCCAGAAATAGAGGAAGTCTACCCCTTGCAAAGGTTGAAGTCTCGTATTACACATTCCACTAAACACTTTACCCCAGTTGAGAGGATCGAGAGGAAACGGGCAAGCTTTCTTGAAGGAACACTGAGGAGGAGTTTCCGCAATGGCTCTATCAGCAAACAGAAGATCGAGGAGGAACAGATGGTGGATATGTGGATCAGAGAGGAAGTCTCAGGTGCCAGGACTAGTATCCTTGACAAGTGGAAAAAATTGCAGAGAATGAATCAAGAACAGGCTATGGCCAAGTACATGGCTTTGATTAAGGAGTGGCCTGGCTATGGATCAACACTCTTTGATGTGGAGGTGAGGAAGACCCATTGGATACTGCCAGTGATCCATTTTAGTGTTGCCGCTGTTCTGGAGTAATGACTAGGCAATGTATATTATTTAAGGGTATTGCTAATTTTTATGGGGAGAGAGAGAAGAATGACAATATTGACTATCTAATTAAGAAATTCTCATTCTCATGCTTATTGCAAACATGTCCTTTATTAAACACAAGTCCTTTATTAATGCTGTACAAGATCAGATAACTGCCTCCCTGAAAAGTAGGTAGCATAAAGATTTAGAAGACTTTGTATATAATGTGTCATGTTGCCTTTATGTGGCCTTTGACTGGTGTGTTATGTGGTGGTGACTGGGTGCAAAGAAGAGGACGAGTGATTTTTTCCAAGTCGTCTTTAACGTTCATTTATACTCTTTCACTAGTGCAAAGAAGGAGGCTTTCCACAACAGTTGTGGTTGGGAGTCAGTGCTGATGCTGTTTCTGTCTACAAGCGTGAGGAAGGCAGGCCATTAGAAGTGTTCCAGTATGAACATATTCTGTCCTTTGGTGCTCCACTTGCCAATACCTACAAAATTGTAGTGGATGAGAGAGAGCTGCTTTTTGAAACCAGTGAGGTAAGGAAGGAGGATACGGCATTTTATTTTAAAAGTACTTTTAAAAATCCCATCTCTCCTTTTTTCCAGCTAATACTTTTACCTTGTTCAAATAACATTTCATAGGCTTTTTCACCTACCCTCTTTAAAATCTAGAAGATCTGGGGCTGTTAGAGCTAAAGTCCCTAATGGTTAGTATATGTCACTTCAGTAGTGTTCTTTGACAGAGGCAGAAAGAAGAGGTAGAGAGAGAAAGAAGAGGAATAGGGCAGAAGCTATTAAGTGTTTGAGTACTTGTATTTGCTAATAACATGCTTTTTGTACGTGTTTAGATAATAAAAATCACTCACTCCTGTTTTGTGCACATAAATGCATTTACACATTAGATCATCACTAACAGCTTTGGGTTATTTGCACTCTCTTGACAGGTGGTTGACATCGCAAAGCTGATGAAAGCCTATATCAGTATGATTGTGAAAAAGCGCTACAGCACTTCTCGATCAGTGAGTAGTCATGGGAGTCAAAGCAGCTCTAGGTGAAAAAAACAGTCTCACTGTGCCTCAATACCAGAACATATCACAGCTGGCCTAAAAATACTGATCACATTTATAAGGCTAACCAAGAAGCAGAATTTCTAAGGGAGTCTCAACCACACTTTTTCTAAGGACTCCTGTGTAAAACATCAGCTTGAATGGTCACATACTAAAACTGTTGACTTCAAAACTTCCAAAGCTTTGTTACCTTTAGTTGACAAACTGTATGCCTTAAAACTTTAGTCTGCTGCCATCCAGGCAGTATGAAGTGCCTTAAGCAATTAAAACCAACTTGCATTGACCTAAATTGTGTTAAAGGGAATGTGCTTTCTTTTCAATTCAAAACACTGAGAAAACATGGAAGAGGAGTTTTATTCATCCACTATGCACTAACCTACTGTCCTGTTAAGTGTGTTGGGGGGAGAAAGTACTTTTATTGGAAGGCTGCTGGCAGCCTTCCTGATGAACTTTATTAACAATGTGTTTTGTTTCACCTTGTTTTCATGGATGTGTGCGCATGCACATGACCTGTATAAACACTAATTTTATTCCATATTTCATGAGTCTTGGAAGCAAAGGGAATAATGATGTGCAATGGTGTAAACAGTCTCTGTACATTTTAATAGTTCAGAGTTATAGTTATTTCAGTTGTACTGTTACTTTTTAAGCCAGTTTTAACAAGTAAAAATCCAGGATTTTCATACATTTCTGATTTACTATTAAATACATTCTACAATATATGTAGCAAGTTTGCATTCTTTACCTGCTGTATTATAAATTGTTATGTAGCTAAGAAGCTATATTTATAGATTGCCCTAATATGAAAATATAATTATCAATACAATGTTCAGTAATTTGTCTTCAGTTTTATGGCTAATGTTAAACTTTTTCTATTAAACACACTACCCTTGTAGAACTCCGGTTGGATGCTCCAAAATAAACCAATCAGAAAAGGTGAGAGCCCTTCAAAGTTGAAATTAAACCAAGAGGAAAAAAAAGTTATATATAGTGAAACTATTGTATTGTTCCTCTTTATTTTACCCTTCTGCCTAAAGAATGTTCTTGACAAAGCACATGTAAATAAATAAGTGCTATCAGCCAGCAGTAGAACTGGTGTGGGACTTTTATTTTTGTATGAAGAAGTTGTAATGTACTGTAAGGCAAAACGTGAATCAATGATATCTTCTGTCTGTAGCAACAACAAAAAAAATTGTATTAGCCCTTAATGACAACTTCAGCCTTGAAGAAATCTCACCTGTTTGCTCAAACAAAGTCCAGCAATAAAGTATCCTAGTTAGCATTTGTTGTTGCCCTTTAATACTCTGTTGGGTTTTCTGGGGAGTGGAAGGAACTAGTAGTTGTCTTCCAGTTTTCTGGGGGCAAGGATAAGAGTACACTACAAACTGGATGATGGTATATGTGTTAATGATATATACGGTGATGATAGTGTGTGTGTGTGTGTGTGTGTGTTGTGTATAGATTAGTATAGCTTCCAAATGTCATGCATCAGCCAAAACATTTTACAACAGACAAAAGAGATGCATATAATACGAAGGATCCACAACCACCATAGATGAAGATGAGTCTTCAGGTGACATGGAAATGCTAACACCAATTGCTTTATCTCTGGGGACTCTTGCAATATGTAAAGACTCCCCAGAAACAAGGCAAGTAGATCCAGGTTACCCAACAAGCCAGTTATGCCTAGGGCAGCACTAACTCTCTACCAGCCATTAAATGCTCCCAGCAATGCACAGCACACATTTGGAGTCTTGTGAACACCTGACAGTGTGCTGCCATGGGAACTTCACCACAGGTTTCAAAGACAGTCCTTTTCAGAAATGTTGGCATTTGCAAAAAAGTAATACTTTCAAAAAGTAGAAGTTGGCCCACGTTCTTAAACTTCAAACCTAGCTATGGTCAGCTTTCCTTTCTCCAGTTTCTTGAATAACTTTATTTTTGAAAGGCAGTGGGAGGTAAGAGTGGGCAGCTCCACTAAAACCAGGTGTTTAAATTGGGATACAAGAAGCTAATCTTAAGTAAGCTCATTTTGGGCACACAAGATTTTGACTTTTGCTAGTTGTGTAAATCATCATTGTCAACATAATGAGGATATCACATGGAGGAATTACTAGTCAACCTTATGTAACGAAAGGGAAGGAACTTCTACTACAAACCAGAATACACCTCCTCTGATCTGAAAATGCACAACCCCTCTGTATTAGTAAAGATATTTCAAGGTGCAGGAGTTTGTGTAATGAGTGATAGATCTTAGTAGCAAAGATCAGATCCAGTCCCTTTAAATGTCCTAGGATTCTGGTTCTATACCATGTAGCAAAAAGGAAAAAGAGTAAAGTCCAGATCTGCTTCCATGCATCTATCTGTTTAGTGGGTTTGTTTTGGGTACCATCTTTTTCATACATGAATTTTCCCTCAGCACCAATTCCACAAAACTCTAGCTCCATATGGCTGCCTCAGGCCCTCTTCTCTCTGTGTCTGATACCAGGGCTAGGGACAGGCATTACACACAAACTGGTTTAAGTCTTCAGAAACTGGTTTAAACCTGTAACAGACCACATGTTCAGTGCACATAAAGTAGTCTGAAAATTGTTGAAACTGGTTTGAGATAAACCTGGTTGAATGTAGCATCAGATTTAACTGATTTGGGTCAAACCAGTTTATGCACCGTCTGTCCCAGACCCCTTCCTGTTTTAAGTTAAATCAGAGTCCTTGAGCATCCCAGATGGTTTGCAACTCTGAACGGGGCTGTGCTCTGCTTCAGCCCAGCAGGACTAGCCCCTCCCCTCTGCTCCCTGGCTGTTGCTCCAAAAGATTCTGCAGGTACTGCAGCATCTGCCTGGTGTCCCCCTGCCCACCATCTCCCTCACCACTCCCTACTCAAGCAGAGATCTCCCCCTCCCCTCTGCCTTATACAGATACCTCTCGGGATTAGCAAGCATACCATATGCTGGCTATGGTCCGTGTTGTGGGAGACAGGACAAAGGCAGACAGGACAGTGTTGGCTTGGGGCTTTTTGGAGCCAATCAACAGGTAGCTGGTAACATCTCTCCATTCCTTCCTTGGAAAAAGTTGTTTAAAAGAGCTTGAAGGCTATTGTTTTGTTTGGGCTGATAAATGATAACAACTCCATGTGTAACTCTCTTCTGTGTAACTCAATGCTCTGTTATCAACAGTGGGGGGGGGAACCCCTCCCTAATCAGAGCATCCTGTTGGGGCTTGGCAACACCCCCTCCTCAGCTCAGCAATGTGAAAGAGAAGGTATGGCTGCTCGAACACCCTCTGTCTTCTAGCATGAGCCACTGCAGGCATGTGCCTGCATTTCTTCAGTCCAGAGGGGATGTCTGAACGGTTACAAATCAGTTTAGCCTAGCCAGGTTAGACTAACCTGCAAAGATTGAATCAATTCCAGCTCAGGCTTTTTGAATGTCTGTCCCTAGCCCAGGGCTCTTAATTCAGGCTGAGTGTTGTTAGCTTATGCACCTATGCTGTTTAAGAGCAGCCTAACTATTGGCCTACTCCCTACACAAATAATAGGTCCAACCTTGTCTTTATGAAGCACTAATATGTTGGTGTTTGGTTTACTCAGCAGTCTCCCCAGGTTCTTTCAGCAAAGGGATGCATTTTGACTGGGAGAAGGAATTAATTTAGTGGGTCAGGGAATACTTTTAACTGTAAGTATTATACACTAATTTATATGTATTTAAAAGTGTTGTACATACACTCAGAGCAAAAGGGTAAGTGCTTGTTAAATCAAAGTCTGCTAGTGGAGTATGGAAGGAATTCTAAATGATAAAACTGCACTGTCTGTAAAACATAAGAATGGCTAGTCAAGCTGAGTGATTGCTTGCAGTCTAAAGGACATCAGGTTTGAAGTCTAAAGGGACTGCTTGCGCTTCTTCTTTAAAATGACAGAAATTCACTTCAGGATTCACTAAAAGCTTTGCACTTGATACAGAGTTGACATTTCTCCTTATTAGCAATGTTTTCCTTTAATATAAGAATCAAAGAAGAATCTAATCGGTGGAGTTTTAAAGCTGCTACACATAGAGAATAAGGTGTAACCACAATGTAAGCTTACAGCTGCAGATACAGCTGTATGGAAATGGAATTGAAGGGAAGAAATGGTTGATAGAAACTGCGGATTATAAAAGAAAAGGGCCAGAAAATGCAGAAGTTAGGGTACCAAAAAAAGGGAAGGATGGCATTGGAAAGACGCAAGACCTGGCCCTGTTCCAATGGAAAGGAGGAGTGGTTAGTACAAACTTTGTGTTATTGAGGTATATAACTGTCCAGAGGAAGACTGTCTCCATACAGGGTGTGGTATGATATGAAGCTAGTATACTAGCTACTACAGTTTTCTATATTCCCCACAGCTGCCTGGATCAATGGTTTAAATCCAAAGATATCTTATGATAAAACAATTTCAAAGAGATGCAAATTTCCTTTTGAAGAACACCTGTTCCTTGACTCTTAAATGAAAAAAAATCAGATTGAGTAAAGATTAATCATACAGTGGTCTTGGTTCCCCCATTCCCTCCCCCACTTCCCAGTCCTGAGAACCAGTATATACCTCACTCACGCCATCAAACTAAAAGCCACATAACTCTTCCTTTTCAGTACACTTAAAATGACTACGCTCAACCTTAGGCAATAGATCTAATCTATTAACATCCCAGATTGCAAGTGCAGCCAATACAACCTTCAGTACTACATATGCAATTAAAATCACAATCTTTCATAACACTGAAGTTTCTCTTATATAAGGGTTATATAAAGCTTCCATTATAGCATCCATCACTATTATCTAAGCCCCTCACAATCTTTAATGTATTTATCGTGTCCCCCCACCCCGTCTTGCCCCCCACCATGTGATCTAAGAAAATAGTTATCCCCATTTTACCACTGTGGAGAATGCTCAGTGACTTGCTCAGGGTCATATGGATAGTGTGGTGCAGTTGAAAATCAATCCAGACCTCCCATAGTCTGTCAGTTGACACGATCTTCCCAGAAGCCAAGAACCAGCAATTCCATGCAGTGGAAATGTTGTCAGTTTCTCCTAAACATAGTTTCATAGTTTCTTAGTTTCACAGTTTCTAGGGTTGGAAGGGACCTGAGCAGATCATCTAGTCCGACCCCCTGCCATGGCAGGAAGAGCACTGGGGTCAAATGACCCCAGTAAGGTGGTCATCCAACCTCCTTTTAAAAACCCCCAGGGTGGGAGCCTGCACCAGCTCACTTGGAAGCTGGTTCCAGACTCTAGCCACCCTGACCGTGAAGTAGCGCCTCCTGATGTCCAACTTAAACCTTCCCTCCACCAGCTTGTGACCATTGTTCCTGGTCACTCCTTGCGGCGCTCGGGGGAACAGGGACTCCCCCAGCGCCTGCTGATCCCC
>NW_017728992.1:23934957-23937914 GCF_001723915.1 Gavialis gangeticus | reverse complement strand
GAACAAGTTGGAATCTATTTATCCTCATTGTCCATGCTCCTCCCTCCTTACCTTTGTGGGATTTCACATACAAATCAAAGTGGTACACTAGCTCTTCATTCTACTTCATTGGACTTCACATATTCAAATAACCCTTAAGGAAAAAGTGTCTTTATTTTTTACCTGAAATACTTGCCACACACCCAGTGAAGGAGAAGTTAATGCTACACATGTGACTCATTAATGATTATCCATTAGTTCAGTGATGCATTTTGTGCAGCACACCATCAGCTACCTAGAATGCTGCTAATGAAGCACCATCTAGTGGCTATGATGAAAGTATTTTAGTTTGTCTGGGGTGTATATAATAGGGCTGTGTGAAGGTTTGGGTGCTGATTCGATATGGAGGAGACTTGGCACAATTCAGCAGGCACATCTCCGAATCCAAATTGAATCAGGAGACCAAAAAAAAGTCCGAATTGATTCAAAGTCTTGGGACAGATTCAGAGATTCAGCAATTCGGACAGTCCCCATTTGCCACCACAGGGAGCTGAACCCGGACTCCGTGCCGGTAAGTGGGCGGGGGGGGACCCACAGGGGCAATCCCCTGCCTGCTCCCCCAGCCTCCCTGAGCACCTCCCAACCCCCGCCTGCTCTCCCAGCCTCATCAATGGCTGCCCCGCCTGGCCGCAGCATCCTGGCTCTTTTTTAAAGACTCCTGCCAGGCGAGTCGGCAGTCCCCGCTGCCCCCCACTGCCTTGAGTTGTGTTGGGGGGCTCTGCCATGAGTCCCTATCCCCACCCGCCTTCCTAGCCCCAGTGTCCTGGTGCTTTACCAAAAAAACAAACCCCACACTCACCAGCTGCTGCAGCCGGCGTTGGGGTCTCTGGGGGGCTCGTGACAGCCTCCCCATGCCACGCGGGGTAGTGGAGGGCAGCAGGGATCGCCCCCTGCGTGGCAGGACCCAGTGAGTGCAGCGCTTTTTTTTTTTAAGTGCCACGACGCTGGGACAGGGCAGCCATTGATGGGGCTGGGAGAGCGGGCAGGGGATGAAGCCTGTTTGATTCAGAGATTCAGCCAATTCAATGGTGGCCAAATCTCCGAATCAGAATTGGCTGAATCGATTTGGGACAGTGATCTGAATCACCAAATCGAATCACTGTCCCCCGAATCGTCCAAATCCGAAGCAAATACTAGCCACTTTGCACAGACCTAGTATATATTACTTGCATTTAAAAGCATTTGTCAGCCCCTACAGTCCTTTAATTTCTGCTGAAAAACAGTTCCTATAATATCATGTAGTAGATTTCTTACCACATATTTATTCAAGTAAAAAGAGTCACACAACTCAAGCTATCCCACACCACTTGAAGGGCTCTTCAGTTTATATTGTCTTAAATATCACACCCTAGTGACCTGTCAAAGCTTTTCAAGTGAGACAAAAATGTTAACTTCTCCCTGCCAATGGCTGCAATGCGTAGTAAAGCTGTAGAGAAACTTTATGATTCCAAGGGTTGGAGACGCTATTGCACACTATTACTGGAAGTGTTATGTACAACCTACTTGCCAAGTCTATAAACCAGTTGAGCTACATGATGTAAGAAACAAAGGCAGTGGCACTAAAAGCATGACTGCTAACATATTATTAGAACTCCAACATCAAGATCCCCTAAATCCTGGCTACAGCCTGGAGATGATCATGGAATTCAGGTCTAATCTAATGAGAACTTTCCCAGTGCCTGGTGATGCAAGCACCGCTGACAGAACATGTCATTTCTGTGGCCTGACACAGGTAACAGATTGCACTGATGTTGAGCTTTTTCACTCTTCACAAACTGAGCATTATACAAAGGCCACAAAACACACCATAACAAAACACACCACCTACAATGTGCTGCAAGAGAGAAGAGAGCATCAGCAATGCCTCAGGTGTCCTGGGAAGAGAATGTTTTCAGATGCTCTTGAAAGGGACTGTGTGAACAGCAAGCAAGCAAAAAAAAAATCCCCACTGATTTTTGCTTATCTGATCTGAGGAAAAAATCCTCTTTCACCAGGTCTTGGCAATTAAGTTAACCTTGAGTGCCATGGGGATAAGGCATGCTGGAAGCTTCACATCAGGTGCTCTGGTTATTACCTGCAGAACACCCTGATTCTATTCTATCGTATCCAGTCCTTCCGCAGATTAGCCAAGCTCCTTGAAATATCTGAGGTCCTCTCCTCACTAGTTCAGAAGGCCATTCCTGAACTTCACTGACTGAGCAGTTTTTTCCTTATTTCCTCCTTACTAGGTCCCTGAGAAAACTGCAATTTTGTGGACTGTCTGGAAACCACAAAACTGGCCCCACACTGAAATTTTTAAGGGTCACAAGCCTAGCTGGTGGAAGATTGTTGCTAATGGGGCTTAGCCCTCCCCCCCCGCCAGCACAAAGGGCCATGGCAGCCCAGCCACAGGCTCTGGGGGGCTGCAGCCGGGGCAGCAGGACGTGCGCAGACACACACAGCCTGTAGGCAGCCAGAATTGCAGCCAGATGGTGTGTGGAGCACTGCCCACCACAGCAGGTAAGCTGGGGAAAGGGAAGTGGAAGAGCTGTAGGGGGACAGATTGTGGCCCCCACAGTGAAGGATGGAGTGGGGTGGGGGCAGAGAGGATGGTTTTTGGCAGCAGAGCGAGTGAGCTGCTTGTGAAGGTCATTTCTGCTCCTGTTTGTAATGGTGTCAGACTTGCCTTTGAAAGTTGTTTTCCCTCTTTCTCCTCCTGATCTAAGTGATAATCAAATGTCACCGGCCTCTTTGTAGAACCTGATGCTCTTCAGAAGCGACATGCAGTTAACAAAGCCTACAGTAGTCATTTTTCTCTATGAGATGTAAAGACTTCATCTTTCAATGAAAAATAAGCTACCTCAAGAACACTGGAACCCGCGTCAGAAAGAAAAATGGGTCCAGCTAGGGGAATTCAGAGCAAGAGCCATGGCTGGGCC
>NW_017728992.1:23923526-23929957 GCF_001723915.1 Gavialis gangeticus | reverse complement strand
GGAGTGTCAGAGCCCAGACAGCTCATCCGAGGGGCACGGTGGGACTCCCATCACTCTGCATACCTCAGGAGAGGGTTGGGGGGCCTGTCCCCCAGATCTGTGTGGGGCAAAAGCAGGCTGAACTCTGCACACTGCTGCCCCGGGAGCTGGCTGCCATGTGTGACACCATGTGCCTGCCACTGCCAGCTCCCAGGACATTAGTGCATAAAGCCCAGTCCACAACGGTAGCCCATCTCTGCCCCATGCACAGATTCGGGGGGCACAGGCCCCCTGGGCCTCTTCTGAGGTACACGCAGCAGCAGGAGCCCTCCTGTGCTACTGGATGACCTGCCTGGGCTCTAACCCTCCCATGACCCTCCCTAGGGCTCCATTCACCTCAGCACCTGCCACTGCACCACTCACTCCCTCACCCTGGGGGCCTCAGTCTACCCCCCCCTCCTTCCCCAACTTACTTGCTGTGGTGGGCAGTGCTCCACATGCCATCTGGCTGCAATCCTGACCACCTTCAGGCTCCGAGTCTGTCTGTGTGTGCCCCTCCCCCCGCTACAGCCACCCGGAGCGTCTACCTGGGCTGCCCTGCATCCAGGGAGTCTAAGCCCTGTTAGCCCTGGCCTTCTGCCACCAATGGCTGTGTCCCTGCCTGCCACACATGCACAGGTAAAGTATCATTTTTGAGGGAATATTCATGGAACTACTTGGACCCATTTGCCAAAATCAATGGTAGTTCCATGAATATTCCATGACAAATTATACTTTACCCACACGTGCTGCAAATTTTCACCAATAAATCTGTGATTTTCTAAGGGCCCTACTTCTTACCAATACTGTCCTATAACATAGGATACGCCACCTCAACTCAGGGGTGGAGCATCTTACAGCTGAATACTACACTTGCACCAACAGAGAGATCTGCACTGACACAAATAATGTAGATAAGAAAGGCTTCTCTTATTAACTTGCAGCCTGGAACACCATTTGAATGTTATATAAAACAACCTTAACACACTACCAGAGCATTTTTTACAAAGCATAAACAGCTCTGCAAAGATGCACGCCAGGCATTTTTTCCAAAGCAGCTTAATGCTCCATCAAGGGCAGTTAGTCTGCCACATATTCAAATACCGGTTTTATCCCAATCATGAACCAACTCCATTAAATCACTGTTAAGTCCATCTACTGCATATTTGATAAGTATAATATCAAGGAAAAGAATTACAGAAATTAGAATTGTGTATTTATTTAAATCACAAATTGGGCTTGTCTCTCTTTTTTTTTTAATTAAGAAAAGTGGCCAAACCAAGAAAAACACAGTTAAAATAAAGCTCATTAATCCTCCTTGCTTTAGGGAAAGAAAAAAAAAGTAACAATTACAATAGAAAATGTTAAAGTCTTTAGTTCAGACAAACTATTAGATTTCTTACCCAGCTATGAACATATTTTTTGATCCTCTCTTCTATGGATAATCAGTTACTGTGCTTTGGGTTCTAGGAGTTTAAATCACAGGTGCAGTAAATATGTAACTTAAGGCAAAACTGACCCGGTTTGACTAGCCAAGCAACTAGTAAGCTTTAAATCAGGGGTGGGCAATTATTTAAGCCCAAAGGCCACATAGGGAGTTTTAGTGAGCTGTTGTGGGCCAGGTCCGCCCCCCACATGCAACAGCTCACCAAAACTCCCTGAATTGAGGGCCACACTTCTCTCTGTGTCTTTCTCTCCCTATTCCCACCCCACCCAGAGCTGCAGCAAGCCCTGATCCCCACCCTGATCCAGAACATGTCAGCCATGTCTGCAGCTTATGCCAGCACCCGTCCAGTGCACAGGAAGCAGTCCAAGGTGGGTGCTGGTGTTAGCTGTGTAGACACAGCAGGCAGGTTCCAGGTGGGAATCAGGGTATAATGCCTGAATCCACAACTGATACTGGTGCATCAGCACTGGGCAGAAATGGCCCTGCCTGCCTGGCACCATACAGCAGCCAGAGCCAGAGCCACCAGCTGCTAGATTCCATGAGTTTGTGGCCGCCCACTGGCAGGCCAGATATAAACAGCTGGTGGGTTGGATCCAGCCCACAAACTATATTTTGCCCACCCCTGCTCTAAATAATTACCACACTGTACAGGAACATGTTTTACACATTAGCACCTGTCCTGTTCTTGGTTATAAGAAGAAAGATGTAGTGATTTGGAAAGAACACTGAAAAGTTCACATTTCCTCACATATTCACACTGCACAAATCAAAAGTAGCTAGTACAGGGGGGATAAAACAAACAAACCCTGATCCTTTTAAAGAGAAGGAAGGGGGGTGGGGGAGAGAAAGTCTTATATTCTAATTATGATTTGTAACCTACAAGAGAACTGAAATGAAACAAAACAGTGCACCTGAGCGTCAGCCACAGAAACTTCAACAATGTCTAATCATTATAACATCACCAATGCTGGTCTCTGTCCTCAGGCATACCACCATCAAAGTACATTCTATTTTTTTCCAAAATTTCTGTTTCACAGTAGGAATCTTTTAAAACAAGGGAGTGCACTTCACAACAGCCATTACCACATTTACTTGCCTACAATGCTCTCCTGTTAAGATACTTTTTTTCTTCATTCTTTCCTTCAAAAACAAGGTATTTCCAGAACAATGGCTGCATAGAACATGGGCAAAACCTAATCTTCAGTTGACACCCTTTTCTGTTTAACTGAAAGCTGAAGTCCTAGCCGCTACTGAAGACTGGTATGCATGTTTTGACATACGATTTTGAAAAGAGCTAGAGTCTCCAGCACTGGGAAACCAGAGAAGAGCGACCAGAAGCAGATAACAGGCAGCAAAATTGCCCTAAGAAAGGTTAGTTGACTAGTGGAACATCAACCATTAAAAAGGAGAAATGATCATTAACATCTCTGGATGAAGAACAATGAGTCATTAATTCAACTGATTCCCTCAGCTACCTGAATTGCAATGCCACTGCTGCTGCACATGGAGCAGGAATCAAAGTGATGTTCTTTTGGGGGCAGAAAATGAGCTTCCTTGCTTAAGACATGAATTCTAACTTTGAAGGATTGCTTTTTGGTAAAAGGTGGGCGTGGTATGTGAATAAGTGAGAAAGGATTCCCGATCTCTGCATATTAAAGTTACTTCTTTCCTGGTAAATACCACTACTACATAGAAGTCCTGTATTCAGTCACTACAGCTTTTTTGTCCCATGGCTTACAAGCTGCATGTTGGCACTGAACTCATATGAGGGTAGATGAACAGGAATTTGGTGGCAAAAGCACCATAAAGAATCACTTAGCATGTCTACACATGCATTCATGCACTGTAATAACCAACACCTCCCCATAATTATTACACATTAAGTTTAGTACCTGGAATAACAGGTACTAAATGTGCTATAATTGGTGCTACTGTGCAGTAATGTAGGCACACATCTTTTATGTGATGCTAATGGACAGTAGACCCATTTTACTGTGCATAAGCACATTAACACAGCTTCTGCCATGACCCGCTGATACCCAGTATTATTAGTCTACTGCGCTTCTAGTGTCCTGTGTAGACACATCCACTATGCCTAAATAAGAAGAGTCACAGTGTTCATTCAACTGCCGACATCAAAGGAAAAGAGATACTTGGTCTGGAAACTGGGCACACATTTTAACTCCATTTAAGTGTACCAGATGAAGAGAGCTTTTGAAGGGAAAGATTTAAAACTGTGTTCTACTCAGAATAAAGGACCGGTGTTTCCTACATAGCTGTAACAGAAAGCCTCAAAGTATGAGGATGAGAATTTAGTCTCAGACTCAGGTAATTACATTAGTCCAAATCCTGCCCTCCACCACATTCTCTCAAGCTGCACCACACAGACTATAGTGGCAGCTGGGGATTCCCCTTGCATATAAATGCCTCCTACAGCTGTCCATTGAAAATCAGTAGGACTTAGGCACTCTTAAAATCTTACCCACAGTGCTGTGCATTTATACAGTTTCTAAACACACTTCTATGTACTTTGTGCAGTTGAAGTATCAGCTATTCTTACATTATAGTCCAGTCTACTGCTTTAGACCAATATCCAGCAAGGATATATGTAGGCTGCATTCAGGAAAACTATTCATATGCCTGCATAAATCCTTGCAGGGTCAGGGCTTTACTGAATTTTTAATAAATCTTGGTGCTTTCTAAGCTACAAAACCAAGTGCATAACAATGTAAGTACAAATAATGAATGCCACCTTATTTTTTAAGACATGTGACCATTCAAATAGCAAACTCTGATTAAAAATCATTTTTCACAGGTAAGGAGAAATCTGGAAAGGAAATGTTTTAAGTTTTCTGAAGTACAAAAAATATCCAGTAGAAACAGACCAAACAGTATGTTACTTATTTGTGTTAAGGTGTTACTGCTATTCAAGAAATTAAGTACTCTGCCTTTTTTTTTAGAAAGGAAAAGACTGCGTGCCATCAGGGATGGTGAGCGAGAGATAGACTCCTACTGCCAGGCCCTTCCCCAACAGGAGGCAGAGAGTAGACCATGGTCACCCTCCAGGACAAGGGAGGACACCGGGACCTCCCATCCTGTCCAGCCACAGGGATGGACCAAGGTGGTCAAGGGCCCCAAGGCCCGCCACACCAAGGTCCCCCCACTGCTGGAGCTTTGCAACAGGTACAAAACTCTTGCAGCCCCAGCAGAGCCTGCTAAGTTGCCAGCTCCTGCAGGCAACACAAGCTCACCTGTAGCTACTACCCCCGCTCTCCCCAAGACAAAACACAGTGTTTGTTGTGGGAGACTCCATCCTGAGGGCGACTGAGGGGGCAATCTGCCACCCCGACTTGTTAGCCCGGGAAGTCTGCTGCTTCCCAGTATCTGAGACATTGCAGAGAGGATCCATGAGCTCCTTCGGCCCACTGACCACTACCCTATGCTTCTTATCCATGTGGGCACAAATGACATGGATCAGAGGCCTCCCAGCAGGGTCATGAAACACTACAGGGATTTGGGAGTGGGGCTTAAGGGGTTGGGGGTGCAGGTGGTGTTTTCATCGATCCGGTTTCAGGCTACGGGCTGAGGAGGGAGAGGAGGATTGAGGTAGTCAACCTAAGACTGTGGCACTGGTGTCATCAGGAAAGCTTCAGCTTCCATAACCACAGTCCAGTCTTTGGAGACAGAGGCAGTGAGCTGCTGTGAAGGGATGGCCTTCACCTTTCTCCGCTGGGGAGGAGGCTCTTCTCAGCCAGACTAGCTGATCTGCTTCACCAGGCTTTAAACTAAGCCCGCTGGGGGATGGGGGGACTACTGCCATTGCTGGGCCAATGAGCAACCTTTGCAAAGCCAGCAGGCCAAGGCACTTAAGGGACCCCACCCCTGTCCCAGCCCTGGAACAACCTGTAGGCAAGGCAAGGCCCTCAAGGGGACACTTGCATGCCTGTACATGAATGCCAGGAGCTTGGGGAATAAACAGGATGAACTTGTCCTCTGGCTTAACATAAATAATTACGATGTCATAGGGATAATGGAGACCTGGTGGGACTCCACCCATGGCTGGACCACGGGTATAGACGGCTATACCATGTACAGGAGAGATCAAGTGGACAAAAGGGGTGGGGGTGTAGCTCTCTGTGTCAAGGAAAGCTACACGTTCCTGCAAGCCAACATTGGCGCCCAGGGTGGACAACTGGAGACCCTCTGGGTTAAAATCCATGGGGAACATGGCACAGGGGACACAATGGTGAGAGTCTACTACAGACCTCCCACCCAGAATCAAAAGCTTGACCAGGAATTCGTCAGGCAATTGGCTGAGGCCTCACACTCCTGGTCCATGGTTGTCATGGAAGACTTCAACTACCCAGACATCTCATGGGAAGAGCGCTCAGCCAAATCTGAGCAGTCGCAAAGCTTCCTCATATGCATGGATGAGCTCTATCTGACACAAGAAGTCTATGGGCCAATGAGAGGTAAAGCGCTGCTTGACTTGGTACTGGCAACTGGGGACGACCTAATCAGCGACCTAATGATCAAAGGGAAGCTGGGTGACAGCAACCACAAGCTAATCACCTTCACCATCTGCCATAAAACTGACAAGTCAGTCAGCAATACAGAAGTCCCTGACTTCAGGAAAGCTGACTTTGACAAACTCAGGAGGCTTGTTGGTGAGGCCCTAAGGGACCACGACCCCAAGGGGAGAGGAGTTCAGGAAGAGTGCTTGCTTCTCAAGGGAGTGATCCTAGATACATAATCTAAGTCTATTCTATCTTGGAGGAAAGGTAGCAAAAGGGCACAGCAGCTCCCTTGGCTCAGCAAGGAACTAGCAGACCTCCTGCGTCTAAAAAGAAAGACCTACAAAGGATGGAGGACAGGATCCACCTCCAAGGGGGAATATTCTGCACTGGTCCAGACCTGCAGGGAGCAAACCAGGAAAGCCAAGGCTGCGATGGAACTCCAACTAGCT
>NW_017728992.1:23911888-23922451 GCF_001723915.1 Gavialis gangeticus | reverse complement strand
GGGAATTGGTTCTGTGGTTGGACCCAGAAGGTGGTGGTTGATGGAAGTCAATCGTCATGGTGCCCTGTGACCAGTGGGGTCCCTCAAGGCTCTGTCCTTGGACCTATATTGTTTAACATCTTCATTAATGATGTGGATATTGGTGTCAGAAGCAGACTGGCCAAGGTCACCAATAATACCAAACTTTGGGGTAAAGCATCCACACCTGAGGACAGGAGGGCAATCCAGGCTGACCTTGACAGGCTCAGGAAATGGGCAGACAAGAACCTGATGGTGTTTAACACCGACAAATGCAAGGTTCTCCACCTTGGGAAGAAAAACTTGCAGCAGGCTTATAGGCTTAGCAGTGCTATGTTGGCTAGCACTGCAGATGAAAGGGACCTGGGGGTCATGATTGGCCACAAGATGAACATAAGCCTTCAATGTGATGCTGCTGCTAGTAAAGCGAGCAAAATGTTGGCTTGCATCCATAGATGCTTCTCAAGCAAATCCTAGGACGTCATTCTCCTGTTGTACTTGGCCTTGGTGCTCCACAGTTCAAGCAGGATGTGGAGAAACTTGAGAGAGTCCAGAGAAGAGCCACGCGGATGATCAGAAGTCAGAAAAACAGACCGTACGACGACAGACTGAGAGCTATGGGACTCTTCAGCTTGGAAAAGCGTAGGCTCGGGGTGATCTGATGGCCACCTATAAGTTTATAAGGGGTGTTCACCAGGATCTGGAGGAACGTTTGTTCACCAGAGCACCCCAAGGGATGACAAGGTTGAACGGTTATAAACTACTGCAAGACTGCAGTAGTAAGGAAGAACTTCTTTACTGTCCGAGCCCCAAGGTCTGGAATAGCCTGCCATGGGAGGTGGTTCGAGCACCTACTATGAACACCTTCAAGAGAAATTTGGATGTTTATCTTGCTGGGATCCTATGACCCCAGCTGACTTTCTGCCCCTGGGGTAGGGGGCTGGACTTGATGATCTTCCGAGGTCCATTCCAACCCTAACGTCTATGAAATATATGAAATAATTTGACTTATGAATTAATGTATATTTGAAACTGGGAATGGCAAAAAGGTTAAGTTGTCCAAAAAATTAGCAAATCAGGTCTTGGTGAGTCAGAGAAAGTCTTTACAATTCTGAAGATGTAGTAAAATTCTGTGCGAGATGTTTACATTCTTTGACATGTTTTATACACAATGAGAGGAGGGGGAAAAACTTTGCGCTTCTGGGCAGTTATACTGAAAATAGGATGAGAGTGTTCAGAAGGGACAGCAGAGGGCAGCCTGCGGAGGTGTAATGTTTTCTGCAAAGTGAATGAGGTTTTTTGCTTTATCCTGGCCAAGAAGTTCATTTTCTGCCAACTTCCCTTCTCCTTTGTTTCACCTGTTATTCGTTACCTATTCAGGAATAAGAGTCTATAGCACACATGACCCAGAACATAGCCTTCTGAACACAGGACATGAACTTGGGGCTTCTTTTTAAACAAACACTTAATCACTTTCTGAAAGGTTCAAAGTCTCTGTTTAACAATCTAAACATGAGAAATAATTCCTTCTCCTTTAAAACTATTATTTTCCACCACTTTTGTCAGTAATACTTTGTATGTAAAATACTTTTTAGTTCATCACAGAATAGTCTCCTAAAATAGGCAAAACTTGGTAAATAAAAGTTGCTGCTCCATAGATCTTTTAGCTAAAGGTCATGGGAAAGATGAACAAAAATGATACAGTACAGAATAGTACAATAAAGGATAAAATAAGTGCAGTGGAGCCTTTACAGCCCAAATGCTTTGATGCATCTGCTGATTCTATTAGGAGGATCTGCACACCTGGCTAAAAAAAGACCTTTTGAATCTGACATGTTTGCACCTTAAGACCTCCCTTGCCCTTTGAATTTCATTTTATTAAAGTCAGCCCTATCTTGGTTGCTAACCTTTGGGTTTTGGACATTAGGGACTGCCAGGATCAGACACGTACATTTCACCTTCACTCTTATCCCCTTCACCTACGAAGATTATGTTGTCAAGCAGCAATATACTGTCTTTTAACTACAGTACTTTTGTTAGGGCAATTTGAAGATTGAATGAGCTATGCAATAGGGACCCGATTCAGATTTTTGGTGTACTGATGCAGTGCCAAAGTAATGCCACTGAAGATCAGACTGAGATCAGACTGAGATCAGACTACTTCTACATCTACAACTGAGATCAGGCTATATCTGCACAATATCACAAAACTCTACTTGCTAAACAGAGCCCAAAGACTACAAACACGTTTTTTTGTTGCGGGATAAGCTGTGTGCAGATATGTCCCTCCACAAATGATCTGATTGACTGGCAGGTACAGACATTGCCTGGAGCTGTTGTCCCACAGCATAAGGCCCCAACCTAGGGTATGTATCTGCAAATGTAGTGATCCCCATGGGGGTCTTCTTGTTCTGCAGTATGAAACATTCACCCTGGAATAGCTTGCCCTGGGTAGCGAGAAAGTGTGGGCAGCCCCGGCCTGTGCAGATCATGCCATAACCAAATAGAAGTCTGCCACAATAAAGTGGCACAAACTATTAGGAATCATTACACTCACATTTTGGACACTTGGGGCACAACAAGGGGCAAGGACATCTGTTCACTCATGTTTTGTGCTGCCATAAACATTTTTCTAGCACAACAAGGGTGACATCTGTCTGTACCTAAAGGCTCCATTTGTTCTCAAACTGCATGAGGAACACACATTCCTAACCTTAGTATAATCCTTTCTAGCTATCAAATATTTTTGACCTCTTTATAGTTGCTACATTATTCTAACAGAGTTTTAAGCCAAGTAGGGATATTGGATTACCATGTTCACCATTTTAACACAGGGTGTATGCTCTTCAACCTTGTCAAAAGAACTGCTCTGTGGCTTCACCCAAAAGGACCCATTGATCCTGTAAGCAACCAGTCATGTAACACATATTTGCCCAAAAGAGTTCACAAGAACATCTATTCCAACAACTCCCATGGACACAAGATACCCATAACAATCTTTGGATCTTTAGTATTAAAAAGAAAAAAATAAGTCCATTACCTACAGTGCGTCAGAGGAAAAGACACAGGCACTGCCAATACCTGGGCTCATACAAGGAGAGGGAATTAGGTAAAATATCTCCAGATGCCTCAAGGAAGCAGACTATTATCCATGTTACAAGGTAAAAAAAATTCTCAAAGATCCTTGCTTGCCCTCCCCCTAGCAGCAGGGAGCCATGTCTCTGAGACCACTTTCTCTGCCTTCAGCCTCCAAATCCTGCCTTTTCTGTTAGAAAAATCTGCATCCACAGGCAGCTCTCATGTATACTAGCAGCTTGGGGCAAAATTTCTTTCTGACCCCAAATCTGGCTATCAATTTAATTTTGAGTGCTTGAGGAAGATCCATCAGATACCTAAGATGTCGCTGGTACCATTAGAAGCACCAGTGTCCATGTTTCAGAAGGAAGCGAGAAATATCCAGAAGCCAAGTCATGCATTCAAGAGAGAAAACAGATTCTTCCTGGCCCTGGAGATGACCAGCAGAATCCCCAAGGCATGGGATTAATACAGTAGTGTACAATAAAGTACAGCAAGTACTAAAAGCATACTAAAAACTGAGACAGAGGAATGAGTAGAGAAAGGAAATCTAACCCAGAAAGAGTGGCCACAACTATTCAGCTCAAGCCTTCACACAACACTGGAGAATTCCCTATAAGCTAAACAAAAGTATCTTGTCACCTCAAAACCCCCCAGGATTTTGTAAGGTCATATTGCAATGAAATAGCCACTCCAGTGCTTGACCTCCTTCTAGACCCAAGTAGCCACGTCTCAACCCAAGACCAGTAGCTATAGCTTCAGCCTTCAAATCCTGCCCTATCAGCAGTCTGCAGCAGAAGACACTTTCCACGCATGCAAACAACCTGCATGTTGATCACATTTCCCTTTAACTCCCTTAGGGGGATGTCAAACATTCAGAACCTCATATCACATGCTGTGATTGCCATTCCAAGAGCACTCCTCTCCTACACTGATGACCATGCCACAGTCATTTTCAAGCTCTTGAAGCAATTCAGGGGTTTTGCCCCATCCTGCCTTGGTAAGCAGACTACCCATCAACTTCACTTCTCAAACAGTTCAAAACCTTCTTTTGATTTCCAGTTCAGATTAACTAAGGACCGTCTTATACAAGCCTCACAGCAATATTTTTCTCAAACTTAATTAACTCTTCCTTTTTCCTGATACTCACCCCCTCTGCATGTATTTATAGTGAGCTACCATATCCACTGGCAACCTTGGCTTTTCTAAACTAAACAAACCAAGCTTTTTAAAAAGCTTCTAAAGAGTTCAGCATCTCCTTAACCATCCTAGTAGCCTTTCTCTGTACCTGTTCCAGTTAAATTAATCGTTTATGAACCTAAGTGCCCAGAACTGTACACAGTTCTTCATGTACTACATGAAGTCTTACCAAAGTTTTGTGCAATGGTACTAATCCTTCTCTGTCTCAACCCTACATCCTATCCTGGAACTGCATCAGCCTTTTTTCTTATGATCAGCCACACTGACAACACATCATTTTATGATGGGCCATTACATCCAGTTTCCTCTCTTCTCCTGTTACCTCCAAAGTTTGAGATCCCAGATAGGGTTATCTGTATTAGTTCCTAAAGGAATGACTTTCTGTTTAGTACTATTAACTTTCATACTGTTTCCTTTGCTTCAAATTTATCTAATTCTTTCTGCAGGGTATTCCAATCCTCCTCCTCCATTATGTTGGCAATTACTTTTAGCTCTGTGTCCTTTGTAAATTTCATAAGCATACATCTACTTTGTACACCTAGGTTGCTAACAAAAATATTAATCACCACAAGTCTCAAGATTAATCTCCAGAGAGCATGACTGCAAAGTTCTCTCTGGTCCTCTAACTCTTCTTTCTATATTGCCCATTGTGCTCTCTTTGGCTAGGGACAATATTACACATAAACCGGTTTAAGTGATCAGAAACTAGTTTAATCCTGTAACAGACCAGATGTTCAGTGCACATAAACCAGTTTGAAAATGGCTGAAACCGGTTTGAGATAAACCTGGTTGAATGTAGTAGCAGAATTAACTGATTTGGGTCAAACCAGTTATGCAATTTATGTCCCAGACCCTTTGCTGGTGCTATGAGTCATTCCATGGTTACAGGGACACCTAAGTCTTGAAGAACAACTCATTTTGTCCCTGTCCCATTCCTATAACACCAACTAAAAATATGCTAATTTAGTAAGTTAAATGTGGGGCTGTCCTGAGACCCATTTTTTCCGTAAAATTTGAAGCAAAATGCTCAAGGGATCCCTGAACTATAACATTTTAAAAACCATTGTTAAACAGTTCAGAAATTCATGTTTTTGCCATGGTGTTCTTTCCAAGAAAATATTCTGAATTATCTGGAGAGATGTAGTTTATCTCAGGACATGATTTTTTTCTATCTAATGCAGGGGTGGGCAAAATACAGCCCACAGGCCAGATTTGGCCTGCAAGGCCATTCTATCTGGCCCGCGGGTCCCCTAAAAATATAGAAAATTAATATTTATGTGCCCTTGTTTCCCAGCAAAAATGACAGGAGCCAGGGGCAGTAGGACCCAGGGGAAGCCCCAGCAGGCTCCTGCAACAGCAGGGCCCACCTGGCCCTGCCCCACCCAGCCGGAAGCCCTAGCAGGGGCTTCTGGCCTGGGACCATATGGCTGCCCCAGCCAGAAACTCAGGTAAGGGTGGGGAGGGCAGGGGAGGACCCTGGGCAGGGAAGGAGCCCAGGGAAAAGCAGCCCAGGGAAAAGCTGAGTGTGGGGAAAAGCAACCTCTCCCTGGCCCTGTGGCCAGCACTCCCTGCTGCAGCCACTCGCAGTCCACACAGGCAACCCCAGGCAGGCTGCGAATGGCTGCAGCACCGGGTGCTGGCCACAGGGTGGACAAGGGGCTGCTTTTCCCTGTACTCAGCACCAGCTTGTAACCCACCCCTGCTGCCAGTCTGAGCCCCGTGTAGGCTCTGGGCTCACCCGTCAGGGCTGTGCATGGTGCCAGCATCTGCTTGGCGCAGAGGAAAGCACCCCCCCACCCGCTTCACCAGGCAGTGTTTGCCACCGCTGCTCCTGTGCTTCCCAGTGGGAGCTCTGGGAGGGCAGCAGCAGCAAACACTGCCTGGCACGGCAAGAGGGGGGAGGCGCTTTTCTCCACGCTGAGCAGCTGCTGCTGCTGTGTGCAGCCACAATGGGTGAGCCTAGAGCCGGTGCAGGGCCCAGGCTGGCAGTGGGTTACAAGCTGGTGCTAAGCATGGGGAAAAGTGGTCCCTTGCCTGCCCTGTGCCCAGTGCCCCACACTGCAGCCACTCATAGCCTGCCTGGGGCTGCCTGTGCCTGCTCAGTACAGCCCTGTGTGGGCTGTGAGCAGCTGCTGCAGGGAGCACCAGCTGTGGGGCGGGGGAAGGGCCACTTTTCCCTGTGTTCAGCACCAGCTCCTTCCCTGCCAGCGAGCAGAGGGTCAGGGCTGCATGCTGCCCCCCATCTGTACCGCAGGGCTGAGGCCCACTGGGAGTGAGCAGGCAGGGAGTCAGTGGGGACACAGGGCCCACACTGGTGTGTCCCGGGGCCAGTGCCAGCGGGGCCCAGAGCAGGATGGCAGGAATACAGGGCCCCAGCTGGCAGGGGCTCTTTGGAGCCAGGACCCATGCGGCCCTTGACAGCTTGCCAAAACTGGGTAAGAGGCCCTCTGCCCAAAATAATTGCCCGCTCTGATCTAATGTTTAGTTAAATCACTGCAACCATTATATATGATCCAGTGACATGAAGTAGTTCACTTATGCCACCATTTCCTGCACACACTGAAAAGATATGCAAAATCCAGACAACCTGGATGTGGAAATGCAGCGAGCAGTTTAAGCTGAGGATGGAACCCAGGTTATGGGTGTGAGTGACAAGCAAAATGGTGATATTGTTGAAAGTGCTTAAGAAAGGAGGCAAGGGAAGAACTAGAGGGGAAAGATTAAGAGCTCAGTTTTAAATATGTTGAGCCTGAGCTGACAGCTAAACATCTGCAAGGATATGTCATAGAAACAGGCTGAGATTTTAGTACAGACAGGAGACAAGCTCTGGAATTAAAAAAATAGATCTGTGGATTACCAGTATGGAAGCAGTAGCTCTGTTTACAGATGCGATTTCCTAAAGATATACAGTATTGGGGGAAACAGAAGAGCATTGCCCTTTGGAACCTCCTCAGAAAGCTAGAGGAGTGGGTAAGGGCACTGCAAAAAAGCCATTAGAAAAAGTAGGAGGAGAAACAGAATAAATGAAGCAAGTAGAAGAAAGGGCAGAAAACAAGAGCTTAAGAAACAATTCTTGCCATTGGTGTCAAAGGCAGACAACAGGTTAGGAGGATGGGAAGCAAATACTGACTGAACTGTGGCTATGAAAAGGGCAGTAGGTACTTTGGCCACAGCAGTTTCTATGGAGTTCAAGGGATGGCAGTTAAATTGGAGATAGACGTAGGTACCTGAGTTTGAAGAAAAGCACAGGATGGTAGATGTGCACCTTATAAACTAACAAAAATAGATATATAGCACAAACTTTCATGGGCTAAAGCTCACTTCTAGTTAAACTGGAGGGAAGGAACTTCAGACAATGAGTGGCTTTAGATAGCAGAAACAAAGGAAGGAGAAAGGCGATGGAACAGCATCTGGAAGCAAATGGGGCCAAAGACAGGATTTTTGTTAAGAGGCTAGGGAGTAAAGCAATCTGGTGTTGTAAAGGCAATACCATATTTACTCGAATATAAGATGACCCCAAAATTAGATTCTATATATGGAAAATTTACAGATTTGTTTTAATTTTCCAGGTAGATAATCTAATTATTGGACAATGGCCTTGAACTTGTCCCCCTACCACTGCTACAGAAGGGAAAAAACCTAGGCGAGTCAGGTGGCTCCCTTGTCCTCTGGCCCCCAACTTCTTCCCCCTGAAGCCTCTTCCCCTTATTGTCATACCCTGCTCTCCCTGAGCACATAGAAATAAGGAGCAAATTTGAAAACACTGACTTCAAAATAAACATGCCCATGGTAATTTTATTCGTCCAGAATTGATATTTTATCTTATTTGAAATTTCTGTAAACTTCACAAGTATTCCATTAATATACTTTTAAGCAAGTAAGTACCTACTTACATAGTGTACAAACTGGGCACTACATGATATGTTTACTGTGGAGTTGCCTAATTAGCTCCTCAGTAAAGTCTCAGAGTCTACAAATGTGCCCTTCAAATAGGCCTCAGTAAACTAATGACCTCCATCATAGGTTAGTTCTTGTAAACACAAATACTATCCTACGGTGAAGTTCTTTAGTGCGCAGCAACGGATGTGTAGCTGCTGACAGGGCTGGCTGGGGCATGAGCATGAATGACTGGTGCCTCCCAAGACTGGGGGGGTCACCATTTGTAGGCGGCAGCATCGTTAGCAAGCAGCAAGCGGGGACTGCCTGCAGGCACAAGTGGCGGTGTTGGCGGTGGTGGGGGAGCAAGTGCGGACCACCTGCAGACACTGGGGGGGTGGGGGGTGAGCAGCAACCGCCTGCAGAAGCCAGTGGCGTCAGCAGCCAATCTCATCGGGGGCATGTGCCCCTCCCCATGCTCCCCCTACACATCACCTACAGGCATGAGGGTGCTTCAGTGCAGGGGCTGCCTGCCACCTAGCCCTGCACTGGAGCATCCTTGTGCCCCAGCCAGCCCCTCTACAGCATGCTGAGCCACGCTGAAGCAGCCCTGGGCTGGCAGGCTGACTCACAGGGCCCCCTACCAGCTGGGGCTGCTCCAACCTGGCTCAGTGTACTGAGGTCCTGAGTACACATGTAAACATGGCACCCAGGAGCAATAAACTCTGGTGCAATGTGTACCAAAGTTTACTGTGTCATATTACTTCCACATGTAAATGTGCTCATTATGCATAATATTAATCCAAAGCCAAAAGACTTATGATTTACCACATAGCTCATTGGACTGGGCCCCAGCAGAGTCAACAGCATTTCGAGCTATGGTGACCCTATACTTCAGCATTGCTCAGTAGGTTGTACAGTGCTACATGTACAGTTAATGTGCCTCAATTTTCTGTGCAGAAAATTCAAGCTCCCCACTCATGACTAGAACCAAATGAGTGAAACTCAGGGGCATCCAAACCCTAAGCCACTGGGCTTTGTCTTGCACACAGGATGCCTGCCAAAGAATAAGCCTTTGGCTGGGGTGGACGATACTTGCTGGTAATAGAGCCACATATGGTTCTTGAATGATTCAAAGAGATTTGGACCTGATCTGGCTAATTTGACCTGGAACATGAAAAATTCTCCTTTAAAAAAAATAAAAAGTGACAGGCTGAGAAAGTGGGGAGATAGGGATTCTGTGTGAACTGTTTGGGGCCCCATTTGGTGATGTTTGCCAGACATTTAAGGCTGGTGAAGAAACAGGAGTCAGTGGAAATGGGAAGGAAAGGGGCAGCTCAGCTGTGGGAGCGAAGAGGAAGTTGGCATTGTGGAGGACCGAGTGCAACAGGCTGCCAGGGTATCTCTCCTGGCAGCCTTGTTCAGAGAGATTGCAATAACCCATCTTTGGTAAGGCCTTTTGACTAAGGTCAAGTGTGGTAGGTATCCATCAGTCTGTCTGCCCAAAGTCCACCATGTCTTTTCCAGCTGTGCTCAGCATGGGCTGCATTTAATCAATTTCATAGCTGGTTTCCATTTCTGAGCACATGCTGTTTTTGGCAGCAGTCTAAGGATAAACAGTATATTTAAGGACATTTTCTTGAATTCAGTAAGATGCAAAAACTCATCCTAGTTGGGATGGAAAGCTTGATGAGGAATATCTTGTGTTCAAAATCTTGTCTCACTCCATCCTAGCCATGCAGTTGGTCCAATAAAAGAAATGGCTGTAAGAAATCCTTGGCCCTAGGAAATCCTTGCCTTTTGCATACTGCCGCAACTATCATGACTACAGCATGACTCTAACACTAGTAGGGAAGAGTGAAAGATTGGGGAAAGGATGAGGGAAGCAAACGAGCAGGAAGAACGGAGAAGAAGCCAGGAGGGAACTGAAGAAGGGCCAGGAAAAGCTGAGCCAAAGGGAGGGGAGAAGCCGCTTTGTATTTTGTCATTTTCTCTTGAAATGAAGCCAGCGGGGCTCTCTCACAGCCCAGTCTGTGACTGCCCAGAAGTTACCCTATTCCCTGGGGGTGGGCAGTTGTGCTGGGAGAACGGTGATGACACCCCACAGTTCAGGGCAGCTTCCACTATCTATTCCTGCACCCTGCAACACAGGCTTGTGCTGCCAGCTGGACACTGAGGTGGCCAAACACCCTCAAGCCCCAACAGTCAGCCCTTGCCTCCTCTTTCAATCCTTATTAACGATCCCTATTATTCACTCTGAGTAATTAGCATATTTAATGACTAATTATCATCATTCACTATTACTAGCCACAAGGGAGGACTAGCCTGGCAGCGTGGTGCATTCTCAACCACAGCCACCAGTCGAGCCTCAGCGGATCGGCCCCACCCCCGCCT
>NW_017728992.1:23903166-23910630 GCF_001723915.1 Gavialis gangeticus | reverse complement strand
CGCGGGACCAGCGGGCGCCCGGCGGGGCCGCTACAGTCACCGCCTCCGTCGCCGCCGCCGTGTCGGCGCTGCTGGGAGATACGGGGCTGGCGCTGGGCGGCTGCGTGGCGGCGGCTCTGAGCTGGGAGCGGCCTCTGCGCAGCCTGGGCGGCTTCGTCTGCGCCAATCTGCTCTTCTGGTGAGACACGCTGGGGAGCGGGGGTATTGTACTGGGAGTTCCAAATTTTGGTATTTGCTGCAAAACTATCATGCCCTGAAAAATATGCAAATACGCATGTAAATACATCTTATTTACTTTCAATCGCTCGTGACCTGGGCCATCGAAGTGGAAACACATCTTTATTTGGAGGTGAGCAGTTAAGAAAGTGTCGCCAGCGAGCCCCAAAGCCAGTTAAGTCTCCCTGAGAGTGTCTTGGGTTTTACAAGGGTTGAAATGATGTGACAGATATGATAATTATCGCATGCCCAGCAGCGCTAGTGTGGGTTGCCCCCAGCCACATGTCTCCACCACTCATAAGGGGGATTCTTACTTTTCAGTCTGTCCAGTTCATCCCTATTAGCTGCGTGAGGGTTGGCGCTGAGAAAGGACTTGGAAACCAGGATTAAAGAACTGGGAATAAGGGACTAATTTCAGCCTCATCCCTGCCGCAGAGGTCCTGGCTGTGCAGTCTCTTGCCCTTGCACCTCTTCTAATAGGTGCTCCCAGTCCTGGGACCTCCTGGTCGTGTTCTGCTGGCCAAGCTGGCCATGTCTTTGAACAGGAAAGAGACTCTGGCCAGAGCTGCTTTCCTTACCCTTATTTGTTCCTGTCTCTGGGCAGAATATCACTGGGCAGTGTCTACTGGCCCTTTGGACTCGTTTGAGAGCCAGTGGGCGCTGTCCGGTGGACTCTGCTCAGTGTCTCTCCTTGTTCATAACCTTTGACCAGCATCCCTGTCCTTGGTGTTTTTTTATTATTTGGCCCCAGTAATCAGTAGTCACCTCTTTTGTAGCCTCCCTATCTGAGGGAGGCTGATAGGCTACTTATAGGGCCTAGGTCCATGTCCCTGAAGGTGACAAATAGTAAACCTCCTCCTGGCCCTAGCTAAGCTGGTTGTCTACCTGGCGGCAACTGGCTGGGGCACTCCCGGGACTGTGAGGCATATTCCAGTCCTTCATCCTGTTTGTATGGTGGGAGTGCCACACGTTCAATTCAAGATATGATGGAAAGCAGTAGCAAAATAATATGCATTTTGTGTAATGTTTTTGTGGCTGACTTCCCATTTTGTGAGGTGAGGTGTCTTCCAGTCTTTCATTCATTCACATCTTCAGGCACAGTTTCACAGTTTTTCTGGAGCTGTTTGAGGGGCAGTGGTGGCCAGCCAATGGGCTCTGCTGAACGTTTGACCTCTGCTACCATCCCTGTTTTCACTTCTGTTGTTCCCCTGGCCTCTGTTGTGTTTCCAGTGGCCACCCTGACTCAGGCAGGCTTGCTGTTTTCTTCATGGGCCCAGCCCAGCATTGCTCAACCCCACAAGTAGACCATTTGGTGCTGCATGTACTCTCTTCAGTCTGGGGCAGCTTAACCATTACAGTGGGCAGCTCGTTTGGGGACATGGGGATTTGGGGCTTCACAGCAGAAAAATGACCACATCTCAGTGATTCATAGCCATGGGAAATGCTTGTGAGTTTTTTTTTTTTTGTGTTTTGCTGGCAAATACCTGTTGTTCTTTAAACACCAGTTGCTCCCTATCATGGGAGCCCCATTCACCCATTGCCTGATGGTGTAACTTCTTCTGTGTATCTAATTGCTTACAGACCGCGAGGTATGTGCATGTGTTCTTGGGACTTTCTCGTTTAATACAACTGAGACTCTGGGGAATGAATTGTTTTTCCTCTCATGATGCTGGGATTGCCTTTTTTCCTTCCCAGTGAATAGAAAAGACAAAAACAAACAGACAGGCAAACTCCATTTTGTCCTCTAGAACCTTGGCAGCGCTCCTCTCTTTAAATAAGATGAGGTGTGGGTCGGACAGAAAGAATGTCTTGGTGTTAAGCATCTCATTGCCTAGAAAAGTAGCACTGTTGAAAGCTTATCAAAAACCCCTTGCTATAAGTGCTGTTCCAGGGAGGTCCTTCATGTTGAGGAAAAGTACACATTTAGGCTGTCACTTTCTAGATACCTTAGAGACTTGTGAATTTCTTGAGACAGTAACTGGAAGGGCCCTAATGCCTAATGATGCACTTTAACAGAAGTACGTAATAAAATGGATATGTACACAGCCCAGCATATCTGCCTGTCTGTAAACGATTAGATACACAGAAGAACAGTTACACCATCAGGCAATGGGTGAGGGGGGCTTCTGTGAAAAGGAGTGACTAGTGTTCAAAGAACAACAGATATTTGACAGCAAAACACAAAAAACCGGCAAGCATTTCAATGGGTACGGCCCTATGTATATGTGCACTGCTACCTATATATGTGAATTTTGTTCCATGTTCCAGACGGAGGTGTTTACACTTGTTTAGTCTGCCTGTCTGACATTCAGTTGCCTAACTAAAGCCCCTGGCAGACATTACAAGCAAGATGCGATTAACGTGTTACTCATGTCTTAAGTAATAACCCGGCCACACATTCAGACAATTAATGGTGCAACAAAATTGGAAACAAGCTGTACGTCCCTCAAGCCCCAGGGTACCTTCCCAGCTTTCCCCACTTAGAGAGGCACCCCAGGGAATCTTGGAGTGCCTCCTTATAAGCAGGAAAGTTGGGGTTCCCAGCTCAGACAGACCCTGTTGCATGTGATCACAGGAGCAAGTCTGGCTGAGTGGGGAAAGCTGATCACAGAGGATGGTCTGGCTGAGTGGTGAAAGCAGGGCTTTCCCTGCTTTCTGGAAACCATCTCCAGAGTTCGCATCTCCCATTGTCTTGCGCCATCAAGGGCAGGACAAGGGGCAATGAGTGTTTCTTCTAGTGAAGCAGATTATCATGGTATAGCTTAAAGTACATTGAACAGGAAGGGAGGAATTTCTTGCTACAACAGCCAAAAGTGCAGGTGGGAAATCTCAGCCCATCAGCTGAAGTTGAGGGTGAAGTTGGGTAGTAGGGAGCACCATTTCTAAAGATAGGGGCAGCTGTGGGGGTTTTCCCTTTGTTTCTAGCCCATAATGAGGAGGCTTCTCTTGCACCCCCCTAATTTCATCTCTGCATGTAATGGGAAGTCTACCATAGTAACAAAACACAGGTTATAGAAATACTAATTTTGCAAACCTAAACTCACTAAACAAACTTCCTTGGGAAAAAAAAATGAAAACTTGCATATTCTAGCTTTGTGCCTAGTACATAAAAGCAGAAAAGTGTGAGAGTTTGAGTAGCTTTCCTAGGATCACAGTGGAAGCCTATGATGGTTCTAGGAACTGATCTTAGACCTACTAAATTCCAGTTCAGTATCTTAAATCAAAAGATCGTTTTTCTCAGCGTCCCCTTAAAGTCAGGTTTAATGTTCACTTTAATATTTGAAACTATTCTAGTTTCTTCCATCAGCCTCCAAGTGTGATGGTATAATTTGTATGGGGAAAATGTCAATATCTGATTGAGACATGCTGTACTAGTAGCATCAGTGTCACCACTTATTTGTTTTTATCTCTTACCACTTCATGGAGCTTAAATCAGTAAACAAATTGGAGCAGAGATGTAAGAGGTGTTTGTCATTTCTGTTTTCTTTGTTCATGAATAAATGTGCCACAGTATCCTTTTTGCCTTTTTTATTTCTGGTTTATAACTGAATGCATATTTTTTGAGGATTTGTGTGTAAACCTGTGAGCCTTTTTGGTAGGAATTCTGTTTGACTTGCATTTCTTAAGTAACAGTATTTCATTTGATATCTCCTGATCCAGTAGTGTGCTTACAAAACTGACTTTATTTTTTTTAAATTCCTTTATAATGCAGTTTTTTTAATCGAATGTTATTGTTATATACGTTATTGTTGTATACTCATTCCTTGCATGCTTTAACAACTGATGTTCTTTTCCAAATATTTTAAGTATGCAATAGAAGATTCTCCAAACCCAATATAGCAAGTCTGTCCATAAATACATTTTCTGTGAAGAATTAGTATTTCTGATAATTCTTCATACATGTTGTTGTAGGGATTTTCTTTTTGCCCTCCCTCCCCCTCTTCTCCCTTTCTACTTTCATTTTCTTCAGTATGAAACTTACTAAATGCTTTTAGAAATGTTTTAGTGTCTATGACACAGTACACTGATAACAGTCCTTTACAACAATTGTAAGATGCTAGCTTCTTAGATATGGGTTTCAATACTTTTGTAAGATACCTGGGCCTGGGAATATAGGTTTGGAAAGGGTCTCCCAGGTGTCTACTCCAATAAATATGAGGTAGCTTGCCCTAAAACATCTCGGGGCATATTACCTTTATTTATGCTGTGATAAGAGCACGCAGATGGGTAGTTACTGCAGAGTGGCCAACGCGCTTTAAGTTCACACACTAGCTTAGCCCCCGATGACTTGTTTGTGGGTCCATAACCTTTGATAACCTGCATATCTCTTGTTCATTTCCATATCTGAATTTTCATAAAAGTATATTTTATGTAATACTGCTTTAGTGTGAGATTTTTTCCATTTGCTAGCTTTGGTTTTCATTTTTTAAATATGTATATACAATAGCATAAATTACAATGGTGAATAGATTTAATTGATCACATCCCAAAGCTACTGCTGTTTAAAAATGCTTCCAATTCGGTAGGCTAAAATTATTTGGCACAATTAACAATATCTGTGTATGCAGCAGTTACTGTGCGTTACTGGGAGAAAATGGTTTTCTATCTCTGTACTTGTGACTTGCATTACCTGATGCCTGAGAGATCAGGTTTTAAGTGGGTTAAAGTCGGATGTGGGAAGAAGGGATCTGCTTCAGTGTGACGTTAGGTTTGGCAAGGAGTTATACACAAGTCTAGTGAGCTTGCTGACAATCTTCACTATTATGAATCTGTTTTTTAAACGCATCTTAATGTAATAAGACTGAGTGGAGGATGGCTGAGGTGGCTAGATTCCGTATCTGTCCATGTGCTGACCTGTTTTTGTTTGTTTTGGTCCTTGATGTTGCCATTAGTTGCAGCCTTTTTATTCATCTGCTGAAAGAGCAATCTTGAGTAGAAGCGGTAACTCATCATATGTATGGGTTAACTGTATGTATATCACCTGCCTGGAGATCATTCTAAACAAATTGTTCCACCTGCTCCCATGAAACCAAACTAATATTCATAAAGGTAGTATAATGAGAAACATTGACTAAGCACTGAGAGAGATTTTGCATTTGTTGATAAAGTATTTGATCTGCTTTATGATTAGATGTCAATGCATTCCCTTCCTTATCTTATATTTATTTTTTCCTGACAGCTGACATTTATAATGCTAACTGTGCCAAAGATCTTAAAGGAATTTGCAAATATTAGTTCAGTGTTGTCACTCCTGTGAGGTAGGGCGAATATAGGGTTAGGCTTTCAAAGGCATACTTACAAGTTGTAAATGTGATTGCGACATGCCTGTGATCCTGTAGAATGTGTGCGCGTGCATTGAAATCTGTATACACAAATGCTATCTGATCAGCTGGCTTTTTGTTGCTTGCCTCATGTTCAAAAACAAAGCTACCTGACATAATGACTGGAGATAGGATTTTTTTTTTTTTATTCATGTCTCTTGTGTAAGCATGTCACCTCCACCCTCATCCCCTAGAAGCTCACTGTTACAGGGTGCCCCCAGGGTTCAGTCCACTGGTGCCACACCTTAGTGTTAAATAACTTGGAGAGAGGGTGGTAGACTGAATTTAGTCACTGCCTTTTTCCTTATCTATATCACAGACATCAAATAGTTCAGTCCCAGGCCCTCAGACTTTCTACCTGCAAGGTCTTTTCTTGCCCTGGCTAATAGTTTTGGTTTTGTCCCTTCTGGGTCTTGAATCCAGAGCCCTCAGCTCCACAGACCAACAGGTTATCCACTGGGCCAGGCCTATAGTCTTTGCTGTCATGGTGTATCCCACGCCTCAAAGCAAGTACTTGCAGTCCTTTTTAGGATCAGTTACTGCAGAGTCTTATGTCTCAACACTGCTACGTGGTCTCCACATCTTCCCTTACAGTCCCATCCATTCCACTGGATGTTATTAACAGAGATTTTAATGAAACAGCCCTTCCACTCTGAGTTGCTCACAAAGTCTAGATTATATCTAGAACATAAACTTCAACCCCTGGGCCCAAAAGGTATCAAAGAAGAAAACCACTCAGCTTGCCTTCTATAATGGGATGACTGGCTCTGTGGGTGTGGAGAAAGCAGTGGACATGATATACCTTCACTTTAGCAAGGCTTTTGATACGGTCTCCCACAACGTTCTTGCAAGTAAGCTATGGAAATATGGGTTGGATGGATGGACTGTAAGGTGGATAGAAAACTGGCTAGATTGTCAGGCTTGAAGGGTAGTAATCAGTGGCTAAGTGTCTCATTGGTAACTGGTATCAAGTAGAGTGCCCCAGGGGTTGGTCCCGGGCCTGGTTTGTTCAATGTCTTCATCAACAATCTGGAAGATAGCACAGAGTACACCTTCAGCAAGTTTAGAGATCACACCAAGCTGGTGGGAGTAGTAGATATGTTGGAGGGTAGGGCTGGGATTCAGAGAGAGATGGGCAAATTGGAGGATTGGACCAAAAAATCTCATGAGGTTCAACAAGGACAAGGTACAAAGTCCTGCACCTAGGACAGAACAATCCCATGTACCAGTAGAGGCAGGCATTGGACTGACTGGCTAAGCAGCAGTTTTGCTGAAAAGGACCTAGGGGTTACAGTGAATGAATCCAGTGTGCCCTTGTGAAGAAGGCTAACAGCATACTGGGCTTCATTGGTAGGAGTGTTGCCAGCAGATCAAAGGAAGTGATTCTTCTGTGTTCAGCACTGGTGAGGCCACATCTGGGGTACTGTGAGGCCACATCTGGGGCATTTCAAAATGGCCATGGGATGCTTTAATTAAAGCTTATTCATCAAAGCTTTAGTTTGGGCTCCTCACTACAGAAAGGCTTTGGACAAATTGGAGAGTCCAGCAGAGGGAAACAAAAATTGTTAGGAGACTGGGGCACATGACTTCTGAGGAGAGGCTGAGGGAACTGGGCTTATTTAGGCTGGCAAACAGAAGACTGTGGAGATTTAATAGCAGGTTTCAGCTACCTGAAAGGTGGTTCGAAAAAGGATGGAGCGAGGCTGTTCTTAGTGGTGGCAGATGACAGAACAAGGAGCAATGATCTAAAGTTGCAGCAAGGGAAGTGTAGGTGTTAGATAGTAGGAAAAACTTTCTCACTAGGCGGGTCATAAAACTCTGGAACAGATTCCCCAGAGAGTTTCATAGTTTCTAGGGTTGGAAGGGACCTGAGCAGATCATCGAATCCGACCCCCTGCCATGGCAGGAAAGAGTACTGGGGTCAAAT
>NW_017728992.1:23901062-23903058 GCF_001723915.1 Gavialis gangeticus | reverse complement strand
TCTAGCCTCCTCTTAAAGACCCCCAGGGTAGGAGCCAGCACCACTTCTCTTGGAAGTTGGTTCCAGATCCTAGCCGCCCTGACCGTGAAGTAGCGCCTCCTGATATCTAGCCTAAATCTACCCTCTGCCAGCTTGTGACCTTTATTCTTGGTCATTCCTGGTAGTGCTCGGGGGAACACGACTTCCCCAGTTCCTGCTGGTCCCTTCTGACTAGTTTGTAACAGGCCACTAGATCCCCCCTCAGCCTTCTCTTGTAGAGGCTGAACAGGTTCAGGTCCCATAGCCTCTCCTCATAAGAGGTTGTGAAATCTCCATTCTCAGAGGTTTTTAACGTCTGGCTAGACGGAGTCTTTGTTGGAATAATCTAGTTTGGGATGGTCCTGCTTTGAGCAGGGGTTTGGACTAGATGTGACCTCCTGAGGTCCCTTTCAACCCTGATTGTATATGATTCTGCTGCTGAGATCCCCGCATCTTTGGGTCCATTCGCCATATGCCCCAGGACCTGGCTGGTCTGCTGCTGGGTTCTCTCTCCTCTTCCTCTCAGGTACTCTGTCCTGATTTCGCTACTAGGCCTTACCTCTCTCCTGGAGTATTGCCTGAGCTTCATTGCAGCCATGCTGCCTGCCTTGAGTCTCCCCCTGCCTTTTAATCCCTGCTTAGTTTCTTGCATAAAGAAAATTTACCTAGGTTTTGTCTGGGGCTGGCACGTAAATTTCTTTTAACTGATAATCCAACTTGTTCCCCAATGCCAGTATGTTCCTATCTTATTTGCTTTTTTAATAGGAATGTCAAAAACAGAGCACTTTTTGTCTCAGTCATCTTTCCTGGGGTTAGCTTTAAGTCTACAGAAAAAGCAGGCTTACTATATTTTTCGTAATGGACTAGTTCAGTTATTGAAATTGCAAGCAACTCTGGGTGCTTAGGTTCCTGGAGACCCACTCTAATTAAAAGGCCACAGCATCATGTGTATTCAGGCCCCACACATTTCAAAATGGCCATGGGATACATTAACTAAAGCTTATGTAACAAGCTTTTAGTTAAAGCACCCTGGCGGCCATTTTTGAACCCTCAGGGGCTTATCCGTATGATGCTACGGCAGTGCTAGAGCATTGAATTGGAGCAAGTGTATAAGTATCCACTGTGTGCAGATCAATGTTTCCCAAACTTTTGATACCTGGAGCACCCTTTTTCTTGATTAAAAATGGAAGCACACTTAAACCTGAAAAGGGGCAGGCAGTGTGTACATGTGTGTGCGTTTCAAAACATGTAACAAATTCCATACCTCTGCCAGAAGAAATCCTACCAGTGCTGAGATGTACTGTTAAATGACACCGAATAGTCTTTCTTTTAAGCAAAGGATCAGTTTCTGCAAGTGGTTCTCAATCTTTTAAAGCCATCCCTCTATAACTTCCCTGAATTTCATGGTACCCCTGTTAAAAATGACTGAGAGATACATTCAGAAGAAATATGCGGGTGGGGGGTGGCCTTTGAGGCTTCTGCCAGCCCCAGGAGAATGGGAGGAAGCAAGTTGAGTTGCAGAGATCAGCTCTGCATCCACCCTCCTCACAGCAGAGCAGGCTGTTAGGCCTGTGCAAAGTGGAAAGTATTTGCTTCGGATTCAGCCAATTCTGAGGACAGTGATTTGATTCGGAGATTCAAAATTCAAATCACTGTCCGGATTCCATTTGGCTGAATCGGATCTGAAAGTTTCGACGCTGCTTCAGAGATTCGGCCATAGACTAAACAGGCAGCTGCCTCCAGCTGTAAGTCTGCTGGGGTTGGGGGAGAGGAGAGGGAGGGATTGGGGCTGGGGTAAGGGGGTGTATTACTCAGGGAGGGGGGTGGCAGGTGTGGGCTTCAGGCATGGCAGCACTCGGAGCAGGGGCTCTGCCCTGCTGCCGCTTGCCCAGCTGGGGCAGGGAAGGGGATGTGGGCATGACTCACTCTGGGCAGAAGTGGGCAAGCGGCAGCAGGGCCTCTGTTCCCAGCACTGCCG
>NW_017728992.1:23888302-23895562 GCF_001723915.1 Gavialis gangeticus | reverse complement strand
TAGGCAGCTTGTTTCAGTCCCAATCTCTCCCTCCCCCAGCTGCGTCAGCTGTCTGTTTATTCCACGTCTGAATTGCTGAATCTTTTCTGAATCTGTTTTGGAATTGATTTGGATGCTTCCAATTGATTTAGAGCTTTTAATTAGACTCCCAATTCGATTTGGATTTGGAGAGTTGGTCACCTAATTGGGTCGAATCTCCTCCAAATCTAATTGGCTACTGAAGCTTTGCACAACCCTACAGGCTATGGGGAGTATGGAGGGAGTGAGTTTAGGGGGCAGGGAAGGGTAGGAAAAGGCTGCTGCTTTGAGGACTGTCAGTGGTGCTGCTGCTGCTGGAGTGGTGTCAGACTGGGGGCTAGAACATTTACTGCCTCACACACGGAGATCTCATGGCATAGTTGGGTTTCACTGGTGTAAATAATGTGCCCCTTACTACTATAATTCAGCAAGGGCAACAGTACAGGAGTGTTTTTAGTTTTTCTAATACAAATTTATGCTATATTCAAAAACATTACATCACATTCATTGAGAGCAGGTTGAGACAAGTCCAAACAAGCAGATTCCCTCCAAACTAATATAAATTTGGGAGGAAACTAATTGAAACCTTCTGTCATTATCTAGAAAGAGGGAGGGAAACTGTATCCTTCCATGTTAGCTGATAGGTTAGTAATGGTCAAAACTGTATGTACTTGCATGAAAAGGGTAGTAATGAACAGAGATCCTGGTTTTCTCTGTTTAAAAATCCCCAACTTTCTGATTTAACCCTCCTGTCCACATTTTTCTGTGATTAGAATGAGATGCCACTATGCATACACGTGTGTGTGTGTAGGTATCAGTTTAACACAGTATTTTATTGATAAATTTACAATTTTAAAGCAATTTGGAAACCTACCAGTGCCTCAATCATTATAATGAAATAAATTTGAAATACCTGTATATTTTGGTGTTTGGGGGGGGTTATCATGGAAAATCAGAACTTCCTCTGCCCCCTTTGCTCATCAGGATGTGGGTTCAGCTGTGGCTGTCTTCCCTCCCCTCAACCCCCCACTTTGTGGTGCTGAGCAGCCCCGACATGCCAGTGCTCTGTCCATGCAATTGCCCCTCACTCCCAAACCACAGCCCCCTGGCCCTGCTAGCACCCCTCACTGCTGACCCGCCACCCCCTCCTCCAGCCCTGCTGGTGCCCTTTATTCCCAATCTGCTGCCCCCACCTGCAGACCCCAGACCCCTGGGTATGAGGAAGGGGGTGGGTGTGTAGAGAATGGGGTGGGTGTTTTTCTCCTTCAAAGGAGAAAATCCAAGTTTTTCCATGGCAAACGGAAAACCTGGATCCCTGGTGATGAGAGAGACTAAGGAAAATGAAGAGAATGAAGCAGAAACAGTAAAACAATGTAAGACAGTAAAATGAGGCAGAGAATGCTAAGTGAACTGGTTTTAAAGCTGTGGACTTCTTGATTATACCCTCCTGAAACTGTGTCATTTCTTGCAAAAATTAATAAATAAATAATAGTAAATGAGGTTTGGAGGATAGAGCCAAGAGAAATAAATACTGTTTCATCATGAGACAAGATGCTAAATCCAACTGAAAATTGTGTTGGAGCTGCTGATGTTTCCAGTGTTAAAACCTACTTATCTATGCAAATATATCTTAGTTGGTTGTGTAAAAATGACCCCCTACCATAGAAAATGAGCTAAGAAGTTGGTGTAATAGGAAGAATGGTAGAGTAGCTTGGTGACCTGATTAAGTGCAGATAGGCATTCATGCAGTCCCTATTATCTGATGGAAACAAAGTGAACTTAATAATGAAACAAGCAATGTATTCCTTTCATCCTTCTCTTATAAATGGTCTGTCTCCAGCAAGAAACAAAATGGAAAAAAAAACACAAAACCCTGAGATAAGCAGGTGTAAGCAGCAGGGTGGTTCTACCCTGCTAAGATTCCTGTATCACTGGCAGCATTGTATATCCCTCTCCCTTCTGTCAAGGTAAAGTCTTTATTTCCAGGTTAGCTACTTTTCATCAGCTTCTATCAATCATCAGTGCTGCAGCTGTTTTGATAGGTCTAGCTAAGATGCAATCACTTGATACTTACTCTGCTGCTCAATGGTGAAATTGAGCTATGGTCCTAAACAGACATTTTTCTGGAATTTCATCCTAGTAAGGAAAGAAAGTGTTTCCTTGAATAAAATTTAGATTTCAGGTGGCAGTATAAACATAAATGGAGGGAGAAAATATTATTGGGTGGGGGGGAGGTGCTGAGTGCACGCGTCAGCACAAGGACTGCAGTTCCCATTGTGTGATGCATGTGTGGTTAGCCTCTTCTTCCTCAGCCATGTGGAGCTGAGCATGTGTGGGGCGCTGGCCTGGCTGCACGTCAAGTAGTGATTCTGCTATTGTTGGCTGCCGCAATATTGGTTTTGGGGGGCGGGGCTCTAAGCTGCCCCCCCCCAGCCTTCTGCCAGCTGTGAGCATAAATTGAAATTGGGCCAGAGGCAGAAACTGCCTGCTTTGGCTGAATCTTGAGTGTTTAAATCCAAATGGTCCTTTTGTCAATTGGGGTTATTAAAACTCAGTTAAAGGCCTGCAAAATAGAGTGGAAATCAAGTCTAATTCAGTTAGCAAAAAGTTTTAAATACCATTGGCCCACTGACCCCTTAAAAACGACTTGCTTGGTTTTGGAGGAGAGGCTGATTTACAAGAACCAAAACCTGGATTGTCAAAGAGCCAGACTCCATTACAGGAAAAGTTGGACAGTTTTTAAGGCTTTGATCTTGGCTGAAAAATCTCCAGAAAAATTCAAGATACAGATAACAGATCTGTTAAGTTCCTGTGTCCCATGAGCTGGTTTTCTTCTGTAGTTAAGGAGAACAGTGCATTCATTGGTGAGTAACTTAGGCTGCCAACAGATGTGAAAAAAACCCAAAACAAAACAGATCTTTACCAGAAGAAGTGTGTTAGTTTGACTCGGCTCTCCGGCATCTGTATAGATTGGGCCCTTCAGCAGGGCTTTTTGGTGCTTTTGTCTAAAGCTGATTCAGTCAATTATTGGATGAAAGCCAAAAAGCCCCCCGAAGCACGTGGTCTATACAGACGTAGGGTGAGCTGGCTCAAACTAACGTAGTGCCTCTCTTGGGCCTGCACTGCTTGGTGCTGGGGCATGCCAAACTTAAAAGTAAAGTGTTGGTTGTTTTTCTCATGTCTGTAAATGGAAAATCCTGAAGCTGAATCTAAGCTGAAATCCTGAAGCTGCTGGAAATTCCAGACAAAGTAGAACAGGAGACTTGAAATGTTTGTTTGTTTTTTATTTTCCTTGCCATATATTGTACCTTTCAAAATTGCTAAGCATGTGACTAAAGTCATGTACTATGGAAGAAATAATCATTCATATCATGTACCATTGACATAATGAGCCCATGCACATGATAGATAAGAACCTGAAAGCAGTAAAAAACGGTACAGAGATACAGTTTTTACCATTTTAAGGGCTGTGGCTGAGACTTTACCTTTACTTTGCCTTTCCTAAAGTAAAGAAAGATTTAGGGCACTGGGGGTAGGGGTGGTGTGTGTAACATGCAACTGCTGCTCCCATGCAGGAGATGAAATTAAGACTTCTGTGCTGTGCCAGAATTGCAGGTTAAATAAAGGCATCTGGGCATGTTTCTAGGACTGTAAAGAAAGCTGAGTTCTGCTGTCAGTTGATGTGTAAACGCAGAGTAATTTTGACTTCCCTAGAGGTTTTTTGTATTCACTTACGTGGGTGTAACCACATAATTTGGTGCTCTACCTCTGTTTCCAGTGCTGAGTTTAGGCTTTTTTTTGATGAACAGATATTCAGTTGTTACAGATCTGATCTCTGAAGGGTCCTAAACAGTCAACAGATAATGACAACAGGAGTTAGTGCTGTAGCTCTCTAAAATGCTTCCATTCCCTCAGTTGGGTTGCAGAGCTTTTTACAATAGAATTATAGGCTGATCTCAAGAAGAAATAGTTTCATTTTAGCTCGTGTAATATAGGTTTGTGGCAGGGTTGTCAAACATATAGGTAGTGGGTCACCCAACCCAGGGGGTTTATCTCCAGCTGGATGACTCACCTCTGTATCTGGCCTGTTACACTTCTCGCCGCAGCTTCTAGAGCTGCTGTGTTGGCTTGGCCAGCCCTGACCTACTGCTGAATATGTGGGATTTGATCAGTATCTAGCAAGCACATCTGCGGCAAGGCAGTGGCATTAAGCCTTGTGTGTTTGTGCTAACCCAGTGGCTCTGGCAGCCTTAGCAAGAAGCCCTGTGAGCCAGGTCTGGAGGTGGGTCTTCTGGACCTCAGGAAGCCCCTGGTCCAAATCTATCCTGCCCAATTCATTTGTTTAACACTTTAGGGGAAACAAGGATACATAATTTCTCTCTGACTTAGTTGAGATCTGCTTTTGGTTGTGGGGTATAATTTCATATGTTCATTTATATGTTTTAAATAGATTCATTTGTATAGAAATATTAGAAAATGTGTAACAGTGAGGTATCCATTATAGGCTGGACCAGAGGGCTTGTTGCTCACCTGGTCCTAACTTGTCCCACTGCTAAACGCTAGCAAGAGAAACAAAAAACACTTCCCTTTTTTCCTGACGTTTCTATATAAGCAAATCCTTTATTAGGTACAGGAATGATGTTTGATAATCGAAATGCAAATGGTGCAGAAGCATAAATAAAAGCAGAGTCTCCTTGCATGAAATGTCTTAATTCTGATATGGACCAACATATCCTTGGACCTGGAAAGGGGTTAGCTCTTTTATCACAGAGGTCAAGTGATGAACTGGCATTGGGATTTGTTTCTAAGCTTTAAAAATCATGTGTCAAAAAAGTCCTACTGCTTATAATAAACTTTAGAAGTAGGAGCTGAACTTAGTATTAGATTTCAGTTAATTTTTAAGACGGTCTACTTTTATAAGTTTTTTTTTTAAATACCCGCAAGTACAACTTTCAAAAAGAATCCTCCAGCTATCAAATATTGGCAAGGATAAACTGCAGTCATCACTATTTCAGAAGCAGACCTGAACATAATCTAACCACGTAGCCACGTTCATATTTATCCTTAGTCCATGGGTAGGCAAAATGCCTGATCAGGCCTGCATCTGGACTCCATTTCCCAGCAGCCCCTGCCCGTATGGTTCTGGCTGGTCTCCATGGAGAACCCAGCCAGGTCTGCACTGTGAAGAGCAAGGCTGGGGTTGCCATGGAGACCCATCCCAGCCATGCTGGTAGGGCAGGGGGCTGCTCTGGAGCCACTGGAATCTTGCCATGGGGGCAGCCAGGGCAGAGCTGTGATCTGTAGCCTGCACAGGGCAGAGCCTGTGATCTGTAGCCAGGCAGGGGCACGCAGGCAGTGGATCGTGGGTCTGTCCCAGCTCCAGGCCAGGCTGTCACTGCTGCAAGGAGCCGGGGCAGAGCCGCGATCCCCTGCCCGGAGCGTGCAGGCTACAGACTGCTACTCTACCCTGGCTCCAGAGCAAGCAGCCCCCTGCCCTGCCCTGCCAGTGTGGCTGGGGCTGCTCTCCATGATGACCCCAGCCTTGCGCTTTCACAGCACAGGTGTGGCTGGGGTTTCCATGGAGACCGGCCCTAGCCATGCGCAGGAACACCTGGGAAATGGAGTTCATTGCTGACTGGATCTGGCCCATGGACCAGACTTTGTGCCCTAGACAGTGTTCAGCACCAGTTTGGCCACACCCAATTCTGATGTCCATCAAAAGATACCTTCTTATTTACAGTAGACAAGAAATTAAGTGCAGTCTCTATGAGGCATTGCTGAAGCACATTGCCAGAACACCATGTGGAATTTTAACTATTTCACATCTTCCCCAATCCCTCACCTTCACAATCTCAGGATGCAGTTTAACTTTTACTGGGTGGTGGTGGTGGGAGGGGAAGTGTTCTTAAATCCCTAACTGAAATGGTTGCTATGTTCAAAACCTTTTGAAAGATTAACTTTTTTTCATTAATTTTAATAAGATAATGCAGATTCACATAGAAAGATTTGAAAAATTCAGTCAGTATCTCGTATATTACTTTTAAAAGTATCCTTTTGCAATCTGATGGGTAAATGACATGTTTATGCTAATTTTGAATGAGTATTTCTTGCAGAGAGTGTGCTCTGCTGCTGCTGCAGTTTGTCCTGAAATACTGTTTATGTATGACATTTAGAATGTCATTATTTTTCTTGCATATTCATACACCTTTCTCTTCAAAATTGGGGTGCATGAATTAAAGCAGGGAAGCTGATTTTTCAGCCTGTGATAGAAGCACTTTGCTTTGATTCATGGTCTAGTGTGCAGCAGCTGTCACATTGGTAATCAGGTAACTGACTTAATGGTTTGTTTGTTTTTCACTGCACAGTAGTTAATAATCAATCATCTCTTCTCCTTTTTAATAGTCTTGACTTCCACTAATCAAGCTAATCTTTTGTAGGGAAATTTTGCTGTCTGCTGGCTATTCTTGGTCTCTCTCCTCCTATTTCACAGCCCTGGAGACTCTTTAGATCTTTTCAAAATCATAGATCTGTCTGTGGAGAGCAGTGTTCAACTGCAGCTAGGATTTCAGCTTTAATTAAAAAAGACTGAACCAAAAAGCTTTAGTTTCTTCATTGTACCTCTCAGAAACAAGGTGTGCATTATAGTTCATGGTGTGTTGTATGCAGAAAAAATGTTAGGTTTTTTACCCAATAAATTATGTTGAAGGCTCTGAATTTCTTTTGACTTGTCAGTCTAGATGCTGTGAATCATGCAAAGTCTCGTACTGATAATTCCTACAAAAACTTTTCAATATCAGGATGTTGGACCAAACTAAACAAGTTGGTCAAATTCATACCTAAATGATATAGGAGCAATTGACCAATTAAAAAGCAGTAATGGCTTCGTAGCATAATGGGAGCGTAGAATAGTGCCAAGTTCTTCCTATAGTGATTCTAGTAAATAATCATGTTAAGTTAGTACCAAAGAACCAGCCAACCAAGAATGGGACTCATTGTGCTAAGCACTGTACATACAGTAGTGAATGGGGCCCGCCTTTAGTGTTTACCATCTAAGTCAGCGTTTCCCAGCTGGTGTGCTGTGAGGCATGTCCAGATGTGCCACGGAATTTTGGGCTGGAGACACGCCCCCTACCTGCTGCCACTGCAGACAGGCGGGGGGCATAGCTCCAGCCAGTGATTTGTATCTGCCAGCTGTGTTCAGCTGCATGCTCCCCGCCCCTCCTTCTGTGCCCGGTCACTTGG
>NW_017728992.1:23864570-23888234 GCF_001723915.1 Gavialis gangeticus | reverse complement strand
TCGAGCTCCCCCCCCCCTCCCTTTGGGCCCCTGCTTCTGTCCCCCCCCCCCCCCCCCGCTCTGCATTTGGCTGGTGTGCCACGGGATGGGAGAGGTCTGGTAAGTGTGCTGCCGGAACCAAAAGGTTGGGAAATGCTGATCTAAGTAGATAAAATTGATGCAGGTAAGAAAACAGACAAGCAATGAAAAATGTAATGGTCATACAAGTCAGGCTTCAGCTTTTTGTTTGGGCTTGCTTGAGAGGGAAGTAATCTAACTGAAAATTAAAAATTGAGGCAAGAAGGTTAAATAGAACAAAGCAAGAGAGAGGAGAGGCTGGTGAGGTATTAGGGATGACAGTTGGCACATATAGCCAGAAGCAAATGGCAGAGACCCCAGCCAAGACTCTAGAAAATCCTTTGTGTGTGAAAGTCCTGCCTCAACAGCTGTTTCTGCTGCTTGGAAAGTATATTTAGTTTCTTAGAAGGTTTTCCCAAACATGGAGGTAATATACCTGCAAAAATATAGAATGGCACGGCCTTGTGTATAGGCAAGAATATTTCTAGCAGGATGCTGCACAGTTATCCTTGTGGGCATAAAAACAGTTCTCTGTTACTGTAACAGGGGGCCAAGGCCCCTGTTACTTTTAACAGAGGAAAGCACCTGGTTAGAGCAAGGGCCAGCTGCTGAGGATGGCTGGGGGTTTGACTACAATGGACTGTTGAAGTCCAGCAGACCCGGTTGTGGCTACATGGGAAGTAGAAGCCATGGGTGGAGTGCCTAGGAGGCACACCCTGCTATTAGGGGCTGAGATCAGGGTAAAATTCTGCTATGGTCTAGGACCCTGTGGGCTTGCATAGGCCAAAGCTAAGCAGTGCAAGGGCAATAGGTGGGCCACCTGGTGGAAGAGGGCCAGGAAACCCAAAGTAGACATGGTCAGGGGGGCTCAGTGGAAAGAGGCTGAGCTGAGGAGGCGGAGCAGGCTAAGGCTGCCAGAAAGGGGCTGGAGGCCCAAGTGACTGGAAATTTGGTCAGAACCAGAGGGTCCAATGAAGGAGGACTGAGTGAGATCTGCGAGGTTTGGGTGTGACTGTGGGGGGGGGGGAGCTGGAGGCCACAAATAATGCCTCCATGACAATTTACTGGCCTACAAGCACAAATAGTGAGAGTTGCCTGGAGGGTGGGACAAGTGCTAGCAAGGCATAGAACTGTGGGTACAGAGAGAGCGATTGAGATGAACAGAGCCAAACATCCAGCTCAGTCACTTAAGGGGTCCTCCAGGGCTCAGAGGCAGCCTCCCAATTTATTTACATGCACGCACGCACACATGCACACACACACATATATATATTTAATATAATTTTGTATTATTTCATATGGCACAGCAGGTGATATAGTGAGGTAGTACACTGAGGAGCTGGAGTGTGGGAGCAGGATTGGGGTGGCCACTAGGGGCTGCCATAGCTATCCTCAGGGGCTGCTCCCAGTATAGTTACTAACAAAGGATAACAGTAATATATGAAGCTAAACTGGTTAATGAAGATCATTTAACTGCAAAGATAAAAAAAATCAAATCATGTTCTGCATCTTGTCAAGAAACTATGGTTAAACCTTACCAGGAGCAATTCTCTACTTTTTCTGGTAGAAATCTGGAGAACTTAGAATTGTATAAGCAGAACTATTTCCTTTTCCTGTTGGCTTTAAAGGACTGCCTTTTGATATAGTTTATTTTCATAATACTTTCAGTTGCTCTAAAATAAGATTTTGTCAAATGTAGAAGAGAAGCTATACGATGGCATGGACTTGGCCCTCCTTATTTTTAAGCCCTGTGTTCATTACATTTCTGTGGGGTCTAGAAATCATAAAAAGGGATTGTTCTTAAGTTTGATTTTTCAGATCAGTTGCTGACTAGTTCCTATGTCAGATTATGAGGAGCTGCAAAGCTAAATGCTGAATTGAGTTCATCGTGGTTGTGAAAAATATTAGTGCAAGATACACTGGGAAATGGAGCCAGTATGGAAAGGTTTTCAATTAGAGTTGGTAGCTTGCCTGTGTTAAGGGGCAGGCAAGGTTCTTTGAGTAGATGTGATATCTTTTATTAGAGCCACTGAGTAGTTGGAAAAAAGTTCTTTGCAAGCTTTTGGGTGCAGTCACCCTTCTTCAGGCATATGGAGTCTCTGCTGGTCTGAGACTCCAAGAAACGAGAGAAGCTAAAAGTGTGGCATGATGCCAGTGAAAATATAAATAGGTAGACATTAGGAGTATACAAAATGGGCCCTGTTCGGTTCAGATTCAGCCTGAATCAGGGACAGTGATTTGATTCATTGATTCGGATCACTGTCCCTGATTTGATCTGGTTGAATCCGAATCTGAAGATTCAGCTATAGACACAGCTTTAAATTTTTTTCTACATACCTCCAGGTACCAGGTGCAGTTTGTGAGTGCTTCAATGGTGGGGCAGATGGAGCATTCCACAGGAGTGCAGGGGGGCCCCCCCTTGCCTGCTCAGTAGCGAATCTGAAAGTGAACCAGAAGTACTTCCCGGTCCGCCAGGGACTGTGCAGGGGAACCTGGGGGCCCCCCCAGACCCAGAAGGCACCACTCGCCAAACTGGACTTCTCCCCCCCCTCCCCCCATGCACTCTCTGGTGGACCTGGAAGTGGACCAGAAGTGCTTCTGCTGAGCATGGTCTGCTGCTGAGCATGGTGGGGACCCCACCATGCTCCCATGGGATGCTCCATCTTCCCCACTATCTCAGCATTCACGAGCTGCCTAGTACCTTGAGGTATGTAGAAAAGACTTTTAAGGTCTGTGTCCGAATTGTCAAATCTTTCCAAATTGATTTGGAGGGTACTAATTTGATTTGGAGAGATTAAGGGGTCCCCGATTTAATTCAGAGATTCAGCCACCGAATTGGGCCTGTGCCTGTCTCCGTTCGATGATCTGTTGTCATGCCGCTTTTGCATGGGCAGCTGGTCTTGTGTGCCAAGTAGTCTCGTGTAAGCCCCAGAGGGTCCCTCGATTACCTTCGGAGTGGCCCCCCAAACTCTCCTGCCACGACTTTGGATGGATCTTCAGTGAAGGGGTCTCCTTTGGGGGCGCCTCTAGAGTTGTCACACACCTTGGCGGATGTCTGCAGGACTCCAACCCTCCCTACGCTCCGGCCATGCGCCACCCTTCAAGACGAGCCTTAGGATCTCTTTGTGGCTGACCCTTGGACGATGATCTCCTCAGTACCTATGTCCCCTTTGTTGCAGATGGATGCCTGAGGTTCCACTTGGATCTGGGAGGTTCAAGACGTCTCATCTTCTGAGACGTTCCTCCATGGCTCCGGACGTTCCAGAAGGATGCCACTGACTGCCCCCACATTCACAACGCACCTGTGATCCTCCATCAGGGTCCCTTGTCTCCTGGAACCTGGCTGAGAGCACTGGATAAACCTGCGCTGGGTGGAGAAAGAAAACGGAACAAGAAGAAAAGAAAACCAAAGAGACTGTACCAACAACACAAAACAAGCACTTCAGTGAGGACCCCTAAACCAAGAGAAAAGGAGACCAAGAGGGGAAAAACAACAGGGAAAAGAAGGAAGAGGCAGGGGGTGGAGCTCTACAGCCGCAGGCTCGCCAACTCCCCTCCCCCAGTACCTTAAGTGGGCGCGTCCCCCTGGCTGGGACCCGTGCTCCCTCCCTGGTTGGGGTTTCCTTCAGCTCCTGCAAGAGCCCTCTTTAACTCGGCTTCTTGGCACTGTCCATTCCTGTTGTGGGTACCCTCAGTGGCTCCAGCAGATGCCACCTCTGGCTTGCTCCTGACCTGGTCACTCCCGGAGGCAATTGCTGCAGCTCCTGCCACTGCAGCTGCTTGTCTCCACACTGGCTCTTCTGTTCCTGGCCGGTGCTGTTTCTCCCTGGTGTGGGGAGGGTTTGCAGTCTCCGCTGCTGCAGCCGTTCCTCCCCACACTAGCTCTTCGGCTCCCTGCCAGTACTAGGAGCCTCCGCTGCAGCAGTTCCCCACCGCTCCTTCAGTTCCTGGTGTGCCCATTCCCGTGCTCTCGGGGCCGGCTTTCATCTTCGTCGGGTAGCATCTCCTATTGACATCACCCGGTCTCAGCTGCAGATGTGTGCGGCTGATGAACCGTGTGGGCGTCTCTCCCCGGCGCGCTTCTTTGCTTCTTCGAAGTCCTGCAAGAAATGAGTTTTTTTTCTTTTTCATTTGTCTGGGGTTTGCCTGCGGGTATGGCTTCCCTCTCACCCGTTCTTACGTCCCTGGGACAGGGCTGAATCTCCGTCAAATCGAACTGGCGACTGAAACTTTGCACAGCCCTAGTAGACATATTAAACATATTAAATATGGTAAAATATAAATAGGAAGAAATATGTGTTAAGGGGTACACCTACTAGGTTTTGATAACAGTTTGAAGTACCCATAGTAGTATACTTTTATTACTGAAACCCTGCCTTAATGCAATAAAAAGCTCCTATGTAGTGCACAACTAGTTGGTTGTATACGTGAGACGGATATATATGCCTACAGTCACTAGGGGGTCTGGAACCAGGGAAGATGACTGAAATCTGGTGGGATTTTGAAGCATTGCAGCTGTTTTGGGCATTGTGGTGGAAGAAGCAGTGGTTCTTTCAGAATATTGGTTTCCATTAAAAAAGGTACATATTCATATTATTATATCTTAGTAGCCCATAGAGTTAGCCAGCATCAGAGGTTCTTTTTTCCCAATGCATGAGAAAATTATTATAGGGTGAGGTTGTTTTTGTTACTTCATGTTTAATCATGTAGATGGTACAGTGGCTTGTTTCCCTGAACACAGTAGAAACAAAGAGCAAGCAGTTTCCTTGTTCAGAAATCCACATGCATCTTTCCAGCTAGTACTGTGTCCTGAAGACAGTTTGTGGCTGCCATATGAGCTGTCCTTGCTACTGCTTTTCTTGTTTTGGACTTTCCCTCTGTCACGGGATGGGGTCCTGCAGGATGGCCATGATCTCCCCAAGGCCCCCTTACCGTGCCAAGTTGGCCCAATGGGCACCCTCGATTCTCGCCTGCCACATCTTTGATGGAAAATATATATAGTAGGGAGGCTGCCTTTACATTCTCTTGGACACTGTTTACTGTACTCTCTGACCCTGTGGACTCCCGGACCCCTCGTGGGTCCTGCTCCAAGATAGATGTCACAATGGGTGTTTCAGGGCACCCTAGCCTTATGGGCTATGCGTGGCTCTAACTGGCCCTTTACCACGCCCCAAGCCTCACTGATGGTACTGACATTTAGTTTGGGCCTTGTTATAATTTGGCCCCCTTGCCAGTCAGGCGCGGAGCGCCCAGGGAGGACATTTGCATTTTCTGCAGCCCTGTCTCGCACCACGCCTCACTGGCGCTTGGGCTCTCCACAGCCCTGTCTTGCTCTGTCCCTGCAAAGTGCTGCTCCCTCTCTGGCACTGGGGTCCCCATGCTGCCGTGGGTCCCCTATGAGGCCTCCTCCTTCCCCTAATATCTTCACCCTAACCACCAGTGTTATACAACAATAAACAAAACACAAGCCCCTGGGCCGTAACATAAATTCAAGCCGCCAGGCTATAATGTCATTTAAACCCTACTGGGGAATACTCTGTCCTACAACAGTATCAGGAGCTGCTTGTGCAGTCAGGCCCCTCCCCTTTGCTTGCTCTGGGAGAGCTCCTTCTCCTTTGGCTGCTGGCAGGAAACTGGCCTCAGCCCTGGGGTTTATATATGAGCCAGGCCCTGCCCCTTCTGGTCAGCTGACTGCTGACAGGTATGCGCCACTAGCTTGTTCTGGCTGCCCTGGTAACCAGCAGCTGGGGCTTCCACCTCACTGCTAGGACTCTTTCCCTAGCAGTTTCAGCTCTTTTAAAGGAGCAGGGCACCCTAGTGTGCTGCAACACTCTGTTATACAAATATGCTGCAGCTGATAAGTTCTCAACTCTGTGTTTACAGCCAGGTCCTGGGAAACAAATTGGTTCACATGACGTAGTTTCTGTTTGGCATTACGGTCGGGCTGCCTTACTTCCAGCTATCCCTACATACAGGGGCATTTAGTTTGGTTTTTTATTTAAGTTTAAAGGTGCTTAGTACACAGATTTGCTTTAATGAAATCTATGATTGACAAAATCCAAAACCACTTAGTACAAAGATTTTAACATACTGAAATGTGTTTAAAAAATTTTTTACAGATCAGATTTTTGATTTTAGAGAGTCTTCCTCGTAATAGATTTCATTTAAATCAAATTGATATAAATTACTGGTCAGGAATCCTCGATTTAATTATTATTTTCTACAAAAAGTGCATTCTTGTTGTTTGATATAACCTTAATACAGTAAAAGCTTTGTTATTTGGCACCCATTGGGAATAGGGAGTACTAGATAACGAAATATGCTGGTTAACTGAGTGGCCCGAACAGGCGTCTTTGCCAGTTGTAGGGTTAAGTACCTTCCTCTTTAAAGGTAATTTGTATACTAAAGACCAAGAGATGCTGAAATGTGGCTTGTGTAAGCAAGCTTATAGTTAATGTAATTGATAGGGGTGCACTGATAAAGATATTTTTGGCCAATACCGATGGCCTATTTATTAGCCAGCCATGTCGGCTGATACCGATCCGATAGCCGATATGCACCTGGGTAGCTTGGACAGCAGTGATGGGTCAGTAAGTCTGTGAGGAGGAAGGGGCCTGGGATGGGGGCAGATGAAGGCCCCCATGGTGAGGGTGAGAGTAGGGCTGGAGCAGGGGCAGCACTGCCCAGCTAGAGCGGGGCACAGGACGGAGCCGGAGGTGGCTTTTCCATGCAATGCATCGGGGGGGGGGTATGTGTCCCCTGAACTTGTGCATGGGGCAAGGGTGAGCTTCCCCTTGCAGGCTCAGGGCCAGGGGCTGCACCAGCCTCTTCCCAGTGGCGGGGCTGAGCTGGGGCTGTGCTTAGGGTGGGAGGCAGCAGCACTGGGAGGGGGGGCTATGGAATAGGCTACGGCAGTGGTCGCCAACCAACGGATCTCAATCCACTGGTAGATCTCAGAGCCTCTTGCGGTAGATCTCGGAGTTAATCCAAGGTTGGGGTGGGGGGTTGAGTGCCCATGTACATGCATACATGTGTCCCAGCCCAGCAGGTCAGTCCATGGGGGAGGGAAGGGGCGAGTGCTAAATCAAGGCCCCTGTGGTGAGGGACAGTGATGCAGATGCAGAGGCAGGGGTAAGTTGAGTGGGGGCCTGGCTGGGTGGGACTTACCTTCTGGGGAACCACTCCCCCAAATATTTTTTTCTCCCTCTGCCTCGATCTGCCCCCCCTTCCTTCCCCAAACTTACCTGCTGTGGGGGTGGCGGTGGTGCACAGTAGATCTTGGGGTGCTTTTAAATGCCGAAGGTGATCTACTTAAAAAGGTTGGAGACCACTGGGCTACAACCACCCCAAAATTCACCATCGCCCCCTTCCAGTGCGTCTGCCACCTGCCCTGAGCAGCCCCCACCGGGAAGAGGCCAGCGCAGCCCCTGGCCCCAACTCTGCAGCAGACAGCCTTCCCTTACCCAGCATACAAATCCAGGGGTCACATGCCCCTCATGCCTCCCCTGGGGGTGCAGGTAGGGTGGGCCCCTCCCCCTTCCACTGTCCTGTGCCCCTCAGATGAGCCACTCACAGCTCCATCCCATGCCCTGCCCCAGCCCTACTCCCTCCCTCACTATGGGGGGGCCTCCATCTGCCCCACTCCCATGCCCCTTCCCTCCCCTATGCTCTTCCCCCTGCCTGACCTATGGAATGGACACTGCTCTCCAAGCTGCTCGGCTGCATTTCTGGCTGCGTGCATGCTGCAGCTGCGCACATGCACGTTGCTACACTGGTCAAAAAAAAGTCAATTGCTGATAATGTCAGTTTTCCTTTTATTGGTCCTGATCCGATATGGTGTACCTCTAGTAATTAATTACTTGAAATGTTTTGCTTCTTGACAGTATCCATGTGAAATGATCAAATTCAGTATAAGTATTAATGCATCATCAGTTCACATGTATTTTTCTCTCTATTTTATCTGGGTAGGATAAAAATCCTAGACTTGCATATAATAACTCACTGTAAGCTCAGAGTTCAGTAATTTTTTTTTCCCCCCCCCCCCTTAAAACCTAGGTTCCTTGCACTGACCCCTTGGAGAGTGTATCACCTGACTTCTCTCATAATACTCGGTGTTGTAATAATGCAGATCGTAAAGGATATGGTATTGTCTAGAATAAAAGGTAAGACAGTGCATTGTTTCAGAGAATTCATCTCTTACAGGTATTTGCATGCACCTTTTGTCAGCTCAGTCATTTTTTGCTTGCTTGTTCTGACTGTATATCTAATATTGCAGTAAAGAGATCTTGCATTATCAAAACAAGTAGAAAAGAATCTCTGAAGTGCTAAAAATAAATTTTGCCCTGAGAAGTGACTAAAAATGGCATAATGAAGTTCCATGTTTATTTCATTAACTTCTAAAGTAAAGGTACTTCATTTACAAACTTTTATTTTGAAACCACAGATTTAGAAATGCATCTATACCTAAAATAACATCGTTAACAGCTCTTAAATTCACTGCTCCTAACAGCATCAAGAGCCCTGATATTAGACAGTCTGCCATCCTTAAGGAACTTTTCAAATGGTTCAGGTATATTAAACATAATACTTAAGAAGGCCAGGCCAGGACTGATTGACCTTCAGCCCATCTACAGTAGGGATTCCCAGCATATTTAACATCTTTTGTCAGCAGGGTCAAGTGTGCTGAGAATTTTCTTACTTGTATTTTGATACTAGTGTAAAGATTCTTCAGCCAAATGATGTGTAACTCGAGTACACCTACAACTCCTATTGCCTATAAGATTATTAGGGGTTATATTTGCTTGTAGTTGGACTGTTTTTTTTTTAAAAAGTCTTAAGTCTCTTAAAGTAACAGAAAAGCCAAGAGATGCTGGCCTGAACCACAGGCTTTTCTTTTTTTTACTCATGCTGCTGCTTCAGCTCAAGTGATTGAGGCTGCTTTGTTTTCTGCTAAGTCAGTGTTTCCCAACCTTTTCCAGCCCAAGGCACACTTGCATTAATAACAATTTTCCATGTCACACTTGTTAAGGCATTCCCCATCCTCATACCTGTTGCTGCTCATTGCCATGGCAAAATTCTGCAGCACAGCTGTTCATTTCTGACGGCACACTGTGCCACGGCACACTGGTTGGGAAACACTGTGCTAAGCTATCTAATTTGTTTGACCGCTTCCTTCATGGACATCATTACTACCTAATAGGTTTTTTCACCATATAGTATTGACCAAATTATAAGTGCAAAAATCTTATCTTTAATCATGTCCCTCTGTTCCTGTCAACATATTATTTGGCAATTCAGCAGAATTGGATGTAGCCAATAAAGCTTTATTTCCTAGTTCTGAGGTCATGGGATAGTTGATTATTTCACTATATCTATTATGAAATGTCTCCAGTGACCTCAGAAGAGAAGTTCAGGGAAATTAAAACCACTAAGTGGGTGCTATCTTCATAAATGTCTTGTAGCAGAAACCTTCCTAATCTGAAACTTGGGAATTACCACACTAATTAAGGATCTTCTTTCCTCAGGATAGGATAAATACTTTTGTGTAATCGTTACAGACCTTCAGCCAGCTGCTAGATGGCAAGACTAGTGCAACACTGGAATATACAGTGATTGTCAATTTGTTGGATATTGTAAGACACTGACTTTTTTTGTAATCCTGGTATATCAAAACAGTTTTGAAATATTCCAGAGAAGTTTGATTTTTTTTTTTCCCCCCCCCCAAAAACCTGTTATTCCATTATATAGTAGGAAGAGAGCCTGAGCCCAGGCTAACAACCTGAATAAACTAGAGGTGTTTTACTGTACTACAGAGATTTACAGTAATTTTTTCCATGACTTGGAATGTTGTTGGAAAACAGGTGGGAGGGGGCCCATGCATATTGTATAAACCAGTGCTATGTTTCAACGTATGCTCTACCAATTACAGGTGCACAGCTCTGGAGGAGCCTCACTGACAGGTAGGTGCAGTGTCTTTTAAATGCTGTTAACTATGTAGGTTGTTCTTATAACACTAAATAATTCTGAATTTTATAAATTACTTTCTCAAATAATAACATACTGCATAATCAAAATAAGAACTACATTGTTTCACTCATAATGTGATTTGTTCATTATATTCACATGGTCTGTCAGTTTTATAGACTTATTCTCAGTAAAGAGTCTAACTCTTCTGATTTTAAATTATCATGGTATATTATTCAGACAGCTGTCAGATTTGGAACACTTTAAAAATTTTTTTTTTTTCTTTAAGCAGTGTTGAACTCTTGCGTTTCCTGGCAGCTAACCTGTTTCTTTGTAGATGGTTCTTGGGGAAAGATGCTAGATTGACAACTGTAAAAGAATAATGTTTTCCAATAGAACAGACTTGTATACAGACTATACACAAGTAATACCTGTACAAAGTTGCAGTCACCAAAATACTCCTTATCTTTTGTGAATAACTCTGTGATTTAAATGAGTTGGTGGCCTTTCTTTCTATGGATACCTGTTTAATGACAGTAGTCAAACCTGTTGACTTTTTTTATTAGCCAACTCCATCCAAAAATATGTGTAGCATCATTTGGTGGAGAATAGCTACTGTTTCCCTTCCTACCCCCCTTATTCCCTACCCTGCTCCTCCCCAAAGTAGCAGTATTTCATTAATGGAGGAGTGAAATCTTATTTCTATAATCTGTTAAACATTTTCAGAGCCTTCTGAATTAAAATGTTGTAGAAACTTTTCCAGTATTGTCCGGTCTATAGATGTGCCCATGTGGATGACATTCCTACCCCCCACTCGCCTATACAAAAATAAAATTGCAGGGAAAGTTTTATATCAAACTTAATTAAAATGTTGTCAACTTGTATTACAGTAATTTAAACAATTCTTTGTTACATGGTTTAATGTTTGACTTTGGGGGTTGGGGAGCCATATCTTACATAAAAAATATAGTTTATGGTAGTAGCTTTCACTTACTATTGACATTTGAAATTGTGGCCTTGAGGTGAGAGAGCATTTATTGCTTACCATTCCCATTCCCACATCAAAGTGTCCTAATCTTGCACTAGGAAAGTAGTGGTTAATAATGTAAACATGGAAATTCAAGATTCATCCCTTTGTTCTATGATTTTATGCAGTTGTCACCATAGCATCTGAGTGCTTTCTGGGGTGCCTTGTTAATGTGGCTTAATCAGGCTATCTCATCATTTCTTTCATATTCACATTAGGAAAATTTTGTGCAGTGTAATATTTTGCTTTGTTTTTAATATGTATGTGCAACTTGGAGCTTACCTTAGAGCAGGCAAAATCAAAGAAATGTATCTTATTTCATTTGGACTGACAAGTATGGCTTAGTTCCTCTGAGAGTTTGTAAGATCATAGGGAAGTGGGGCTGGAAGGGACCTTGCAAGGTCATTTAGTCCAGATCCTGCTCAAAGCAGAAATATCCCTGACTAAACTATCCCTGCCAAGTGTATTTAACCTGCTCTTGAAAACTTCCAAGGATGGAGATTCCATGACATCTTGAGGTAGCCTGCTTTCAGTGCTTGACCACCCTCTTAGCCTGTAAATATCTCCTAATCTCCAGTTCAGATATCCCCTGCTGAATCTTGGGGCTATTGCTCCTTGTCCTGTCCCTTACAGTTGCAGAGAAAACCCCCTCTCCATCCTCTCTGTAACTGCCCTCCAGGTATTTGAAGACTGTTATCAAATTCCCCCTCATTCTTCTCTTCAGGCAAAATAACCCTAGTTCTTCCAGCCTTTCCTCATACATCTTGGATCCGAGGCCCCTAATCATTGCTTTTGCTTTGCACTGGACTTCTCCCAAACTGTTCATATCCTTCTTGAAGCGTGGAGTTCAGAATTGGACACAGCATTCCAGGTGAGGCCTCACCAATGCTGAATAGAATGGGAGAATTGTTTTCCCTTGATTTGCAAGTGATGCTCCCATTAATACCACCCAGTTTGCTGTTGGCTTTTTTTGCAACAGATCACACTGTAGACTTGTGTTCAGCTAATGATCTACTGTAACTTCCAGGTCCTTCTCTGCCATACAGCAGCCTAGCTAGGCATTCTCCAGTTGGTATTTGTACATGTGATCATTCCTGCCCAAGTGCAGGACTTTCCACTTGTCCTTGTTGAATCTTATCTGATTGTTGATGACTTCTTCAGTCTGTTTAGGCTCTTCTGGATCCTAGTCCTGCCATCCAAATAGTCTAGTTTCACCCGACTTGATGTCATCTGCAAATTTGCTAAGCGTGTACTCAGTCCCATCATGTATATTATTAATGAAGGTGCTAAACAAATACCAGGCACCTGGAGAACCCCACTTGATACCTCCTCTCAGCTAGACATTGAGCCATTAATGGCTGCGTGTTAAGTGTGATGATCCAACCAGTTATGTATCCACCTTACAGTGCTTCCATCTAGTCTGTATTTCCTTAGCTTGTTAATGAGAATGTTGGAGAGACCCTGTCCAAAGCCTTGCCAAGGTCAAGGTACATCACATCCACTGCTCTACTCCTATCTATGAAGAGAGGAGTGGATGTGACATCTGTCACCTTATAATAGAAGGAAATCTGATTGCTCCGGTGACTTGCTCTTGGTGAACCCATGTTGGCTGTTACTGGTCATCTTGTTCTCCAGGTGTTTCACAGTGGATTCCTTGAGGACCTGCTCTGTGATCTTCCCAGGTATCAAGGTCGGGCTGACAGGTCTGTTGTTTTCTGGAACCTCCTTCCCTTTCATAAAGATGGGGAGTACATTTGCCCTTTTCCTGTCATTTGAGATGTCATTAGATACCCACGAGTTCTCAAAGAAAATAGCCAATAGCTCTGATATTACCTCAGCCAATTCATTCAGTACCCCCAGGTGCATCCCATCCTGCCCTACCAACTTGAAAGCATGTTGCTTTTTTCTAAGTTATCTCTAACCTGTTTTTTTACTACTTTCAGTTGTTAGACTCCTTCACTGTCTTTGCTGCCAAGTGCACTCGTTAGCTGGTAGCTGCCCCTATTTGTGAAAACTGAATTTAAAAAGGCATTAAATACTTCAGCTTTCTTTGCACCATCCATAATTAAATTGCTGTCAGCATTCAGTATGGGACCTATGGTTTCTCTGATCTGTCTCTTTCTTCTGACATGCTTGTTACTGCCTCTCTCTTGCCAGCTACATCTCAACTTGTGTCTTGGCCTTTTCTTCCTGTATACTCATGTAGTACTAGGGAAGACTATAAAGGAGTATTATGACCAAGTTGCCACTTTTTATAGGCTCCTTTTTTGAATTTTAACTCATTTAAAGAATTGGTGTCTAGACAAGCTGTTCTCCTGTTGTAGTTCCCATTCTTGTGTTGCATCAGGATAGCTTGCTCTTGCACCACCACTTAAAGTACAACCAGCTGTCCTGGATTCCTTTCCCTCTCAGAATCACCTCTTTTTTTTCCTTCTTAACAGTTCCTGGAGTTTGTTAAAGTCTGTCTTTCTGAAGTCTATTGTCCTTTATTTTGCTCTCCATAGTCTTCATAGACATTAGGGCCTGGAAGGGACCTTGCAAGATCAAGTCCAGTCCCCCTGCCATAGGCAGGAAGTCTGCTGGGGTCAAATGATCCCAGCAAGATAAACATCCAAATGCCTTTTGAATGAATCCAGAGTAGGTGCTTGCACCACCTCTGGGGGGGACTCTATTCCAGACCCTGGACACTCGGACTGTAAAGAAGTTTTTCTTTATGTCCAGTCTAAACCAGCCTTCCAGGAGTTTGTGGCCGTTAGACGTTATCCCTTGGGGGACCCTGGTGAACAACTGTTTTCCCAGGTCCTGATGTACCCCCTTTATATACTTATAGGCTGCCACCAAGTCACCCCGAGCCTTCTCTTCTCCAGGCTGAAGAGTCCAATGTCCCTCAGCCTCTCCTCGTAAGGGTTGCTCTTTTGGCCTTTGATCATATGGGTGGCTCTCCCTTGGACTCTCTCAAGCTTATCCATGTCCCTCCTGAAGTGGGGGGCCTAACACTGCACACAGTACTCCAGCTGCAGCCTCACTAAGGCTGAGTAGAGCAGGAGGATGACATTTCTGGTTTTGCTTGAGATGCATCAGTGGATGCATGCCAGTGTTTGGTTTACTGGGCATGGCATCGCGTTGGTGGCTCATGTTCATCTTGTGGTCAATCAAGACCCTCAAGTCTTTTTTCGGTTGTGGTGCTAGCGAGTGAAGCACTGCTGAGCCTATATGTATGATGCTGGTTTTTCCTCCCAAGGTGGAGCACCCTGCACTTGTCTACGTTGAAGGCCATCAGGTTTTGGTCTGCGTTGTGAACATATCCATGTTGACCTGTATCCCCAGCCTGTCTTCCACTGTTCCTCCTTCCCTCATAGTTTAGAGTCATCTGCGAAATTTGCTAGTCTGCATCTGACGCCCAAATCCAAATCGTTAGTGAAGATGTTGAAGAGTGCTGGCCCGATTACTCTCCTTCCTTCCTTCCTTCTTTGGATCTTGAACTTTATCACTTCATGGTCACCCAAGTTACCTTCCATCTTCACGTTTTCTACCAATTCCTCTCTATTTGTGAGCAGTAAGTCGAGAAGAACTTCCTCCTCCTCGCCCCTAGCTGGCTTGTCTACCATCTGTGTAAGCTATCCTGAACACACTCCAGGAATTTGCTGGACCGCTTGTGCACTGCTGTGTTTCCTTTCCATCAGACATCCAGATTTTAATGCAAGTCCTCCAGGAGAACCAGGTCTTTCAACTTGAAAGCTTCTGTCAGTCGTTTAAAGAAGGCCTTGTTCACCTCCCTCCTCCTGGTTTTGAAGGTCTGTAGCAGATGCCATTGTGCCATCCCCCGCTCCCCCGACTCCCCCAACTGCTCTGTTGCCAGAGGTGACAAACTGCCAGCTTCCACCTTCGAGAGTACTTGTCTCTCTCAGTGCCTTCTCTTGCTGTACTTATTCCATGATGCTGAAGATTTCTTTGTGCATCAAGCTGATGAAGGTCTCATATGCACAGATGCTTCTGAGCTTCTTCACGTCCTCCTGCAGCTTCCTTGCATGATTCCTATGAGAATCCGCCAGGAGGCACTTCTCACCACAAGCACTTCCCCACCTGGCTGTTCCTGACAGGGGTGTGCAGGCTGCCAAAGTAAGATCCTGATGGGAAGCCTTAGTGGCTGTGCCTGGACAGAGCGCAGACAGAGGAATGGCTGGCAGTGGCACAGGCTTCAGCATTGTGACATTTGCAGACAGTCTGCTGATTCTCTTTCTAGCCCCTTCTTCTTTGCTGCTACATCCTGGAAAAAAATCCTCTTCCTCCTCAATCTGCTTCCACTCAGCAAGCTTACAGTGAAGGGAAGGGTGAGTGAGTGTGTTTGGGCAAACTCCACAGCAGACTCCCCCGTTTGCCAGCCTGTTCACTGATCCTGTGCTGCTTTGCTTTTGTGTTGCTGACTTCTCACTGAAACCCAGTCTCATTGAACAGTCCGAGATCAACCCTCAAGAAAACTCTATTGCCTGACCAGCACAGTTTACTTTTGTGGCATAAATTTTCATTGAGTCTGTGGAACAAAGCTGGTGCTGCCACTGATCTGCAAGCTTTAGGCAATACTTTGTGTAGCTTGGGTCTAGGCTGTAGTTCATTTTCTTCCTATAGAGTATCAAATCTAGTCCTTCATGTTGATGTTGAGGACAGAAGATAATTTCATACGCTTGCAGTAGCCTGACATGTTGGGCTGTCACATTCTTTAATAACAGGTGGCAAAAATTCTTTTCATGATTTTTTTAGTTAGTCCTACTTGCTGCCTGTTGTTTGGACAAGATGTGCCCAAGACATAATACAATGTTTTTTCAGCATTTACAGCTGTATGTTCAAAGCATGTTAAAAGTGAATATTCAGTGAGTAATGTGACTTAATTATGTCAAGACAGCCATAACTTTAACCCTAGAATTTTTTTAAAAACTGGCACCCATTAGGGTTATTAGCAATAGCATGCCACTCTTAATTTAATTGGAGTAGGTATGTATTTTCAGGTACAGGGTTGTTAGCAACAGATTTCAATAAATACCTGTTGGAGACCCCTTTTTCCATGAATAGGCTTACAGTCACTTTTATTGGGGAAAATTACAAATGTTGTGTTCTTGTTTGTAAAGTAGTTTTTTGCTTGGTTATTTGCATTCCGCTGTCCATGTCTGCTTCTTTGTTAAATGTGTTATGGAGGATGAATGCCCCATAGTTTTTCTCACTTTGCTAAGGAAGTTGTTTTTGGATTGTACATAAAATTGGCTGAAGTGAGTAGAAGTTATTTTATCAGTTGATTTGGATGCTTGTTTGCTTTTTATTTGGTCATGTCTCAGGCAGGATAAATCATTCCAAGTTTCACTAGAGATCATCACCTAATCATAACAAAGATATATTTAGAATTGTAATCTTTTGCATGTGGTCACTTCTGAAAGGCCACACAGAACGAAGCATACACTGTTAATTCCACCCCCACACCCCCCTTTGCATTAACTGATGTGTATGCTTAGACTTGAGTGTGCTGAATTTGGGTTTTCATTTCCTGATTGACTTTTGTTTACTTGGTAGAAAGTTCTTATATCATCTTAATTTTGAAGACCTCAACATTGGAGTGTGTTGATTTTCTGTAAAAGAATATCATCTTACACTAGTCTCTGGAGCAGTTTGACTCAGACTGGCTGTCATTATGTGCTTTGGGGGTATCCAGTTACCTAAGATTCAGAAGATTTAGCCAGTGGCTATTTAAACAGTGTCTGTATTTTGTTGAATTTTATACCCTCATCATAGACTGAAGTATTGCATAGACATTTTCATGCACTTGTAAAGTGAAAGTACTGTCCTCTAAACATAACATTTTATGCCCTGGTTCTGTAGCCCTCATGAATATATTTATTAACAATAGGAGTAAATGCCTTTGCCTGCATACGAACAGCAGGGTAAGACCTTTACTATTGAACTCATGAAGTGTTTAGCTCTGCTGTCTTAGGAACTAAGGATTGACCAGAAGTGAAAGAAAAAAAGATTTCTCGTGTGTTTCGTGATATTTGTGCTCAGTGCTACAAAAATCATGAATCGGTAGTTCATAGCCTCACAGCACTTTTCATTTTATTTTGGTGTCTGTAAATGAAGTACAAGGAAAACATTCAGTCCAGTGTGTATTAATAATTTGGTATATTAACTGGAATACTTTTGTACAGTATCAGATTTTTCTTCCTTCAAATTACTTACATACCTATATTAAGAGAGAGCTTTATGAGAATTGGCAGCTATAATTAACTTTTTTTCTGAACTAAAATGTAAATTTTTCTGTTTTACATTTAGTAAAGATTTACAGTGGCTTCCTGGAGCTACTCTAGTGATCCTTGGTGGGGAGGAAGGGAATAGAAGTATTTTCTGTAACGTAAGATGTATCCCTCTCCTTAAAAGTATGAAATAAAGCAAGCTCAATTTTTTCCACCTATGAGAATTCTAATACATGTTACCCAAAACCAGGACATTGAAAATGGCATGATCTTGGGTTCCTTTATATTTTAGGACTGATGCCTTTTGTGCAGGTGAGGGCCCAGCTATTGATTTAGCCATCCCACCAGTTCTAAGCAGCTGTGATTTGTTTTCTAAGTAGAAAGAGTATGTATAAGTATGGAATTGTGTGTCATACACTAACAAGGAGGCACCTGTTGCTCCTGACAAAAAATATAGCACATAGCTGCATGTTGACCCAATGTGTATTTATAGTATTTGTATTTTATTTTCTGACTTCCAAGCTTGTAAAATGTTAAAAAAATTAACACCACAAGTATTTCAGTAAGAATATTTATCTTAAATCTTTCATACATTTATAAATAATTGAATTTACATATGCAACCTGAGATTAAACTATGCTGGCCTAGTTAGTAACTCTCTGTGTGTGTGTGCGCGCGCACGCACAGTTACTAACTAGGCCAGCGTGTGTGTGTGTGCGCGCGCATGGCAAATTGCTGGTACAGGTTTATGCTGTACATGCATTTCTGGGAAAAGGCATACCTCAAATTTGCATAAAGGGAACCCACTTCACAGTGTAACAAATAGGGATATGTTCCAAGACCTTGACTGTACAGGCCCATTTCTACCACTGCTACAAGATTTTGGTATTCACCAACATCAAACCGTACACACAAGGACAGGGCACTATCATAATGGGCACGGCAACTACAGGAACACATGTCGCAGATGACGAGCGAGGAGCACAGATCCACACAGGAAACTATACTTTGGTGCGTGTCACTCCCACAATGCATCGCAGAAAGCAGCTGACCAGCAGGCTTTCACCACACCAGTTGCATAAGAGTGAATTTACCCTTCATAAAACAAATTTTTGTTATAAAAAGGGTCATCGCATAATACTGAATTTGTGCATACAGAACCTGCATAAAGTGAGGGAAACTTGTACAATTTATCACATGTCTACAAGTGCACTGTTGCTATATAATGTAACTTGTAGAAATTCTAAGATCCCAGACTCCTGAGTAGCTACAGATTGCCTGCCCATGAAAGGGCTTCCTCTTTTTGCCTCCATTTGTAGAACTTTTCATTTGGAATAACTTCACTTTGCTTATTGCTTTGCCATTTGCAGATAATATGAACATTTCAAATGAGTATCAATTACACTTTCCTTCTACTTCACACTAAGGATTCTGCTTGTACCCTTGTAATGATGCACATTTTTAATTTTTAAAATTCTCCTCAACAACTACTTTGTTCTATGCTTATTTTATTTCAAATACTTATCTTCATCCTTCCCCCTGTTCCCCCCCAGTCATCTGTCTCTTTAGACCAGGGACAGGCAAAGTCCACCCTGCGGGCTGGATCTTGTCGGTCGGAGACTCCATTTCCCAGCCACCTCTGCCCTCGTGGCTTGTGCTGGTCTCCATGGAGACCCCAGCTGCACCTGGCCTTAGGAAAGATCAGGCTGGGGTTGCCATAGAGACCAGCCTCAGCTGCACCGGCTGCATGTGCAGCAGAGTAGCGCAGGGGGCTGCTCCGGAGCTTCTGGGAACTTGGGATGGTGGCAGCTTGCTTGAGAGCAAGGGCAGAGTTGTGATCCCCTGCTTGTGCACCCCTGCCTGCAGCATGCAGGCTGCAGATTGCAGCTCTGCCCTGGCTCTGGAGCAAGCTGCCACCATCCCAAGTTCCCAGCAGGGGGCTGGTCCAGAGTTGTGCTGCTTTGCTGAGGCTGGCTGGCTGAGGCTGGTCTCCGTGGCAACCTCAGCCTAAGCTTTCCCTTGCAGGTGTGGCTGGGGTCTCCATGGAGATTAGCCTAAGCCATGAGGTCAGGGGCTGCTGGGAAATGGAGTCCAGCTGCTGGCCAGGTTGGCCATTTTGCCCACCCCTGCTTTAGACTGTCTGGTACTTTTAAACAGTTTCAGTTACTTTCTCCTTGGTTCTTATTTTTTTCTGTATCCTAAAGTATGGCATATTCAGGAACTGCTTTAATTCAATCGAAAGCCATTAGTCAATCAGCAATATTGATTCTAAACTAATAAGTAAAATGACTGAAAACAGAAAATGGCAATATATCTTTAAGGTTATTTTAGCTTGGAATTTATAATGTTGCGTACTACTGTGTGCATGCTCTCAAACTATTCAATAGCCCAGAAGTGAAGGGACTGACTGACCATCATTTATTCCGAAAGAGGGTATCTTTTCAAGTGTTTTGTCTGTGTTCCTTTTCTTGTACGTCTCTGTCCTTTCTATGTACGTCAGATTTGGAAAGTTTCCTGTACTTCCCAGTACTCACGCCCCCCTTAATTACAGAACATCAATTCAGTCTTGCAGTTCAGTCTTGCTTCTAAGTTGGAACTTGCTCTCTATCCAGTTTTGAGATAAATGCCATTATTAGATCTTCAGATCTAATACTGTTTTAAGGTTTAGATTAATTCATTATTTGGTCGTATGGGAAGCTGTTCTTCATCTGAATGGTGGGTGCTCAGACTATTTTGATATGGTGAGGGTGAGAGTAAGGACCAAATCCCTTGCAACAAGGGTGTCAGACATGGCCTGTGGAGCCGCACTATCCAGTGGCTGTCATGACTCCACATGCTGTACTAGCCCTAGGGCTGAACTGGGTTAGGCCATACAATGGCCAGTGCATGAGGCTGTCCGGTGGGCTGCCCTATGCAGTATGTACCCTGTGCTGGCCCCCTGTGCTGTATGCAGCACCTGTGATACTGCGTGAAGCCTGTGTACCACACACTGGTCCTACTCTGGGGTTTGCAGTGCCCTCAGCATGCAGGGTGGACCCATCACTAAAAGTGCTGCGTGTGGCACAGGGGCCCACCATAGGGTGCATATTATATACAGTGCCCTGCTAGACAGCCTTGGACTCTGGCTCTGGTATGTACAGACAGCCTGGGGTCCAATCCTTACCAGCCCTGCTCCACCACTTAGGGCTGATCCAGTGGAGCAGTGTATACTCTGTGTGCCCATGCCAGCCCGCTGGGCCATGGTCAGTGTGATCAATCCTTATAACACTGCATCCAGCTTAGGTGCCACAGGGCCAGTGCGTGTTGCTCATGGCACGGTGGGCCAGCATGGCAGCACACTGCATGTGGCGCCCCACCAAACTAGCCCTGTCCATTGGCCCTGGCATGGCCAGAATCCTGGCTACAGGTCAGGCCAGAGGACCTCATCTGGCCTTTGGGACTAGATGAGTTTGACATGCCTGTCTTACAAGATAGGCAGGAATATTGGAAGAGGAAGCACTATAGAGGTCTGCTTTAGAACCTGAAAGAAAATTGCTTCTCTCTTGCCTTTTAATTTTTTAAAAAATCAGGAATGTTTGTGCATCTACTTCCACTTCTAAAGAAGGTTTAATTTTATTTAGTTTTTTTCCCCCTTGTGTGATGTCCCTTCTCTGCACTCTTTTCCAGTCAAAGAGCAGAAAAGAGTACTCATGAGCAGGCATCCTAGCTTTCTGTGATGATGAAAACAAAATTCTCTGATTTTAAAGACCTGCATTTTTCCATGGCAAGCCCACATACCCCCTCCCGCCCTCACAATGCTGATTGGCAGAAGGTCCCTGGCAGTGGCCCTGCTCCTCGTGACTGTCTGGCTGAGAGGGCTGCCATCCAGGCGGCCCTGTCCCTCACCATACTTCATGCAGCTCTGCCCCTTGCCACTGACAGGGGCGGGGCTGCATGACAGGCAGCCCTCTCAGCCTATCAGCAGCCAAGGGAGGAGGAAGCAGCTGACATCTTGGCTGTTTCCCTGTGTGCTGTAGCTTCTCTCCCTGGTGGGCGGCTGCATTGGCTCCACAGAGGAGCCAGCATTTTATTTTTGCTAAGTTGTTGTTCTCTCCCCTCCTCCAGCTATTCTAAATCTTCTCTGTCAAAATGTGAATTCCACATTTCTCTGCAGCAAATGGATTTCTAGGATCCCTGTTCATCAGACTAGTACTGCAAAACAACTTGCAGAACTGCCCCTTCCCCGCGCCCCCAAAAGAAGAATAAATTCAGTCCTTTATCCTCTTAGAGGAACTGGATTCAGTGAATTTTCATGTGCTGCCCAAAGGCATATTCTACACTAGTAATGTAGCAGACTCCAGCTACTTTACTGTTAACAGCTAAAGTCAAAAGAAGATGGCATGTTTTCCTTGGTAGAAGTCAAATTTTATTCTCATCCAGGCCTTAGTACATAAGTTGTTATGATAGCCCAGGAAGAGACTAAACAAGAATATTTAAAAGTACTCCTAAAGCGAGGCTGTACCTCCAAAGGAGATACTTCTCTTGTGTAGTCAGTCATCAGGCTGCTCTTTTGTACTGTGATAACCTGCAGATTCTTTAGATGAGATCTCTTCTGACAACATAATGACTTGGCTGTTAACTAGTCCTCTGCAATAAATGACAGAAACTTTTTCTATGGGTTCTGCAGATTCTGTGGCAAGTTCTGTGGTATTTGCAGTCGTCATATATGTGTTGGATACAGACCTCTAAGCTACCAAATGATGTCAAAGGTTTGCTAATGGACCCTGCCCCACACCCCCTTCACTTCACCCCCGTTTCAAAGATGCATTAAGTTTTGGATGCATTAAAACAGACGGTCTTAACTTGGAGAATTTCAAGATGGATTTTGGGTATGAATGCACTACATTTGAACTTTCTGGATATATTATATCATACTTTACTAGGGTATAAGCAGTCTCAGCAGCTTTCTTTAGACATGCGTCTTATTTTCTCCGAATAATTGATTGCTCAGGCATATTTTTTGAAGGCCCAGTTGGGTGGGTCATCTTTTAATTCCTTTTTGACTAGACTTAATATGCCCTGTTTTGACCTACTGCTTGTCATTCTTGAGAAGGGGATCATATGTAGAGAGAGTTATTACTTATGTTTTGTTACTGGAGTTTTTAAGGTGTTTTTATGGCATGCTATGAATAGCTTTCCTATCCCCATTACTGTTGGGTCTACTGTCATGGTATTGATGGCTGCAAAACTGTTACAGTTGTTTGGCTGCTCTGGTCCTGTGTATGCCCTTGGTGTTACTTCTGAAGACATCTGTAACCAGGCACATCTCTCAGATGCCAATAGCATCTCCAGCAAAATATGACGGGAAATACAGCTACAGACAGGTGTCACAACTAATTGTGCTTATAGCTCCAGAAATGGAGAAAGGGGCAGAGAGGAGGAGCACCCAGAGCGTCATGTGTATTGGCGTCCCTAGTGGTGGTGGGGGCACTTTAACTAAAGCTCCTCAAATGAGCTTTAGTTGAAAGTGTCCCTGCTGCCATCTTTCAGTGTGTGAATGCTGATAACATTCACTGAAGCACAGTAGTCATAGGAATCACTGTAGCACAGTAGTTAACCACACTTCAGCAGACTCGATTAATCGAGTCTGCTCCAACACGCTGTTGTTTTTATTAAGGACTCAGTCCTACACAGGCAGACAAAACAAAGAAAAAGCAATTGTTATCAATTCATTAGACCCCATACTCTTCAAATATACAACAAATACTAGATTTTACTGTTCAAATACAAATTGAATGCTACATAGCACTATAGTAATAAAATTAGGACTGTCAATCACCATTAAGGTGCACGATTAATGTATTAATTGGTTCATGCATAAACATTTTTTAACACATTAATCGTGCACGTGGTTTTGGAGCCCGCCCCCCGGGCTCTGCTCCACTGCTGTCACCACTGCCTCCAGGCTGCCCGGTGGAGCAGCAGTGGTAGTGTGGAAGACCACAGGGCAGCCCAGGCACAGGCAAGAATATTTAAAAGTATTCCTAAAGCGAGGCTGTATCTCCAAAGGAGAGACTTCTCTTGTGTAGTCAGTCATCAGGCTGCTCTTTTGTACTGCAGCAGGGGAGGTGGTGGGGAAGGAGGGACACAGGTGCAGATGCATGCGAGCAGCCGCAGCATTTCTGCTGCTGCATCCCACAACCTGCCCTGGCCCCAGGGCCCCATTCACCCCATCCCCTGTCCCACTCCCTCCCTCACTGTGGGGGCCTCGATCTGCCTCACCCCCTCCACAGACTTACCTGCTGGGTGCTGCTGTACACACCAGGCTGCATCCCTATAGGTTTACCATATTTAAGTTTCAAAAAAGAGCACCTGTGGGAGGGGGAGAAATATGACTGGGGATAT
>NW_017728992.1:23855170-23859570 GCF_001723915.1 Gavialis gangeticus | reverse complement strand
CCCACAACCTGCCCTGGCCCCAGGGCCCCATTCACCCCATCCCCTGTCCCACTCCCTCCCTCACTGTGGGGGCCTCGATCTGCCTCACCCCCTCCACAGACTTACCTGCTGGGTGCTGCTGTACACACCAGGCTGCATCCCTATAGGTTTACCATATTTAAGTTTCAAAAAAGAGCACCTGTGGGAGGGGGAGAAATATGACTGGGGGAGCGGTGATATGTCCGTGCCCTACTCCTGCCTGTCACTCCCAAGCCACATCCCCTCCTCCCCCAGCCCTGCTGCTGCCCCTCACTCCAGATCCACAGTACCCCGCATCCTGCTAGGGTGTGCGGAGACCCTCCTTCCCTGGGCTCCAAACTCCACGCACACACCCACAGACCACCACACTTTCATAACTTCCCCCACAAACACCCACCCACCCCCCATGCAACCATACAAAATGCCTTCATAACTTTCATCATTTTGATTTTTTTCTGTGCATAATTTAGAGGTTTTTTAGCTCTGCAATTAAAATTGTGATTTAATTGCAACTAATTGCACAATTAATCACGATCAAATTTTTTTAATAGTTTGACAGTCCTAAATAAAATGCCATGACAGTACATGTAGTAACAATATAAAATATACATGGTTAGGTTTTTTTTTGTCAAACACAAAGACTTAAATACTTAGTTGTGGAAGACTAGTAAGACCTACACCCCTAATAAAAACTTCTTGATATGTGCACTGTGTGATAGTCAGCTATTGCTCATGATGTATATTCTCCAGTGCCTGATGAAGAGAAAAGTTTTTCCGGGCAACTTTTTTCCTGTGAAGAAATTTGTTTTCCAGAGTCTTCCCTGCCACAGCATGGGATCATCATGGCTGAATGCTGTGCATCACTCACCCTCCTTCTGTCTCCTCAGCACAAGCTTTAATTCCATCACAACCACTCCTCAGTCAAAACCTGCTGCCACTTTGGCAGCAACTGTAGCACTGTTAAAGTCTGAGCTGTGGAGTTGGCAAGGACCAAGTGAGTAACCTGAGTAACATTCAGCTCTTCTTGCAAGCTCCCGGGAAAGGAAGGAAACAGCACAGTGACTGCATGCCTCCATTCCAGCATGGAAATCAGGTGCCAGGGTCGGAAGGGACCTTAACAGATCATCGAGTTCAACTCCCTGCCTGGGCAGGAAAGAGTGCTAGGGCAGATGACCCCGGGCAGATGACCCCAGCCAGATGCCTATCCAACCTTCTTTTAAAAACCCCCAAGGTAGGAGAGAGCACCACCTCCCTTGGAAACCCATTCCGAGTTTTGGCCACCCTTACCATGAAGTTTTTCCTGATGTCTAGCCTGAATCTGCTCTCTGTCAGTTTGTGACCATTGTTCCTTGTTACCCCAAGAGGCGCCCTGGTGAAGAGAGAGAGCATCTCTGATCCCTTGCTGCACCCCCCTAATGAATTTGTAGGTGGCCACGAGATTACCTCTCAGCCTTCTCTTGCGGAGGCTGAAGAGGTCCAGGTCCCTCAGTCTCTCCTCATAGGGCTTGGCCTGTAAATCCTTAACCATACAAGTGCCCCTCCTTTGGACCCTCTCATGGTTATCCATGTCCTTCTTAAAGTATGGCTTCCAAAACTGGATGCAGTACTCCAACTGCAGTCTGACCAGTGCTGCATAGAGGGGAAGTATCACCTCCTTGGTTCTTTTTGTCATGCATCTGCTGATGCATGATAAAGTGCAGTTAGCTTTGCTGATGATTTTGTCTCACTGACGACTCATGTTCATCTTGGAGTGCACTATGACTTTTAGATCCCTTTCTGCTTCTGTGGTACTGAGAGGGTTACTTTCCAGCCAGTAGGTGTGATAGATATTTTTATGCCTTTGGTGCGGCACTCTGCATTTGTCCTTGTACTGCATCCTATTGTGTTCTTCCTGCTTTTCCAACCTGTCTAGGCCTACCTGGAATCATTCCCTACCCTCCAGTGTGTTCACTTCCCTCCACAATTTAGTATCATCTGCAAACCTGGACAGAGTACACTTCATGCCCGCATCCAAGTCACTGATGAAGACGTTGAAAAGTACAGGTCCAAGGGCTCAGCCCTGCAGGATCCCACTACCCACATCCTTCCAGGTCGATACCAGCCCGTCTACTACCACTCTGTTTGAGACCCCCCCCCCCAAGCCAGTTTGCCACCCACCGGACCGTGTAAACATCCAAGTCACAGCCTCTTAATTTATTATTTATGAGAATGGGATGAGATACCATATCGAAGGCCTTTTTAAAATCTAAGAAAACGACATCCACCTCTGCCTCGTTTTGTGACCTGGTCATAAAGCAAAACCAGATTAGTCAGGCATGATCTGCCTACTACGAATCCATGCTGGTTGCCTTGCTGCATTTTCTTTCCCGCTGGACTCGCACAGATATGATCCTTATAATAATCTTTTCAAAAACTTTTCCAAGGGTGGAGGTGCGACTGACTGGCCTATAATTACTGAGATCCTCCTTCCTCCCTTCTTGAAAATAGGGACCACAATGGCCCTTTTCCAGTCATCTGGGAACTGACCCGAGCACCATGAGTACTGAAACAGCTGTGCCAGTGGTTGTGCTGTGACACCAGCCAATTCCTTCAGTACCCTCAGATGAAGCTCATCTGGGCCTGCTGACTTGAACACATCCAGGCCATCCAAGTGACTGCACCAAGTCAGCATTGCCATTTGGTAGGCTGGTGTCCCTCTGCCTATCTAAGAACCCATTAGGAGTTCTTAAAATATGGACCCCAGTTTGACAAGGCTAACTGGGGTGGGGGTGCAAGGGAGGGTGCAAGAAAATACAGTAAAACTGTCTTGAATTTAAGACGCACAGATTTTTCTAACTCTATATTTAAGAAAAGAGAGAGCATCAAATAAAGGCATATTTACAAGGATACAACCACCCCTATGGTATGTGAAAGAGCTTTTAACTTTGCTTCAAATTTAAGATGCAGGCCGCTCTCTTAGAAGCATAATTTGGCTTTTAAGTGTTATGTTCAAAGAAATGATGTATTTTGTTGTTTATTGTATTGCTACTTTCCTTCACTGCTGTACTGCTGCATACCAAGTTACTTTCCTTTGTATTGCATTTGATTTCTATTCATTTTAATGTGGACAGACATAATATTGGAAGCACTTCAAATGCCTTTGAAGCACTTAAAAGGAAAAGCCATATACTAGATGTCCATTCATTTTTGAAGTGTTCTAGAAATGGTAGAAGCACTCCCAAAATGACCCTGAAGGAAACGTGCTATTTAGAAGCATTTCAAAATGAAGTATAACTTGTTAAATGTGCATATTCTAGAAGGTGCAGTAGGGGACCATGGGCTGAGTCCTCTACTATCTCAGTGCTCTGCTCTTTCCCTCCTACCTGTCCCCTTCTGCCCCAAGAGAGCAAGGCACAGTGTCAGTGATCATTCTCCTTTTTCCATCTGCCTCTGCTCTCCTGAAACACCCTGCTTGCAAGTAGAAACCAGGAGATCCTTCCAGAGGTCTTGCATGCGGCTCCTGAAACTGGGATTCTTCTTCTCCAGGCCCTCAATTTCCATGTACTTCTCCATCTGGTCTCCTAGTTCCAATGCTCCAAAAGACTGCTTGGTGGCATTGGCTTCAGTCACCTGCCACACATGCTTTTAAAGCTTTTTGTGGAGAACAGAGCCACACTAAGTCTCCTCCATTCCCTGCCTCTTCTCCCCCTCCCTAATTAATTGAGTCTGCTTTGATGTGCTGGAATTACAGGGCTTCAGAGCAGTCCCACTGCTTGTGTGTAGGCACCCATTAGTTGCAGAACACTTCTGCAGTTTACCAAGATTTTTTTGGTCATGATCCTGTTCTTCAAAGTGTATATTGTTTGAACCTAGGAGAAACTAGTGTGGGACTGGCATTTGGAGAGGCGGAGAGGAAATCAAGGGAAGGGGGTCTGGCCTCTCATCTCCGACAGCTTTCCTGGCCACAGAGGTGGTGTTGGATAAATAACCAATGCACAGGTTTGGCAAACCAAGGTATACTGCATAATATTTCATTGATAGATTTCATAGACATTAGGGCTGGAAGGAACCTCAGAAGATCATTGAGTCTGGCCCCCTGCCCAAAGGGCAGGAAGTCTGCTGGGGTCATAGGATCCCAGCAAGATAAGCATCCAGTTTACTCTTGAAGGTGTTCAATGTACATGCTTGAACCACCTCTGATGGTAGGCTGTTCCAGACCTTGGGGGCTCGAACAGTAAAGAAATTCTTCCTTATGTCCAGCCTGAAACGGTCTTGCAGCGGTTTATAACCGTTCGACCTTGTCATCTCTTGGGGCTCTCTGGTGTACAAACGTTCCCCCAGAAACTGGTGGTCACCCCTGATGAACTTATAGGCGGTCATCGGGTTACCCCTGAGCCTGCACT
>NW_017728992.1:23848528-23853001 GCF_001723915.1 Gavialis gangeticus | reverse complement strand
GCTTTACGGCAGATGGTGAAGGTGATCAGCTCGTGGTCAGTGTCACCCAGCTTCCCATCGATCACTAGGTTGTTGGCCCATTGACTTCTTGGGTCAGACAGAGCTCATCCACACACGATAGGAAGCTTTGTGACCACTCAGATTTTGCTGTTATATGGATAACTGAGACAAACTTAACGGCTTGTATAAGGATCACACTTACTCATTCGTACCGTACACTCCATTCGCACCATCCATACTAAGTCACCTACCCGTGGCACTTAGAGTCACTGCAGTGGCCAGTCACAGGCTTCTTCAAGGTGGTATTCAGTTGAGAGGGGTGCCAGCTTCAATTCTTTCTACGTGCGGGTAGGCTGATGTTGCTGGTTAAGGCATCTGTCCGAACTCTGCCCTCGCTGCCCTTTTATTTCCATGAGGCAGACTTTGATTGATGCCTGGAGATTCCTTCACCAGTCGTCACTCAATTTTTCACTTGTGCTCGTCTTTTGTACTCTGTTACCAGTTATGCTTTTTTTTTTTTTAATTATTTCAGTCTGCTCTTCAATTCTTATTTGTATCATCTCCACTTTCTTGGATTGCCACCTGCACTTTATCCTTATGGTTATCTCTGTCTAATACCTGTTGCAATTATCCGACTAGTAATCATACACCCACACACACCCTTATTGCTTCTTTTTCTGTAAAATGGAAATACATTTAAAATGGCAGCTTAGCATGAGCATAACTATAGCATAGATATAACATATTTTAGAACATATTCTAACGTATTTCCCCCTCCCTTGATGCCTAATTGATTAGGGTATCACACGCTTAGCATATGATGCCACTCTAGCTGCTGTCAATTTTACGTCTAATTTATACAATACAAAATAATAACTAACAAGGTTAGCAACACAAATACAACACACACAACTACTTTTGGCTATAACACCAAATTAAATATCCCATTGTCTGATGGTAACCAGCTGAACAGGGTTTAGTTGGCTTGCACTGCGATATGGGTTTGCTTTTTCTATAAAATGGAAGTATGTTTAATATGGTGCTTATCATAAGCATAACCATAGCATAGATAGAACATATTTTAGAACATATATTCTAACAGTGGGAGGGGATGCAAGTTTAAGATGACCCTCCAATATGTAGATTCTATACATGGAAAATCATAAAAAATAATCATTTTCCATGTGTGGGAAATTATCCAAAGTTGTCTTGGATTAAAGTTAATAAGGTATTTAAACTACTTTTTCTAGTTTAAGAGAGAAAATGATGTATAACTAGAAATCTAGTTAAAATTGCAAGATGAGGAAGCCTGTGGATTGAGAATTGCAGCTGGGGCCAAAGTAGCAACAGACAAAGCTGGAAGACCTTGATGTTCTGTAAACAGAACCATATGCTTTACAGTAAACTATATTGCATGAAGTATAGTTGAAGCAGTTGTTTATATCTTTTTCTGGATACATAAACATGATGCTTTGACTGAGCCAGAAGGCAGGATTCCATGCAACAGCAGCAGGAGCTTTGGTTTGGAAGCTTTTGATCATTCTCATCCCTAGCTTTTGCTGGGTTATAGAAAGAAGAAAAAATAACCTTTTTTCATTTGAAAATAGGTCAGCAAGAAACAACAATGGCAATTCTAGGTGCTTTAGGCTGTGCTGCTTGAAAATGATTTCTTGTACTAGGTTAAAATACTTTTATTCCAGTGAAGATTTTTACTTCAGAATATTTAATCATGGAGTAATTAAGACTTGACAGAGAAGATTTTCCAAACTGAAGGGAATGAAGCCATCCTACATAAAGCAGGTCTGGATGGCTCCATAGTAAAAGTGCTGTGGCCCTGTCTGTGCCAGTACTTCCATTATTACGCTGATTGGCAGAGCTGAAGTGGTGGGTGGCTTCTGAAAAAAATATTAGTTCTAAACACAGGGAAAAATGCACACAACCTTTGTTTTTTCACTTCTCTTCAAAAACTGTGGGATTTTTTAGCTTTTTGAAACTTAAAATGCTAAAGATCTGACAGAGAAGGCTTCATTATAAATGCTAAATTTTTATCTATTAGTATCTATCTGAAGACCAAGTTAATTTTGATTTAGCTTACCACATCTTTCCTCCTATGTGCAACAGAAATGTTTAATACAGGCTTCAAAAGGACACTCCTAATAAGTGTTGTGAAATTCTTGCTTATAAACCAGAAAAATCTGGATGATCATTTCAGATCTTTCAAAACCACAAAACAATGAACGCACTTTAAAGAGATATTTGAGAGACCATATTTAGGGCTATTAAAACCGGAGGAACTTCTGTTTCTCACATCTTTCCAATGTGGACTTTGTGGATTTATTCACCCATTCACACAGCCCCACTTTCATGTCTCAAAAGCAAAGAGGATGGAAGCTAATACAAAGACAAATTATGAAGGTGAGGAACAGGTGGGCTGGGGGGTGGAGGCAGGCATTCACTTAATTCATGTAACAATAGACTCATGAACTCATCAGCCCTTGCAATCTTCTGGACTTCTTTGGGGTAGAAACTGAAACCACCTTCAGGAAGTCAGATGGTTCTTCTGACACAGTGTTTATCCTGGAGTTCCTGTGCTACAAGGAGAAATTGATCATAGGTTGAAATGGTCTTTATGTTGATGTTGTGACTTTATTTTTCCAAGGTATTGGTTTTAAAAATCTTGAAAATTCAAATTTCATACAGATGGCTCCTTAAGATTTTAGTCTTTTTATCCTCAATTTTGATGATGCAAAATTCATGTGCTTCCCTTTTTGTATCACCTACCTCCAAAGTCTTAGCCTTATACCTAATTTGCCTGTTGTTGCAGCCATATGACTCAACTCAGTCAGATTTGAGTTAGGTCATCATTAGCAACCATTAACTTGACAAAGTCTGACAAGCCAATTTGTTGTTTATGACTTAAAATATGACTGCTTTTCTTAGAACCAAGCTCCATTTAGGGTCGGTCTTGGATCCTTCAGAGTAATTTCTGAAATTGTTCATCAAACCTTGACCAAAAGATAATATGTACAAAGTACATTCCAAAGACAGTCACACTCCTAAAATTATTACATTACAGTTTTGGGTAATGGTGCTGACTCATTAGTGCTATTAATGGTTGCCTGGATTTACCACTTAAATGTATAGTTGCAACTGATTGACAGAAGTTTGTGATGCCAGCTCTGGGGTAGAATAGCACCGGGAATAAAAGAAAAGCCTTAGACCAGTTCTGTTCTCACTTCACTCCTGGAGAAGAGACAAAAGTTCATGGAGTAGATTCAGATTTTCAAGAGCTTGTGTTCCCTCTCTAAACCATCTCCTGGCTCACTCCATTTTCAGTTTTAAGAATGTTGAGGTTGCTAATTTTTTTTTTTTTTTAATTACTGCTGTGCATCAAAGATCAGATTTACTGACAGGCAGAAGGTAGGGCAGGGTGGAAAGAAACTAATTAGTTTAGAAAGGCATTATCTTTCATAAGTAACAACCTACTTAGTGCATCTGATGAAATAGGTTGTTGCCTCTAAAGCTTGAGTCAGAAAGGCACTGTCCAAACTCTTTCAGTATTCTTGCCTGCCACGTCCTGACATACACTCAGTAGGGGAGGCCTCCCAGAGGGTGAGGCATACTTAGAAAATGCAGGCCATTGTCTGGTCCGGAGCTCTTCCCTAGTCCCATCCCATTTTTACTTTAGCTGACCCTTCTAGCTCGGGCCCACTTTTTGGGGCCTCCAGCTCCCACCTCAGCGTTGGTCACATTTTCTGACCCTAGGTTCCAAAATATATAATATTGCACACGTCATCTGCTAGTGTTCCCAGAAATCTTCTTTCTGTGGCTTCTGCCTCCCCTTCAGCCACAATCTGGTCTGCCAGGGGACAGAAATAAAAAGCACATGAGGCCATTGCCCACCCCAGTGCACTTCAGTGTCCGGCAGGGGTTCACCTCACCCCAAGTGGCAGGCTCCACGCAGAAGGAAAATAAAATGAAATGCATGGGGTACTTAGCTTTCTTTCCATACAGGACCCTCCCTGTTTGCTCAGGACCTCCTTTTGAAGGGCTCCTACCATCAGGCTTTGAACCTTGCACATCTCTGGTGGCCTTCTATGATCAGATCACCAAATCCTTAGATGCGGGGGTAGCAGTGGACATAGTCTTCCTGGACTTTCGGAAGGCCTTGGACACTGTCTCTCACCCTGTTCTCATTAAGAAACTGGGGAACTGTGGTGTCGACACCCACACAGTCAGTTGGGTTGCCAACTGGCTGTAGGGCCGCACCCAGAGAGTGGTAGTGGATGGGTCTTTTTCGACCTGGAGGGATGTGAGCAGTGGGGTTCCCCAGGGCTCGGTCCTCGGGCCCGCACTGTTCAACATCTTCATCAGTGACTTGGACGAGGGGGTAAAAAGCACCCTGTTCAAATTTGCTGATGACACTAAGATGTGGGGGGATGTGGGCACGCTAGAAGGAAGCAACAGGCTGCA
>NW_017728992.1:23816901-23848477 GCF_001723915.1 Gavialis gangeticus | reverse complement strand
GAGGCTATGGGACCTGAACCTGTTCAGCCTCCACAAGAGAAGGCTGAGGGGGGATCTAGTGGCCTGTTACAAACTAGTCAGAGGGGACCAGCAGGCACTGGGGAAGTCCCTGTTCCCCGAACACTACCAGGAGTGACCAGGCATAACAGTCACAAGCTGGCAGAGGGTAGATTTAGGCTAGATATCAGGAGGCGCTACTTCACGGTCAGGGCAGCTAGGATCTGGAACCAACTTCCAAGAGAAGTGGTGCTGGCTCCTACCCTGGGGGTCTTTAAAAGGAGGCTAGATGTACACCTTGCTGGGGTCGCTTGACCCCAGTACTCTTTCCTGCCATGGCAGGGGGTCAGACTAGATGATCTACTCAGGTCCCTTCCAACCCTAGAAACTATGGGAAATCTGAAGATTCTGTTTTTAGACTAAGAGCCCAGGGGCTACAAGTTAACCACTCAGGGGCTGGATGCAGCCTGTGGGCTGCCAGCTGAACAGTTCTGTCTTGAAACCAAATAAAAAATAACTATACTGAATCTGTGAACCTCTGTCAAAAACTGACTTACAAACTTATTTGTGGGTCCTGATTACTTACAACCATAGACTTTTCTAAAAAAAAATGAGTGGGGGAGAGGGCAGAGAAATAGACATACCTTTTGAGGTTAAGTTTTATAAATATGACACTATAAGTAATACAGAGTATTAAGGACTTGATTCAGTAAAGGACTCCAGAGTTTCCTGGTATGTGAGAGACTGGCAGTCATCCTAGACATTGGGCCTTTGGCCTTTGACTTCAGGAGATGCCTGTATCTCACCGGTATCATCTATTAAGCCCACCTGGATGCTTTAATACTCCTGTTTCAGGGTTCAGCAGCCAATGGCCTGTTGGCCTCTTCTGGGCTGCAAAAGGATTAGATCCAACCTGTGGTGGCAGGGATTGGTGGCGTGTGACAGTGGAGGCAGCTTTTCTGTTTTTGCCATGCATTCCTTTGCCATGTGCTACAGATCTCATCTACAGCATCGTGTGTCCCTGCTCTGTGTAAAGGGAGGCATCTCTGTTGTTCCACTGCTACTTCCTCCTGCTGCTGAATTTGTGGCTCCCCATTACAGTTGGTGTCAGAAATTGTTGACAGGTGGTAAGGATACGTGTAGCACAGAGCAGGGAGGGCTGGAGCATGGCAGAGGGGATCTGTGGTGGCAGCCAGGTTGTGAGAGGTGCCCTGCCATTCCTAAAGCCTTAGTTTCTGTTGCTGAAAGCCTCCCTTAGTTTCTCCACACCACACCTCTGCTTGCATATGTTACTCTGTGTAATTTAGTTAAATTCTAGTTAACATACTAATTTCAGCAGCTTGATGCAAATTCTGGGGAAGAAGTTAATAAATAAGTAATATCTCTTTTACCATTTTCTAACATAAAAATGTAAAATTAACATTAAGCTAAATAATTAGGCATATTAGACTATATAATTGCATAAATAAATCTTCATTGTTGCATAGTGGACTTTCCTAGGAAGCAAAAATGTATCAAAGCTAATGTAAGGGCTCTATCTAGTTGTAAATCTACATATTTTAATGCAGGGGTGGGCAAAATACAGCCTACAAGCTGGATCCAGCTTGCCAGTTGATTGTATCCGGGCAGTGGCTGCCACAGTGGCACTCTGCATGGAGCTGAGCTCCACCTTCTCCTGCACAGGACAGCCCATGCCATGCTCCTGCCTCCACCTGCCCCACCCCGACAACAGTACTGTCCTGGCCCTGGGCAATGTGCACAGCTTCCCAGTGGGGCTGCCTTCCACCCACTTGGCCACCTGCAGGTGGCTGCTCATCATGCTGGGTGGAGTGGGTGGAAGATGGTTGGGAGCCCTGCATGCTAGGGCAGGAGCCACCTGGGTGCAGCTTCCCCCTGGCCTGCAGTGGCACTGCAGTGGCAGGAGGAAGAGGAGAAGGGGCTGCTGGTTTGCAGGGACCCCAGGCCAGGGGTGCCTGGATGGGGAGAGGGGAAGTGGCCTTTGCCAGGCTTTTTGGACAGGGGGAAGCTTGGCTAGACCCCAGCCTCCAGCTGGCACTGAGCAGCAAGAGCGGAGCTATGACCAGACCTTCTCCCCTTCCCCCAGTGGCAGGAGAGGACAAGAAGGGGGAGAGCCCTGCCCAACACAGCAGCTTCCTGGCAGCCTGACCCAGCTAGCTGCAGCTCCATGACAGCTGAGCCCAGCTTGGGAGTGGTGAGCCAATCTGGGCACACAGCTCCTGCAGCCCCAGCCCAAGCTGCAGCTGGCTGTGAAGAACCCTGCCCCAGCAGCCCAACCCAGGCCAGCTCCTCCACACCCATCCTCAGCAGTGCCCATGTGCTGACCTGGCTCAAGCCCCAGCTCCAGACCTGGCCACACCCGCACCCCTGCCACTGTAGTGGCAAGTTGTGGGACAAACCTGGCGTGGGCTACTCTTCCCTGGCCATGCAGTGCTCGGCTGCGGTCCCCTGGTGGGAGAGGGGAGGGAGGGGGAAATAAATTCCCTCCCTGCTCCCTTACCTTTAGGGAGTCATGCTGGCTGGCATCTGGCCACACCCCTGCTCCCTCCCCAGCTAGAGAGCAGAGGGGTTGGGTCAGCCCTGCTTTTTGGAGCAGAGAGCACAGCCCAGCCCAGGGCTGAAAAGCATGCGGGGATGCTGGGGGACTCTGATTTAACTTAAACCAGGAAGGGGTGTGGGACAGAAGTTTAAACTGGTTTGACACAAATCAGTTAAGTCTGATACTGCATTCAACCAGGTTTATCTTAAACCAGTTTTGGCCACTTACAGGCTTAAACCTGTTTCTGATCACTTAAACTAATTTATGTGTAACTTCTGTCCCTAGCCCAAAAGATTTTGTGTGTGGCCCTCAACAACTTGCTGAAACTTGTTAAGTGGCCTGCCACTGAACTAGTTGCCCACCCCTATTTTAATGGCTCATGAAACAGTGAAAATGCACTTTTCTTAGAAAAATAATTTAAATACGTTGACAGTAGGAATACACTTAAGTGTAGCAAAGCTAATCAGAACTGATGATTGTTATAAAAGATTTCCACTTTCTGATTCAAATCATTATTTAAATTGCCTTGATTTCAGTCAGTCCCCCCTGCTGGAGTGGGCTCAGTGAGTCAGGCCTCAATCCTGATATCAGTCCTAAGCCCAGCTCTACATCTGATTTCTACAGCATTATTTATAGAGATGGCTTGTCAAGAGTCTTTGTTTTGTTCTGACTTGGAGCCAAGTTGGGTCTACTGCCCTTTCGGGTATTCCATTTATCCAGGATATTGGAAACAGGCCTTGTTACCAAACTGTTTCTTCCTCTGGCTTAGTTGCCAGTGCCTTACCCAGATTGAGAGGATGCTCCAGATCTAGGCCTCAGATTGGATGACTTGCAGGAAAACAGTTCTTTCTCCTTTTCCTTTCCAGAGGATGCCATAATCTTCATGTTAAGAGGATGTTTGTCTGCAAAGCAGTTGAGACTATCCACATCTGAGGTGAAATCTGGAGTGATTCCTGTGAACTCCAGCCACTGCATAGGGAACAGGCTGGACTTCTGTTTGTTTGCTTCCTTTTAGGAGACCAGGAAGTGAGTTATCCACTCACTTTTGGCCCTGCAGAATGCCCCTTAACAGGTTGCTGACTATTGTGACAGGCACCTCTCTTGGGCCAGGAAGTTTGTCAGTGACCTCCAGGTGCAAGGAGCCTAGATACAGGAAATGAGACTCCATACAACCATGCTGGAACTCGTAGTGATTCAGAGAACCTGTCGAACCTCCCAACACTGGTTGTAGAGCATACTCAGGTTACGATGGACCATAACCACCTCAACATCTTTTACCAACTAAGGTGGCATAACTTCATCCCTTCTGTACAGGGAATCAGTCTGTCTGTAGCCTGATGCATTCTCCAAAAGTATATTTGTTAGTGATACCCTCTTCCTGTCCTCTATCACACCGCTGTGGTTTTTTCAGCAAATTCAGGTCCCTATATCATGAGTGAGAGGTCAGCAACTTCTGGGGTTATTCAGGAACACACTGGTTTGCCTCAGATGTCAGCAGAGAGTGCCAGTCCTTCTGGTCCAAGGAAGGCTGCTGCCCAGGCTCTGTATCTGACACCTTTTGTCATTGTGTTAGGAATCTTCCTGTGCACCTTCCTGCCTGTGCATCTGATTCTGCAAATATTCTACAAGGTGAGAAGGAATTTGGCACAGATGATCCTTTTGAACCCCCATGGCTGAGACAGTTCTGGTATCAAGACCTTCTGCTGATGTTGGTGAGGGACCCCCAGGGACCTTTCGCTGGCCTCAGAGCTCCTTTTACCTAGGGCATAAGGGAGTATTTCACTTAAATTTGTGCTTCCTGTGTCTTGGAGCTTGGATACAGGATCTCACTGGTTGAAACTGTGGCAGTTTGGTCCAGGAGAGGCAGTAGTCTGTTTTGAAGGTCCCAGACAATTTTAAGCTTTATGGGACAAAACTAACACCTTAAGTTCAGCACCTATTAGTGCTGAACTAACAGTACAACAGTAGAGAAGCATCAATGCTTTTCCTTAGCTAACGTTCTCTTTGGGGAGACTGTGTATTGGATTTGCATAAAAATGGATTTAAGTTTTTCCTGTCTCTAACTTGAGGCAGTGTCCTGATTTTAAGTTGTTCACATCAGAGACTGGGACTTAGCAGATTCAGAAAGCTTTGTCTGTTTGTTTCTGCCCTGCAATGCTGACAGCATGCCAAAATTCCTCAGTAAATTTAGAGAAAAGAAAGCGAACAAAATACCAATTACAAAACAACTAGCTATATCTGTTGGTGCTGTGACCTGTAATTTAGAAACCTATAGTGAAGTCTATAAATAATATGGGGCCTTTTTATTCTCCTTTGAGCAAAATAGAACCCTTTAACCCTTATTTTTTATTCTAATGTTAAAAAAGCTTCAGAATTTTAGATGTGAATATAGGGGAAGAGGCAGTATTATTGCCAGTCTTCTCAGGATACTTAACAGGGATTGCATTCTTAGCCTTTAACAGAAGCAGAGCTGAAGAGATCTGCGGATTCTTTTTAATGTACAATTGAATAAAATCCTTGACTATTAGTTCAATCAAAATTCCTTTTGTACTTTCCAGGACAGTGTAAATTCAGTATACACAGTATGCTGTTACTTTCAAAATAAAACTTTTTGTAGCTTTGCTGCCCTCTGTCTGTGGTTTTATATTCTGAGTTTCTTAAGCTTGACAAGGAAGTCTGGTGCATCTTTCTACCTGGACAGTTGGAAGATTTATGATATTTATAAAGGAAAGCCTGGAAAAACATTAGAGATGGCCGCCTTTTTTAAGTAACCTCCTGTGTGAAGTTGTATAATAAAATAAATTTGAACCCTTGTTAAGTCAAGAGAAGACTTGTGTATGCTTTATACATTTTCTTCTTGTTCCTCTGTTTCAGGGACTGTTTATTTCAGTGGGCATTGGAGAGGGGAGTGAATGTAGATTTTTTTAGGCAGAATTGGTCTGCTGCAGATTTACGGTTCAGTTTTCCTGGCTTTGAATACTTCCAGCTTAATTAAATTAGTCTTTTTTGCATTGATTTATGTTTAGTAACCAAACCTCGGTCCTAGCAGCCTCGTAGTGACACTGAAATTACTTAATGGTAAGAGTCAAATTTTAATTAAGTGTGTGTATGTTTGAATAGATATAGGACATGGTCTTCTCTTATCAAACATCCTTGCTTTATTAGTGGATGTGGAAGTGTCACTATCATAACACTCCCAAAATCACAATGGAAAAGTATACAAGTTGTTGGCCTTTTTAGAGACTGGAAAATAAATTTCATTTACAGGATGATTTTAAGAGCGCTTTGTTTTGTTCTGAATGTTTATTCTGGTGTACACAAAGTTTTCAACGTGGCCTGTTCATTACTTATTACTTTTCTTCTATTCTTACTACTTGCCATTTTAATACTTGAACAACTGTGCGAGAACTTATAATCCTATGGTCATTTGGCTTGCCTTCTTAGAGAGTATTTATAAACTAACATTTGTAGAGTCCACAGTGTCACTTACAACACAGGGAGGGCTTTCAATAATGAGAAAAAAACTAGATTGCTCTATGCTTATGTAGATTTTCTGAATCAGAATGTAAGCCATGATTTGATAAACACTGTTCTATACAAACTCATTCAACAAATATACAGTACCAGACTGAAAATTTCTGTAGCTCTTTTCAAATCAACAAGGAAAACTCCATTATATGATCCTAATTAGCCTTAATAAAAAATCTAATGAACAAATGCTATCAAAAATGTAAACAGCATTTTTTTTAAATACTGATCCAGATTAGCCTCCCTTCTAGAGGGGAAAAAAAATTGTCTGGATTTGGGTTCCAGGGAGGAAACATCCATTAGGAGACCACTTTAAAACTTGTCAGGGAGAGAGACAAGTTTTTCTCTCTAAAAAAAAGGCCATGGGGTACCAACCCCAAAACCTACCGTGTCGGTTTGTATCAAGCATTTCTGTTGTAAATTAAGTGATTAACGCTACTGCTGGTCACACATCAGTCATTGTTGCTACAGTGGTGAATATCAATGATTATGTAGTTGCAGGAATATGTATCTGGCCAATGTAGAGATGGCTTCTTTGTCCTCAAGTATTGACTTCTCATCACAATATCTATGTATACTCATACTGACGTATTTTCTCTGAAGAAACATGCATAGAATCTGTAGGCATCTTCCTACTGCTCATCCAGCTCCCTTTTCCATGGTTTGCGAGGCAATGACTAAAGTTGCTTTTCCAGTATTCCTCTGTGTGTGTGTTTTCTTTTTAAAGCTGTCTCATAAATTTAATAAAGCCAAACAAAAGGTCAGGTCTAGCTTACTATTTCTTACATATGACAATAAGGAGCAAATACAGAATGAAAGTCATTTTCCATTTCAAACAGAGAACTTGTTTTTCTGAGAGGGCTCCTGCTTGAGAAAATATTTGCAGCGCTCATGGCAAGCCTCTTTCAATGGCTAATGAGATAATTAGTATCCATTTTATAAACTTATAAACCTCATTGTAAATTTCAAAAAAAAAAATTTCAACATTTCAAAGCTTTGGGGAGGGGGAAAAATAATTTGAGAACTCATGAATGTTTCACATTTCTGTGGTAGTAAATGAAATAACACACCCAGAGGCAGCTCTCAGATATTTCTTGTCACTGTTGAGTGAAGATGATTTAAAACTTAGAACAAATTAGAATGGTTAAAGACGGGGCAAAGATGAGAATAAGTTAAGTCTAAATTTATAAAATTTGTTTTTGACCTTTACTTGTATCCTGGTTTGGTAAATGCAAGCATTAGATTACAAAATGCACTACGGAAATTATTTACAGAGGGCACAAGAACGAACAGTAACAGTGTTTTTTCTTCCCTCTGAGCATCGTGTGCAAACGTCCGGCTTGTGACACTGGAGGGTGTGCTTCCCAGCAGAGCATCTGATTAGTCACTAATTTAGCAGGGAATGTCCTGGCTCGCTGTTTATCAAAGCACGTGAACGAATCAGTGGAATAACATGTTTATTTCCTTTAAAGCATTTCAGCATAGTCTAGTGAAATGGCTTGGCATTCTGAACTGCAGGGTTTGGAAACAAAATGTTATGACGTTATTTCTTTGAATTGGTTTTGCAAAGGTTTGAGGCTTACATTTTTACTACTCAGATGTACAGATTACGTATCTTCCTTGAATGAAAGACTGAAACTTCTTTAGAGCTGTTATGCAAAATGAAGGAAGGAAGGAAGCATTTGAAACTGTGGCTTTTAATGATTTATATTATTATCATATATCTTGTAAAACTTGTTATTTTTGGATTAAACAATAAGAACATTCAAATTTCGTACAAAAGGAGCAATAAAGAGGGGGAATGGAAGGTCAGTTGACGCCATAGGAACAAAGGGTAAATAACTGAAGTTGGAATGTGACCCTGTATTAAATAAAGGAACCAGAACTAGAAAACAGATTAACCTGAGGCTTTTTTTTAATAATGTGTAGTTTAGCAATCACTGATATTTTAATGACACGGTGTACAGAGCTATACTGAATGCGAAAATGATCCCATTCAGAATTACTTATCACACTTATGTTCAGCTGAATAATTTTAACAAGGGCTATGACCCAGATTCATACAGGGGTCTAGCTTTCCACAAGCTTGGGTAGAACTGAGGTGCATAGTAGGGGCTGCATGAAATTTTGCTGAGTGTTTTGTTTCAAAGCTGTTTCGACTCATTTCAAACTGAAAAAAACGAAATCGAAATGAAACAAAAAGCAGCGAAACAGCTTCGAAATGAAATGAGGGCACTCAAAACATTTAGAGTTTCAAAGCAGCCCAGTGCTGGGAGGCAGGGGAGAGCCAGGGCTGCACTCCGAGTGGCTTTGCAGCCCCACACAGCTCAACCTGGCAGGGAGTGCAGCACCAGCTCTGCCTGCCTTCTGCCAGTGGGCTGAGCTCCGAGCAGCTCTGCAGCCCCATAGAGCTCAGCCCAGTGGTGGGAGGTGGAGTGCAGACCTAGCTCTGCCCGCCTCCTGGCACCAGGCTGAGCTCCATGGAGCCCGGCGCTGGGTGCGCATTGCACCCAGCACCAGTCCCAGGAGGCAGCAACAGCCTCCTGTCATCTGGCGCAGATCTGGTGGCCCGCACTCCCAGGAGGAGTCCGGCACAGCCCTCTAGCGGGTGCAGGGGATCTGTGCCTAGATGATAGGAAGCTGCTGCTCCTGCCTGGGGCCAGCGGCAGCATCTATCTAACATGGCGCTGGTAGTGGGGATGTGCCCAGCACCGGTCCCAGGTGGCAGCAGCAGCCTTCTGTCATCCAGCACAGATCTGGGGCCCCACACCCCTGGGAGGAGTCCAGCACAGCCCTGCAGCCCTCCCAGGGGTGCAAGGCCCCCGATCTGTGTGCCGGATGACAGGAGGCTGCTGCTGCCAGCAGATTTTGCTTTCAAGATTTGAGGTGCAGTTTCCAAGAAACCTCTGCACCTATCTCCTTGAAACTTGGCAGGCTTCATGCCCTCAGAAGGGGCTACCATCCCTGCAATTCACATCTGAATCAGGTAAGAAATGACAGCATTTTAGGCATTTTCATGATTCTCCATTATAGCCTATGGGTGAAACAAGTTGAAAGAGCGAAACAGTTTAGACGAAGCAGGACAGTGCTTTGAAATAAAACACTGTCCTTTTGAAACAGCAAAACGGACATTGAAACAAAACAATGGTGTTTCACACAGCTCTAGTGCCTAGGTCCAAGAGTATGATGCCAGAAAGCCTATAGGAATGTATTTTTATGCCAGTAAAGTGCCCTAAGAGGTGTGTGAGACTATATGTCCAGAACTGCCATTTTCTTGGCAGAGCTCAGCATCTTGGGATCTATCTCATGTCTAAACTCCTGTTGTTTAAAACCCAAGTGAGTTTATCTATCCCATAGCAGCAATATATCATGACATTGATAGGGTCAGCTGCAGGCAAACTCCAGACCAGGAAGTTTGTCAATAAGTATGTTCCTGCTCACTCCTTGGTTGCTCTCCAGTTCTTGGTCTCTGCCGTGCCCAGTGGTGGTCATTCAGGATTTGCTCAGAGCAAATTTCAGAGTTTTGAAGAGCATCATTAGGCTCAAAAAGCTAGAGCATGCTCAGTCTCATCCTTCCCAGGACTTGTAGCTGTAGCAGTATAGGCAAGCTCCTTGGTATCTTTTGGATCTTAGTCTGGTAAGTGTGTTTAGAGCAGTGGTTCTCAACCTTTTTAGATTCAAGATATCTCTTGGAAAATGTCAGCTTTTAGATTTCACTTGTTCTCATTACTACAGAAAAATAAAAGAGCAATTCTTCTGTTGCAGAGAGCTCGGGAAGACCACCACAAATTAGAATGTTTTTTGATACTATGGATTTCTATTTCAGCATTCAGTTTAGTGAATAAATTCAAAATTTTCTGACTCAACAAGAATAAAAAGTCTTTAGGTAAAAAGGTGGAGTTTTCATGATCTTTCAGTCTGGTTTAGAAAAATAAATAGTTTTGTGGATGCACTAAACCAAGCTTTGAAAATGTAGGAACAAAATATAGATCTTACTTAAATCTCTATAGTTTATCTCTGCAAAGATTTCATTTTCCATAGGTATTACGTTTAGGAAAGTCTCTTAGGGAAAAAAAAAAAGTAAAAGACAGTTGCATAACAGTGTATGTTTTGATTAAGAAAAATGCAACGTTATCTGGCAAGAAACACGTAGACAGTGTTAAATGTAAATGCTAAAATAACAAAAGCAGTATGATGCATCAAATTAAAATGTGTGAAATTAACCCTTAATTTGCTTTTTGTGCACCTGGTATAATAGCATAATACTATGAGCATAATGGCTTCAGTATGTCATAGCAACCAAATATTTACTTTGACACTGAAAAGAATCATTGAGCTAATGAAAGCTTGATGTAATTTCCAAAGAGCATGCTGTTGTCACTTTTAAAATTTTAGATCTGGGTCAGATAGAGCCAGATTGGGAAATTTTTCTTTTTTATTTTCTGGCTTAACATCCCACTGAGACTTTAGCTTGAGTCAAATGATCATTATGTCTTGCTTGCTTAGACCACATGTATGCCTACCATATTTAAGTGATGAATCATTTCTCCCACATCATTCATTTGGCTTAACTTTGTCATTCGCTCTTATCTCACAATTTGTTTTAACATAAATAAATGGGGTGGTCTTAAAGTCCAAGGATAGTGCAGGGAGGTAGAATGAGCCATATGCCATGTTTTCTTGCACACAGCACACCCCAGAATATAATAGACACACCCTGTTTTTGTACAGTAGAATGAAGAAAAGAAGATTTTTTTTCCCAGAGTTCTGTCTGCACAAGCAGGAATAAAGCCTAATCTTTAGCTGACTTACCCTCCCTTTTCTGCTAAAGCTAAAACTCTAGCTGCTGCTGAAGATAGATCTGCCTACAGAGAGCAATGATTTTGAGAAGAGCTAAAGAGTCTGCAGGGCTGTGAAATAGGAGCTAGCAGGCAGCAAAATTACCCAGTAAAAGGTTATCTTAATAAGTGGAACATCAGGACCATTAAAAAGGAGAGATGATCGTTAACATCTGTGGAATGAAGAGCAATGAGCCATTAAGTCAATTGACTCCCTCAGCTGCCCTAATAGCTATGTTACAGCTGCTGAACAGTGGAACCATAATCAAAGCAGGGTGCTTTTATCCCAGTGAGAAATCAGTTTAATACATAACCCCCCAATCTGAGGGGGAAAGATGTGTGTTGTATGCGAGAAAATATTGTAGATAATACATTCCTGAATTCCTATTCCTAATATTGGTGGCTACCTGGGAATCTAGCTGTTGGAAACCTCTAATTTAAGGTGATACCAGATCCGAATTCCTGAGAGCACTCCCCCCTCAAGGACATTCAGTAGTAGAGTTATGATGTACAATAAACTGCAACTGTGATTTTGTGTGTGTGTGTATGTGTATATATGTATCTATATATATATGTTAATCTAGGCTTGTGGATTTGGTAGGTAACTGGATTTCAGATTTTCACTCTTAAAGATGAGGTGATGCAGTTGGAAAATGCTGAGGACCTTCAACTCTGTGGTGGTAACTGTTAGAATAAATGGGGAGTTTGGGGAGAGGGGTGCTAGCACCAAAGGGATTATTAAGATTAGCATTATGCTGGAGGAAAAAAGCTAAGAAAGAAGGGAAGAGAAAGTGTGAGTAGGACCTCAGATTCTGGAGAGGTCAGTGGAGGGAAAGCCAAGCATGAGCGTGAACTAGGCCATATCTAAAATGGCAACCAACATATACCTGGAGGGAGCACCATAGAGAATTCTACCAAGAATAAAAATAGAATATTATTACTCAGTGTGAAGGATCAAAAGCCACTCACCTTGGATGTTCCCTCAGCCACGGGCAGGGACCTGACCAGAATAGGGTCTCCATCCTATGGCAGGAGCTCCCGGTGTACCCCAGCGCCGCTTTATCATCTTGTCAGGTGAAGCAGATTGGTGCAGGTCCGCAGCTGGGGCTTTATCCAGGGACTGCGGGCAGAACCAGGAAGCCAGGGAAAGAAGAGATGGATGACAGCAGCCAGGATAGAGGCTGGGAGGGCTCAACCTGAAACTGGGGACCCAAGAGCAGAGTAAGAGCCCTATTGCGCCTCAGAGGCTCCAGGGAGCATGCGCTAAAAGGGTGAAGGAAGAATGGAAGCAGTACGAGGGGAAAAGAAAAAGGAGAGAGAAAGAGAGCGAGGTACGAGAGGCCGATGTTTCCAAGCCGCTTGTTTGTTTACTTCTGAAAGTGTTAATTGATCACCGTGGGCTGCCAATTAAGCTGGGCATCGCCACATAAGAAAGAAGAAGAAAAAAAAAGAGAAGAGGGAGAAACAAAAAAAGGTAAAACTGAATCCTGCTTCCTGGTGGCGCCACGGGTTCAGCATCGGGGAAGAAGAAAGCTACCAACCGGTAGAGAGAGAAAGGGGGAAGAGGGCACCGCTCTCCCACCTCTTATCTTTGTATTTGACCATTTCATAGTTTCATGGTTTCATAGTTTCATAGTTTCTAGGGTCGGAAGGGACCTGAGCAGATCATCTAGTCTGACCCCCTGCCATGGCAGGAAGAGCACTGGGGTCAAATGACCCCATTTGTTTACGTTGGTTCATTATTGGCCATGGACTGCCAACTAAGCTGGGCGTGGCTGCAAGCTGGGAAGAGGAAAAAAAGGGATTTCCCGGTTGTCTGCCTGTGAAGAAGAGTCGACACCAGAGAGTTTTTACAAATTAAGCCAAGGGGTTGTTCAGGACGTCGTCCCTGAAGAGGAGATCTGTCAGGCATCGTAATAGAAGAAAAAGGATGAAAGGAACAGAACTTTTTCTGTCTGGGGTTTTTTTTTATTTTATTGACACAGAGCCTGGGGTGGGAACCGATTGGTCAGTTGTGGTGGAGGTGGGGGTAGTCACCACCCCTCCCTTTCGGTAACATCTCCAGAAATTGAAACATCCTAGTCGTGGCAGCTGGGAAGAGAGAGAGAATAAGAGCCCCCACCCAGATTGACCAAGGGCTGCGGTGTCCCTGGAGGAGACTAGTGGATGCTGACCAGACGTAAGGGCACACGCCCATACTCGGTGACTACCCAACTCAGTTTGACTAACTCCAGAGCGGATCGAGATGGCATGCTTAGCATTCCTGAATGGGCCCTGAAGCCAAATAGCTCTCATCTGGCCCATTTTATTGTATTGGATCCCTGTTGTTCTAAGGGCTGAGGCTGAATCAGAGAATGAGTCGGGCAGTGTTAGGATGCAGATACACATTGTAAAATTCTGTGTATTATATTCAACTTTCTTCTCTGTGTTCTTCCTTTTTATATTGGCTTTGTAGAGAATTATAGTTGGAAATACTAGACTTTATAATTTTACCATCTTTTGTCCTTATTTTAGAGTTCTGTGTCATAGTTCACAAATGTACCCTTAAACATGCATGTTGATGATGATGATGAAGGTAAGTACCAACATGGCATGCATGTGAGAGGCAATGCCTCTATCCCAGCCAGGCAGTTGATTTAATAAAAGATATCACCTCAAAATCTTTGTCTCTCACAGGGCATTTCCTAAACCATCATGGTTGCAACATTTCTCCAACACCACCATATAGTATATAGCTATCAGTTTAAGTAGGAAATTGTGTTTTGAAATTCCATCTCTCTTGAAAATATGGAAAGTGGTATTCAGTTTCCTTGAGCATTTAAAGACTGCTTGTTACTAAATAAGGTGATGCATAGTTATTTTTCCCATACTTGTTTCTTTCACAGTTGTTCAGCAGGATTCCATGGCCAAGGAGTTCCAAAGCAGTTGTGATTTACACCCTCAGGGGCAAGAACTCCAAAGAATACTGGCTCAATCATCTTTGGGTGTTACACAAATTCAGCATCCTACATCTGAGAGAGATTTGCTCCTTGGACGTATTTAGAATGTGATTGTGCTTTTTACCTTTGAAGAGTGCTATGCCTTTTCTGTCGTTCTTCCTGTCGTGTTTTCCATAAAAAAGGCCAAAAGGTGGTACTTCATGGCGATGTACTAACAACACACACTGAAAAGATGCTGGTCCTTGTTTAGAACCCAGGTTTTGGTGTCTGTTGACAGTCATGTCTCCAGTATATATTTTCACCTTTACCTCCTTTTAACAAATATTTGTATTCTTTACTCGTCAAATTAAATATTTGTTGCATGCTTTAACTCTCTTGGATGTTTTAATACTACATTTTTTTTTAATCTCTCATACAAAAACATCTTTTTCTAAATATTTGTCAGTTTCTTAGACTCTCAACAATGAAGTTGTTTCCTTCAGGTACTGAGAAGGGCATTACTTTCAGGATTCTGTCTGGACGCTAGATATTTGCATTACTGTTTATTTTGGACAATTTCAGTACAGTTTTGTGAACTGTTGAAAAGTATTTGTTATTGATAATTATGTACAAATACTCAGTTTTCAGAGAATTGAGTAACAGAGCTCGGGTCTAACTTTCCTGCAGAGAGGCTTGTATTTGATTGTGTGTGTGTGTGTGTGTGTGTGTGTTACACAATTATTTTATCAGTATAAAATTTATTTTACATCTAGATTTAAATATAATAAATCAAAAAAGGTCCCTTTGAAATAAATTTATGAAAAATTCTAGTTGTATGCCTGCATAATATGTATACAAATGGTTCTACGTGTGTGTGTGTGTGTGTGTGTGTAATATAAATGCACGTAATGCTTTGCATAAGCATATAATGCTTGCTTGCTTTAATTTTTACAGGGATCTTGTTGGCTCAGAGCAGTAGCTAATGATAAAATGCTGTAAAAAAAAATCAGTGACCGGGCCCTGATGGACCTGTTTTGAGGTAGGGGTTGGACTAGATGACCTGAGGCCCCTTCCAACCCTAATTTTCTGTGATTTTTATGATGAATTTTTTTAATGTAGGATGACATTACACCGTAAATTAACAATTGTTTAATTAAATTCCCTGGTGACCATTCCAAAATTACTTTTTTAATAAACAAATACATAGAACCATGATGGTGACTACTCGCCAGAACTCCTATATTTTCACTATAAGAAGTTGGATATGAATAGTCATGCACCGTTCAAATGCAGTTGGAATTTGAATGGATGGAAGTTATATTCAAGCAGACCTGAAAGGTTTGGAACAGAAGTCCTTAACATGCCTCATCTATTCTAGCAAATGTGGGGTGTTAGACAAAGCTTACTGTAATAGACTGCTCTGATGAAAGTAGTGTAAAATGTGTGTAAGAGAGAATTGCATATATTTACAAGGCAGGACAGTATATTCATTTTCTCATATAGAAAAGGAAGGTAGTAATTTTTATGTATTATTTGACTAAAATCGCCTTGTAACGGCATATTTTTCCATGCAAAATGAACATATATCAGGTTTTTAAAAAGATATACATTGATTTATTTTGAAATCATGAGAAATCTTAAATATACTTTTAACAGTGTTGTTGTACAGAGCTCTGTGCAGTTTTCTAAGTCCAAAGTACTTTTTTAAAAACATTAACTTTGTGAAAAATAATTTTCCTAGAATACATATTCTGGAGTCATTAAACTTTATTTTTCTACTTTTATTGGGGAAGTATTATGTTCTGGTTATTACTTCAGTTTAATGATTCCTGCCACAGTTTAAACAAAATATGAGTTATCATGAAGCCTTTCCTGAAAGTAACTTCAGTATAATCCATTTCTATAGAAAATAAAGTTTAAATTTCTTGTTCTAGTTCCAAAAATAATTTGTTCTAAATTGAATGTAAGAGCACAGTTACTGTGCAGTAGGATTTTGCTTTAGATTTAAGTAGGCACATAATGTGATTCGCATTGCTGTTTTATTTACTTTGGCTATAAAATTATGGAATTCACTCTTAGCTAAGTAATTTTGTTTTATATGTTAAAGGCCCAAGTCTGTGAATAGCCTCGTTGAGTAAGGCAATAAGTGTATCTCTGTATTCATATAGAAAAATTGGTCTACATGCTAGATCACTATACAAGCACAGCCAAAATTCATCACTATACAAGCACAGGCAAAATTCATATTACAAGTCCTCCTGTGCTTACAGTCAAATCTAGGTTGGTATGGATCTGTTTGTAAAATGAGTTTCAAGTTCTATGCTTTGCTCACTGTTCAAGAGCAAAGTGTGTATTTATGTCTAGACTTCCAGATACTTTGAATCTTGATTGCCAGAGGTGGAAGGAGTTAACATTCCTGCTTACTCACTTCACTGAATGGAATAGGGAGGAAGACCTTTCATATACATATGATTGTAGGCACATAATGCCATATTTAATGCATGATGTTGCCTATGCCTTTCATGCCTATAATAAACCTTACATAAACTAAGCCTTGCAGAATGAAATCACAATTTATTGGTACTTTGAGTAATTTAAGGTGCAAGTAAGATGATTCATAAAATATTAAAATATCCTTTATATACAGAAGCAGTGTATATCCCTCGCTATTTAAACAAATAACCAAAGGCCAAAGAAGATCGCCCATGCCTGAAAGGTTGTCCAACAGCTCTCCCAACTCTATACTTGGTTCAGTAAAAGATATTACAAATAATCTTTGTGTCTCATACAAATTATGTATCCATTATAACATGTTATACGAGGTAGTTCCTTATTCTTTTTTTCCAGGCTATAAAACAAACAGAAATCTTGTACATAACATGAACAGTTTTCATACTTCATTTCTCTCTTGATCTGGGTATTCAGTGCCAATTGGAGTATGAATCAACACACTCAGTAATGCACAGGAAGTGAACAACTTCCTTGTGCAATCAGAATCAGGAAGAGAGACAGAAGCCTCATAGAGTAGATGAAAACTCTGATAGGGACATTGTACTCAAAACTAGTGATCATGTAGGTTCATTACTAGCCTACTGCTTATCTTCAGGAACTGGAACTCATACATTGTACAAGCCATGTTGTAATGTTAGCATGATTAGTTGTGAAGAGCTGAGTCATGGCCCAAGTGAACCATGTCTGCTTCTTTCTCACCTTCATCCTTCAAATGTTCTTCCATTTCTTTTGTGAAAGTGAAACAAGTTATTTCAGCAAACACACTAGCTCTAGTGTCAGAGATATTTTAGAGTACATACAGAACAACTATTAATGGATGGATGAAATGCACATGCTTTCAACACTGGTTTTATTGTTGCTGTATTTGGAAAAGTGATTTAAATCAGGGTTGTCTAACAGGTGGCCTGTGGGCTGCAAATGGCCCCCAAAAGGTTAGCACGCAGCTTGCAGGCTTCCACCCAGCTGCCCCCACTGCACTGCTACTCTTCTTGCAACTGCCGGGTTCTTTGGGTTTCCCCACACTCCTCCAGCTTCTACTTCATGACCCTGCTTCTAGGGACAGGGTGGCACAGTGATAGGGGGCTGGGATACTCAAGCTGCATGCATAGCAGTGGAACCAGAGCATCCATGCTGCACATGAAAAGCCAGGCAAAAGGCTGTGCATATTACAGATGGGCAGTGTGCATAGCTTGGAGGAGAGTGAAGCTGCCCTATAGAGTTGGCTAGTACAAAGGATGCCATCCCACTGTTGCTATCGGTTCTTTATTAGCTTAGGTTTGCTCAGAAAATCTAAAGGTTCCAAGCCTGGCTATAATTTTGCTGGTGCCTTATGAAACGTGTTGTTTTCATTTCTTTTAAGTTAGGAAATTTCATACACGCACAAAACTAAGCTAAAATGTTAAGGTTGCAGAATAAGGTACTTTAACAAATCAGGAAATATCAGAACTAAGTTTGCCTGTATGTTATAATCCCTCTTTCATGCACAGGTATTATGTTATACCCTTTAATTATAATTATCCTATTTTTCCCCAGGGCTTCTGCCTCATTCAGGGCACAGGATGTTTTGGAGATGAATCAGGATTGTGTAGTGAAGATGACAGTATATAGGACTCCTCCTTCATTTGTTGAAGAGGTTGGAAGTTGTATAGTGAATGAGCCAAGGGATTGCAGATCAAAAATTACTTTGGGCAAAGCACCATACTAACATAACTTATACCAAAGCTCATTTTCAGAGCTATGTTAGATGTCTGTACTGCGCTGAATTGTGTGATGTAGACAAATCTTTGTGTTCCTCCTTTTTTGGAGTGTTTGGCTTGAAGGTCTAGGTCGGGGCCCTCCATTTCGGGTGGAGGACCATTTACTGAGTTCTGGCAAACTGTTGAGGGCTTCATGGGTAGCCCCGCCCCTTGACAGGTGCCCTGCCCCCTGGTCACCATCTTGTGACTGGAAGTCCCACCCCTAACCCCTGACCTTTGCCACCAGAAGTCCCTCCCCTAGCCCCCAGAAGTACTTCTTTCAGCAAGGGGTTTTGCCATCTCAGAACCAGAAAAATACCAAATTATATTCTAAAAAGCGAACATCTACCACATTCATTAATTTCAGAAAATATTTTTGTACTGGTTTACATGTGTTTGTGTGTATAGAGGTGATTATAATAGCTTAAAATGAAGTCTTATTCTTGTATGTTGTGAGGGAGGGTATAAAGGAGGGTGTGGGGGCATGTGGGTGGGTATGGGGTTTGGGGGGAGGGTGGCTGGGGCATGTGTGAGGGTCAGCATGTATGGCAATGCAAGGGGGTGTGCAAGTGTGTGTGTATGGTGGGGTGTGTATGGTGCATGTGGGATTCACCCTACAAACGCACACACTCCCTCCCAACAGACACACACCCACCCACCCCGGGATACCGGTGCAGCCCCATGCTCCACGGTCCAGCAATGCAGCCGGGAGCCATATGGTGCTGGAGCAGTGCAGGAGCAAGAAGAGAGTGAAATGACTGGGGGTGGGATTGGGCTGGGCTGGGCTGCTGTGTCCTGCTGCCAGCTCCCCCTGAGTCCTACTCCCCCTGGCTCCTGTCATCTTTGACAGGTAGCCAGGAGCTGATAAATATTAATTTTCTAAATTGTTTATGGGCCCCGCTGGCCGGACAGAATGGCCTGGTGGGTCAGATCCAGCCTGTGGGCCATATTTTCCTGCCCCTGGTGTAGGTCCTCTCGAGCATGGGCCAGGGGGTGTTGTGTGAGGTATCAGGGGTGCTAAGCAACCCTTTGCAGGCTGGAGCTCTGGACCCTTTCGTATAGTCTTGTGACCTGCTTTTGGGTCACAACTCATGGGTTGAGAAATGCTGCTCTAGTGCAGCAGTCTCCAAAGTGGGGTGCGCAAGACAATCCATTGGGGTGTGGGAAGAAAATATTAGAACTTCTATTTATATAAATATACATATATTGGGGGTGCGTGCTCAAAAATTTTTTACTGATAGGGGTGCGTGATCAAAAAAGTTTGGAGACCACTGCTCTAGGGACCTGATTTGTCATAGTGTAACACTGAAATTAATAGGAGCTGGACTTCAAACATATAAAGGGCTGTCTAATGTGAAGTACTCTGACAATCGGATCCTAGGTAGCCCACATTAATTGATCAAAGTTAATGGACACTTGTGGCCTAATTAATGTTGCTCTAGGGGTGGCCAGCTTCTAAATGGGCTGCACTAATGTAAGCCATGGTTCCCCTAGATCGCATACTGTACAACTAGGCATGTCTCTGGTGCACCATAACGTGGACTCCCCCTGGCACTGTGGTCTGTGTTACAGAAGCCAGAGGAGGGAGGGGGAGCCCAGAGACCCTGGCTACTGCTGCAGCCAGAATGATGGTGGGAATGGCAGCTGAGTGAGAGCCTTGGGGCTGCAGATTATCCCACAAACTGCTAGTTACAGCCTTGGTCTAAATTATAGTTGGGAGTGAAGATGGCTCTGCATTAGATTGCTTATCTACTTGAGAATGGGCCATCAGGAATACAAGAGACTGCTTTGCATTATGAGTGAACATTCATCCCAAATGTCTCTGTTGCGGAAAGCAGCATTTTTACTAGTATGCTCACAGTTTTTGAATCATTGAGTATAGAGCAGCATCCAAGGCTGTTGAACCCTTAACATTTTTAACAAAGTGGGGCTGGAATGAAGGGTTAGGAGGAAGAGATGGCTAGGTCAGGATTAAAAGTATGTACAAAATGTGGAAGACTAGTGGGATTAGGAAATTGGTGTTGTCTATAAATTTGGGGACAGGGAGAAAAGGAGGAAATGTTCTCTTACTTTTGCAGTCATGTAGTCCTGTGCATTTCTTTTGTTATCTACCTATTTCCTAAGACTGCAAAATGGTTTTTAATCCAAATATTTATGAGCCCAGTTTACTTGTGTGATTTGAAATGGATGGTCTTTGATGGTATAATCTATGTGAAGAATTTGGTCCAATATTGCTAGAGACTAGACTTGGATATTGTTTGTTTAAATTCCATTTATTTTAAAAACGTGCATTTTTTATCTTATTTTAGTTTATTCTTTTTAAATAAGAAACTGTTTGCTGATCAGTATTGTAATAATTATAATACACATTATAAACTTCAAAAGTCTTAGTAAATGTAATATGTTTCTCCTTACACAGTATGCCCACTTGGAACAGATACTTAGACATTTTTTTTTTTATTTAAGACTTGACAGTCCCAAAACAATTCTGCATCCTCCTTCAGGTAGGAAACTTGTTGATTCCCTTTAGACATGTCTACACATCGCCCTATGGCAATGTAGTGATGAGCTATGTCACCATATGGCACACTACAGCAACATAGCTATCGTGTGTCTACACATGATCAGCAGCTACAGCGACATAGTGGTAAAAATCTACCCATGCACCACGCGTGTGGTTCAGCACCTGCCTGTACTGTGCTGTGCTTTAGTACTGCCTTGTAGAAGTACTGCACTGTTGCAGCATCGCCATATGGCGACATGTAGACACACCCTTTCTGGAAAAAAGATTCTTACATGATACCCATAAATAGCAGTGGTCTTCAGGAATATTATAAAGATTGCATGCCTCAGTAAAGCAGTCAAGTGAAGGAACAATTTTATTCAACAGACTTGCAACCACATACCAAATCAGGAAACATGCCCATGTCATGAGAAAGGAATAAATCCTAACTGGAAACTTAAGCTTTTCCCATTCAATTTTCCTAAAGAGCTTAGTCTTTAGACATCTCTGAATTCAGCAGAGGGAAAATAGCAACAGTATTGCAATGCCTACCAACTGCATGGCTAACACAGCCAGCAAATATAATAATAAAAGGTGCTGACTAAAGGGAAGAACTTGTAAGGCAGGCACATAAAAATTAATAACTGGGTTCTGATTCTTTCTCACATGACCATGGAAAAAAATGTTTGGCTTTTGAACTGTGCTTGCTGCCAAAGTGCCTGTCATAGTGCCTGGAGTAAAATGTGACTTGTTTATTTATAGAACTAGCCAATCGAAATAGAGCACAGTGAACTTCATTCAAGACAAGCAGAAGCTTAGGATATGTGTAAACACACCCGCTCTGAGCAAAAAGCACACAGAGCAGAGTCCTGGATTATCCTTTTCTTAAGAAAGAAAAGTAAAATAGAAAAGCTTTGCCTGGATTAATGAGTTTGGTGGTTGTTTTTTTTTTAAATTTTTGAAATGTCAGAAGGTGATGACTTTGGACAAAGTAAAAGGTACTGTAACGTTTTCAGATGCATCTTTTCTATTTTTTTTATATTTTAAAAGAGTATAATTTGTGTAGATTTAAGACAGGAGTTCATATGTTCTAATAATAATTTTGACATCAGGTTGCAGTATGGTTGTAGAGCGTAAGTTTCCCTGTGTTGGGGCCCCACTGTGTAATAGGTCTAAATTGATGTGGACCACAGAAGTGTTGGAAATTAGTGTTTATACAGGTCTTTTGAGTTGTATGATTAGTATTATCTTTTTTAAGTTAAAAAAATAGGTAAATGATACACAAGGGCATGATTTTCATAAACTCATTCTTCCCAGCCAGGGTCCTGATAACACACAAACCTCAAAATGTCAGAGACATAAATAACTTCCTTTGGAGCCTGCTGTTGACAGATCCATAATTCATACTTGATAGAGCACTGTGTCCTTTGAGGCATATTAATGTTGATAGGACTTGTTCCTGCTACATTTTGATCCTGGAACTCCCACTGATTTCATTGGTCCAGATTGTGGCTTCCAACTCTACCACTCTCCATTAAGGCAACCAGGTTTGAAAGGTGGTATAAGCAGAAAGCTGAAGATTTTTGTTCTCATTTTATTTGCCTTTTTGTCTTCCTGTCGAAGACAGCATGATGATTCTTTTTTGGATACTTAATCCTCACTTGAGTAAATTCTAAGGTAATGTGAAAATGACTGCTAAACATGCATCAAGAAAAATATATTTTGGTTTTACTACAGCCTTATAATGTGTTATTTTATACATAGTTTCCACTGCAGCCTATATGTGTCAGTGCTTTGGAGCATTAAATACGGTTAAACTTTATTTCTCCTCCTGATATTTTAGGCAAAGCAATAACACTTGACATGCATAGCTGCCTTATCTCACCTCTGTAGGTCATATGATTTTGCTTAGCAATCATACGGTTTCCCAGATGGAAAGTGCAGAGGCAGAGGGAGAAAAATGGGCAGAGTCTGTGAATGAGTGAGACATTAGTGTCAAGCCTTGGATATTGAGAGATGCAACATAGTTGCTTCTGAGGATTAGATATACTGTAGTTATTTTGGCTTGGAGATCTGCAAGAATGGAGTTGACTGTGTAGTCCTTTACCATCTTTGAGGGCACAGGACTTGTGTATTTTTTGTAAACAAATTTATTTCAATTAAAAAGAAATGACTGTTTGTGTTGCCAGCTTCAATTCCAAACAGGAAATTGACCTGCAGTGTCCCAAATTTTGCTAGAAAGGCAACAGTGTGATACCATGTAGCAGTATTTTTGTAGTTACATGTATAAAACCAGTCTCTAATTACATGGTTGTTAGCACTGAAATGCTTATTTTCTGATGACATTTTTAGGAAAATAAAAATCCTCCCTCATTTAGCAAAATTAAGACTTTAGACCAGTACTATTTGCCTATTGTATTGCATCATACCATTTTTAAATGATCTCAAATCACAAGTTTCATGTTCTAAAACACTAACGTTGTACAAGAGATACTGAAGAGAGTTGGAATTGCTGGTCAAAGACAGCCTTTTTTTAAAGGCTGCCCAGTAAGATTTGCTCCGAAAAGTAGCTTTGTATAGACCAATGGTTCTCAAACTTTTTTTCACGGACCACTTGAAAATTGCTAAGGGTCTTAGTGGGCCACTTAAACTTTTTTTTGTTCTACAGATCAAAGCGCATAACTCATATTTTAATATCAGTAGTCTTATCTTACAAGTACAGATATTCTCGATTGTTCCACAACCTGTCTGCGGACCACCTAAATAGAGCTCGTGGACCAGTGGTGGTCCACAGACCACAGTTTGAGAACCTCTGGTATAGACAGATGTGATGGTAGTTGAAATGCTCAAAAGGTTAGGTTGGGATTAATGTAACTTACTTAGCAATTAGTCTTAACAAATGCAGCTAAGTTTATTGTGATTGTCTTTAGGAACTAGGGGACAGGATTGTTAAATGTAACTAGTCTACTATCTGTATCTCACAACTGAACATTGGAGGAAGGAGTGTTTATTCCAAGATTGAGTCATAAAATAAAATTTAAAAAACCCTCTTATATCACTCATCCTGTATCTCAGCCTTTTCATGAATTGAGGTGGTTGAGTGCCCTTTCTACAGAGTAGATGCCAGGTAGAGGTCTTTTACTTCTAAGGGTAGCTAGAAGAGAAGATGAACTGCATTCTAAAATAACTTACAGTTTTTACTCAAATCCAAGACTGGGGGAGGTGTTTCTCCAGTCATCATGGGGGGGAAAGAAGCCTTGCTTTAGATTCAGGTACCAGCCCAGAGCAGAGTTATTGCCTGCCTTGGGCTGGTGTGGCTTGTTCAGTGGGTGAGGGAGCTCACAGTGGAAGGTTATGCAGGGGAGACTGTGCAGTGGGGGGTAGAGGTAGGTGAGCTCAGGGGAGACTGTGCAACCACCCAATCTCTCCCCCACAGCTACTTATTCCCCCACTCTCCTCCCTGTCACTGCTGTTTTCCTTCAGGCCTGATTCCAACTTGGCCCAGAGCTGCCTGGCTGGGCCAGGGCTGCAGCCACTGTCAGTGACTGTCCCAGAGCCAGAGTGGCCCAGAAGTTAAGTGGTAGGGACGTGCAAGCAGTAAGGGGAGGAGGAAGTGTGGGGAACAGGTGGCAGGGGAGCCAGCACTGACAGGGAAGTGGAAGCAGGCAGGCAGGCACAGTCACAGGAGAGGGCAAAAGGCAGGTGAAGTGGTCAAGTGGTGTGTGGGTCAAGCAGACACTAGCTTGGGAGGGCAGGCAACACAGGCAGGGATCGTCATGAGGGAGTCAAGGGACAAGAGATGTGGGGAGTAGGGCAAGTGAAAGTGGGACAGGCGCCAGGAACAAATGATGCAAAGGGGACAGGTCACAAGGAAGCAGGCGTGGAGTGGGGTTGAGCAGAGGGGGCAAGGGGCAGAGGTCTAGCCCCTCACCTCCTGCCTCTGTTTTCTCTGCCACAGTTTTGGGGGTGATGATGCATTTAAGGTGATCTTCCTCTAATTAGATTCTATACATGGAAAATTTTAACAAATGTGTAATTTTCCATATATAGAATCTAAGGGGAGCATGTAATCTTAAATTCAAAGTCATCTTGGATTCAGGTAAATATGGTAATATTTTTCTTTTACAGAGGACTTCTCATCTTTAGAAGTGGTGTGCACTAAACCAGTGGGGCTCTTGTACGAATGATGAAAATTGCCAGTTTTTGCAGTTTAATTCCATCACACTTCACACGAACAAGGGTTTTTTTCAATTTAAATGAGTTTGTTGCAAACTAAACAACATCTTGCAAGGTAGCTACTTGTAACATTGCAGTCTTTAATCTAACAGCTGCACCCCATCCCCCTGCTACAGGAGAGGTGGGCTGAAGGCAGAAGGAGCAAGGGACCCAATCTTTTTTTATTCTTTTTTTACCCCACAGAGCCTAACCACCTGTCCCATGGCCAGGGGGTGAGCTGCTGGCAGGCCAAGCAGCCCCTGAACTGCAGGGGGCTCTGGTCCTTCCCTCCGCAGAGGTGGTGCCCCCTGGGGCTGCCCAGGCAAGCTCCTAGGAGGCAGGTGCTGCTCCACCTCAGAGGCACCCAATCAGATGCTTCCCCGAGCCTCTCAGCTTCCAGCTCACTGTGCACCGTCCCTGCCACCTTCTCCAGCTGCCAGCACACCCACCCGCCCTCCTGTCACTTCCCCATGCTGCCCCAGGGGCAAGGCAGCCTGTTCCTGGGTGGTCTCAGGTGGTGGGAAGGAGACAGGAATGGTACACAGATTGCTTCTCCCCAGCTGGGCTCGGGGAAGAGTTGGATCTGCAGGTACTGCCTCTGAGCTGGGACAGCACCTAGTTTCATAGTTTCTAGGGCCAGAAGGGACCTGAACAGATCATCAAGTCTGACTCCCTGCTCTGGGCAGGAACAAGTGCTGGTATCATAATACCCCAGCCAGATATCTATCCAACCTCCTCTTGAAAACCCCCGAGGTAGGGGAGAGCACCACCACCCTCGGGAGCCCATTCCAGAGCCTGGCAGCCCTAACTGTAAAGTAATGTCTCCTGTTATCAAGCCTAAACTTATTCTCAATCAATTTGTGGCCATTATTCCTTGTTATCCTAGGTGGTGCCCAGGGGAACGGAGGCTCATCTACTTTCTGCTGGTCCCCCCTGGTGAATTTATAGACGGCCACCAGATCCCCACTCAGGCTTCTCTTGTGGAGGCTGAATAGATTCAGGCCCTTTAGTCTTATCTTTGTAGGGCCTGGCCTGCTGCCCACTGACCAGGCGAGTGGCCTTCCTCTGGACCCTCTCAAGGTTAGCCGCATCCCTTTTGAAGTGTGGTGCCCAGAACTGGATACAGTATCCCAACTGCAACATGCCCAGTGCCACATAGAGGGGAAGGATCACCTCCCTGGACCTGCTTGTGATGCATCTGTAGATGCATGACAAGGTGCGGTTAACGTTACTGCCTGCTAACACCCTGCCCAGGGGGTGCCGCTGCTGTGGAGGAACCAACTGGGGCCTCCTGCATGAACTGGGGCAGCTTGCACAGGCAGGCTGTGCTGGAAAAGAAAACAGCAAGGGACCTGATCCTTTTTTATTTTTTCACGGAGCCTGCCTGCAGCTGGGGGGTGAGCTGCTGGCAGGCTCTGAGCTGTGGGGGGGGCCCTGGTCCTTCCCTCCATGGTGGCAGAACCCCCCTGGGGCCACCCAGGGAGGGTGTTATTGCGGAGGCAACACCTGCCAGATCCAACTCTTCCCTGCACCCTCCCAAGGAGCAGCGCCCTATGCACCATTCCTGCCTCCTGGGACCAGAGAAGGCAGCAGGGACGGTGCATGGTGAGCTGGAAGCCCAGGCAGACTCAAAGAAGCATTGCATCAGGTGCCTCCAATCTGGGGCAGCACCTGCCCACTAGCAGCACGCCCGGACAGCCCTGGGGGGCACCGCCATTGTGGAGGGAAGGACCAGGCCCCCTGCAGTTCAAGGGCTACTTGGCCCACTGTCAGCTTTCCCCCCGACCACAGGAGAGGCGGACAGGCTTCACCAAAAAAAAAAGTATTGGCACCAGGAAACTACAGGCCCGTTAGTCTTACGTCGGTCCTAGGGAAGCTCTTTGAGAAAATTATCCAGGAGCACATCTATGAGGGACCAGCAGGGGAGATCATGCTTAGGGGTAACCAACATGGGTTCATTCGAGGCAGGTCTTGTCAGACCAACCTGGTGGTCTTCTACGACCAGGTCACAAAATCCTTGGACGCAGGTGTCACGGTGGACGTAGTCTTTCTGGACTTTAGGAAGGCCTTCGACACTATCTCTCACCCCATTCTCATTAAGAAGTTAGGCGACTGTGGCATTGCCTACACAGTCAGATGAGTCTCAAATTGGCTGGAGGGCCACACCCAGAGTGGTGGTGAATGGGTCTTTTTCGACCTGGAGGGATATGGGCAGTGGGGTCCCCCAAGGCACGGTCTTCGGGCCTGCACTGTTCAATACCTTCATCAGCGACTTGGACAAGGGGGTGAAAAGCACCTTGTTCAAATTTGCAGATGACACTAAAATGTGAGGAGAAGTGGGCACGCTGGAGGAGAGGGACAGGCTGCAACTAGATCTAGACAGGTTACAGGGGTGGGCGGATGAGAACAGGATGGGATTCAATATTGACAAATGCAGGTACTGCACCTGGGGAGGAAGAACCAGCACCATACCTACAGGCTGGGGAACTCCCTTCTAGTCAGCACAGGCAGAAAAGGATCTTGATGTCATCATTGATTCCAAAATGAACATGGGCTGCCAATGTGGGGACGCAGTCAGGAAGGCTAACCGCACAGATGCATCACGAGCAGGTCCAAGGAGGTGATCCTCCCCCTCTATGCGACACTGGTCGGGCTGCAGTTGGAGTACTGCATCCAGTTCTGGGCACTGCACTTCAGGAGGGATGTGGACAGCATCAAGAGGGTCCAGAGGGGGGCCATTCGCATGATCGGGGGCAGCAAGGCAGGCCCTACAAGTGGAGGCTACGAGACCTGAACCTGTTCAGCCTCCGCAAGAGAAGGCTGAGAGGGGATCTGGTGGCCGTCTACAAACTGGCCGAGTGGGACCAGCAGGCTATGGGAGAGTCCCTGTTCCCCTGAGCACTACCAGGAGTAACGAGGAATGATGGCCATAAGTTGACCGAGACTAGATTCAGGCTAGATATCAGGAGACGCTACTTTACTGTCAGGGCCGCTAGGATCTGGAACCAACTACCAAGGGAAGTGGTGCTCGCTGGTACCCTGGGGGTCTTCAAAAGGAGGCTAGATAATCACTTAGCCGGGGTCGTTTGACCCCAGCATGCTTTCCTGTCATGGCAGGGGGTCAGACTTGATGATCTGCTCAGGTCCCTTCCGACCCTACCTACTATGAAACTATGAACCCTCGCCGTAACAGTGACAGGAGCCCCTAAATTGAAATTGAATATCTTGGGTTTTTAATTGTGACAATTAAAAACCCACCATTTCTGTTTAGGGGACTAAACCCCTGTCACGTGTACGAGTGCTGGTAGTTTTCAAAGTATTCCGTGAAACCCTGGGATTCTGCAAAAAGTTTGGGAGTAATGGCAGCGCCAGCTGAGGGCAGTACATTGCCATTGCTGGGCCAAGTCACCTGGCTCCTTGGCTGGCAGTAGGGGTTATGCAGCAGAAGTGATATGAAAGGATTCCATTGCTTTTGAAAGTGTGAAACCCCTACTGTAAACTAGCACTATCATATAAATTTCAGCAATTACAGAAGTTGGTTGTATTTTGCAGCTGATCCAAAAGCAGGATATTCCATTATTAGTTCAAGAAAAGAAAATACTAACAAGGGTTGGTATATTCCATACTATTGAAAGCAGAGATGGGATGTAGGCATCTTGACCATGCATTTTTTTACAGTGTTTTAAAAACAGAGTGTTTTTAGTGTGGGAATATGTAGAGTTCACTGTAGATCAGAGGTGGCATACTTCAGTCCTTTTAGCAGTAGAAGTTCTGAGCTTAACTAAATTGAATGCATTCAATATCTGTAACTATTAAAACTGTTTCCTCATGGTAACTGCATCTACCAAGAGAGACTGATTCAGGAGCCTAATTGTTTCCTGCTCAGCTATGATGTTCTTTTGCGATGTTACCTGAAATTACACCATATTAAAAATTACATTTCATTGTAGGTAATAGTTTTTCTCTTTTTTGCCAGAATTATTCCAGGCCAAAAAAGTGGTGCCACACATTGTTAGAAGAGCTGTGAAACACTGTGCAACATTAAAAATGAATTCATTTAGGGTGTCAGAAGTAAAGTCCTCAGATAAGAGAACTGGAGAAAGTTTGGATTAGCCAATGAACAGCTTCAATCTAAAAAAAAATCCAAAAAAACCTCCTCTGATCACAAAGGTTACTGGAAGGCAAAGTACCACCAGAGAACTAGTCATAACTTGAAGTGCTGGGACTGCTTGTGAGTTAGTCAGGTACAGCTGCCATGTGAGAGCACAGATCTTGAGATGAGTAGAGAGAGCATGACTTGCTTTAGGAAGACTGAACTGTTTATAACAAGTAAAGTAAAAACCACAAGTGTTTAGACAAGGAGCAAACCAGTTTCTTAATTGAAGACAAAGTATATTTCTAGGTGATGACTATGTTTCTTGTTCCTCCCCAATAAAACACTATTTTATGAAACAGTTCAAAGAAATATAACTTGCTTGAACTCAGTGACTGATGTGATTAATGTTATGAACACTTTTTGCTTTGTCATTGTCAGCTGACATAAGTTACTCTTATTATCTTAATATATCGAAGTATTGCATTGGGAACCCCATGTAGCACAGAATAAAACACATACAAGTTTGATTATGTAGCATTCCCAGTTGGGGAGATGTGTCATTAAGGAAGTATGGCATGAGTTCACACTAGATCTTTCTACCTAGCACAAAAAGGATTCTGCACAAAACATTCAGTGTTCACAGATACGAAATACTGAATTATAACAGATATGTTCAGTACAGCTTAATTTTTCTACTGTGTTCTAGTCTATGTTCTAGGAATATAAAAATTAAAATAGTGTTGTTCTTTTACAAAAAGGTTTGGGATTTTTGTTTTTTATTGCTCATCAGATATATACAGTCAGTTGACATTAATTTTTTATGGAACACATTTAAATGTATCAACACATTAGCATTACTATAATATGTAAAGGCAATCTTGTTATCTTCATAACAGCATATCTGTAAAAACATAGTTTAATAAGATTTTCAAATGGGTTTGACTGTAAAACTTTTGAATTAACAGAATTGACACCATGAAGTTTTTTACTATCAAGTTCTGTTTTATGTCAGTCAAAGTTTTGGAGAGGTGCACTTTCTAGAATATGTTTCAGTCATGCTTTGCAAACTTACTGTCATTTTTTCAAGGTTTGTGCTTACTGCTAGCAGCCAATGGGATATGTCTTTTGGCACCCAAGTCATCTAGTTGCATTATTTTATACAATTCTGTAAAGTTCCTAAACGGAAGTCCTAAGTAACAGCTAAAAAGTAACTTCTTAGTTTAAATTGAGAAAGATCAACTGATTACAGATTACAAAAATAGACAGGTTGATTATGCTTTGATTTCTGTATCTATAGGAATTTAACTTTTAATTTTGCTAGCTTGAACAGTAGGTCCTGAATGGCATCTTCAAGTCTATAAAGCCTGCAGAAGTTTGTGCTTATGGTTGTTAGGAAATCAGAAAAGCTTTAAGCTGTATAATTACAAATTCTTTCCTTATGTGTTTATAATTGTCCAGTTGATGCATCATGTTCTACTTTGTCGTGGCTGTAATTTTGCGTGGTATGCCTGTGTGTATGTATGAAAACGTGTACACGTGATTTAAAAGATCCAGCACTTCATGGTGAGAGGTTTAAATCAGTAACATGAGACTAAGTGACCTTTCTAAGAAAAATTTAATGGGGCATTGCTTGGGCAGATGTCTAGATACAAACTGAGAACATGAGACCATTCGTCATTTTCAGAGAACATAATGCCATTGAATCTGCTGGCTAAAATTTGTGACCATGATAGGTTGAAGCATCTGTTTTTTACAGCTGTTAAGTGACAACTTGTGCATTTGTTCAGTTTTAGAAATGATGTAGCAGTTTGCCACAAGGATGAGGAAAAGATCAAAAAATAAAAGCCAAAGTTCAAAAACAATTATTTGGTTATTGTTTTTGTTTTGTTTTGTGTTTTTAAAGACTTGTATCACATACAAATGAAATAACCTTTCTTCTACAGATACTAACATGAAAGGAATCATATCAATACAAGTTTTCTCTTTTATATACAGATATAACTCTATAATAGTAATTTCTGTCTGAATCTTACCAAGTACCGAGCTGTCTAGTCCCTGTTCAGTAAAACACTCAAACACATGCTTAATTTTAAGCACTAAGCACTTATACTGAAGTTGAATCGGACTAGGCACACAGGTAAGTTAAACATGAGTGTGTTTTGCTGAACCAGGCATTAGGCAATATAGGCCACCCCGAGCACATCTTGCCTGTCCTCTGCTTGCTTCAGTGGCTTTGTATAAAACAGAGTATGTAAGGTTCAAGGTTTCCCCCTTTGCCTTAAGGCAGGAGTAAGCAACGTTTTTGGCCAGAGTGTCGAAAAAACCTCAATGAATACCTTGTAAGGTGCTAGAGTGCCAGCATGCCAAAAAAACAAAACCAGGACAGGGGTACGTGGCAGGACACACTGCATATTAATATAGTTAATAATCATAAATGTTGATTTTTTTTTTTTTTTCTTTTTACAGTAAATACCAAGTTTTCTAAATAATTCTAGACCTGGTGACAATAAATAAAACTTCATATACTTCCTTTGTTCTTGTGTATTCTTTTTTGTTGACCATGTTGTGTTGAGAGAGAAAAAAAGGAGAGAAAAAAGAGAGAGAAAGAGATAAAGAAAGAAAGGAGAGAGGAAAAAAGGAGAGAAAAGAAAAAAGAGAGAAAGAGGAGAGAGACAAA
>NW_017728992.1:23804236-23811901 GCF_001723915.1 Gavialis gangeticus | reverse complement strand
GAGAGGAAAAAAGGAGAGAAAAGAAAAAAGAGAGAAAGAGGAGAGAGACAAAGAAAGAGAAAAGAGAAAGAGGGTGTGTCCCTCTCCGCCCATGTCTCCCACCGCTACTGGCTGTGGCTTGGGCCTACTGGTTCAGTGCAGCGTCTGGCAGAGGGAGGCAGTAACACCCCAGCAGCAGCCACTAGGGTGCTCAGGCCATCCCAATGGTCCCAGAGTGTGGGGAGCCTGGGCCCAGCACTGAGCAGGAGAGCCCAGTCAGGGCTCAGGCAGATAGATGCCACATCCCACCCGGGCAGAGGCAGCACCAGGGCACCAAGTGCTGGGGCCAGGCACTCAGGGCAGGGTCCCAGTGACACAGGGAGAAGCAGGCGTGGGGGCAGGCTGACCTAGCTGGGCCCTAGGGAAGACAGCAGCTGGAGGAGAGCAGGGATCAGGTGGGAAGCAGGGGCTGCCCTGCATCTCTGCAGACTCAGGCTGTGGCAGGGGGGTGAGGGCACCCAGCAGCACCCAAGGTGGGGACTGGTCCAGCCCAAGTTGATCTTCATGGATGCGCTGCAGCTGCTCTGCCCACAAGGGGACACTGCCTGGCCAGGGCAGGACGCCAGAGTCAGGGGGCTCCCGGCTTGGCTTCCCTTGCATGTTTGCTCTGCTCATGCTGTGCCTGAGCCACTCCTGGTGCAAGGGCCCAGTTGTAGGAGCCCCCAGGCCTGGGAAGCACAGCAACAGGCAGTGCTCAGGGCCAAGCCAGGCTAGGGACTCCAGCACAGAGGCCCTCTGCAGTGCCTGCCTGGACCTTGGTCTCGCACCCCCAGCTCCCTTCCAGGGGCCTGGCCAGGATAGAGGGCACAGCCTGGGGATGGGATGGGGTCAGCAGAACACAGTGTCCCTTCCTGTGTTCTCCTGACTCCACTCCCCATGCCTGCCACAGTGCTAGGACCTGTGGATGCTCTAGAGAGGCCAGAGCATCAACTTAAAAAATATACATTTTTTTTAAACAATTTCCTTGCACACCACCTGGTGTGCCGAGGAAAATGTCTCCATGTGCCACTAATTGGCACATGGGCCGGGGGTTGCCTATCCCTTCCTTAGATGAACACCGCACTGGATCAGTGCACTTCTTGGGCATAATGGAATTTCTTATCATAAGGGTAAAGACTCACCTGTGAAAAGGCTAAGGTTTCTTAAGGGCTGATCCCAGACAAATAAGTTTTCATACAGTGAAAGATTATCACAAATTTCATTGCTTGAAGCTCAATCACAGGCTTTCAATTCAAAAACAGTTTTGACAATTGTTTTGTAAAAATGCCAGTAATATTTCTTTTTGTTTCAATCTGGCACAAAAGCACATTTCAAGACATTCAGAATGGTTGTGAATTTAATGATCATTCTCCAGTGAGTGACCCCTAATAACAAATAATTTTATATGTTGAAGTGGCTAACATTAATAAATAGCAATGTTATGCAACATAATGCTTAAAGAAAATTAATTGCTATGGGTATTTGCATTAAAATACATATAAATGAAATACCTTGTAATCTTCCTGCTCTCAACAGGTTGGTCTGTAGGCCCATAAAGCCTACTAGGGGTATCTCAATTGGCTGGTTGCTTTTTGCTTGATAACAAAGGAAATAGGGAAAAGGGAAGCAGATGCTCTTTTGCAAAAGAATAGAAGAAGAAGCACTCATGACAAGCAAAAGAGATCTTTTCCACTGAAGTGCTCCTAAGTATCCCCTGCTTACTATAATCTTATGCTGAGACCCTAAAAAGTTGAGTAGTTATGAAAATCTTTAATTGCTTGAATGTTTAAAGTTTTCTACCTGTATTCTGTAAAAATAATTAAGACAGTCTATAAAAGATAAAGGAAGTTATCCAACTTTTTTTAGAATCACCAAACAGTTGAAATTCATTACCGTTGCAATTTAAAACTAAACTAAACTTCAGCAGTAACCAATCAAATTAAATGGTGTCATTCACTTCTCTCCTACACACTCTGATAAATTATTTCATTTGCGTTTGTGCTTTGGTACTCAGTCTAAGTCTGAATGATATCCTATTTGAAGGCAACTAAAGCCTAATTGTACTGAACCTTGTTTTTCATTAATTTTATCAGATGTTTTCCAGGTGTTCTTATAGAAAGACCTTTGAATGTATGGAGTACTCTGCAATTAGTTAGGCTTCATAACACACCAGTGAGGAAGGTACAGTACATTCCTTTTCTGTCCTTTATGTAAATTGGTTAAGCGAAGCACACAGAGGTTGCTCTCAGTTGTGTAACATGTCTTTTTGCAGGTTCAGAAATGTAATGAATGGGTTTGCATTGGGCCATGCTTGTCCACTGATATTTTTTCTATTTTACATAAAACATATAGGCCTGTGCGAAGCAGAAAGTATTCACTTCAGATTTGGAGGGACAGTGATTCGATCCGACTCAGCTGAATCTGAAAATACTTGGCTCTGAATCTTATTTGGCCATAGAGTATACAGGCAGGTAGTGGTAGCGGGAGCAGCTGGATGAGCCCTGGCTTGAGCTGGCAGCCCCGGGAGAAACCGTGGCTCATCTGGCTGCTCCCCCCGCTAGGGTGAGGCAGGCCGTGCTGGCAGCCCCAGGAGAAACTGCAGGGAATGATCGGGGGGATCGAAACGGGAATTGGGGAATCAAACCAGGAGCAAGCCCCTGTTCGTTCCCCCAGCTCCCCAATCATTCCTCCCAGCCCCTGCGGCTTCTCCCGGGGCTGCGGCTCAAGTTGTCTCGTCTGACTGCTCGTCCAGCTGCCCCGAACCCCGCTGGGGCAAGGCAGGCAGTGCTGGCAGCCCCAGGAGAAGCCACAGGGGCTGGGGGCAATGATCAGGGAGCTGGGGCGAGTGATTGGGAGCTGGGGGGTTGAACCGGGAACTGCGGGGAAGCCCCTGTTCGTTCCCCCAGCTCCCAACCATTCCCCCAGTCACTGCGGCTTCTCCCGGGACTTCTCCCACCACTGCCTGCCTCACCCTGGTGGGGGAGCAGCCGGATGAGCCGCAGCTTCTCCTGGGGCTGCTAGGTCAAGTCTGGGCTCATCTGGCTGCTCCCTCAGCTGCTCCCACTGGCACTGCCTAGTACCTGCCTGTACAGTCTATGGCTGAATCTCTGAATCACTTCAGAGGCTTCTGATTTGATTTAGAGTTGAAGATTTGGCCCCCGAATCAGGCCAAATCTCGTCCAAATTGAATCAGCTACCGAAGCTTCGCACAGCCCTAATATGCTACATTTTAGAAATTCAAGTATAATATCAAGATTAAAATGAAAAGATAAGGCTCTGTATGCATAAAGAGTATACAACTAATCTGCATCTAAAACAAGAAGGACTGAAAAGGGTATGTTGTTGCAATTTGAAAATCTGTACTATTGTAACTTTAATGTTTAGTGGGGTAATGTTCCAGGTATATTAGGAACCTGCATGAACATACAAAGCCATAGTTGGGAGAAGGAAACAGTAACAAGAGACAATTTGAAAGCCAAGAGACAAATGAGAACTAAGAATTCTTTGGGAAATAAGATGATTCATGCTTTTAAAGGTGAATTTAAGAAGACTGAATTTGAGAGTATGAGACAGGAAGTCACTTAATGGACGTAGCAGGGGTTGATACGACTATAACATCAGTAAAAGAAATGTAGTTGTATTTGAGAGGAACTGTGAGGAGCCGAGGTGGAACAATGGGAGGCTGGAGAGCAGCATGTTCTTTGCTTTTGTGTTGTATTCTGTGGAAATAACTGGCAATGCAATTAAGATGACTAAACCCATATTGCCAAACTACACAGTATGCTTGCTTTATTTTCTCTCTTAAAGTTAATATTCCATTTATTTTTCACCATTTTTGAATCCCTAAAGTTTTGCGTGCCCTGCAGTAACTGAAGAAATCGATATATATTGAAAAAGCATGGGACTAACATTCATAAAATGTTTGTATAATGTATGTTACTGGTATAATTTTAGTTCTCTGTACTAGCATAAGAAACCCACTTTCTTAAAGTAGACATTAGACTGATAACTTCAGACAAGAGTTGAAGATAGTGGCTCAGTTCCCAAACTGGTAGTTCTTTTGGTTGGGTGGCATTGTACGTACATTTCATAAACCTTTAGTTATCACCATGAGGAAATAACCCGGTAATGGCATTTCTCGTTGGTGGAAGACAGCATCTCTTCCATAGAACTAGTTGTACACATATAGGTAGTTACCCACCCTCTTTATCTACCCAGACTAGCTCACTTCTCCTACTTCTAAACTAAGTTCGTTTTCAAAACCAAATGTTCCAAGTAGCTTTAATTTACATAAACACTTAGTTACATTACTAGGTTTGTGTACTAATCATGGGAAGCATCAAAGACTAATTTGATTTTGCCACAAATGCTAGCATTATCAGTATGTGGAGAAGAAAAGAAAGGGTTTAGGTCTACAAAGGCCATATTAGTGATGGTTATGTTGACACTTGGCAGAACTGTATTATTATGATTATAGTTATATGTAGATTTAAGGCCAGAAGGAACCATTATGATCTTGTATTCTGGTCATATGTATAAGGTAAGCCACAGATTTACCTTCCCCCCCCAGTAATTTCTATATTAAAGGCAGTTATTTATTTGTAGTATTTGGACTTTTCCACTTGAGAAATTGTAATTCTAAAAAAGAAATGTAGTTGTCCAAGTAACTATCTTTGCAGATTCCAGAAAATATTACAGCAAAATATTATGTACTAACTAGGATTCACTTTCTTTTAGTGTTATTAGAATTTAGATTACCGAGAGAAATCCTAGGAATAATTAATCATACTACAGAACACAACTGGAAAAAAAAGGGTTTTTTAAAATATACATTGAATCTATAAATGTCCACAGAGATGATGAAGCCAAAAAAGGAAATGGTTTCAGATAATTAAATAATCAAATGTAGTACGCATCTCAGTTGTACCTTTGGACAGGGTGTCATAACTTCCTTAGTGTACAAGAGTTCAGGTCAGCTGTATCAGTAAAGCACTGACAAATTCAGTTAAAGCTTTCCAGAAGTTATTCCACATGTTTATGATGCAACTGCTGTGTCTAGCAGTTAACATATTACACCTTGTAATATGCTGAATTTTACATATCTTGCAAAGGTAACTTAGCCTCTTAGTTATAATACTTTGAATTGATAACTCTCAGATTCATTATTTCATATTCATTGTGCTTTTTTTTTATAAGAAATTGAAAATCTGATAGTGTGTGGGGATAGTCGCATTTAACTATATCAACAAAATTAGAAATAAAATAACCTAGTTCATGCTATTAAAAGCTCTGTACAGTGGCTATTAATACTGTACTTGTTTTTCTTTCCATCATGATTTATATTTCTCATATGTTTGCTTCAGTAAAAATCACCTTGCAGTTACTATTTATAAGGACTCCTGAAATGGATTCCAAAGCTCACTATAATTTAGTTTTATTACACTACCATCTAGTGGTGCAGTTGATATGTAGGAATTGAATACAAATTGTAGACAAAAGTGAGGTTTCTGTACTCATAAAAAATATTAAATGCCCTCAGAAGTTAACTCAGACTTTTTCCAGTAATTTGAGCAATTTCAGGTTTGAATAAAATACATGTACAAAATAACAATCATTTTGAATACATTTTGAATACATTTATAAAGCAGATTCAAAAAAATCAGCCAAGGCAGATTGGAAGTTTGCCTAATTGGTCTGTTATCCTTATTTCATTGACTAGCCTTGATGAAAGAGGAGGAGGGAAACATACTTCACAGACTGTTCAGCATCACACGCAGGATGACAGTTGTCTGTTTGGACTTTTTCAAAGGACCACTTGCATAGCAATGAGTGTTAATCATAAAATTATTCCTGTGTGATTTAAAGAAAAACTGGCAATTTGAATGGCAAGTTTGTTTAAAATATGTGCCTACCAGAGTGACAGTAATGTTCCAGACTTTTGTGACTGAAGGACTTTAGCAAAAAACCCTGTCCATTTTGTACACATGGTAAATAGTTAACATCATCAGTAAGGCACTACTGGAGTGGCAATCAGCATGTCCCCCCAACCACTGCTCAAATTATTTTGTGATCCATAGTTATCAATTCATAATTATTGTTTTTATTTGATAATCTAATGCAGTAAAAACACTTTGTCCTCAGATAATGGTATTTAGGCTACACACAGACATTCAGTTGCTACTGGCAGGGTTGCTGCTCTCACAGTAGAAACCATGAGTCTACAGACGTTCAGGATGTCAGCAAAAATGGCAATTCCAGAAGTAAGAAAAACCAAGGGACAGCCAGCCTTAAATCACTCTTGGGAATGTTTATGTATACTTACCTTCTGAGGGAAGCTGCAGCACAGTCCTCCAGAATCCCAGTGCGCTTTGTTCTAATCTCTCTCCCCTTACCATGGGTGCAGGGAGAAAGTGTGTCTTTGGACTGGACTTTAGTGTTCCAGCTGAGCAGAAAGCTGCTTCACAAGCTCACATCATGCTACAGTCTGGATCAGCCATTCAGGGCCACCCCATGCACTGCTGTTACCTTATGCCAGGCAGATTGGGGACCTGCAGAGCATGCTGAGATATGTATACAGGGGGCTGGTTGGGCAGTGGCTTGGCATTCAAACGTCAGTTCAGGGGTCTCCAGCTAAATTTTCAGGCAAGAAAGCAAAACCAGGAGAATTCTTCCAGATAAACATCTTTTGAACATGTGTATTCAGCCTTTGTCTCCTGCTATTATAGAATATTTCTTCATTTGATCAAGACTGTTTGTCTCCCTTTCAGTCATTTGGCCCCTTAATAATCTTCTGTACTGTACTTTATTAGTAGGTTATATCTGCTGCCAAAGATTATGTGAGGTAAGACATACTGTATGTAAGTAATCGCCTCTCTGTCAATTCAATATCAACATATAGTCCTATTCCACCAAGAGAAACATTTCAAGAGCAAGTCGTTCTAGGAAAAATTAACATCTTAATTTACAAAGTTGAGAGCAATTACATGTTATTGTAGTTTTTCAAATAAGCAGCCCAATTAAAAAATTAAAATAAGTAGCCCAAATAAAATTAAAATATAAACTTTATATTTTCATCCATTTAATTGTTTCTTAGGGCTGCATAAGTAAAATTGTTGCTCTCCCTAGAAAGCTCTACTTCTTGGATATCAATGCAAGTATAGAATGAGCTTCCGACATTAAAGCATTACAGCTTTCATCCTGTAAACTCTAGGAGTAAACCAGACAGCAAAGGAGAACAGTTTTCCCTACAGAAGGATACGGGAGGGAGTTTGTAGTGCATGACCATGACAACTACTTGCATTTTCAGCTCACATATTGCATATGAACTAATATAGGTTAGAGAAGTTGGAGAGCATGAACTACTGTTGTGCGCCTACACTCTTGTATTTAGTCGTGAATGGGCTCCACATCTGTGATACTGCAGTGTCTTGTGGGATGCAACTGCTGTATAGTGCACCTAATAGTGAAGTAGTGTCATTCTTAATGTTATGGTTTCTTGGTTGTGTTATTTAGTAAAATGTCTTTATAACATTGGTACTTAATACTATTTTTTTAAAAAAGCTGTATTTTTAAATGCTTTTTCAAAAGGTAATACATGCCATCACTGATATAGATTTCATAGACATTGGGGCTGGAAGGGACCTCGGA
>NW_017728992.1:23787278-23801539 GCF_001723915.1 Gavialis gangeticus | reverse complement strand
GGGAAGCAGCAGACTTCCTGGGCTAAGGGGTCGGGACGGCAGATTGCCCTCTCAGTCCCCCTCAGGATAAAGTCTCCCACAAGAAACACCTTACGTTTCGTCTTGGGGAGAGTGGGGATGGTAGCTGCAAGTGAGCCTGTGTTGCCTGTGGGAGCTAGCAACTCAGTAGGCTCTGCTGGAGCAGCAAGAGGTGCGTACCTGTTGCTAAGCTCTGGTGGGGCAGGGGCCTTGGTGCAGCAGGCCTTAGGGCCCTTGACCACCTTGGTCCATGCCCCAGACTGGACGGAGTGGGAGGTCCCGGGGTCCTCCTTTGTCCTGGAGGGAGACGGTGATCTACCCTCCGGCTCCTGGGGCAGAAGGGCCTGGCAGTAGGAGTCAGTCGCCTGCTTATAGTCCCTGATGGCACGTAGTCTCTGGACTGTGGCCTGGAGCTCCTCCAGCTCACGTGCCAGAGACCCTAAAAGGGAGCAGACCCCACACGGGGAGGTGGCCATGCTCCCAGGCCCCAGAGCCTGAAAAGGGGACAGGCAGCCCCTGCAGCCAAGAGCCAGGGGCTCCATCTGCGTGGAGCCTGGAACCATGAGCTCCGACTGGGTGGCAGTCTCTGAGGTGCCCGGGGGGGGGGGTCGCAGAGCCCGAGGGAACCCTCGAGGTGCGGCGAGTGCCCATCTGTGTCGTGCCTCTGGTAGGCTGGCTATGGCTGGGACTGACTACCCTGGTGGATTCGCAGGCAGGGTCTCGGGCCCTCCTGCGCCCCCTCCTGCACGAACTCCACGCTAACTCATGCACCGGCAGACAAGCACACCTGTTTGCGCAGCCTGTTTGCACGGCTCCCTGGGGGGCTGGGCGAAGTAGGGGCCTGGGCAGAGGCTTGACCCAGCCCGGCTCCACGCAGCCGCCTCCTCCCACTCAAAGAGGGATTAACCCCTTCCCACCATGAGCCCCGCTTGCCTCCAGTTGTGCTGGGGGTCGGCAGGGGGCTCTGCGGCTCCTGGGGGGTGTCTGAGGTGTCTGGGGGGTTTCGGGGGGGCGGCGGTGCAGCGGGGTTTCACCCGCACGTCTCTTGCCACTCCGGAGCCTAACTGGGCTTTTTTGCTGTTTGGCAGGCCCTTTTAAACTGTGTGCATGCAATATGTAACGCATTGCATTCAGGTGCAATGACTTAACGTTCCCATTCCAGTCAGGACTAGCTTTGATAAACTGAACATCCTCATTCCAGCAGGGAACAGGTGTTTAGGGATTTGGCATTCAATTCCATTTCCTGCTGTGCCTCTGATAACCCGTGTAACTTTGGCAAATCCCTTAAAGCCTCTGTGTCTAAGTTTTCTGTAGAACAGGTGTGGTAAAATACCTATAGTACTTTACAAGGATATAATAAAATAAATTAAAAGTTGGTGTGGATGTAAATTAAAATCTCAAGCTTTCAACATGTGGTTATCTTCTATAAAAAGGTAGAAAAATAATCTATTTTAAAATATCAGATTTGCAAGCATAATTAAAAAAATCAAAGAAGAATAAATTAATGCAAATATTATACAATAGGTGAGATTTCTAAATTTGAAGTTATCCATACGCCATGTTGTGAAAAAGACTCTGATAATGATTTATTTAAAATTAAACATCTGTAAGTCAAGTTTGATATTTGATTACTTGTGTTATTTTGGTCAGAGCTAGCTTTGAAGTTAAAGCTCTCCATTGGTCCAGCATGAATAAGTAATAATTCCTGGTGTGCTTGTTTACATGAGCAAAAAGTTCATATTTTAGTGCACTAAGTCTTAGGATACTTTAGAGACATCCACTAACATACCTGCTTTATGTTAGTTTAACAATGTATATAATGCATTGATTCACAATTTGAGGGATACTGCTCTAATCTAGAATACCTGAAGCTTATTGAAACAGAAAGCTTTGTTTTTTAACTTCTTACAAAAAGCGTTTTTTTCCTTTTCAGTTGGGAAGTTGTCAGTTCCAAATCAGACTACAGACCCCGAATAAATCAATGTATTGCTGAAGCACTGATGAATTTGTTTATATTTCTTGAAGAGATGTCACACTTCAAAGAGCAGAATCCTGGCAAGGTAAGTTCAGTAAATAAGATAAGTGATTTTATCCTGTTTTTATGAGAATCGGACATATGTCTCACATTCATGTCTTTGCAAACAGCGATAAGCAAATGTTCCTATTGTCTCTTCTTCAAAATAAAGATACCATGCTAGATTCTGTCTGTAACATCTTATTGGACAGACAAAAGCTACGCCATGGGAAGATTTACAGCAGCAAGCCTCCTCTTCTTTTAACTGCTGGGCTCTCAACCCACTTTTACAACACCAGAATTGGGACAGGGTGCAGTATACACTGTGTTGGAGCTCCCAGTAGAGGTGAAATCTGCTTCCTGTAATAGACAGATTCATTCATTTACTACTTTTACAAATAGGAAAAATCCGTACCATTTCTGAGTGTATATAGGTATTTTCAGACTAATTGTGATTGAACTCAGAAATCATTACAGAAATATTATGTAAATACCATGGGCTATAAGGAGATCTTATCTGTTCTGTAGACTATATTATTCTTCTGTTTATAAGTATAGAACAGGGGTGGCCAAAAATGGCCCACAGGCCGAATCTGGCCCACCAGGGTATTCTATCCAGCCTGCGAGGCCCCTAAAAAATTTAGAAAATTAATATTTATCTGCTCCTGGCTGCCTGTCAAAGATGACAGGAGCCAGGGGCAGTAGGACCCAGGGGGAGCCGGCAGCAGTGCACAGCAGCCCAGCCCTGCCCCACCCCCAGCAATTTCCCTGCCTTCTTCCTCCGCATTGCTCCAGCACCACATGGCTCCTGGCTGCATTGCTAGACCTAGGAGTATGGGGCCGCACTGGTGGGGGGGGTGGTGTTCATAGGGTAAGTCCCCTACACACACAACCATACACATGCACTTACACCCCCCCTCGCACTGCCATACACGCAGCCACCCATACCCCCTCACATACCCCAGCCACCCTCCCTCCCACACAGCCCCCTCACATACCCCATACCCACTCATACCCCTCATATCCACACACACCCACATGCTCCCTCACTCCACCCCCACCCTTGTCCACCCCCCACAGATACACCCACACCCTCCTCCACACCCCACATACCTACAGCTCCCCACAAACCTATATCCATGCCCCCCACCTCCTCCACAAAATACAAGAGTAAGACTTCATTTTAAGCTATTGTATATCATCACCTCTATGTACACTGCACAAACATACATTTTCAAAAATGTATTTTTATACTTGAAATGAACTTTCAAAAAAGTATTTAAAAAATGTTTTGAAATCAAATTAATGAATGTTGCAGATAAGGGGTTTTCAAACTTTTTTAAAGAAGTGTGCCCCTTCTGTGGGTACCCCTTCTGCACTGTACTTCCAGGGGCAGGGAGAAGGGGGAGGATGGCAAAGGTTAGGAGGCGGGACTTCCAGTCCCAAGATGGCGACCTGGGGGTGGGGCACCTGTCACCCCCCTCCACAATATACAAGAGTAAGACTTGATTTTAAGCTATTATAGATCATCACCTCTACGTACACTGTACAAATACATGTAAATCAGGACAAAAATATTTTTTTAATTAAATGTAATTAATAATATTGCTTTTCTAGAGAATTGTTTCTATTGCACTGTTGTAAATATTGTCATGGGATTATGGATTCTGATCGTCATTTCTGATGTGTTCTGTTGTTAGTTTTGCCTTCTAGTCTGCAGTGTGTGCACATTTTTCACCGTCTTGGGAAGTTACGTTCCTGGAGTTGTACTGTCCTACTTTCTGTGTAAGTATAGTCTGTTCACCCATGTCTTGTGTGTGGTATGTTTGTAATGCTATCTCACATACTGTGGGATGAATAGTACAGTATATGGCTCTTGATTAATGATGTGCTTTATCTGGTTTCAGTTTACAAGTTTTTCAGCTTGTCAGCTAAAGTTGTAGCACAACACAGTTCAGCTGCATCATATCTAACACCAACCATAATTAAAAACAAATCTTCGGTTGGCAACCCCACTTGACTGCAGGAATGGTTTTACACTCTGGTGCCCCTGCTTCAGGGATCCCTTATTTATCCTAACATGCTGATGCCCCCAACAGTACCCCATACTATCCTGCTACCTACCCCCAGCCTTACCACTGCTGGTCCTGGCCCCTGCCTCCCCTCCCTCTCTCCCCCTACCTGTCCTGGCACAGTTCCCCTGAAAGCAGGAACTCAGCAGTGTTACAGGCAGGTAATGGAACAACACAGGAGCAACAGCACTTAGCTTGTGGGGGTGGCAGGGGGAGAGATGAGGCGTGTGTGGGAGGCTATGGAGGCTTCTGTGGGCAACAAAGCCATCTGAGCATGCTCCCTGTGGGATGCTTGTGGTGCTGTTCAATTCTGTCTGTCCAGTGCTTTACCTCCCACATTTTTCTGCCCAGGGATCTTCAGTCAAGCTTCTGGTTGCTTTGTTTTTGGTTTGTTTGGTTTGTCTTTTACGGTCAGCTCTGTTTTGTTTTTTTACAGACAGGCATTTTTAACCTTGTTTTTCACAGACTATCCATAAATTTATGGTCAGCTGGCAACCCTGACTATGACCACAAACTCCCTTGTGATAGTGTTGGTTTCTCATAGGAGCCAATACTCTTAAAAACGGGTCAGAATGTGCTGTTCCCAGTTTTTCACAGTACATTTTCCTTTCTCAGAAAGTGATAACTTCAGATGCTGATGGTAGGTTTCGCTGACAGACTGTCCTGTTACCATTACTACTTTCTTCAGATGTTGCTACCTGACAGCTATATTATTTGCTGTATCCAAACAAGACATTTGTACACATGTTTGTGCTGCAGCACTGGGCACTTTTAAAAGCACCCAGTGCTGTGGCACATGCATTTGTATAAACAGCAAAATGCACGTGTCAGTGCTGAGAAAATGGTGTTGGCATGCTTTTGAACTAAAACACATCAAAGGTGTTTTAGTTCAAAGTGCACCACCATTTTCTCCACACTGACACACATTTTGCCACTTATACAACTGCATGCGATGCAGCGCCATGCACGTCAACTCACATGCGGAGCAAACTCAATTAATCAAGTCTGCTCTGACACACTGTATCTCTGGCATGTTGCAGTGCAAAAAAGTACATGTATAAATGCCTACAGTGTCCAAATACAATGGTGTATATGCTATTAGGACTTTTTATCTCAGATTCTGAGAGAAGGAAGAGTAAGGAGTTTGCCATTGTATGGGAACTGTCCATACAGGTATAGTCAAGATAGTTGAGAGACATGATATCATGTAACAGAGCAGGAAATAGGGATCCCAGTCTTAAAAGTACTCTAAATAATATCATCTAGAATCCTAATCAGGGGGCATAGTCCATTGTGCTAGACACTATAGTTGGGAACTAGATAGAGCGAGCAGCTGCTTTGATGTGGACATTTATTGATGCTTCAGTTTTATAAAACTTACTCCTCATTTTGATGAAATCTGTTGTAGAATCTTTATTCAGTACTTCAAGCAGAGATATTTAAATACAACTTCTCTTTATATTTTTATTGCAGTACTCTGTGCCTTTTTATGTCCTTTCTTCAAGTGCAATGAATTTGGGCAGAAAGTGTGCAGCAAAATTAAGTCAGTTCTGCTGAAACTGGATTTTGGAATTGGGGATTATATCAACCAAAAGAAAAGAGAACGATCTGGTAAGTAGCTGAAGTGGGGATTATTAGAATTTTAGCTAAGAGATAGTAACCAGGTTTAGGCTGGACTAGTATTGTATATTAGAGGTCAAAATAGGGTTAAAAATTACTCATGTAGAAAGAAACAAGGTAGGACTGATTTTTGCTCATCATACTTGATTTTGTAAGTTTGATTTTACTGGTTTGTAAATTCAGGAAACCTTCTAGTTGTGATGTATAAAACATATGATTATCTAGATTTTTTTGAACTTGGCACATACTTCAAAGTACATGGGTTCTATTTACATTATTACACATATGAAAACTAGCAGTTAGATCACAATTCTGACTCGGATTTCAGGACCCGTGAATTTATTCCCTGGAAAATCACGCTGCTGTGACTGGATCACTTAACTTTTGTGCCTCTATTTTTCCCATTGTGGTATATTGTGTGACTTAATTATTGATATCCTTTGGAATTAAGGACCTTACATGTGCTCATTATTTATTTTGCTATTAAGATATTTACTCTGAGAGAAGGAACAAAAAACTGTTACTGAAAGAGAGAATATAAAATTACATCCTTATTTCACATTTTTTTACCAATTTATTTAAGGCTTACAATGACTTAATGAGGGGGCATTATCCCCTTCAGGAGGACAACACAAGGGGATGAAATGTACAAAGGAACTTAGGTACCTAAAATATGACTTAGGCACCTCAGTCCAAAAAACCAGTCTCTTATGCCACCAACCTGCTTAGACACCCAGAAACTGTTACTTCTATGTTTTTACAGAAAGCCTAATGAGGTACTTAAAGTTTTGCTACTGCATATGCCCTGAGGCACTGACATCTTGCCGAGTCAAGCACTTAAATGCATCTCCCCCAACCTGAGGTTATTTTCAATTCACAAACTAAGTGTCCAAACATTTAAATCATGAAGCAGCCCATCTAGTCAGTAACCACTTGACTGTATTCAGTTCAGTGCCCTGAAATAATGTAATTAAAAAATGGAGAGGGTGCCCACCCTTGTGCATAAAAGCATGTGCCTCAGGAGGTGGAACACGTAGGTTCAGTTGCCTCCTCACCTAGACAGAGTTAAAACTCACATCACCCACCTCCCGTTACAGGAGAGTGCATTGACCCAAAGAGATGACTTGCTCGCCTAAAACTAGGCAGTTCCTTTCAAGTTGTGAATCACAGTTTGACATAGGTGCCTAACTCAGGGCTTGCAAGTAGGTGTGTAATCCTGAGAGAGACAGCATTTGAGTTGCATGCTCCCTTCAGTATTTCTTGTTGTCTGGAATAGGTGTCACCCCTCTTTCTTCCCAGACGCATCCAAATTTGAGGTAGGGGAATGTAAGTTATGCCCCTTTGGGAACCTTGTCCGAAGAAATCTAGAAAACTGCTCAGGAAGATGCACCAAGTAGTACAGAACCAGAAATAGAACCTGCAGTTTGTTACTGGAATCCAACATCAGTATCCAAATCCACTTGTCTCTAACCAGACTAGAGAAAAGAAACATTCACATATTAGAATAAATGCTCTGAATATTCCATATGCATTTAAGAATTGCAGTTAGACAATCCCCACAAACTAATCAGAACTGTAATGGAAATGGGAAAGGAAATATTCTGATAAAAAGAATTCCCGTCAAACTTGAGTTTCTTTCAAACATGTAGATTACAGCAGATTCCATTAGGCTTTAGGGAATAAATCTATTTCAGGGGGAAGAAAAGTTTTATATGTAGATTTTCTTACTCTTGCCCTAACTGATTTTTTCATATATATTACATTTTAAAATTAAAATCAAGAAATAAGGGAAGCATAACTTGTACCTTGACCTGCTGTGTGTACACAGGAAGTTTGAAAATAAGTAAAAATTGCATTGAACCAGTGTCACATATTTGTCAGCTCTTATGCTGGGCTCCAGTGCTTCTTCCAGTTAACTGCTTTTAATAAGAAAATGTGGTCAAATAAAGAGACTGAAGTAAAAGCATAGGAAGAGGATAAGGCAAAAATGTATGGTCACTCTTTATACTGTGTTTACTCAAATCTAAGATGAACCTGAATTTAAGACAGCCCCCAATAATTAGATTTTATTTATGGAAAATTTATAAACTTGGTAGGTTTTTTCATACATAAATTCATGGATTGTTAGGGGCTGGAAGGGACCTTGCAGATCACTGGGTCTTGCCCGCCACCCCCCCCACCCAGCCCCACTCTAGGCAGGAAGATAGCTAGGGTCAGGTGACCCCAGCAAGGTGACCCTCTGGTCTCCTCTTAAAAATCTCCAGGGTAGATGAATGCACCACCTCTGGAGGGAGTTTATTCCACAGTCTGGACACCCTGACTGTGAAGGAGTTTTTCCTGGTATTAAGCCTGAAGTGGCCTTCCAGAAGTTTGTATCCATTGGTCCTGGTCTTCCCTGGGGGTGCCCTAGTGAACAGTTGTTCACCGAGCTCCTGATGCACTCCTCTGATATAGCAGTAAGCCAGTATCAAGTCCCCTCTCAGCCTTTTCTTCCTTAAACTAAAGAGGCCCAGGTCCTTCAGCCTTTCCTCATATGGCTTGCCTTGCAAGTCCCTGATCATACAGGTGGCTCTTTTCTGGACCCTCTCAAGTTTTTCCATGTCTTTATTGAAGTGCAGTGCCCAGAACTGGACGCAGTTCTCCAACTGTGGTCTCACCAGTGCTGAATACAGTGGCAGTATCAGTTCCTTAGTTTTATATGAGAGGCATCAGTTGATGCATGCCAGCATGTTGTTTGCTCTGCTGACCACTGCCTCACACTGACTGCTCATATTCATGCAATAGTCAGTCATTACCCCTAGGTCCCTTTCGGCTGTGGTGCAAATCAAGCTGTCACCACTGAGCCTGTATGCATGTTGAGGGTTGTTTGCTCCCAAATGAAGCACCTTACACTTGGAAGTGTTAAGCTTCATCTGGTTCTGGTCTGCCCAGCTCTCAAGCCTGTCCAGGTCTGCCTGTATCTGCAACATATCTTCTGACATGACCACACTGCCCCATAACTTGGTGTCATCCACGAACTTTGCCAGTGAGCTTTTCAGTGAAATCATTCAAATCATTGATAAAGATGTTGAAAAGCACTGGTCTAAGCATGGACCCCTAGGGGATACCACTGGCCACTTCACACCAGGACGACACAGATCTGTTTAATGAGAACTCTCTGGGTCCTACCCTGTAGCCAGTTTCTCAACCACTGTACCGTCAAGCAGCCCACAATCTTCCAGTCTTCCCACAAGGATATTGTGGGATACTAAATCAGAAACCTTTTGGAAGTCTAGGTATATAACGTCTACCATGTCTCTTGTGTCCAGGTGGCAAGAGACCTGGTCGTAGAAGGAGATAAGATTGGTAAGACAAGACCTACCTGCAACAAAGCCATGCTGGCTTTCGTTCAGAATCTTACCTTCTTGCAAGCATATCACACATAGATTCTTTAATGAGCTTTTCCAGAATTTGCCCTGGGATGGAGGTTAGACTGATCGGCCTATAGTTGCCTGGGTCCTCCCTCTTCCCCTTCTTGAAGATGGGCACAGTGTTGCCCCTCTTACAGTCCTCAGGGATTTTCCCCTGTGCACCACAGGGGGAATTGTTATAATTTTTCAGATATAGAATCTAATTATCAGAGGTTTGGCTTGAATTTTTCTACCTTCCAGTGCTACAACTGGGGGGTCAAGTAGCTCCCTTGTCCTTTGTCACCCCACCTTCTTTCCTCTTAGGCCCCTTCCCCCACTTCCCTTCCCACCCTCCCTTACTCTGAGCATGTGAAAGGCAGGGGCAACTTTGAAACACAGAGGACCAAAACACACTGACCTTAAAATAAACTTCCCTGTAGCAATTTGTGTATAGGCAAATTACTCTGGGTACCTATAGACTTAGTTCATAATTGATGCATTTTACCTTTTTTGCAAACTGCTTTAAGTTTCAGCACAGGTACTTCATAACCACAGTTTTAGCAGCACTTTTGTACCTATGTATACTTAGTATTAACTATGCATATTAGTCCAAAGCCAAAAAGCCTATGATTAATCATATGGTTCACTGAGCTGGGCCCCAGCAGAATCAAGAGTATATCAAGCCATGGTGACCCCACAGCCCAGCTCTGTTCAGTATGTGTGTGTACTCCAGATACCTTCCCCACAAAGGATCCAAGTTCCCCACTTGTGACTGGAACTGGGTATTCTTGTTATGAGTCCTGGGATCCTCCAAAATTTTATTTGCAGTGAGGCATGAGGTCACCTGGTCTGGCTCGATTTCGTGGAGGGTGGGGCCACACCAATCGCATGCAACAGGCCAACAAAGGGGATGACAGAGCCTCTCATCTTACATAGATGTTTAGTGATGTTTGCCAGATATTTAAGGGTGGTGAAGAAAAAGAAATAATTGGAAATGGGAAAGAAAGGTGCAGCTCAGCTGTGGGAGTGAAAGAAAGTTGAAATATATGCAGTGTAGTAGTTGTTGCAAAAGAGTTAACACTGCGGGGGACTGATCAATGGACTCTATATCTTATTGATGAGCTGCACTAACCTATCCTTGTGGTAGGTTTCCAACTTACCTGGCATGGGAAACACTATGTATCTGGGTCCAGGAAGGCAGTTTTCCTTAAGTGTTCTCAGGGATAGCTGTTCTTCTGGTGTGGTTTAGTATCCACTGAAGTGTTGGGCTTAAAGAATATTGGCTTTGTGCTTTATAGGTCAAGCCTGAAGTTGGTTTCCATTACAGAGAACATGCTGCTTCTGGCAGCAGCAGCTTAATAATAGTGTATTTAATGAGGAGGTTTTCTTGTATACAAATTTAAGATGATATGCTGACTGGGGGAAAAACTTCATCTTATATTTGAATAAGTGTAATATATTGGATGCACCAGGGACCAAACAAAGAGTTTATCAGATTTGCTAGACTTCTCTCAATAGCAATTTTAAGATAGGTGAAGTGAGTATAGGAAAAAAAATAACTTGTGCTAAGAATGGTGAAAATTCTGTGGATGAAGCCAAATATATCCAGAAAATGGCAGCCTTTAAACCATAGGAAAGCAGTCTATAAATATACATTCCATTGTCTGTTTTAAATCGCTATGGTGTAGCCATCTTACCATGAGGGCGGCAAGGTGGAAGCTGTAATTTTGAATAGCAGCTATTTGAATAGTTTCATTGGTAATAACCTATACTGGCAATATTGTTTCAGAAAGAAATATATGTTGTAAGAGTACTTCCCAGAACAACAAGCAGCAGAGGCTGTTGAAAGGAATACATTTAGCAAAGGCAGATAAGTGATCAGGGTGGCAGAGCGAAGGAATTTTGCTTTTTCAGCTATAGCAGCTACAGAAATTACTTATAAAACATTCAGCCTCAGAATGAGGACGTTTACATCACTACACCGATTATATAAATCATTCATGAAGTCAGTAAATGAAGCTGTTAACATTCCTGAATTATTTAAGGGGCTGTAGCTCATGCTGTTCAACAGAGGCCACAGAAAAGACTCATAAATGGATTGAGACAGCCATGTTAGCCTGCAGTCGATCATAAATGGATGTCATCAGGATAGGATGAAAAATAACAGACTACAATTTATTTCTTTCAGAAGCAGCAAAAACAAAATCCACAGAAGATGAGAGTGAATTAGATATATCAGCTTTGTGTCCTAAGGTGATTTGTTTTCAGTCAGTTATTTCTATTTATTTTGTATTTTAAACTATTAAGAACATCAAGATTACTTGTTCTCTGAGTTCTCTACGAAACATTTTTGCCCCTTAATGCCAGACATGCTTTTATTAAACAAGACCCCAGCCAGCCATATGTATTGCATCATATTCTTAAAGTGACTCATAATCTCCACCCTGAGGGCTTTACCCAGGGAACTACATCATATAATGCAGTTGCCAATAAGCTTGTTTGTGTACCAGGAGCAACATTAGCACCACCTGAAGGAGCCAGGCTAATTAATGTAGATAAAGCACTTCCAGTTCTGTTCAGAACTAGCTCAGGTGTCTGAGCATCTCTCAAGGCACTGCTTTGGGCTTTGTAGATGTACCCCACTGTAATTAACCCCACATGTGCCTACTGTCCCTCCATATATTTGGGGCTCATTGGAGCCTTCACCTGGAAAACACATTAATGGCTGTATAACGACTGTACCACAGTTCCACAGCAGCTGACACTCTTCTGTTCTGGTAGACTCTTATCTGCAAAACTAGCTGAAACCATTGTAGAGCAGATTCATTTTACTATTTGTGCTTTCCCTGTCTAATTTCAAAACATAAAGAGAAAAACGTTTCTGTACAATGGACTGAGTATGAAAACATCACATTTTATGCTTTTTTTATGTAGGTTAGTCCTGCAGTTGTTGCCAAAGAGCTATCAGTGTCTGACACAGATGTATCAGAGGTATCTTGGACTGATAATGGGACCTTTAATTTATCTGAAGGATACACTCCCCAGACAGACACATCTGATGGTATGTAATAGTTTTATTTAAGTATTTAATTGTAGTACTGGAAACTATGTAAAATAAATTTAGGGAATTTTAGGACATGGCATACATTTTCTTTTAAAACTATATTGATTATGAAAATGTTTTGCAGTAGGTTCATTTTTAATTTTTAAAATTTTTTTTTACATTCTCTGGGTAAGAATCATCTCTGTCATATAACTTGGAGCCCTTCAGTGTATAACATAAACTTAAGCAGCAGTGGTGACGTTGCATACTAAATGGGTCTAAACTACATACATGCCCAACAAAAATACTCAGAGCCAGCCAGACTTCTCAGACAGAGTGAAATCTAGGATAATCCTCTTACTCTTTGGCTGAAAGTACTATGTGGATGTAAGAGGAAGTACATGAAGAGGGAATACCATGATGTGTTCAGCAACCAGTTAAAGGAAAGCTTTGATAGACTTCCAATATTGGAATCTTATTGGAAGAGATGGGCATCAATGAGCCAGAATGAGAAACGAGGCTCTGAGTAGAGACCTTTAAAGACTGTTCTTTCAAGGCCACATCCTGAGGTCCTGAGTCTTCACTCCATTGTTTTTTAAGCAGCCTCCCAGTGGAAATTTAAGTAAGGACTAAGTGAAAAAACAGTGTGGCCACATCTAGATGAGAGAAATTGAGTGTTTTCCGGAGGACAAGTAGCAGCAGCACACTTTGTGCCGCTGCTACTTGTCCCTCAGGAATGCCTGTGCCACGCATGCTCTGGCACACAGCAGATTACCCCAGGTAGGAAAGGGGAGGCTGGGCTGGAGCCAGCAACTGTGCTGGCCCCAGCAGCTTTACCTGAGGGCCTCAGAAAGCTGCAGCCACACTGTTCCTGCAGCAGGGATCCTGGTTGGCAGCCAGAGCATGGCTCTGGCAGGGAAAGCTCTGTATTTGGGTGGTGTTTTCCAGGTGAAGGCAGCTGCCATGTGTGCTGCCCCTTTTTTTCAGCGTGGGTTTTTTTAACCCCAGAATCTCCCGGGGTCAAAACCTCTGGGAGAATCTCCCAAAGTCAAAACCAGGGATGCATGAGTAGCCCCGGCCCAACCCTCCCACTGGGAAGAGCCCAGTGCCGCCCCTGCCCCTGACCTGTAGCGGGAACCTGCCCTAGCCCCACACACAAATCCGGGGAGTGGGAGCCACCCCCCGATGAGCCGCATGGCTCTGTCCTGTGCTCTACCCCGCCTCGGCTGGGCAGCTCCTGCCCCTGCCCCAGCCCCACTCCCTCCCTCACTCTGGGGGTCTCGATCTGCCCCCTCCCCATGACCTTTCCCTCCCCAACAGACTTACCAGCCAGACACTGCTTTCCAAGCTGCTGGGTTGCATATCAGCCAATATAGCTCATTAATAATCAGCCACTGGTATCGTCCCAAAATTTTTTTTATCAGTGTACTTACCCCTTTTGGGAACCACTGAGCTAAGATATGTAGAGCCTCCATTAAGCAAAAGCCTGAGTATCACTACAGTAATTGTAATTTGAGCACCTCAGAGTCTATATCTTTGTTGTTATTCAAGTCCTGCATGTGTCTCCTCCTAACAGGAAGGATACTAAAACGACAAGAAAGATATTATTATATAGTGAAGTTATAATTCCTCAATCAGTGTTATTTAATCTTTTTTTAAAGGGTAGCTATGCCAGTTTGCAGTTGGATAGCACCATATGGTGGAAATACAAGTTAATAACACATGTTTATTTATCAGAACAGTTCATCACTTCTTTATAGAAAAGAAAGTAAATCTGGGTGTCACTTATTAAAACACTACATATTAAATAGAGCAAAGGTACTTTTAAAAGTAGGGGTGCACTGATAGAGATTTTTGCAGCTGGTACTGATAGCCAATTTTTAAGGAGGCATATCGGCCGATACTGATCCGATTTCTGATACCAGCCCAGCAGCCTGGATAACTGCCTCCGGCTGATAAGTCTGGTGTGGGGGGAGGGGGAAGGGAAGGGACATGGTTCAGGGCAGATCAAAGCCTCCACAGGGAGAGAGACTGGGGCTGGGGCAGGGGCTGCTTGGGCGGGGCAGGAGCAGGACGGAGTGGCGGCTCATCCAGGGGGTGGGGGG
>NW_017728992.1:23786617-23787096 GCF_001723915.1 Gavialis gangeticus | reverse complement strand
GAGCTGCTTCTGCTGCTGCAAACTGCTTGGCTGGGAGCCACTGGTCCAGTGGCTCATCCAGCGCTTGCCTGCTCCTCCAGTGGCTCCTGCCACTTGGCCGGGAGGGCATGGAGGGTGGGGGGTGTTACCCTCAGATCTGCGTGAGGTAGGCTGGGGCTGCACCAAGCTCTTCCCAGCAGGGCAGGGCTGTGCTGGGAAGGAGCTGCGGTGAATTTGTGTCTGCAGCACCCCCCTCCCCCCATAACCCCCTGCCAGTGCAGGCCCACTGGGAAGAGCTTGGTGCAGCCCCGGCTTCAGCCTGCCCCACTCAGATCCAGGGGCGCGCACACACCCCAAACCCTCCCAGACGAGTGGTGGGAGCAGCAGCAAGAGCTGCTGGATGAGCAGGAGAGCACCAGAAGAGTTGCCAGACCAGAATGCTGAGGAAATTAGCTCAGGTCTTTGTGGACCCCTGGCACGGCTTTACAAGCACTTGTGAT
>NW_017728992.1:23775238-23781617 GCF_001723915.1 Gavialis gangeticus | reverse complement strand
GGAGGAAGAACCAGCAGCATACCTACAGGCTGGGCAACTCCCTTCTCATCGGTGCAGAGGCAGAAAAGGATCTTGGAGTCGTCATTGATGCCAAGATGAACATGGGCCGGCAGTGTGGGGATGCAGTCAGGAAGGTCAACTGCACCTTGTCATGCATCCACAGATGCATCTCAAGCAGGTCCAAGGAGGTGATCCTCCCCCTCTATGTGGCACTGGTCAGGCCGCAGCTGGAGTACTGCATCCAATTCTGGGCGCCTTACTTCAAGAGGGATGTGGACAACATGGAGAAGGTCCAGAGGAGGGCCACTCGCATGATTGGGGGCAGCAGGGCAGGTCCTACGGGGAGAGGCTGAGGGACCTGGACCTGTTCAGGCTCCACAAGAGAAGGCTCTAGTGGCCTGTTACAAACTAGTCAGAGGGGACCAGCAGACATTGGGGGAGTCCCTGTTCCCCCAAGCACTACCAGGAGTGACTAGAAATAACCGTCGCAAGCTAGCAGAGGGTAAATTCAGATTAGACATCAGGAGATGCTACTTCACTGTCAGGGCAGCTAGGATCTGGAACCAGCTTCTAAGAGAAGTGGCGCTGGCTCCTATCCTGGGGGTCTTTAAGACAAGGCTAGACAGTCACCTTGCAGGGGTCGTTTGACCCCAGTACTCTTTCCTGCCATGGCAGAGGGTCGGACTTGACGATCTGCTCAGGTCCCTTCCAACCCTACCAACTATGAAACTATGAAACCAGCAACTCCCAGCTGAGCAGCACGCAGCATTGGGAGCAGCCCCCTCCTCCTCACACCCCCCAGACAAGCTGCTGCCCCAGCCCCATGCCTCCCTCCCTGTGGGGGCCTTGATCTGCACCCCCCCAGGTCCCTTCCCTCCATTCCACCACACCAGACTTACAAGCTGGAGGCAGCTCTCCATGCTGCCAGGCTGTGCAGAGCAAAGGAATTTTCCTGCACGCATACACGGGCCATTTATCAGCCAAATTATCAGCCTGATTTGGCCAGTTTCTGATACGTTAAATTTTCTTTATATTGTAACCAATCCAATATCAGACCCATGTATCGGTGCACCTCTATTCAAAATGTATTTTTCTTAATTCTAGGATAGCTCTTCGTATTTTGCTCTTCACCCCATTGAAAAGGTGAAGCTGCAGTAGTCAGTTTCTTATATTTCATTCTCTGCTCTCTGTGCATCAATAGATAAATATACTATTTATAATTCAAATATGAATACATTGTTTTCAGTTCGCTTTATAAAATAGTCAAATATTTGTCTATAAAAAAGATTGTACAAAATCTGTTGGCACAACCTAAACTGTATGTCTAATGTAAATAATTTTTATAAAGTGATGCTGTTACGCAGTTCCAGCACATTAAGATTGTTTTTGAGATCTTGTAAGGTGTTTTATCAAATCCTTGATGTTAAGTGAAAAATCTTAACAAATGTTTAAAAGTGTTTTTAAATCAATTTAGACATTTTAAAGATTTTTTTTTTCACCCCCATCAACAAAATGCCATGGAGTCAGCACAGGGGTTGCATCCACACAAGAGGGATGTGCATTTGCAGCAACACAAATAGTAGCAGCACGAACTTGTCCTGCTACTTTGTGCCACAGTGCACCCCCCTGCCCCTGAGCTTTGGAGTGAGGCATTGTCTCACTGTTCCACATTGCAGGGTGGACTGGCTGGGGCACAGTGTGCCTCAACATAGGGCTAGCCAGCAGGCGGCACCTTGCCCCAACCAGGCAGGGATCAGCATGTGGAGACAGAAGAAGACAGCCCAAGGCTGCCTGCTCCCCTGTCTCAAGGCACACTGCATACCAGCCAGCTGGGGAGCAGCTGGCTGGGGCACAGGGTGCCTCAGTGTGAGGGCTCCATGGTGCGTAGAGACAAAGGAGCTGGCAGCCCTGGATTGCCTGCTCCCCTGTGTCCGTGTTTGTCCCAGCACACGCCACTTTGCCATTCCTTGGACCACTTTTTTCTTTTGGGATTTCTTTGCTACTGAGAAATCCCAGTAGCAAATTTTGCCCCAGTGCTGCAAATTAGAAGTGCTGTGTGTGGTTTAACGTGCAATGCATATGGTTTGTGATTAGCACTGGGCATTTTGTCTGTACATGCAGACAGATTTTGTATCAGGTTGATATTAACTGGTTTGAAATACCAGTCTTTTAAACCATGAAACATTTTAGAAGCGCCAGAAAGCTCTCCTTCCCTAGCACTGTGGGGCAGTTAGTTTATTTCACTTAAGCTTTTGTAATTATTTGTATTCTTTCTTCCTCCTTTGTTTGCTGACTGTATTTCTTGCTATTAAACATTTGCTAGATTTTGACCGGCCCAGTGATCATGAAGAAGCTTTTGCCAGAGATCTTACAGAATTTCCCTCCCTAGAAAATGGTGCAGGAACGAATGATGACGACGACTCAAGCATTGGCCTGCCTACTCAGCAAAGGAAAAAAAAGGAACAAATGCCTTTCAAGGCAGATCACTCTCCCAAACAGAGTAAAGAGAGACCATCTGCTGCAGGCTTCTCCTTGCCTTTGACCAGTGACCAAACCCTTAACTTAGTGAGTGGTATTGCCGGCGATGTCATTGCAGCTGCAGTATCTGCTGCCATCAAAGACCAGTTGCAATCTGCACAGCAAGCCCCTTTACAGGCATTCCCCAGTCTGAGCGAGGAGACAGATACAGAAGAAGCTGATGATTTTGAACTGCTTGACCAGTCAGAGCTTGAGCAAATTGAGAGTGAACTGGGTCTTACACAAGGCCAGGAAGGGCAACCACAGGGAAAAAAGAAATCTAAAGGCTTCCTTTCAAATCTACTTGGAGGTCATTAAACTGGAAATTGGAGTTAGTAACATAGCAGGAATGAAACAAAAAACAAACAATAAAATGCAAAAAAGGAAAAATCTGAGCTGTAAGCTTTAACTATTACTTTATATGTGTTGTAATAATTCCCTTTATGCAGAGTGAATTAACTGGATACATAACAGCTGACACTGATAGTTTAATGTTCCTGATAGTTATGCCTCAATGTAGTAGCATGGAAATGAACTATCTATCCACTGTTTGGTCACAGATGAATGTTGGAGGTCAGTTGTTCTTCAAAAACAAACTTTGCCAAATTTATATTTGGGGTCATCAGACAAATGCCCTCCATCTTTGGTTTGTTTACACATAGTTTTCAAAAATGCAAAGCATTTAATGATAAATAGAATTATCAGTGGGATGCAACAAGATGAGCAAAATCTTTTAACTGTCTCTCTAATCCATATAGTCATCAATGTATGCAGTGCATTTGATGTTCACAAACATTTTAACCAGCATAACTGTAGTTTAAGGATGTGTGCAACACCATCAAAATTAACTAAAGTCGTGTTGCTTATATAAAACTTGAAAATTATTTTTTGGGGTAGGCTGATACATTTCCAAGTTCTCTGCTGTTTAGTCTTGTAGTTATGAAATGGCATGCTACTAGATTGACCATGTGCTGTGTTCTCTGCTACAGTTTGTACTGGGCAGCATTGCCCATAGAAAACAAAGTTATATTTGAGATTATGACTATCATGTAAACTGAACAAGGAGCGAACAAGGTGAGTTTTTTATTCTTGTTGTTATTATTATTATTATTATTATTATTATTATTATTATTATTATTATTATTACAATTATAGTTTGGAATAGGGAAGCAATGAAAAGATGAACTGCAAGGCTTTATCCTTGTTACTTCGTGCATTCAAGGTTCTGTTATTTTCTTGAGATAACTTTTTTCATGAGTTGACATCACTTGCAAAAAGTTCTGTAGAGAGCTCTATTCCTAAAGTTGTTTCAAGTATTGAGTGATTTAGGTCAGCTCTTACAGAAGAAATGCAGAATCATCTTGGCATGTACATGAAGGAGGAACTTGTGTTAAAATATTTATTTGTAATGTTTAACTCCACATAGACATGATTACTGGCTTGGGAAGTTAAATGTATAACTTACTGACATTTTAAACATTTTGGATTATTTACAAACACATATAAAAGGTAATGCCAGTTTAAACAAAGATTGATAGGAAGTAAAGCTAGTTTTATTAATGTGATGTAAACTATTAGCAGGGTTGAGGGACCATGTCAGCTGTTGCCACTAATCTTAACTGATATCACATTTGCTGGCATTTTACAGATAGATGTTGTCATCTAGGACCCTCAGAAAGTACATCCCCAGCTTTTAGAAAGGTTTGCTTTTCTTCCACAATAGACTACACTTAGATTAAGCCCCATGTTTTACAGTAAAACAGTTTTAAATTTGCTTTTCTTTCTGAGGTGTTAAAGAACTAGACAGATTGCCAAAAAATGTAGGTAAAGGAAAACTACTGAAGCCTTTTGACACTAACTGTATTGTTATTTGTGCTTATGTGTCAGTAATGCCTATTGACTGTGTTTGCTGTCCTTTATCAGTACAAAAGTGAGCCTGTGCCTTCATTGTCAAACCCATTATAAAACAAGTGAAAGCTGGATGTAGAGCCCACAAAATGTAGCTTCTTAAATGATAACTTCACATTTAATGCAGATTTCTGGAAATCATTAAGAAAATTAAGTATGGCACACATCTTTCACAATGTATTAAGTATTAGGTTTCTTTTATAAATTTTCCCAGTCTGTGCTTCCCCCTTTAAAAAAAAAAAAAAAAAAAAAAAAAAAAAAAGCTTTGGCCAGGAAATCAGCATAAAAGCCATTTCAGTTTTTGAGAGAAATGAAAAACTTTGTTTCCTTAATACATGTTTGAGACAATCTATATAGTAAGAAGTGCACAAGTTATAAGTCAGTGATGAAGCTTTACAGAATATGTAGACAGTGTGTTTCCCTTATGGGATGTTATAAGTGCTAAGTTACAAGACCTGAAAAAAATAGGATCGGGAGGACTGGAGGAAAGCAGTTGTTAACAAGACTTTAACAAGTGGACGATGAAGCATACCAGCTTGCTGTCAATGGTGGCATTGTAACAGTGTGCACTTTATTGTTGTTTTATGAAGAATACTTGTGGTTACAAAAGTATCTAGCACAGGGCACTCTTCTAAGAATTGCTAATTACATTGAGGGTAAAAAAAGGTGCAGGAGGAGTTGCTCAGACTTTTTGTAAATGATCCATTTTCTGGTTTCGAGATAGAAAAGTAAATTGATTGACTACCTGTTCTGGTGTAGAATGAATTTCTGTTACCCACAGAAAGCAAGGCAAAGCAAAACGTGGATTTATCACCTTTAACTGTTTGTTCAAGACGTATTCATTATTCTTCTTAAATCCTGGTAGATGCTTTATAAAAGTATATGAGTCTATATTTTGTTCATTTCTAATTAACCTGTGAGCATCTGTTAGAGCACAGCCAGAATCGAGGCTTTTGAGCATGGCCTGATTTTCCACAAAATGTTCACAAACAAGAAGCACTTGCTTGAGGGGAAAAAAAAACATTTGCTAAGCAGTCCAGTACCACTAAGTGAATTGTTGTGCAAGAAGGAACAGCTTCTCTCCTCTTAAAAGATTCTGTTCTCAGTATGTTTATTTGCAATGCATGTTAGGAACGCTAATGTTACTATATTCCAGTGTCAGCAACAAAATAGCCTTCATTTAAGAATTCCTGCATTCTAGTCTCCCAGTGATCCCACAACTGCTTTCATAACAAGTTTACTCCCAAATTTTTGGGTTCCCAAATTAAATAAAATACCAACCTCCCCACCCCTCCCTCCAAAATTAAAAAAAAAACATGGGAGCACAAGAAAATGAATCAAAAGCTTTAAAACAAATATTTGCGTCTTTATAAATCTGCTTTGATAAATATATCATAAAACAAAACAGTCACAATCTAGATGGATCTGTATGTATCTAAAGACATTTTCCATTGGTTAGAAGTGTAGATGGACTGTAGTTCAGCACTGCATGCTCATTAAAATTCCTGGACTTTTCTGAGCCTAAGAAAGGAGTGCTGAATTGGAGGCCTTAATTATGCAAATCATGCTTCTTGAACAACATGTTAAAGTCCTGAACAAAAGAGCCTGCTTTCAAATAATTTCTATTTTGATATAGAAGCCTTCGGGCTTTTATATGTGTAATCATGTATATATACAATATAGAAAATCTGCGAGGAGGAGGGGTAGATAATAATATTTGAACACAAAAGACCAGGACATAACAACATATGAAAAATACAGATTTTACTTGCTTTTGGTTCATTTTGCACTTTTTCTAGACAAATATGTCTATTTATCTAAGCACTCTGAACAGATGCACCTTGCTCTAAATTTGTTTTACTATTAAAAAAAAAAAAAAAAAAGCAATGTAACCATCTGTAAATACAGCCTATCCAGGTACCAGAAACTGGAAAATTACAAAATGTCATTAAAC
>NW_017728992.1:23734287-23770238 GCF_001723915.1 Gavialis gangeticus | reverse complement strand
TTTTTTTTTTTTAAACACTCCGAAAAAAAGCGCCCTGTTCTTAAATTTTTTTTTTATTTAAAAAAAAAAAAAAAAAGCAATGTAACCATCTGTAAATACAGCCTATCCAGGTACCAGAAACTGGAAAATTACAAAATGTCATTAAACAGTTTTAAGACTGTTTATCTAAAATATTTTGCAGCACTTTACCTAACATGATTACTGTTTTATAAACATAGAGTTATTATACCAGTTGTTTGTAAAACCATATAATAAATGTGTTAGTTTTTATCTTTCATTCTATAGAATTGTATGTTTGCTATCCAAGGGGGAAAAAACTTTAAAAAAAACTTTAGTCAACTTAATGCCACTTCTTGTTTTTCTTTTCATTTTTCATTAATCTGATGTGAACCACTGTTTAATAGTGTGGTGGGTCATACTAAATAAACATTAATCTTAGCTTTCAGCTACAGCCTGATAATTTTAGAACTTTATTAATAGGAAGTGTTGAGCTGCTTTACAAGAGCTGTTCTATCTGGGGAAATATGCTGTGCAACTTGAAAATGTTCCAAGATTTCTTTGTTGTTCTATTAAGGCAAAGTCAGCCATTTAAATCCAGCCTGGACCAATAGTGTTGGAAAGTTTATATGAAATGAGTAAGCGGTACCACTTCAGTTATCCTGGCTTGAGTTTGGAAGATCTGTGGAAACCAATAGAAGTTGTGAGGTCTGATCACTTTTCTTAAAAAGCAGGCCACAAATGACTGTGCCCATATCAAAATAAAGCATCACTGTAGCACACTCATTCCTTCCTCTTAATTAAAGAGCAGTCTCATAAGATACATCAAATATTAAAATAAGGAAGATTGCCACTGCACATTGCCCAACTGTGCCTGATCCAGAGGTTAAATGAGGATTTCACTTTCCCCTGCCTTCTGGCACCCTTCCTGAGCATTAATGAAATGATGACAATCTACATTTTCCAAAAAGAAAATTCCTGATCTGGCAAAGCATTCATCAAAATATGAGGGATATACTTTGGCTTCTGCTACATAACATTATTTTGGTGTCTGAATATATATGTAATTACTAGGGCTGTCAAATGATTTTAAAAATCACAATTAGTTGCCTGCTTAAAAAACAGTCGCAATTTAATCATGATTTTAATTGCAGCTAAAAACTCAAAATTATGCTCAGAAAAACTCAGTTATGCAAAATTATTCAGGTACTGTGTATGATTGAGGTGGGTGGGGTGGGGTGTGTGCATGGTGGGGGGGAATTTGTGGGAGTGTGGGGGGCTGTGGGTGCATGTGTGGAGCTTGGAGCCTGAAAATGGGGGTTCCAGCCATACCCTGGCAGGATGTGGGGTACTGTGGGTCAGGACTGAGGGGTAGCAGCAGGGCTGGGGGGGCTGTGGCTTAGGAGTGAGGGGCAGATGCGCTCAAACACACGGACACACAGACACCACTCAGCAGTTAAGTGTTTGGGGGGGGGAAGGAGTGTGAGGGAGGGAAGGAAGGAGCAGGGAGGTGTAAATTGAGGCCCCACAGTGAGGGAGGGAGTGGGGCAGAGGCAGGGGGCCTGGGGTGAATGGGGTCCTGGGGCCAGGGCAAGTTGTGGGATGGAGCTGCAGGCAGACCGTCCAGGGGCGTGGCAGGGGGCCACTCTTGCCTTTTGTGTGCACCCCCAGGGAGGCATGGGGGGCAAGTGACCCCAGATATGTGCTTGGGGTAGAGGACTGCTGCTGCGCACTGGGCTCTGCACCCCACTGCTGTTGCCCTGGGAGCCTTATGACACCATGCTGTTCCTCCCGCCACTGGGCGGGCAAGGATGTGGCGCAGCCGGCACGTAGCTCCTAGGGAAAAAGCAGTGGGCTGCAGAGCCCCAAGCCACAGCAGCAGTGCACCTCCGCCCTGCGCACACATCCAGGGGGCACATGCCCTCTATGCCTCCCGCAGTGGCAGGAGCCCCCCGCACCCCTGGACGAACCATCCCACAACCCAATCCAGCCCAAGGGCCCCATTTACCCTTTGCACTACTCGTTACCTCACCGTGGGGGCCTCAATCAGCCCCTCCCCCTATGCCACTTTCCTCCCCCACACCCCTTCCTCTTCACAGATTTGTCTGCTGGGCACTGCTCCACATGCTGCCAGGCTGCGTTCCTGGCCACCTGCAGGCTGCAGCTGTGTGTCTGTCTGTGCACACCCCTTTCTCCGCCATCCCCACTGCAGCCACCTGGAGCCTGCAGCTGGGCTGCCCTGCAGTCCTCTGTGCTGCCACTGCTCTCCCACGGGGCGGCCCAGAGGCAGTAGTGACAGCGGTGGAGCAGAGCCCAGTTGCAGGCTCCAAAACTACATGCATGATTAACGTGTTAAGGCGAACAACAACGCGTTAATCTTGCTCATTAACCATGATTAATTGACAGCCCTAGTAATTAGTAATGTGTGGAATGTAACACTATTAAAATAATTTAACAGCATCCTTGCTTTATATTACACAGCTGATTCCCTAGATAGTTATAATATTAAGACAAAAGCTTTGTAGCCGTGTCATAAAGATCTTGACTTCTACTTGGTCTGGACCTTTGTCCACTGAAAGATTGCAGACTTTTACAAAATTTGATTTTGTGCATCTCATTCTACAGTAGGTTTGTGGAGTTGGCTTGTTTGTCAGCTGTACCTTGCATGTGGTCAAGGTTCAGCTAGGCCTGTTCTATGCTAGGAATGTTTTGCTAACAAGCCACAAGTTAGACAGCCCTAGCTAGTAGAAACTAGCCCCTAACAAATGCAGATCTCCAGAATTTGGGCCAGAAGTGTGTGGCGTAGTGGGTTCTTTAATCTTGGAGTTTCCCACACATGCCCCCCTGGCTGCTGAGGGAGGGGCCTCATTGCTCATCACTTGCACCTGATGGCTGGGAGATGAAAACTGTGGTTTTAAATATGCTGCTGTTTGCCTCCTGGACATCAGGCAAGCCATGGGACCCCTCCACCAAGCATCAGTGTGGGGGTGCATGGGAGAAACTCCAAGATTAAAGCAGCTGCTGTGCCACATACTTCTAGTATGAATTCCAGTGATCCCTACTAACAACTTAATTTGATAAATAGCTCAGGAATAAAAGATGAAAATAGGTTTTAATGAAGATGGATAGTTCAGCTGTCTGAACAGAAAACCAAGTTTGGTTCTTTGAGAACTCTACCCAACAAAGTTCTAACAAGAATCTAAAGTTTAAAGGCATCATTTAATAAGAATTAACTCACTGACTGATGAATAATGAGACCCAATCAGTGTGCTCTTTTAAAGGGGCCTAAGAGAGTTCAGTAACCATCTGTGGTTACAACTGTATGGCAACTGGATACCTGACTCCTAGGCTCTTTTACAATATCTGCTCATTTTAAAAATGGAACTTAAATTCTCCAGAAGGCAAAATCTGTACCTAGCACTAGACTTCCAGGCAGTATTTTCCCCTCTCCTAAATCCCAGTTATAGCACATCATTTTCAAAATCTTGACAAGTGGCTGTGTCAAATATTTCAGCCAGTAGGTTTTCCTTTTATAATCAGAGACTCTTTTAATTCCTCTTCTCACAAATAAAACAGCCTATGTTGGAACCATGCAGGTTAACTGTAGTGCAGTCTCCTCCACTCATCTTGTGCCAATCGTACATCCAAATGGCATCTGAATATTGGCCATACAAGAGGAACCCCATTTAGAATCAGATTCCTTTATTCATCTGAAAAGTGACTATGTTAAAAAATGTTCTTCTTGTTTATCAGATCCACTTTATGTTAAAGTCAGTGCAGCTGATTGTCAGTGCAGGTGATTATGGTGAAATACTGTTCTGTGCTGCTTTTCATTCACACTGGGTGCTTACAGACATGGGGAAAAAAACCCAAAAACTACTTTCAGCTTGGTGCACCTCTGTACCAAGTGCTGCAGATGCCCAGGAGACTAATTGCACCAGTTTGACCTGCTTGCACAGCATCTATATAACTCGCATGCTTCAGCAGTAATTTTTGATTGAGTCAGCTATTAGATAAAAGTGTCTAAAAGCCCTCCTGAAACGTGTGAGCTATACAGACCCTGAGGAGCTGGGTCAAATTGGCACAATTCTTCTTCCACTAAAATGCTGGTTTTTGGGGGGTTCCTCCCCTCCCATGTTGTCAGTACCCACTGTGCCTTGAGACCCAATACACCTGGCAGAGGAGTATGTTACCTCTGCATGATTCTTTAGCAACACTAACATAGCAAAAACTGCCAGAACTTCAACCACGCTTCATTTCATGCCAGCTTCGGGCCATTTAGCTCACTTGTATTGCTACAGGCTCAGACAAACATAAGATCTTAACATCTGTGTCACACTCCCAAGCAGAAGATCCTCCTCCCCTTTTAAAGTGCAAGTGTATGTTTGTCCATATCATCAGTTTATTGACACCAACCCCAAAACCTTGAATTTAGAAGGTTAAATGATCTCCTTTTTTAAAATATTTTGGTTTAAAAGTTGTCCTTATAACTTTGTAAGAGCTGACCTGTGATTTACAGATTGTTTGAGGTTAACAATACTGTAGTGTTAAGGGGTGAGTTTGGCCTGCAAAACTGGTGATAGTGTAAAAGAAGAGCCCAAGGGAACCACAGCTGAATTAAGATTGGAAGTCTAAAAGAAACTTGTTATTTGCAAACTACATGCTTCTTTCTCAGAACTTGAGATGCATGCAATGTGATGATAACCTTTGGAACAGACTCAAGGCAGATCTTGGCTTGCACTTGTTTTATGACCATGGAAAAATAATAGATCAATTTTTCTCTTGTAGAGATCTCAGAAAGACCACCACCAGTCAGAATAGTTTCGACACTATGGAGTCCTAGTTGAAATCTCTGAGTTTATCTTGTGAATCATGTATAGGTGTTTGCACATCTAACAATGCTAATATTGAGCATCACCCTGTTACACCCTTAAAAGGATCTTGCAGCATCCTGGGTGAGAGTCACCCCTTTAGAGTTACTGTAAAAAAAACTGGCTTCTGCAGGCAGGCTTTACCCCCTGCAGAGCTCCTCAACTAGTCCTCCCAAATAAAACATGTTTTTTAGAACAGACAAAACCAAAATCTTACTGTCCTGTCCTAGATACTGGGGGGATGGAGGAGCACAGCAGCCTAGCCCTCCATATAGGAAGCAGTCCAGCCCACAGCTTGCCTCTCCTTCTACATACATCCCTGGGTTTTAAGATCCCAGTGGGACATCCCCTCATTAGCCTTGCAGCTGGGATCTCTCAATAGGTCTGGCTGTTCCTTTTTAAACGCACCCTTTTGCAATTAGGTGTTTTTTAGAGACAATCAAATATAAGCATAACGGGTCATCCAGTCTGGAAGCATCTAATGTATCTATTTAAGATCATTATTAACTCAATTCACTGCAGAGCAGAGTAGATTCACAATAGTTCTTACTTCCTTCTGAAGTAGATCTTCCCCCTCCCCCCTGGCCATTTCAATTTAGACTAATGCCTATATTCAGTATGTTTGCTATAACATAGACACCCCTTCTCAGGGATTTTGTTTCCTGTGAAGCTTAGGGTAACTTTCCTTGATACAAGAAATGCCATCCAATAAGGAAAAAATCGCTCAATAGGAAAAAAATTGAGAGAAATTAAATGGTGGCTATTTTATTTACATAATATTTTTTTCTTTCTTAGGATGTCCTTAAGCCATCATCTCTTAGCTCTGCATTATTCTCAGCTATATTTTTAATCTCTTCTGCTGCCTGATATCCTTTTAGCTGACCTTTGACTGGGCCATGTGTTTTAACTGTTATATGCAAGCTCTCTTGAGTCACCACTATTTACATTACTTCATATCACTCTAAAGGAGCATGCACTATTTGCCATAACTCCCATGTATTCACCTTCCATAGTTGATCCATCAATTTATTATTTGCATGCTTTGTAACACTATTCTTGAAAAAGTATGTTGATATAGGACTATTTAACTAAAGCTGGTACAACAACTATCAAAAACAAAGACTTTTTACAACTTTTTTTCCCCCCCCCAAAAAAATGTGTCCATTTTTGGACCAGTTCTCTCTTTAACAGCTCTATATTTTCTTTCTAGACATTTTTCCTCATAAAGAATTATTTAACCCTGTTTTCTAGAAAATATTTTCATGAGTTTTTTTGGTTCTTTAAGACGCCTGAAAAAGATCTGAAACTAGTATGATCTTGGCATATGAATGGGTTTTTTATTTGATTCTATGGTATTGCTCATGCTCGTGTTATATCATTTATCCTAGATACAAGAGAAAGTTGTAATTAAAAAGTTAATGGTCAGGGACTCCATCAAAAGGGCACCAGACTAGGCCCATTGATATCTTCTGCTAATGAGCTAAGCTGTAGATTTTCTCATCACTGCCTCTTCCAAAGGAAAAGGAAATGTTTGTTAGTGCTATTACAGAAGGACAGAAGATATGACTAAGAAGAATATGACTACATTTTTCAAGCATCAAGTCTTCTATTCTTAATCAACACACCATATGTGAAGCATTGTGGCACTTGAGCAAGACCTACAGCAAGGAAGTGTGTGTGTGATTAACAGGCAAATGACAGCTTTTAAAACAAGCCATTGGGAATGTTTGTATATCTAAAGGGGAAAAAAAGCACCTGGTAAGTATGGAAGGAGCAAAACCAGGAACTAAGTCTGTATGCAGAGATGACCAGTGTTATCAGTGTTGTCTGTTGCTGTTCTCCTTGTCAGGTGTTAAGAACTGCGGTGTCGGCAAGTTGCAGCCAGGAGATTCCAACACCAATTTTGTCTTAAAGAACAATCACAGGTTGGGTTCAGTGGCAAAAATACTGCCAGGTTTACTGTCTGTAAGCACAGCCCTAACATGATTTGGCCTAATAAGTACATCAGACCAGGAGTCAAGACAAAACCATGTAGGCTCCACCAGGATGCTACAGAAGTTTCCCTACTTTCCAATTCTGCTTTTATACAGCGATCAAAAACAAATTACATATTGCATTCCATCTGCATCTTAAATGTCTCAAACTGCCCTGAACCAGGGACTTGTTTCACATTCTGACCTGGGTATTCCCATTCCAGCCTTATCATCCTGAATTATCCCACAGCTTTGCCATTTCCTTCTCCCATCCCACAGTGGGAATGCACATCTGGCCCACATGCCATGTTTTGCTTGTTGAGGGGTTCAGACATCAGCCACCTGTTGTTGTGGTTCAGTGGTAAAGTCCATGTGTACCATGTGGGAAACATGGGTTCAATTTCTGGAGGTGCCCATAACTATAGCCATTGAGGCATCAAACATCTGGATTCAGTCTGGCCTTTGGATTCTGTCTCAGTGGTCTAAAAAGGGAGGATGCAAGGTCTGAGCAGTCTCTACTCTTCTGTGGTCCTCCTAGGTATAGATGTTGAAGGTCTGGGTGGCCTTTCATACATACATCATGATCCAATAGGATCAACAGTTGCCTGCTGTATACATTACTCACATTTGCTGGTTAGGTCTCCTCTGGCTAAAATGTTAGCAAAGCCTTTGCGTGAACTAATATATATAGATAGATAGATCAATGCTCCAGTGAGGCCTACAACCAGGTAGGCTAGAGAGGATAAAACAAGTGTAAAATTCCTTGAACTATCATAAAGGGGGAGACACAAAAATGAGTGAGATTTGTTGCCACGAATAACAGCCAAAACCCTGGAACAGGATTACCAGTTGAGTATTGTAACCTGAAATAGTCCAAGGCTGTAAAAGAGAAACTTTTTATACTAGGCAATTATGTCAGGTGCAGGGCAGCTTACTGAGTTTTAGCAAGCTGTCGAGGGCCACATGGGTAGCCCCACCCCTTGATGGGTGCCCTACCCCTTAGTCTCCATCTTGTGAGTGGAAGTCCTACCCCCTAACCTTTGCCACCAGAAGGCCCTCACCTTGCCCCCAGAAATACTCCTTTCAGCAAGGTGGTTTGCCCTCAGAACCAGAAAAATACCAAATTATATTCTAAAAATTAAATATCTACAACGTTCATTAATTTGATTAAAAATATATATTTTTGTCCTGATTTACATGTGTTTGTGCAGCGTACATACAGGTGATGATATATAATAGCTTAAAATGAAGCCTTACTCTTGTATATTGTGGGTGTGTGTGGTGGGGGTTGGTGGAGTGAGGGAGCATGTGGGTATGTGTGTGGATATTTGGGGCATAGATGGGTATGGGGTTTCTGGGGGGACTCTGTGTGGGTGGCAGGGTGGCTGAAGTGTGTGAGGAGGTGTGGGTCTGCATGTATAGAAGTGTGAGGGGGGTGTGGGTGGGACTCACCCTACAAACATACACACACGTGCGAAGTCCCTCCCTACGCACACATACACACTGTGCACAATACAGCCAGGAGCCACGTGGTGCTGGAGCTGTACAGGGGCAGGAAGGTAGGGAAATGGCTGGGCTGCTGCATACTGCTGCTGGCTCCCCGAGCCCTACTGCCCCTGGTTCCTGTCATCTTTGACAGGTGGCCAGGAGCAGATAAATATTCATTTTCTAAATTTTTTAGGGGCCTCGCGGGCTAGATAGAATGGCCTGGTGGGCTGGATTTTGTCCGCCCCTGTTTTATACCTTAAAACAGCTTGCAGAAGAGGGGATATATTATAGGGCTGAGAACTCTGAAATCCATATTTCAGTTCTTAACCCTATAATATATACAAATTGTATATATGTAGACATAAGAGATGTATTCATTTATGGGAAATGTGATTCCAGGTTATGAGGGGCAGAGTTGAGGAAAACATTTAATCCTAGGGAAATGCCCCCAAATAGCAAGAACAGCTAAAAGCAGCTATTACTGTAGAACAAGTAAATAGACTCAACCTAAAGAAACACAGGCAGTAGAACAGAGAGACTGATTGAGAATGCAGATACAATGGACCAGTATGTATGTTTTGGAAAGCAACAAAAAATCAGGAAGAAAAATACCCACTCTGAGGGCAACTATGCAAGGAATGTAGGTTGCAGACCCATTTTATGTGCCCAAATGAGCTAGGAAAACATAACAATGTGAAGTCGTATTTTAAGGACATGACCATCTAGAGGGCAGGCTGATGTTAGTAGACCACCATCTGCATTCCATACAGCTACTGAAATGGAGTCCCTAATGGCACCCCTGAAGAAAAGAACTGGAAAATCTGCAAGAAAGAAACATACCTGAAAAAGCAAGCATGGAGTGGATCAGCTATATTAGAATGGTGAAAAAACCCTTCAGGTAAGTGTATATACTCCAAACCACTGAACAAAGCAACTAAAGAAAGTCTCTAGCCATTACCAATGACTGAGAGCTAACTACTGAGGACTAACTACCACATTAACTGAGTCTATTCAGGATAAAAAAATCACTATTTGTGATACCAGGAATGGGGGGAGGGTTGCCATATTGCACTGGGTAAGCTGTCTAGGAGCAGTACAGGCAGTCCTCGACTTACAATGTTTTGAGCGTCAATGTTTCGCACTTAAAACATTTCTAAATTGACACCCTGTTTCAACTTTCTGATGTCAGTTTCAACTTTACAACGCTTGATCTGATGTTACGCCATGCCAGTGAACAAGTCTTTGTGTCACCCATCTCCCTGGAGAACATCTGTCCAAACTTCCTTGGACGCTTTCTTTAAGAAAGCAGACAAGACTTCAGAAAAACCTGCAGCCAAGACTCCTAAGAAGACTCCAGCCGAGAACCCTTCAAAAGTCTAGCAAAGTCACCTCAAAGAAGTCCTTCCAAATCAATATGATTGCTATTTACAATATAAATACATTAATGTAGCTATATTACTCATCTATAATTGACTGAGTACAAAACTCTGGGTTATTTTTGGTGAAAACAGGGTATATTGGCCCTTGGTTCAGGAACCAATCCCCTATTTATAATATTGTTTCCTATGGGAAAACCAGTTCTGAGTTACAACATTTCGACTTAAGACGCCGTTTTCAGGAACCAATTGTGTCGTAAGTCCAAGGACTGCCTGTATAGTCCCATAAATGAACTATCAGTAGAAGAGCTCTTGGGACTCGTGATATTAATGTAGGACAGGTGCATGCATGTCAGGATAAAGGAAATTCGAGGCCATAGGATCAAGTGTAGAGTCTGGGAGTGGAATCCTGGGGTGATTGCAGCCAAATTGAAGCTGAAAACAGAGGGCCTCCACATCAAACATCTGGTGATTTCTGAGGGAGTGTGGAAGGACCCTGTGGAACTGAGTGCCATTGAAAGAAATACCCATACTAGATGATGTGAAGGGGTTTACTGATACATAGGGAAGGCCAACTATCTTTCAAATTTCTGAGCCCGCTATGAGCCCTTCAGACAGTTAATAGACAATAGTGCCCCCAGGGAATGGTCAGAAACCCTGACATTTAATGAAGACCATCACAAATAAGGTATAATCTATGATATACTCCAAACATTCAGAGAAACTATAGGCCCCAGGAGGCCTAGGAGTGACACTGATACAAAGCAAGTAGGCCATGGTATTTGCCAGCAGAGCCCTAAAACAGAAAAGGGATAGGTTCATAGACACAAGTTGCTACTTGTCAGTGTTGTGCAAAATAGAACTATTCCACCTATTTACCTCTGTTCACACAGTGAATGTGCAATTCAGTCATAGGCCTTTAGAAAGCATCATGAAGCTGCTACTGCTGAATAGCACTGTTTTGCTTCAACTTCTGTTTTGACAGAACAGTGTTTTGTTTTGCATTTAGTTTTGTTTCGTCAAAACAGTTTTGCTGTTTTGATGCTGTTTTGATGTTTCGCCCATTGCCTATAATGGGGAAGCACAAAACTGAAGGAGGAGCAGCTTCCTGTGATCCCAGGCAGATCGGGGCCCACACCCCAGGGAGGAGTCTGGCAGAGGTGCTCTCATGCCATGCAGCTGTGCACACCACACAGCTTAGACGGAATGCTGGCCAGGTGTATCCCCTGTGTGCTCACAAAGTAATAGGAAAGTTATGTTTAATAGATTCATAGATGTTAGGGGCTGGAAGGGACCTCTTGAGATAGTCAGGTCCAGCCCCCCTGCACTTGGCCAGGAAAGACTGCTGGAGTCAGATGACCCCAACTAGGTGAGCGTCCAGACATTTTTTGAAAATATCCAGAATAGGTGATTGCACCACTGTTGGGGGGGAGTCTATTCCACACCCTGAATACTTGAGTTGAGTTTTCCTTACGTCTAATCTAAAGCTGTCTTCTAGCAATTTATGACCGTTAGTCCTAGTCTTCCCCTGGGGAGCCCTGGCGAACAGATGTTCCCTCAGTCCCTGATATATGCCCCTTATATACTTATAGGTTGCTACCAAGTCCCATCTGAATCTTCTCTTTTCCAAGCTGAACAAATCCATGTCTCTCAACCTCTCATCATATGCTGTGCTCTCCATGCCTCTAACTATATGCATAGCCCTCCTTTGGACCCTCTCAAGTCTCTCTACATCCTTCCTGAAGGATGGTACCCAGAACTGGATGCAGTACTCCAGCTGTGGCCTCACCAAGGCCAAGTAAAGCAGAAAGAAGACATCCTTAGTCTTGTCTGAGATGCATCAGTAGATGCATGCTACTGTTGTGTTTGCTTTGCTGCCTACAGCATTACATTGATGGCTCAAGTTCATTCTATGGTCTATTACAGGGGTAGGCAAAATTTTTTGGCTAGAGTGCCAAACCCCCACCACAATGTCTAACTTGGAAGGTGTGGGAGTGCCGGCATGCCAGAAAAACAAAATGGGGGAGGGGTACATGTCAGGACATACTGCATATTAGTATATTTAATAATCATAAATGTGGCCTATGTTGTTGTGTATTCCTTTTTTATTGAACATGTTGCAGTGAGAGAGAGAGAAGCAGACACACACACATGCACACAGAGAACCACATGCACAAACACAAAAGAACCAGAACACACCCAGAACAGACACATGCACACACACATCCAGAACCAGACAGAGGCAGAAAAACACAGAACCATATGTGCAGGTGCATGGAGCCATGCTCCTGGGCCGCTGGACAAAGTCCAACCCAACAGTGCCCTGGTCCTGCCAGAGCCCCTGTGCTTCCCTGGGGAGCCAGGCCCCAGGCAGCAGCACAGCTGCCTAAGGCCCTGGCCCGGAGCCTGCACATCAGCCCAACCTCCCACCCACCCCACACAGCTAAGCCTGCAAAAGGTGTGGTGTTCCCGGCAAGGGGCAGCGCTAACCTCTTTCTGGTCGGGGGGGGCTGGGCCAGAGCTGGAGCCCGGTCCGCTTGCAGCAGGGCTTGCAGCTGCCTGCCTGGGCTTCATGGCTGGCAGCAGCTGCCTAGAATCCAAGCTGGTAGTGGTGTGCCAAGCAAAATGGCATCATGTGCCATGCTCGGCACACATGTCGGGGGTTGCTGACCCCTGGTCTATCAAGACCCTGAGGTCTCTTTCAGTTGTAGTGCTAGTAAGCGTAGTGCTGCCGAGCCTGTAAGCATGATGCGGGTTGTTTCTCCTCAGGTGGAGCACCTTACATTTTTCAGTGTTGAACATCATCAGGTTTTGATCCACCCAACTTGCAAGCCTGTCCAGGTCAGCCTGTATCTCCCGCCTATTCTTCAGCCTGACCACAGTCCCCCATAATTTGGTGTCATCTGTGAAATTTATCGAGTTCTGCGGTTCCCTAATTTGACCATGAACACATTGTGGGAGCCCAAGTCAAAGACTTTTTTGAAATCCAAGTATATGACATCAACCTCATCTTTCTTGTTGGTAATCAGAACAGACAAAAGACCAAGCAAAAGAGGCAGGAAGGGATCCAGTGTTGGACTGTACAACACACTTTGCTGTAGACTAAAATAGCACAGAGACCAACTGCCTGGAAAACTAGAACTTTGCTTGCTGTGAGGAGACACACACAGAGTAACATCTGCGAGGCATGGGACCCGTGGAGGGGAGGTTGAAGCGGGTATTAAGGCCCTTGTCAGCAGGGTGAGTAATGGGTAGCTTCCTGCCTTAGTAACAACTCTCATATTTTTCCATCAAGGGGAGTGAAGTGGGTGGTTAGCCCATGAGCAGGGCAGCTGGTGAAGACCTAATGAGGAGGCCACCCTGTTACAGAGTGAATAACTTCAAATGGACAGTAATATTTTAAGGTTATTAAATCTGTACATGAACATGTTCCCACAAATAGATGAGTTATTTCTAAATATGGAACCTAATTCCTGAAATCACTTAGACATTTGTGAAAAATTAGACACCAGGAACATTTTTTTTACTGCTCATACTCACATTGCTTGTGCAACCATTCCCTAAAAAGAGGCACCTTTATTCTATAGGCTGTCACGCACTGAAATAGCAGCTGCCAAAGTGCCTGCCAGTATGTACAATTCTCCATTTTTCATGCATAAATATAATTTATGGAAAAGCCACTGTGTAAGCATGTTTTGTTTCTAAACGTCTGTGTCCCAGCCGCCAGCAGAGGGTTCGGGATTGAGAGAGTGGTCGGGGTAAAAAAGTGAGAAAGGTTTATTGACTTAATAAACACACACAACTACACGTAGTATAATAAGACAACAATGACAGACAATAACAATTCGCGTTGGCAACTTATCGGCAGTCCCCCTCTGATGTCTGATGTACAAGTTCCTCTTCTACAAAGCTCAGCAAAGTTAGGCGTTCCTGATCAGCACTGTCCGAGGGGTACCAGGAAGGACCCTGGTATTCAGTCCTCATGCTTCTCAAGATCCACTGGTCCACTGAATTCAGGTCAGCAGCTAATTTTAAATCAGTAGCTTCTCTCACACCGCTGCATCTTCCTTCTAATGATTTCCAGATGTGCTAGCCAATTTATAACTTCTGAGCTATGCTGATAACTTGCAGCCATTCATATTCTCCCACTACAAACTTTCCTTAGGACTGACCAATAGCAGTACAAGCCTTTGCATTCTTCTGATAAGGTTAATTTTGACTATGCTACAAGGCCTACTACTACTTCTACAAGGCCTTGCTAAGTTTACTAGGCCTCACTACATACAAGGCCTCACTAATCTTTTACTTTAATTAGGCTCTTAGCGGCAACATACAGCTTACAATATCTAAAGAAACAACAAAAACACCTGGTCTAATCCTCACAGAGTGCTCAGCAAACACCTTTATCACACAGACAGTTTTCAGCTGTCACAGTCTATCCCAAACCTTCCTCCAGATCTTGAAATATCTCAACACACCAAAACAATCAATGTTATTTAAAGATGATTCTTGTGCATTTTAATATTCTCCCAGTTTACATACTTGAAATAAGCAGGCAGGCTGAGGAGGCTGCAAAATATGCATTCTTTAATCCCGACCAAGCTGGACAGTCTAATTTTAGGCATACTTGCACTGACTTTGTCAGAACTCCATTAGAAATCTATAGAAATACTGCATTCTATTAGAAATAGTTAATCCATTTTCCTGTCAGGTAAAAAAGAAAAGAAATGAACATTCACATATTTCTCTAGTTATTATATTTTTATCTCTCTCTTTCACTTGCTTTTTCATTTTTTTATGTTTATTTCTTGGATTTATCATATTTGGTAGTAAAGATACTGAATTAAAGGAGACTGCCTTGTATAGATACTTTGCACCAGAAAACCATTCAGCAAATGCTGCACAAGAACCATCCTTGCCATCATGAAAAGACAGAATGATGGGCCTGGATTATGCATCTCTCTCCATCTCTTGGAAAGAGATGCACAAATGAGGATGGCTGCCATGGCTGTCTCTCTGTAAGTAGCTCTCTTAATACTGATCCGATTTCATTTCCGCAAGCACAAGGTCTTCTCAGTTGGACACACGGAACAGGAAACCATGGACACCCTAGTGTTGTGCTGGCAGAACTGCTTTGGTTAATTAGGCTGTTTGTTTTTACTGGTATATACAAGGGTCTGGGCACAGTTTTAGGGGATGAAGGTGCCTGGTACCAGTAGAGGGATTGCCCCTGCTCCTAAGGAAAATTCAGTGCATACACTTCAGAACCCCAAAACCCTGCCCAGCCTCATCCCTGTGATGTCCCTCACTGGCTCCTAGCTTCCCCAGGGAGCCGGGAAAGGTACACGTGCGGCACAGTCGCCTCGAGTGCACAGGCAAGACCTTTTGTTGCTTTCCGGGCAGGGTCAATGAGCCCCCGCGCGACCCTCCGCGCTGCCAGGGCCAGAGCTGCCAACACCCCGGTGAGCCTCGCAGGCGCGATCGTTGCGTTGTGACTGACAGCCTAGGAGGAGACCTCCAAGCCGGCAGAGGGCGGCCGCCTCCACCACTGCTGTCCCCCGTGCTCCTGCCCCGGAAGGGAGGGAGGCAGCGTGGCCTCCGCGGGGTCGCTGGGGTTTGCGGCTGCTGCTCGCGGGGTGAGTTGTGGGGCCGGGACGCGGCTGCTGGAGGCCGTGCGGGCGCGGGCGGGGCTGGTGAGCTTGCGGCTGCTTGGGACGTTTCCGGCCCGAGCGTTCCAGCCGCGCTGGCGCTGGGCGAGCCGGCTCGCTCCTCACGGAGGGGCCGCCGCCTACGCGCAGCCCTGGGCTCGCTTGGATGCTAGGCAGAGAAGCCAAGTGCGATTGCGGCGCTGATTTCCTTGTTCCCCCTCGGCAGCTGTGCCTTCTGCTGGGTTTCGTACCCAGCCTCGGTTATGGCTGCAGGGCTCTGCAGGGAAGTTAGTTCTGGTACCCAGCCTCCTCTTGGGTCTTGTGTCAGCCATTGTTCTCTGTTTGGGAGCAGATTTCATCACAGCGCGGGGTGGATCTGCCCCGGCTCTTAGAGCAGGCTCTCTAGGGCAGGGGTGTGCAATCTTTTTGAATGTGGGGCCGGATCATGAACTTTTCATCACCCAGCAGGCCGGCAAGCCATATTCAAAGACCTCACAGTAAGAGGTATCACGTCACCCCCCTCCCTGCCCCCTGAAAGTACAGTGTTTACTTTTGTTTCCCGTCGCAGCACCTCGGGCCTCAGAAAACAGCTTGAAAGGCCGCATGTTGGACAAGCCTGCTGTAGGGCCTCTGTCGCGCCACAGGCTGGGCGCTCCCAACACTGCAGGCTGTTGCCTTTATTTGTGATCACGCAGTGGCCTTCCTCTGTCCTGTCCCTGTTGAGACTTTGATGGGACTTGGCACGTGCGGGTACTGACACACAGCGTGTTTATGCTGGTGGAACCTGCCTTTCTGCCAGCATCACACTGAAGTGGACGTATAAGTGGCTGCAGACAGATGAGCAAGGACGTTTGGTTCCCCTTGACTTGTGCTACTGATGGTTGTACCCAAGAGAATGCTTGTGCCACACATGCTCTGGCACATGGCATGGTGAGGTAGGGGAGGCTGGGGCCAGCAACTGTGCTGATCCTAGCCGCCTTACTTGGGATCCTGGGTATCAGGGAAGCTGCAGCTGTGGTGTCCCTGCAGCTGGGAATCTGGCTGGCAGCTGGAGTTTTGGGTTGCACGCACTGCTGCCATATATGCTGCCCCACTTTTTTTCCATGTGGGTTTTTTTGACCCCAGGATCTGGTAGGTAGCAACATGGGGAATGCGTGAATGTGCAGTGTGTGATGCCACAGATAGGTCTTCAGCACTACATGCTACATGGCCACAGTTGTTTGGACATGGCTGGTAAGTCCCTGGTGTGTGTCACTTGCCTCTAGGATAAAGTTACCTCATTATAGTGATCACGGGTTCAAAACACACAGGCATACTCCATGAGAAGAACTCCAAGATAACCTTTAAGTGAAGAGCAATAGGCAGCTTCTGCTTAACTGAGGGACCCAGTGCCCAGTTGATCACATTTCCCACCCTCTGTAGTCTAAGTAAGGAAATTTTCTAAATTATAACTGTGTGTCACTGCACCCAGGAAAAGACAGTAGTTACTGTGTACCTGTCTCCTGTGTCCGGTTTTAGCTGACTCCTAGGAGCCAGCAGTTGCCTGCTCTTCTGTATGTCCTAGACGCAGATGTAGTTTACAGTTGTGTAGTAAATGAGTGTAAAATTATGCTAGTTAAATGTGTTACATGTCAGAATCCAGATTTGAGGTCTCGGAAGGTGAAGAAGAAGAACTGGGTTCTGCAGCCTGGCACTGCAGTTCAGTTCCAATAGGAGAGAACTGAGAAGCTGTCAGAGGCATAAAGGTATGCTGCCAGCATAGTGCACAGAGCTCTATACCCTGCTCTCTGTAAAGGTCTAACAGCATTGTCTGCCAAAATGTTGAGGGCTGTTAAAAGATCATCATACCTGAATAGTTAGCTTGGTAAATTGTAAAAATGGGTTGCTACACTAACAGGTTCTGTGTTTTTGAAAGAGTTATTTGGAGGTCATTGGGGAGGAAATGTGCTGTATAAGGTCAGGTTATTTTTGTGTGTTGATTAAAACAGCCAGAAGTTAACTTTACTGATCGATAGTTAACACTGTTCCTGCTCTAGGCAACAACAGGTATGATCTCTTTTCCAGTTTTCATTTAAGTAACCATATATACCTCATCCTAGCTTAGTTTGAAAAACAGGTTTGTATAGACATACTGTATTTTACACTTACTTTCTACCTATAAATATTTTATAATAACATATTTATAAACAGCACTTTGGGATATGTTGAATTTAAAACCACAAAAAGGAAATGTGTAATGAAGACACAACTTTTATTATCAGGCCACTTTTATTTAGGTTTTATAGTTCATGGCTTGTATGATAATGACATTATGTTCTTCTGACTGGTGATTAGCACAAAATGCTATCCATGGATTTTTGGGTCATGCAGGGATAGCTGAAATGAGGTTCAATAGGAGACCAACAGCCAAAAAAAAAAAAAGGTAACCCCTTTTTATTAAAAGACTATAAATCTGGTTTGGATTCAGCTAGTTCAACTGTCTTATTTAAATTTTGTCCCCAGGACCCATATACACCCAATCTGAGCTGTTATTTTTAAGGGTAAAACTACATATGAAAGTAAATATGTATAATAGAAGTATTGGCATAGTAGCATGTGATCCTATTGTTATTCTCTACTCTTTTTTTTTCTTACCAACAAAGAGAGTGGATTATTCCTTTCAGTTGCCCAATGTACAGTTTTTTCAGTTATTCTGGGGGGGTCTCAATATATTTTGTTAAATATTATTTTTGATGTTAGAGAGAATGAAGCGGTAAACTTCTAGTTCTGACTATAGCTTTACTAAACGGATAGAAAATACAGCCTTTTCTCTTGTACACATGCTCCTTTTTCCCAAAAACTAGCTGCTGGAAATTGTGTGCATTATACATAAGGATCTTACTGATTCTCAATTTTACGGATTTGGTGAAAAACACAAAATTAGGCATTGTCTTCAAAATCCCAGGGCAGGAGGACTAAAAATAAAATGCTCATGGCTGCTGCAGCTTGGCCATGCAGCCCACCTGGGAGGGCCACCACTGGTGAGAAGGGGAGCCCCTCATTGCTGATTGGCTTGTTGTGCGGCCCTGCCCCTCTCTGCCAATCAGTGGTGAAGGGCAGGCCCGCATAGCGAACAGCCCTTTCTGAGTCAGCAGTGAGGGGAGGGGCCTCATGATGGACAACACTCTCAACCAATCAGCAGTGAGGGAGAGCTCCTCACTGCAGGCTCAGGGCTGGGAGCTGCGCTGGCCTCTTCCCACTTGTGGGGGCTGGGCTGGGGCTATGCTTGGACCGGGTGGAGGCAGGGCAGATGGTGGTAGCACTATGCTGCAGCTTTGGGGAATTTTGGGATGGCTATAGCCACCGTGTAGCATCCCCTCCCAGCGCTGCCAGTGCCATCTGGCTTGAGCACAGCCACAGCCCAGCCCACCCGCTGGGAACAGGTTGGCATGATCCCTGGCCCTGAGCCTGCAGTGGGCAGCCTGTCCTCAACCTACGCACCAATCCAGGGGGATACATGACCCCCATGTCTCTGTCAGGGGTGCACGCAGTGTTGGGGAGCCTCCCCCACTCCATGCCCCCTGGATGAGCTGCCCATGGCTCAGTCCTGCTCCCAGCAGGGCCATATTCACTGCCCTGGCTGTGCAGTGCTTGCTGCTGCCCCACTCCCTCCTTCACCATGGGGGCCTCAATTTGTCCCCCCGCCTCCTTTCCCCCTCTCCCCACAGACTTACCATTCGGACAGTGTTCTCCAAGCTGCCTGGCTTCGTTCCTGGTTGCACAGATACATGCAGTATTTATTGGTGACGTTGTTGGCTACACTGGCCAAAAAATGCCAATTACCGATAACGTTTATTTTCTTTTTATTGGTGCCAGTCCGATATGTACCAATATATTGGTGCACCTCTAGGGAACACTTAAACTACAAAGCAAGGAACACTGAAGCAAAACAACTCTCTCTGTATACACAGTTATTTCATAGTGGGGTAAAGAGGACTCTTAATTTACCAAAAAAAAAACCAAACAGGGATTCTTGTAACTCTCTGTTTCTTTTTTTTGTACTGCTACCAGCTTACCATTCCCTACATTTTCTCATAGCATGTTTATTTCCCTGGCTGTTTAAAGACAGGAAATGCAGCAAAAGCAAGTGTTTGCTTCCTGGAGGAGATGGCATTGCAGAATGCACTTGCCCACTGATTAAAAACATCTTTCCCATGCTGTGTGTGTGTGTTTAATGATAGCTTCTATCCAGTTGTCTTGGAAGGACTGGAAGATACTGAGTATATTTCAGAGCAGTTTTTCCCTCCACTATTGTATTTCTGTTCTCATGGCTTAAAACTGCATTGTCTTTTAGTTCAAAGAGACGAGGACATTTTGTGCTATCTTTTGGATCAACTATAGTGGAGAAAGCTGTTCTGTTAGGAGACTTAAAGAAGGGCACTTACGGTAGTTTTACATGTGCTCTGACACATTCTGATTAGAAAAGTGTCATTACAGATTCAATCTCGAGTAATCAAGTCTGCTGGAGCGTTTTAATCAGAACGCTCCAGCTTGCTGCAGCATCTTGCATATTAAGGTTATCATTCAACATGCTTTAGTTAAAGTGCCCCTGCCACCATTTTGAAATGCGGGGACACTGAATACACAAAACACTATGAGCATTTTAGTTAGAGTGGCTCCCGAGAGCTGCCTTAAAACGCTGCCTCCGCCCTAACCCTGGAGCAAATGTACAGATGCCCTCATGCTTGAAAGCTTGTGCAGCAGCTCTCCCAACTATATATATAGTTGGTCCAATAAAAGATCGCTAAAATTCCTTGCCTCTCATACATTTCCTAGACCATCGTAGCAACACTACCACTCCAGCCCTATTCTGTCTTTAAGTTAAATCCCATAGGATAGGTTGAGCTCTAGGGGAGACATGGTTATTTTTTTTTTAATTTTATTTTGCTATCTTTTGATTTTTAAAGTGACACAATCAACTTTGAATTTTATTATACTGCTACTGCTACTAATTTTGCCAGGGGCCTGAAATGATCTGACTTATTCTACAAGGCATAGTCTCACTGATTGTATGCAGTGCTGGGAAGTGAAACCATTGAAACTTTTCTCAGTTTCTTTTAGTTGTGTCTGAATGGAAAGCATTTGATTGGGAGTGTGATTTATTTTCCTTTTAGACTAGTAGTGTCAATTTTTTGAAGACTTACTGGTTTGCATGCAGCAGACTACAGAGACTCTCAGAGTTTGGTTCTTAGCAAAAAGTACAGAGTTTTCTATACACAAAGAGACCATCTGTGTCTTTGTATGCTGTCTTCCAAAGTGGAGGCATGGTCTGTGACTACAATATTTATAATAATCTTTGACTGTGACCATCTTTATCCCTTTCCAGTGTCTAGAACGTGTTTATATCACTATTTAGTCATTTAAAAAAAAACCAACCTTGCCCACAGTAGAATTGCAGCAGTTGGTGCTCCCTTGCCCTACACTTCCTTTCTCTAGAAAGGCTGGTTTTGATTTCTTTATCTTCACACGCTTCCTTTTTTCAGGTTCCAATCATGGCAGCTTACACTTGCATCACTTGTCGTGTGGCTTTCAAGGATGCTGATATTCAACGTGCTCATTACAAAACTGACTGGCACAGGTATAACCTGAAGCGGAAGGTCGCTGACATGCCTCCCGTCACTGCCGAGAACTTCCAAGAGCGCGTCCTAGCGCAGAGGGCAGTGGCAGAGGAGCAGGGCAAAATCACTGCCACATACTGTACAGCCTGTAGCAAGCGGTTCTCCACTTTCAATGCTTATGAGAATCACCTGAAGTCCAAGAAGCACCTGGAGCTTGAGAAGAAAGCTGTTGAGGCCATCAGCAAGAAGGTTGAAACCTTAAATGAGAAAAACCTGGAGAAGGGGCTGGTTCCTGAAAACCTAAACAAAGATGCTATGAATGCAGCCATTCAGCAAGCCATCAGGCCCCAGCCATCTTCCTCGCCAAAGAAGATGCCCTTGCTTCCCGTTGACACAAGCAGCTCTCTAGCTCCTGCTGGAGGTCCCAGTCTCTCTCAAAGCAGAGAGCGACTGGAAAAGCCTCCTCGGATCCAGTGGTTTGAACAACAGGCAAAAAAGTTGGTCAAACAGCAAGTAGAACAGGAGGAAGAAGATGAAGATATGGAGGAAGGTAAGAACCAGCAAGCAGGTAGAAGGTGGCTTGGGCTATAGCAAGTGTTGGTTGTTTTTTCAGGTAGAAGCGTCTCATTTTAGTTTTTGGTTTTTTGTTTTGTTTTAAAAAATTTCCTCTCCAAGGCATAAAAAGGCTCTTTTACTACTTCATGTTTAAACTTTGTAGTCTTAAAAAAAATGCAGATTTCTGTAGCAGGGCAAAGCAAAATATAATGTTTTTACTAAATGTTTGGTCTTCATAATCCTGGACCTCAGTGAGTGGTGGGAATAAGGAGGTGCTAAACTTTGCGGGCAGTTAATTTGCTGGATAAACTATTATAAACATGCAGTTGCCAATGGGAGTTTTCAAAAGAAAGCCCGCACCGAGGAAGATAGCAAAAAAATGTTCTGGCCATGAAAATGGAAAAAAACAGTCAGCATTTAGTGTCCAGTATCTCATCCATTGTTTTATTTACCTATTGCAGGGAGAAATGGGAAGTTTTGCAGTTTCTAAGGAATAGAGGCTACTTTTTCCCTTCTCTCTCTGTTGCTGCCTTTAGGTGCATAGAAGCAGTCCATGAAATTTACTCTGTTAGAGCCGTTGTATGCTAGTGTGATTCCCTTGACAGCTTGAGGAATCAGGCCCCATCTGTTTTAACAGCTAGGCCTATTGTCATCCTGTTGTAGGGGTAATGCGCATATCTGAATTTGGATCTTGGAAGGGATGTAAAGCAGGAGCCAACTTGTAACTTTCCTGTATTAATGTATTATTACTAAAAAGTGGCACTGAATCTCAGTAAGTTATTTAATCTTTTTGCATCAAATGCTTAATGTTTTCTATTGGTGCTGTTTATTCGCCAAACCACATCCTGAAAGGATTTTCAGTTCCAGGTTTTTTAAGCTAGAATTTTGTCCCCTACAGTGGCACTGTTTCATCTTGCATCATGCACCTGTCCAGGCTGGTAGTTCACAGTAGTTACCTCTGACAGTGTTTAAGCGAATTAGCAAAGTAAATTTTCTGTCTTTTGTGTAGCTAGATGAACATGCCACAAGCAGCCCTCTCCCTTGATACAGAAAATAAGTGTCTTGGAATCCTTTTATTCCTAGATGTGATGCCCTTGCCCAAGGGAAACATGGAGTGTGTTGACAGGGCAGTGTGAGGAATCTTTTTCTGCTCCCTGTTGTGTTGGGTTTTTTTTCTCTGTGAAACTCATGAAAGTGACCTGAAAACATTTGTCTATCTCATTGCTTCAAGACTGTGCTTATAGGTCACTTTTTATTTATTTGTTTGTTTACTTATTCCCATTGGCGCAAAGCCATGTTAATGAAAAGAGGATCTTTGCTGTAATAAATGTCACTACTGAGCTGGGACTCAAAATAGCAGCCCTCCTATTCCCGACGGAAGCATGTTGGTTTTAATAGTCTGTTCCTTGGGTTGTAATGTTGTGTGGTGTAAAAATATAGTAGCAGGATTTTCATAGAAAAACAAATTTGAGGCACTGTTCTTTCGTCTGGTAGCCTTTCTATTAGAGTTGCACTGACACATTGGTTGCGTATTAGATAGGCACCAATAAAAGGAAAATTAATGTTATTGGCTATGGGCTTTTTTTTGGCCAGTGTAGCCGATCACATTCACCAATAAATGCAGTATGCCTTCTGGCTGGGGACCCTGGACATCGTATCCATGCTGCTCTCCATGCTGCCTGGCTGCGTTCCTATAAATCGGCTATCGGATTGGTATCTGCCGGTATAGCTAATTAATAATTGGCTATCTGTATCAGCCAAGAAAATCTTTATCGGTTCACCTCTACTTTCAAAGGCAGCCTTGCCTTCAGTGTGCAAATAGATGTTCGAAGTCTGTTTTATTGACAGTGATAGCATTTGCAACTTCACCAACCAGTGCTCAGAAGTCAAAGCATTTTATGTGTTTGCCTCTTTATCAGAGGTGTTCATTCCTAAGCCTGCTCTCCTGGGTAGAATAGAAGCCAATATGCAAAATACAGGTCTGTGAAAATGAAAATGTGTGGCAGTGAGGATAAGAGCGAATGGGGGACAAAGTGTGAGACAGGTAGGTGGGTGGTGAAAGGGGGATCCACGCCATGCCAGGACAAAAAGTGACTTGCTAACGCATCTATTCTACCCAGGAGAGCACGAATTACATTCGTATAGCACATTTACTTGGAAAAATATGATGTAACCTGGTGTGTTCTGCATTAGAAGGCTGGGAGGATGTGGATTCAGATGAAGACTTAGACACTGAAGGTGCTGAGATGGAAGATGATGAGCAGGTTGACACTGAAGGAACACCAGCCATGGGTGCAATACCAGCCATGGACTGCTTGTTTTGTCTTCACCATTCAAGCTCTCTCATGAAAAATGTGGCCCACATGACAAAAGTCCACAGTTTCTTTATTCCAGATATAGAATACCTCATGGATCTCAGAGGGCTGATTAAGTACTTGGGTAAGTCTTTGAACCGGGATAAACATCCTGTATTCTTTCAGTAAATATCTCTGAGAGTTGAGGCATGACTGCAGTGTCGTATGACAGTGGAACCCAGCTTTTTTGGACTGTGGGTCAGATGACTGGTCCCACCTCTACCTGTGGGCTAGATCCTGTCTGTGGGCCTGATCCGGTACATGGTACTGGCCCAGCCTGGGCCTGATTTCATGTGGCTGGATTGGGCTCTGGCTGGGCCATTTCTGCCCAGCTGGATCAGGCCTCAGCTTGATCCAGCTGTGTGGGAGCAGAGCCCAGTCCCTCTGTGTGGGGCTGTCCCAGCCAGGGCTGAATTAGCCCTGTGGAGATTATTAATTTGGTGGTGGGGATGCTCGTCTGCCTCCAAATTTCTGGATTTGTGGGGGAACCTGCAAGCTGGATCTGGCCCATGAGCTGGAGATTGATGATCCCTGTCATATGGCATTGCTCGTTTTCATGAAAATACATGGCTTAATTCTAGTGGATATGGCTCATGCCATGCTGCCAGGTGTGCCTGTGCAGCTGTGCACACCACACACCTTAGAGGGAACAATGGATGTGAGGTCCCCCTCCCCCTCCACAGTAAGCAGGTGTGAAATAATTGTGCTCACATGTTAGTTTGTGGCCAGATTTCTAACAGTGAGCAGATTCCTGCATCAGTTTTGCAGTGCCTGAATCAACCAGGTGCTAAAATATTTACACTGAAAGTGCTCAGTCCTCAGTTTTGCTCCTCCAGTAGTGCATGACAACATGGACATTTTCCAAACCACATCAGTTAAGCCAAGGTGGCAAAGCATGGTAGGTGGAATGATTACTCTGACCAAACTAGAATACTGTTAATCTCTGCTCTCTACAGCCACAAGGAGCAGATATTGAGAAGAACTTTTGGCACAGAAAATGACTGTTTTGGATAAGCAAGTAAATGACCATAATTAAAGCATTTTATAGCATTTAATAGAAAACTGGGTGTTGCATTGGGAGGCTTTGCTTAGCATATGTGGGGTCTTTTTGTTCTGTCATCTGAAATCTCCTTTAAACATACAGGCTTCTTTCTAGAGGAAGCCTTGTGGTTAGGGAACAGGGAAATCAGAGCTGTAATCTAATTCCTGGCAGTGATAGTTTTAACTTGGAGTAAGTCACTTGGTCTGCCTCAGGTTTCATGCCTGCAGATCAACAACTACAGCTGATTATCAGAGAGACTGTAAACTCCAAGCATTCCCTTTTTCCAGGAGAGAAAGTTGGCATTGGGAAGATCTGTCTGTGGTGTAATGAGAAGGGTAAATCCTTCTACTCGACAGAAGCTGTGCAGGCTCACATGAATGACAAAAGCCACTGTAAGCTCTTCATAGATGGGGATGCAGCCTTGGAATTTGCAGACTACTATGATTTCAGGTAAGGAAGTTCTTTCTCCATCTTGCATGGACAGAAATGGAGAGAGAACCCAGTCAAACTTAGAACCAGTTGCATCTACTACTAATCTTTTTAGCCATGAGGCCTCTTTCTGGTATTTCTTCTTGGGATACTAGTTAAAAAATATACTTGCTGATCAGGAAACTTTCTTGTATTTCTTTCAGTTGATTTCTAAACACCTGTAAGCTTTTTCTTACTGTTCTTAATCTGTTAACAGAATCTTTCCAAGTAAACAGGTGCATCGCTACCATCAGTATTACCGATTAAAATGCTATCTTGTATGTCCAATTGCTGATTTCAGTACAATACAGTTCATTCCCTAGTGCTTTGTCTTGTTCAGTTTTCTGTACATGAGCAAAGGCCTTGAGGTTATAAAGGAATACAAAGGCCAAAATGCATATCATGGGGCTGCTGCCACATTAATAATGGTAGTAGAGTTCCCTACTGTAGATGCATCATATGTCAGCAGACGATGAAGGGGGGGAGATGGTTGCTGCCAGAATTTTCCCAGTTTTCCAAACAACAGAAGCCTTCTTCAGATGGCTGCAGTTGCATATGCATACACTTGGTATGCTGGTTACCTTACACTGTTGGATAGTTATTTAGTACTTTCTGAGACGCGCTTACCTTGGAATAGAATGAATTAAGTTGGGGTAGAGCTCTACATAGTGTCTGTTCCATATTTCCTTTAGAGTAAAGTCAAATTACTTGAAAGTAAAGGTAAGTTACACCCGTGTATCTGTTGTTTGTCTGCAGCTGTCATTAGTTGTAGCCATTTCTTCAATATGAACAGGCTTCCTGACACCAAAGGGTGAGGTGCCTTAACAGTGCCTACTGCCATCATGTATCTCCAGAGAGTTGTTTATGTGTCCATGCCAGGCACTGGTGTAATTTTATTCGAGAGCAGAACCTGAGCTAAATTACCCCCAGGAAAAGGTATTGTGTGATTGCACTTGAAGCTTTTGTGTAGCTTTAATGTTTACTCCATTTTCTGTCTGTATCCTCTTAGAACAGTGGTGCTCAACCTTTTGGCCCTGCAGACTACGTAATTGGGGCAAGGTTGGTCTGTAGGCCAGATTGAGCTCCATGTGCCAGGTTCAGGCTTTGGGACATGGCAGCACCCCCTCCCTGCTTCCCCCACAGGGAGCAGCCCTGGAGCCTAGCACTACCTTCTCTCACCCCTGTGTGCCAGGATTGGTTCACAGGGGCCTGGCAGTACCCTCTCCCAGCCCAGTGCACAGATAGAGTGTCCTGGGGGCCTGGCACTGTCCCCTCTCACCCCTGCAGGCTGGGATTGGGTCCCAGGGCCCTGGTGCTGCCTCCCTCCCACCAGGATTGGTCCCTGGGGGCCTGGCCTTACCCTCTCCCACTTCAGCACACTGGAATTGGGTCCCAGGGGCCCAGAACTATCCCTGCCCACCCCTGCTTTCTGGAATTGAGCACCAGATACAGGGTGCAGGGCTCCCTGTGCATCTGGAAATTTGGCGGAGGGGTAGTGGTGACACCACTGTCCCACCTCAAATTAACATACCTGTAGTGAGCTCCACAGGCTGCGGGTTGAGCACCCCTGTCTTAGAAGAAGGAAGGGAGGAGGTATTCTTGACTAAATGTCTGTTCTGGGTTCTTAAACTTAGCAGGAGCTGATGTGAAGAGCTTTGGTCTAACATGTATGTATGTATGTATGTATGTATGTATTTTCAAGCACAGGTGAAGGGAAGAGCTTTTGTTCAGCTATATTAATTTTGCTCTTGAAAATGTCTGTCATGGTGGCAGTTGCTTTCCAAGCATGGTCTGGGAATTGCTGCAGACCAAGGTGTTTGCTCTATGCTGCCTTTTCCTTAGCACTCATTTTGCAGCTTCAGACTTTGTGCCACTGAATGGGGAGGAGGAAAGGGAATCTGTGATTACGGCTGATATTGAAATATAGATGTTATGGTGAAACCCCTTCTTTAGATGGAGCCTGGCAGCTTTCTTGGTCTCTACAGATTTACAGTGCGCTTGTTTTATGCAAAGTGGTTCTAAGATGGGCTTTACCGGGTGATCACATGTCATATAGCTGCTGTTGCTGTTGTTTCACAGGACCAGTTACCCTGAATACAAGGAAGGGGAGGATGCGGAAATGTGTAAAGATCTCTCATCAGAGAAAAATTTAGAATACGACGATGACACGATGGAGCTGATTCTCCCTTCAGGTAGGCACAGTAAAAATCCTCCATCAAAGATACCTTGTCACTCTGGAAGTGCTGTATTTGCAGCTATTGCAAGCAGGGACACGCTGTCAGGTAGATTTCATTTGCTGATGTGAAACAAATGGTTTTGCATTCAGTTGTCACTGAATTTTGTTATTTCTGTTATCAAACTGAAGAATTATTTCCTTTGTTTGGAATTATTTCCTTTGTTTGAGTTTAGGTTATGCTTATTGGCCATCTGAACCTGAGATACAGAAGACTTCTTTTCATGAGTTTGGTTGCCTCTGGCATTGTCTTTGGCTTCATTTTGTTGGGATTTTATGTTACTTTGACTCATTTACACCCAAGGAGCCTGTATATTTCAGTACAGTCTTTCTGGGAGAAGGTGCGAGTTTGCTAGGTTTTTTTCCCCAAAATAGTTTGGCATTATATGGCCTGGTCACATCAGTTTGACATGCATTAGCAATGACTTATTCAGGTATTGATTTCCTTCTACATCGATAAGATATGCTGCACATTACATGCTATGCCATAAGCATGGTACTCTGCAATGGTGCTTGGATATACGCTGTATATGTTTTAGTTCAGCCTTTTCCATTACCCTGGGAAGTACTGTTGGTACTGTCTTTGGAGGGGGAAAAGGTTACTTTTTCTGTCAGTCTTAGAGTTCTTAATCTGTCACTTGAAATGGGTAAATTGTGGCACCTCCCATTTGAGGGGGTGGTCTCTTTAAAGATTATCTGTAGTGGGGGACTGCCTTTGTGTACCCATTTGTTTTTTCATCTTTTATTCTGTTTATAATGAATAAAGTGGGTGTGTAGCAGGGGGGCCATGAGTGCCACAAGGGGGTACAGGTCACTTCTGTATATGACACGTGGCAGATTGTAGAGAGGACAGGCAGCACAGTGGCAGATAGGGTAGGGAGCAGAAAGCAGAGCAGCAGATTGCAGCAGGGGAAGGGGATCAGCGTGGTATGTGGGGAGGGCATGAGGCTAATTTGTAGTATGCCTGCCAAAAAGATTGGCCTCCACTCATGTGTAGTGTGACTTTAATAGCCAGGGTGGCTGGTTGGTTGGGATTTTTAACCCCAGAAAGGTAATGCCAGAAAGGGAGTGCCAGCCACGGGGTGGGTGAGGGGCCACTTTCCCACCCCCGTGCTTAGCTTTTCCCTGGGCTCCTTCCCAGCGTGGAGGCAAGTAGCCCTTCCCCTGCCCTGTGGCCGGCGTCCTGCACTGCAGCCACTCGCAGCCTGCATGGGGCTGTTCTGAGCAGGCACAGGCAGCCCCACATGTGCTGCAAGTGCCTCCAGCGTGGGGTGCCAGCCATGGGGTGGGCGAGGGCCGCTTCCCTCCCCCCACACCCACTCAGCACCACCTTGTAACCCGGCCCCACTGCCAGCCTGGACCCCATGCCGGCTCTGGGCTCACCTGTTGGGGCTGCGTGTGGCAACAGCAGGTGCAGCCCCCTCCACTTGTCACACTGGGCAGTGTTTGCGACTGCCTTCTCTGGGCTGCCCAGCACATGAGCTCTGGGCGGGCAGCAGCAGCCAACACTGCCCGACGCGGCAAGTGGGGGGGCTGCAGCTGCTGATGGGTGAGCGCGGAGCTGGCACAGAGCCCAGGTTGGCAGCGGGGCCAGGTTACAAGCTGGTGCTGAGCGTAGGGAAAAGTGGCCTCTCGCTTGCCCCAGGGCCGGCACCCTGTGCTGTAGCCGCTTGAAGCCTGCATGGGGCTGCCTATGCCTGCTCCAGACAGCCCTGCGTGGCATGCGAGTGACTGCATCAGGGAGCGCTGGCCATGGGGCAGGTGAGAGACCACTTTTCCCTGTGCTCAGCACCAGCTTCTTCCCTGCTGGCGATCAGGGGGTCGGGGCTGTGTGCTGCCCCCTGCCTGTTCTGTGGGGCTAGGGACCACTGGGAGTGAGCAGGTGTGGGAGCCTGTGGGAGCACGGGGCCTGCACTGGTGTCCCAGGGCCAGTGCTGGCGGGACCCAGAGCGGGATGGCAGGAGCACAGAGTCCCAGCCAGCAGGAGCTCTGTGGAGCTGGGCCAGCTCCCCCCTCTCCCTGCTGGTGCAGCCTAGCCTGGCTCCACAGACCCCTGCCAGCCTGCACCCTGCTTTGGGCCCCACCAGTGCTGGCCCTGGGACATGGGTCCCAAAATGGTGACCAGGGGGTGGGGCACCTGTCAAGGGGCGGGGCTACCCATGCAGCCCTCGACAGCCTGCCAAAACTGGGTAAGTGGCCCTCCGCCAGAAGTAATTGCCTGCCCCTGAGTTAAAGGGACCCGGCTTAAATTAACAATATGCTTAGAAATGTTTTATTTATTATGTAGGAGCAACTAAGCCCTAAAATTGCTAGAACTGGAAGATTTCAAGTTTTGTTTAACTGCAGCACAAGGGTGACTCAGGAGAATTTGGAGAGCTGTCTAATTTCCCTTTGTGCCTTTGAAAATCTTTCTTTTGGAGTGGCAACTAGTGCCATAGTTTCCCTGTCTGTTTGCTGTAGATCACCCACAGTGACATACAAGGGAAGTGTTTAGGGGTAAATTAGAAGGGAAAGCAGATGCTGTGTCTTGAACCATTTCAGACTGTTTTACATGACTGAGTTTGAAGCTGCACAGTGCTAGGCCACTCTTGTGAAGAGTGTGGTGTAAGAACACAGAGTAGGGTAAAGTAAAAACAAGACAAGGTTCCCTAAAAATGTGCAATGTCATCATTGTGGCAGGCCAGTAGGGGGTGCTCCTGCATTGAGCCATCCACCTTTACTGCGCCTGACCACCTTCCAGGCTCCAAGTGCCTCCCTGGGGGTGCCTCATGTCTGGCCAAACCCCTTCCTGGAGCACACCCGCTAGCCTGAGGGTAACCCATCACCAGTTGCTGGGCAGACTGGCAATTCCTAGCTCCCCAGGGAGCCCAAGCCTCTCACCCAAGTATGTGATGCCAGTCATATAGGCAGAGGGAGCAGGTTTCCCCGCTCCCTCAGGAATGTATCCAGCTCAGGTTACCTAAAGAGATGGGGTAAGGTGTGTACCCTCTGCAGGGCCCATCTTAACCAAATTGTCACAGGGCAGAGTTTTTGGGGAGAAACAGAGATGGCCTTCTGCCACAATCATCTTTGTCATCCCGTCTGATCTGCCATATTTTTAAGGGAGCTCTCAAAGGCTTAAGAGACAAAACCAATACAGAACTTCATGAGCCCCTATTACTTATGGTAAAGTAGCAAAAAAGAGAAAAAAAGTACCCAGGTATTTTTAGTAGTGTTTGGTCACCTTTTAGGTTTATGATGAGAAATTTGGGAAATAAGGTGCCTGGAGTGGCAAGCTACATTTCTCAATAAATCACGACAGCAAGTAAGGTGCTACTGGTTGAGCTGTCCAATGATCCATGACAGGAAACCATTAGGGGGCAGTGTGAGACTGGAAATGTATTTTTTTTTTTTTTTATTCTAAAACATGTAGCCATAGGAAGGCAGACATCTCTGCAGAGGTTCTGTCTCTGTTTTATTGCGTGGGAGTGTGATAAGGACTTTAGATAAAAGTGTTTTTTATGGCATCACCATATGGATCTACAGAGTCCTAGAGAGTAGAGCTCAAGAGTTCATTTCTCCAGGCATCTATGTCCTAGCACTGAAGGCTTCATTTCTGTCACTGCCAAAGTAGATTTGGCTGATGTGAAACACAGGTCACCTAGCATATGTGTTAACCTGCTACTTTAACAGCAGGAGTCTTTTTAAATTTATCTGATTGCAAGGCTTGTAGATAATTGCGCAGAGTGCAAGGACAGATTAACAGGGGATGGAAAAGAGCACATTTAGGGGAATCAAAGTAATAAAAAATATAGTGCCAGACCCTTCTCTGGCACTATCTGGATCTCCTCATTGTGATGACAAGCAGTAATTAAATGATATTTGTGAAATCCAGTGAGTGACGAGCACACATCCTGGCACAGTACTTTTGAAAGGGAAAATCTAGTTTTCATCATGCTCTAGTAGGGAGGCAGGGATGGCATGGTGGCAGTTTTTCCTTGAGGCTGCAATTAACACTTGCTGTACTTAATTAGTGTTTCAGTGCTGTTACTAAGACAAACCATTTGTCATGTTAATGAACATCCGTCTGCCTCACTTTGGGGAAATATAAAAGCTGATATTTTGCCAAACCACAGTTTGCAGGTGTGGACAAGATCAGAAAACAAATATTTTTTTGCTTGTAGCAGGTGCTTACCCTCGTGGAAACAAGTCTGTCCTTCAGCCATGGTGGGAATTTGCCCTTCAAGCTTTTTTTTATATGTCGGCTTTTGATGTCCTGGATCCTGCAGTACCCAGGGCCGGATTAAGAGGCAAACTAGGTACATGCCTAGGGGCCTAAGTGAAGCCCAGCTGTGCCTATTTTACATATTACTGAGTGAAAAAGTAATATAAGTATACAGTATTAAGTTAGGGGCTTATGAGTTTGCCCACTGAAAGGTTAATCCGGTCCTGTCGGTACCTGAAGACTTAAATAATGCTTACAAGAGTTCATATGAGTATTGAACTCTTACTCTGCAACCTATAGTGTGCTTAGAATCTGGGGTCTGTACTAGATTTTTGTGAGCAGAGGGCTTTGCCTATTCAGTCACTTTATTTTCCCTATGTAGTTTCTTTTTACTACTTAGCCAGCCTCCCAAATTATCAGCATTCTTAAAAGATACAGGGATGGGGAATAATACTTCTTCCATCAAAGGACTAACACTCTGTGCCTTGTTTGTAATGAAATCAAGCTACTCTAGAATTCTAGTAGCGGACCTCTTGAGTGCCGTAAGGACTTTGTGATCTCTTTTTGACAAGAAAATGTAACAGGAAAGCTATCTCGCAACACCTGAACCAGAGAATGTGGTGATCAACGTTTGCCTGGCATTTTTAGGAGATGGAAGGCTCTGTGCCATGGAACTGAAATGAATCCCCTGTGACTGTGGGGCCTTGCAAGTAACGATAATGCACACACTTGGAATGGGTGTAGTCATTAGGTAGCACATGAGGGGCCCATTTCCGCCCTTCTCTTATGCAGTTCTGCACAGGTGAGATTTCATTGTTCCTCTCCATTGATTTGCAAGAAGCAGAGAACTTTACTAAGTATATTGAGTTGTCATTAGCACATTGATCTTTAAAACAGGATCTGATGGCTTTCTAAATAAGAGCCATCAGTCAGAAGACATTGGACTCAAGGCAGGCATTACAGTGGAAATTTTAATGAGCTGTGTGAAGACGGTCAGAAAGGCTGCCTTTGGGCCTTAAGAATCTATCAGTTCTGGATCAGTAATTTTGGACCATCCATCTCCCTTGAATTTTCTGCCTTTCATTAAATTTTCAGGGAGCCGGTTCTTTACCTGCGTGGCAGGTCTCTTGAAGTGTAGCATTCTACCTTTCCTGTCTCCAACATAAAGTGCACTAGAGGAGCTCCTACATTAATCACACACTTCTGTCACGGTCCTTAGAGTCTTAAAACTTCAGAGAGTCTTAAAAAGTTCTTCTTAACATTGTTATTTTCCTGAGTCTTTTGTGGTGAACTGGATTTGTTGACTTCAGAAGTTGCCCCATCATGCTTTTTTTTTGTCACTATAACCTGTCCTCTTGTGTAACAGGTGCCAGAGTTGGTCACCGTTCTTTGATGAGATACTACAAGCAGCGCTTTGGTTTGTCAAGAGCAGTGGCTGTTGCTAAAAATAAGAAGGCTGTGGGCAGGGTGTTGCAGCAGTACAAGGCTTTGGGCTGGACCAGTGGGACAGGTATGTGGAAGAATTAAATGGACTTATTAAACCTTTGAACTAACTCTCATCTTATCAGTCAGTGCTTTTGAAGATGTTGTCTTGTGCTGTTGTTCTAGAAATGAAGGCATTGAATTCTTTCAGTAATCGCTTTGTGCTGGCAGATTCACTGCCTCGCTTCCTAGCAAGGAGCAGTACCAGTTCTGCCAGCAGGAAGACAGGCTGCTGGCAGTTAAAGATGGAGGAGAGAAGCTAAGTTCTGTTGCTATGCTATTGCAAGGGTTTCACACGTTCTCCAGCCTCCTGGTATTGCTCCTGTGCAAGTCTTTTTATTTCTGGTAAATGAACAGAATCCCTTGTAGACGCGTGTCATTCCATTCATGCTTTAACATCCCATTGTATTTTTTTTCAGAAAGGCAGCCCCTGCACACACACAGACCAGTCATGCCCATGCTGGTTTTTTTGTTGCAAGAGATGCACCTAAGTCTTCATTTTACATCAGTGGTGTAAAATGAAATTTGCAGGGGTGAATCCAGCCTGAACTGCAACCAGAGACCTAGCTTGAAACAAAAGCAAAGGAATTGGCTTGCTTGAAATGGAAGTTGTTACCATTCAACAGTTGTACAAATGATACTCTGCTTCATCTGCTAATATCAATCCCTCTCTCAGCCCTTTCCCAGTTTCCCACTGTCATTTGTTCTCCTTGGAGTTTGCCAGTATATTAATCTTCGCTGCTGCTCTGCCCAGCATCTGATACCTTAGCCTCTGTAGTCCTGGTGTCTTTAATTGCAGATTAAATATTAGAGAAGGTCTCATGGAAGATTAGCCTAGAATTTAATTCTAGATGTGGCATTTTAACCTTGCTTGGGAGCAGTGGGTTACAGACATTTGTATTGAGACTAATGGTCAGCTTTTCTTTGCCAGAGTTGGTTGGTTGGTTGCAATTAAGATTACTGATCCATTTATGATTGGCATTGTCAGAGCTAACAGCTTCTATTCTTGCCCTTCAGTACACTACTACGTAACCCTGCATGAACGAACCATCTGACAGTTATCAACCTAGTCAGAGAACAATTATGAGATCTGTATTCACTTGCAGAGAATGGTTGCTGAATAGCGTATATGCTAAGAATGACATGTTGCCATTGTTTAGTAAAATAACTTAGGCCAACTGAAAGGAGCATTTGAGATCTCTGAATGGAAAGAGTTGAAAAATTCACATTGTTCATTTAATTCAGCTCTGTTTTTTTTCAGATAGATGGTACAAGCCACTGTGAAACCAAGTTCCTTCATAACAACAGGAACTTGATCCTATAAATGATCTTTGTAGGGAAACCCCTGTGCTCATAGACAGCTCTGTAGCAAGATGAGGGCCTGGGGGAAGGGAGATTAAACTGTCATTTACCTGATGCATGACTTTCAATGAATAATTTCTCTGCTATGACCCCCTATAAGGACACTGATTCAAAATACCATTTTTTCTGTTAAGTGACTTGGGAAGGCGTTGAGCTGAAATAAAAAAAACCCTTCTCTTATGCTGGAATGAGAGTGCTCATAGAGGGGATATGTACTGCTATAATTATCAGTTTACTTCTCACAGCATAATTAGACTTAGTCTAGAGTATAAAGCTGTGCTGGCAAAATTTGAGTTCTGGTGATAAACCTTTGACTATATCAACATTCTCAGCTTCTTTTGGTCAGCAGCGCTACATCTCTGCTGAGTGAAATAAGTCTTCTTCTATAGGCATTCACATACCTTCTGCTGGCTGGAATGGTCCTTTCAGCAGCTGGTGGCTTTCTTGCACTAGAACAGGTACAAACCAGAGAAGTGTAAGGTGGGAGACCAGACCTGCCAGAAGTGTGGGGATAGGGCAGCTGTCTGTTGCCAGAGGCAGGGGAGTTATGGGCTAGGCCTTGGATTGCTGTAACTGGTAAACTTTTCTTCAGTTGACTGGTCCTTAGACTTTAAGGCTAGGGACAGACATTCAAAAAGGCTGAGCCTGAATTGATTCAATCCTTGCAGGTTAGTCTAACCTGGTTAGGGTGAACCAGTTTGTAACCACACAAACATCACCTCTGGACTGAGGAAATGTAGGCATATGCCTGCAGTGGCTAAGGCTAGAAGCTGGTGGGGCACTAGAGCAGCCTTTCCTTCCCTTCCCTTTTGTAGCACTGAACTGAGGGGGCGGGTGTGGCCTGGCCCCAGCAGGACACTTTGATTAGGAAGGGGTCATCCACCCTCCTTGCTGCTCCTCTGACCAGGGACAGAGTCCCTACTGTGGCATTTACTTACACAGCAGGGAGTTGCATAGCATTTATCAGCCCATCAGCAAAACAAAAACCCCTCTCATTAGTTCAGGCTCTTCTTAAACAACTTTTTTACAAGGAAGGAATGGAGGGACGTTACCAGCTACTTGTTCATTAGCTCCAAAAAGCCCTGAGCAGACACTGACCTGTCTGCCTTTGTCCTGTCTGCCTTACACAGATACCTCTCAGCATTAGCTAGCATACCACATGCTACCAGAGCTCTAGCCAGGGAGCAGAGGGGCGGGCCAGCCCTGCTGTGGAGCTGATAGCCCCGTCCCAGGGCTAACAAGCATCTGGGATGCTGGGGCAGTCTGGTTTAAGTTAAACCAGGACAGGGTCTGGGACAGAC
>NW_017728992.1:23733847-23734277 GCF_001723915.1 Gavialis gangeticus | reverse complement strand
CCCCCGGCGCTGTATGGAGCTGCTGTTATGGGAGGAGATTTTGGTAGTTTCTGGCATGAGGATTCAGAATCCAAATGGGCCTGGTTCCTGATCAATTGATTCTTCAGTGCTGGAGGTCTTCCTCCTCTCTGACGAGCTCTGGAGACTTCATCTAGTCTAATGACCTGATGGTTGGCCTATCAAATTTTAAATTAACGTATCTTGAAGGATGTGGTAAGGGTAGTCACCTCTGTTTTAATTACATTATGTGCATCCTTTTATTGTTCTTCTGCAGCAGATCCTTGTTAACAGATGGTTTTCTGGTGCCTTAATCATATTACAGAAAACTGGAAATTTCAGAGGTGGGAGGTGGTAGAGAGGGAGCTGAGGTCAAATTTCTACACATACAAACCAGAGAACTGTAAGGCAGGAGACCAGTCCTTTAGCTCTT
>NW_017728992.1:23727431-23728847 GCF_001723915.1 Gavialis gangeticus | reverse complement strand
TAAACCTTTGACTATATCAACATTCTCAGCTTCTTTTGGTCAGCAGCGCTACATCTCTGCTGAGTGAAATAAGTCTTCTTCTATAGGCATTCACATACCTTCTGCTGGCTGGAATGGTCCTTTCAGCAGCTGGTGGCTTTCTTGCACTAGAACAGGTACAAACCAGAGAAGTGTAAGGTGGGAGACCAGACCTGCCAGAAGTGTGGGGATAGGGCAGCTGTCTGTTGCCAGAGGCAGGGGAGTTATGGGCTAGGCCTTGGATTGCTGTAACTGGTAAACTTTTCTTCAGTTGACTGGTCCTTAGACTTTAAGGCTAGGGACAGACATTCAAAAAGGCTGAGCCTGAATTGATTCAATCCTTGCAGGTTAGTCTAACCTGGTTAGGGTGAACCAGTTTGTAACCACACAAACATCACCTCTGGACTGAGGAAATGTAGGCATATGCCTGCAGTGGCTAAGGCTAGAAGCTGGTGGGGCACTAGAGCAGCCTTTCCTTCCCTTCCCTTTTGTAGCACTGAACTGAGGGGGCGGGTGTGGCCTGGCCCCAGCAGGACACTTTGATTAGGAAGGGGTCATCCACCCTCCTTGCTGCTCCTCTGACCAGGGACAGAGTCCCTACTGTGGCATTTACTTACACAGCAGGGAGTTGCATAGCATTTATCAGCCCATCAGCAAAACAAAAACCCCTCTCATTAGTTCAGGCTCTTCTTAAACAACTTTTTTACAAGGAAGGAATGGAGGGACGTTACCAGCTACTTGTTCATTAGCTCCAAAAAGCCCTGAGCAGACACTGACCTGTCTGCCTTTGTCCTGTCTGCCTTACACAGATACCTCTCAGCATTAGCTAGCATACCACATGCTACCAGAGCTCTAGCCAGGGAGCAGAGGGGCGGGCCAGCCCTGCTGTGGAGCTGATAGCCCCGTCCCAGGGCTAACAAGCATCTGGGATGCTGGGGCAGTCTGGTTTAAGTTAAACCAGGACAGGGTCTGGGACAGACATTGCATAAACCAGATATTGCATAAACAAATTTGACCCAAATCAGTTAAGTCTGACACTACGTTCAGCCAAGTTTATTGCAGACCGGCATCAGCCATTTTCAGACTGGTTTATGTTTACTGAATGTCTGTTCTGTTACAGGTTTAAACTGGTTTCTGATCTCTTAAACTGGTTTATGGGTAATGTCTGTCCCTAGCCCATGTCAGAGAGCAGCCTTGAAAATGACTAATCCTTATTCATTTTTCCCTCCTTTAACCAAAAGGGGCAGCATTAGCACAAGAGCGTGACATGCAGTATCTGCAGAGGATGAAGGCTAAGTGGATGCTGAAGACAGGAATGAGTAACAACGCTACGAAGCAGATGCATTTTCGGGGGCAGGTCCGGTTCTGAACCCTCCCCTCACCCCCCCCCCCCCCCCC